>NC_139144.1:100033980-100659737 GCF_964270905.1 Leucopleurus acutus | reverse complement strand
TCCTATTCTTTTCTGTTTTAACTGACAAAAAATCCATTTGTTTAGTATCAAATTATTTTCCTGTAGGAAACCCCCATCCTCTGGATTTTTTCCCTCTGGGAACAGAGGTATAAAATAATAGATTACAATATATTTTTCAAGATTTAAAAATTTTTAATGTCTTACAAGTGCTTTCAATTCTTGCAAGCAGTTTGTTCTTTGTATAAGCAAGAAGGGCTCTTATTTATAGAATAATTTTTAAAACTCTCTAGTCATCTAAGCTTCTGGGTCCCTGCAAATTATAAATAAATAAATATATAATTACAAAAATAAATTAATAATAAGCAATATCTATGCTACATAGATTTTTAAAAAGAAGAAAAGAATGTTATGACCATCCTTAGTTCTTGAGGCCACTGGTTATTCCAGAGGGAGGCAGTTATTCGTTTTGGGGGACACAGGTTGCTGCATTTTTGGCCATATCTTCTCCAGCCCTACTCCAGACTTTTCTCTTTATGTCAGGTTATTTCTTCTTCTTCTTTTTTTTTTTTTTTTTGCTGTACGCAGGCCTCTCACTGTTGTGGCCTCTCCCGTTGTGGAGCACAGGCTCCGTACACGCCGGCTCAGTGGCCATGGCTCACAGGCCCAGCCACTCTGTGGCATGTGGGATCCTCCCAGACCGGGGCACGAACCCGTGTCCCCCGCATTGGCAGGCGGATTCTCAACCACTGCGCCACCAGGGAAGCCCCCAGACACTCCTTTATTAAGCCTCAAAGCTCTCCATGGTTTTATTATGGTTTTTTCAGGATAGAGACCATTAACTTGTCAATAATGGTGATAAAGTTTAATAACGGAGATAACTGTTTCTCTTAATACTTCCAGAAAGCACAAATATGAACAATTTTCTACTTCTCCCTTACTGTTCTGTATTCCTCTTCCTACGTGATGGCTCCTCGTTTTCCCCTTCATTTGTGAAAGGAGATAATCTAGAGACAAAATAACTTAAAATTTAAAAAGGGGCTTCCCTGGTGGCGCAGTGGTTGAGAGTCCGCCTGCCGACGCAGGGGACACGGGTTCGTGCCCCAGTCCGGGATGATCCCACATGCCTCGGAGCGGCTGGGCCCATGAGCCATGGCTGCTGGGCCTGCGCATCCGGAACCTGTGCTCCGCAACGGGAGAGGCCACAACAGTGAGAGGCACGCATACCACACAAAAAAAAAAATTTAAAAAGAAAATCTCTCTAGAAGTGAATTTTTAAATTTAATTCAGAACTCTTAATTGATTCTCATCTAGCATTCTGGAGATAATTCCTCATAAATAATATGTTTTAAAAATGAAAAGAAGATTATTTACATTTTCAGAAACAGAGAAGATGAGGAAACAGAAATACTGCATATCACATTCAGTTGTAGGTCACCAACATTAATTTTAAAACTGTTGCATTATCAAATTCTAGTGTCATTTAATGGCAAAGTGTGTTTAATTAAATCAACCACATTATTAATTGTTGCCTTCTTAATTTTTTAAGAGATATACATAATTCATGGAAAAATTGAGAGAGCCTACAGCACAAGAATTTGCCTTTTAAAAAATTATTTTTTATGTTTAAAGCACTTTAATACATTGGAGAAGTGGGGAAAAGTTTTATAACAAAACTTGAATGTTATGTCTCTCTTAATACTAGCCCTATTTATAATTTAGTTCCCATAATATTTTGTTAATGTTACCTTTATTATATGTAATATATGTTAATATATCTTACTTTATATATGTATAGCTCATTACAGATTAGGAAAAAAGAAAATGTAATGAAGGAAAATTGTCCACCTTGAATATACTACCACCTTGAATATAGTCACTGTAAAACATTTTGTTGCATTTTCATACCCTTTTTCCTAAGTATATGCATAAATACATATTCTGTATACATACATATGTGTTTATGCTATGAATTGAATGTTTGCGTTCCTCCAAAATTCAATCATGTTGAAAGCCTAACCCCCAAGGAAATGGTATTAGGAGGTGAGGCCTTTGAGAGATGATTAGGTCATAAATTTGGAGCCCTCATGAATGGGATTAATACTCTCATAAAAGAGATCCCAGAGGGCCAGCTTGCCCTTTCTGCCATGTGATGTTATAGAGAAAAGAGAGTTATCTAGGAAGAAGGACCTCACCAGACACCAAATCTGTCCGTGCCTTGATCTTGGAATCCTCAGCATCCAGAACTGTCAGAAACAGGTTTTTGTTGCTTACAAGCCACCCACTCTACGGTACTTTGTTACAGCAGCCCAACCAGATTAAGACAGTGTAAACAGATCTATTCACAAGTAGAAGAACATGCTGTGCAGGAACATGCAAATGCAAGTTATTTACATGTCATTCTCCAAAGCTCTTCTGAAATCCATCCACTTGACTATATCTACTGGCTCCATCATGGATAAAATGGCAAGCATCTCTTCTCTGGTCCATAGTTAAATGTGTATGTCCTTGAATTTATTCTTCATACAGAAACCATAGTGATTTTTAAAAATAAAAGCCTTTTGAACTACTTCCACGTTTAAATTCCTTTTCTTGACTTTCTACAGCACAAAATAAAATGGGAAGTCTCAGCACGACCTACAAGGTTCTGTGAGATCTGACCCCTGCTCACCTCTTCAGCCTAAAGCCATCCCATCCTCCTCTCTGACCCTTGTCAAATCACACTGACCTTGCTTCTCTTATCAGACACCTAAAAGTGCTTTTACCTTCACATGCTACTCCTTTTATATAAAAGGCACAAGATTTATCTTACACTGTTATTAATGACCAGAGAAAATATAACATTTAAAATTTTGCCCATAGCTGACCTTGTCCTAACCGTGAGTTCCCAACCAGCTGGTGTGTGTGGCAAGAATTTAACTAAATAATCACTATATATTAAAGCTTAGTCTGATTCAATAATTTAAACAGTCAGGTGTTCAGGTACTCTTGAGAAAACCTGTCTTCTCTTATTGTCTCCTTGTGAGGAAGAGAAGAAGTTAGATTTGCCCACAGCCATGGCTGTAAATAGGGGCAGACCTGGATATGGCTCTTAGGTCTCCAACTCCATAAACCTCCATCTACTGCTGATTCCATCACTGACAGCATGGACCCACTAAATACCGGTAAGTAAGGGCTCTGATAACCCCAAAACATTCCAGTAACACGAACAGTAACCATTTTCAGGAATATTCTTCAGTAGCAAGACTCTCAACTAAAAGTAGTTAGAAAAGAATCCTATTTCCTTTCATTTGAATGCTGTAACATAAACAGTGGCATAAGTAAGCTAAGAAGAATGTCAAAGAAGGAAGATTGCCTCCTGCAATCTAGAAAACAAGACACAGCAGCTCAAAAATTAAACAGGATTTATCTAGATACAGAGAAACACACATAGAAATAATGACAGAGAGAGTGCATCCTACTCTGATGTTGTACACTCGACAGCCTTGGGACTGCCTGAAGGACTCCATGATGGTGCACAGGGGTGGGGTGGTGGGTAGTTTACCAGATGCTATAGAGCCCAAGAAAAATACATACTATAACCCCTCGGATCCTTTGTTCCACTTTTTTCCCCCTTCATGTCAAAATGAATACAGCTTCTCAATTAATTTGGTACTATGAACAGAATACTATGAAAGGAGAATAAAATAATTAAATGTAGACTTCATAAATTAATAAACCTACGTATGCCTGCTGAGAATTCAAGTAAGACTGACAATTAACATTTGTTGAATGCGTTGTGTCAAGCAACACTCTAATGCTATTTTATCCTCACAACAACACTTTAAGTTAAATACTGTTTTTATTCACAGCAACAAATAAGGAAACTGAGGTAGGAGGCTATTCTGATAAGTCTAACCAACATAAAATGCTATGTGAAAATAAAGTTTCTGGATCTACAATTTTGAGATCAAATCTGTAACGTGGTATCCTGCTTAAGCTAATTCCACCTGGCAAGGCTCTTTTGGAATCACCAGAAGATCTCCAGCACCATAGTCCTACTAGGTTGTTGGGTGTTTTTTTTTTTAATTATATATTTTAAATGAACACTAAAATACAAAGCAAAGAAATATGGACAGGAACAGCACCATCTTTGGTCATGGTCTCAAGTATTCATAAAGCAGGAGGTCACCAGTACCTGGTGAGAGAACAGATGAGATTCAGCATCCTGCTAGGTAGGCATACTTTCCCTGGACTCACTTTCCATATCTGTGCTCTTCTGCGCTTGCTCAATCCCTAGAATTTCTTTGATTCTTGCCTTCCCTTGCGAAATGAAATTTTTCAAGAAACATTTATTATTAAATGATCTATGTAGAGCCACCCCTTCAGAGAGAACCTATAATTATAATAACCTAACAAATACAGTTTGGTGGTTTTAACTTCACTCTTAGCAACTAAGAGGAATAGTGCCAGTAAAAATAAGGAAATTAGACTAAAAACAAATAAATCATGAGATTTCTAAAGCAAACAAAATCCTTCTTACACAAAACACGAAGGAATAAGTAAGATTTGGAATTCTCTAGCCATTTTATTAAATCATTTTACTGACTTCCATTTTTTGAGGACAGTTGTTTATATAAAATTATTTTAAACCTGTGCCAAGAGCCTGGCATTAAGTTTTATTCTGTGTTAGGCTCCGTTTTGTTGATCTTTTCTGTTCTCAATTACCACTGGCTTCGGCCAGTTTTTACCCTGCCTTTCTTCGTTGGGAAAGCAATAAGGTTAATGACTGCTGTGTTTTCTAACCATGTTCCTAATGTAGCAATTCTGCCCTTTAGAGGGTGGAATAGATTCACCACCGACACATAAATAATAATTTCCCAGGGACCTTCAAAAAGTGACTGATGCCCTTGCCTTTGGGTGTCTTTTCTTTTAAGTGACTGATGGGAACAAAACAAAAACTGTACAAAAACCTTTTCACTGAGAATAGCAAATGCAAATAGTGGATGAGAGACTAGACCTAAATAAAACCAAACAACAATCAGGAATGAGGGGCAAACAAATGCAGCCAGCAGAGCTCTGCTTCTCAGAGAAGTTGATCTTCCTGGAACAGAATGACAACCAGTTGCTTGCTAACAGAGAAGGGCAGTGCCTATTTAAACAGTGTATCTGGATTATGCTCTTTAAAGTTTTAGGATTGGTGGATCTGAAATTGCATATTAAAGAGAACACAAAGCCATAAACTTGTCCATACACATATTTACCCACATCGCTATGGCCTGCGTGGGAATTTAATGTTTAAAATATTGCTATGTGCTGGAATACAGGAATCCAAAAAAGAGCTGGAAAGGGCTTTACAAAGTAATGCTAAACTTTGAGGCCAGGAAATGTAAGAAATTTCCCCAATGTCACTCAGCTAAAAACCTAGGTCTGACGTAACTGATCACATAAGGAGACAGAGCAACTAAATGATGACTGGAGTAGTTGAGGGAATTAAAAGTTTTTTTCCCAACTAAATACCAAAGATAATCATGTAAAGCAGTGTATGGAAAAGTTACAAATAAAGTTGTTTCTTAATCTGTATTACTTTGGCTGTATTCATCTTTTGCCTCTGAATTGAAGCATTCACCTAGAATGTAGAGATAAAGTCAGCAAAAGGTCAAACCAAAATATTCAACCATTTTTCAAATGATTTATTTTGATGTAAAACAACTATACCCCAATGAAAAATGATTTATTTTGAAATTAACTGCTAATAAACCTATAATATCTCCTAATAAAAATCACATGATTTGGGTGTCTCTAAACCTGTTCAGTTTTATAATGTTTGTGACTTGGAAAATTGTGTTTTCAGTGATTCATTAATCACCCCCCACCGCCCCCCCACATCACTACCAACATCAACAAAAACACAGGTTAAGGGAGGGGAGTAGAAACTGCAAAGTAAGAGTTTGATATTTATCTGGAATTGCTAGGCGAGCGAGACTCATGAAGCACAGATATTGTACTGAAGCAGAAATAGTTATCTATAATCTATGTGAGCTGGAGGAAAATATTATTCTAAAACATCCCAACTGTTTACTTTGTTAGTAAACAATTGATTATTAATTTGGAATATATCTGCTGACAAAAGCAGCACTACACAAAGGCTGTAATATAAAGCTGCTTAGTTGGAGCTTGAATTTGAAAAGAGGTTACGGGAATAAAAATAAATAAATGGAATCATCTGAAGAAAAAGGAAGTAAGTCACTTGGCCCATAAGGTTAATAGATCAGAGTTTAGACAGATGGACCTTCAGGAAAGGCTCTCTGTAAACTAGTGTTTAAGTCAGGAGTCAGAGTATACCATAACAGTGCAACATAATAGCCGTCCCTCTCCAAGTTGTAACATTACACAACTTCCCCATCCAGGCCACGACATTACGCTCCAACTTTCCGATAGGAAGAATATTTGTCCGAGTCCAAAATGGACAAACTTTAAACCCTTCTTGATAACATGGGAGTTTCTCCACACCTACTGACTGAATGGATAGTACATGAAATTTTGAGCACAAATTGTGAAACAGAAGTCAATTCTCTTCATTCTAGATTGTTGAAAGCATTGAGATGGATGCCAAAAACATGCCCAAAAATGAGCACCAATTCCTGGCAAGCTCTGTCCCCACCAGGCCAGATTAAGATCTTTGATGAGGATTCATCATTGTAGGTGAGGGAGGGAAGGCAAGGGGTTGTGAGGTTAAAGATTATAGAGTCACTGAATAAATATGAATTAAGCACTTGCAGAGGTAGCAGAAGTCATGATTTCTGATTCTTAAGCTCTAGCATACTCTGATCAGGGTCAGTGAGAACAATCATAATTGCCAAAGAAACTTGTTTACAAGATTTTGCTTTCAGGCACCAAATTCAATTTCTAAAACTCTTCCTATTAATTAGTTTTGAGTTTTGGAATAATAGTATTTTTTGCGTAGCAAAATATATCCATCAATATCCATCAATATACTATGTGGATAATTTTGAGTATATTTAATATTTGGACCAGTGAAAATTTTTGGAGGGATATTTTATTTTTTATATCATGAAGTTGAAATACAATTGCTACACAGAGTTCACAAGCAAAGCAATTTTATCAAATGGCACAGTTTACAAAAACAAAATTATTTCATTTGATCCTAAGAACTATTTCTTTTTGCTGTATAAAATGTCAATTTTCTTAAGTTGAAAATTTGTAGCTATAGCTCTTAACTGTCTTCTATTACAGGAACTACTGTAACATCAAAATTCTATAGTAATATTTGACTGGAGTTTACACTGAACAAATACATCTGTTTTCTATGTGCCCCAAAATATGCAGTGAAATTAAGGAACTATTGAAATGAGCAATGCCAGAAGTAGGACTCACACTGAGTGAAGAATACACGTCTCAGGAACTGTGGATTCACACATTCCTAGTATAACTTAAGGAGAACATCAAGTCCAGCTGTTCAAAATTCCCACCTCCGAGCAGGAATCAGAAAGCCAGAACTCTAAAGGTAAATCATCTTATCCTGGGACCCAGTCTTTGTTAAATTAGGAAACCAAGGGCCATCGGTTTCCTAATCTAACAAAGGAATCGGTTAATGAATCTATTTGTAGTTACATGGTAAAGGGACCCCAGGCCTTCTGTCCCCTTGGGTTACACCTATCTGACGTCTACTCAAGTGTTCTTAAGAGTGGTCATGCATAGTTCTGAGAACCTATTCCTAGAACTTTATCACCTTAATAGTCTTCTAATTTCATTTTATGTAGTAATTTTTCTCCTCTTGGCCTCAGTTTACTCATCCACAAATTGAAAGAAGAATCTTGAGATCATATGGTTCAAAGTAATTCAAACTCAAATATGATTTAGGAACCTCCTACTTGGTCATAGTACTTTTAACATAGCAGGTTTTAGAATAATAGCTTTAACTTGAGGATTTTAGACTTGGATAAGAAGTAGCTTGTACCTCTCTACTCACAGCTGAATCACTTTCCAGCTTTTTGGGTGGTAGGAAGTGACATGAAGGGCAGCGGAATCAAAGGTAGCCCTGCAGTTCCAGATCATTTTTAAAAAGCTATGAAAATGATGAGTGTCTTAGACCAGGATCTATTCCACAGGGCCAATGGTACAAAGACACAGCAGCAAAGGCCCACTCACCCTGACTTGTGGATACTGGGTACCAACAATGACAACTGCCATATGATTGAGAGCAGCAAGCCTTTAATGAAGTACCCAAGAAATTGCAAATGTGTGGGCTTGACTTCAGAGAATTACACAAAATGAAAAACCTATCTCCTTTGGTTCCTTCTATGCTTTACTCTGTTCCTGTCCACTATTCTGTTCAGGACAGTGTGTGGTCTGCCTACATACTTGCCCGTATTAGGCTAAGCCTTCCTATTCATTTCATTCTGCCTCATTATCAAAACTGTAGGAATGTTCTCATCCACCAGGCATGGCACCTCAACAGTCTTTCTCTTGTTGGTTTCTTTCCAAGTGTGTTCAGACCACATATGCTGTCATGATTAAAACTATGTAAAAAGTAGGTGCTGACCAAGCCAGGCTTAATGATCCCCCTCAACTTGACTAAATTTTAGGTAGGTTTCTTTCTGACTCTAGACTCCTGACCTTCCTTTTCTTAGAGCACTTAATTTAGAAACTGTAATTGTAGTTCTCTACCTCACTGAGATGTAAATCTTTTTTAAAGCCTCTTAACAGTTCTACAACCCAGGAATGCTTTTCTTAAGGACCTGGCAGTCATCTCTTTGAAATGTAATAATTAAGGAAGATAGCACCCCTATTTCTCAGTCTGCGTAAGATAGTAGGAGCCTAGCTTCAAGGAGCCTTAATCCACGTTGTAAAACTACCTCCTGCCGTGAAGACAAGAGAAAGTTGACTTTCCTTTTGGGTAAAGCCAATAGCAAACACAGACGGCTTTCACAGATTTCGCTATCCTGTGTTTCAGTGGAGTTGAGCTTGGACTGAGTTCTGGCCTCTCACCCCTATTTCAATAACCTTGAATAAAGGGTTCCTTGCTTGTTTAACTTTGTCCAGTGTAATGTTTCTTTGAAAGTGTTCATTTCAATTTTTATCTTATAGTAATCAGAGCTGTCTGCTTTTGTTTCCCTGTAATTTTTTAGTTTGCTTTTTCCTTTGGAAATAGGCTGATTTTCTCAGGTTACATGATAGTAAACAGTGCTTTACATTACCCTAAAATGTCTTTAAAATTAAATTTAAATTTTCTAGAACATATTTATTTTAAATTTCTTTAAAAACTAAACAAACACATTTAAAAAAATTCTTTTCAGTGTTTCTCAATGAACAAGATTCCCTGGCTGGTCAATAAGAATATTTAATCTATTTGGCATAGGCGATTGTTCCTTTAGTGAAGAATAATTTTCACAACAGTTATTGAGCAATGAAATAAGACCTCTCAATTCCGCTAGCTTCTAATCTTATTTCAATTGCTTGGGATGATGCTGGAGAGAGCACCATAACTTTTCTGGTTCCCTTAATGCTTATATAAGTTTTAATCATAAATTAATAAATTGGCATGTGGTAATGTGTGAGCCTTTAAGTCCCTGCAATAGCTAGCTATCAAGAATAATGTAATAATAAAAAAATAAGAAGGAGGAAGAAAGCTAAGATTTATTAAGTACTTACAACTTGTCAGGCACTGTTCCAAATGCAGTGTATGAATTATTTAAAGAATCCTAATAGCAACATTAGGGGTAGGTGCTATTATTATTCCCATTCTATAGATGAAGAAGGCATGGTTCCAAGAATGTAAATATCTTGCCCCAAATCACACAGTTAATAAATGACAGAGATGGGATTTGATAATCTAAGGAGTGTAGCACTAAACCCAACACGTTTAACCATTACACTACATAGCGTCTAGGCTTGCAGCCTGTCAACATCAGATATGAGAAAATTGATTAAAATAAGGTAAAATATACAAAACCAGCTTAAACGGCTAGGTCTTCAATTACAGTCTTGCTAAGTCACAATTATCCTTTTAAAAAAATTCTTTCTGCTCCTTGCTGTAGTCGCATTGTTTAAGGCAGTGCTTCTCAAAGTGTGGTCACAGCAGCATCTGAATCGCTTGGTTGGTTGCTAGAAATGCAAGTTCTCCAGCTCCTCCCCAGGCCTACTTAATCGGAAACTCTCTGGGTGGGGCTCAGCAATCAGTTCTACCAAGCCCTCCTGTTGATTCTGATGCTTGCTCAAGTTTGAGACTCACTTGTCTACGGCAAATTTTGGCAGAGATCCTTATCTTGCTGTTGCCTTGGCTCTTGTGCAGAGTTACTACCTTAATAATACTCTGTAGTGATTTGTAGATTTCCAGCCTGAAGAGGCCTCCACCCATTTATTGTGGAAAAAAGTACAGGAACTATGCCTTTTCTGGGCAGATTTTGATATTAAAGATCAAGAAACTCACATTTCAAAATCTCGCCATTCCCTAAGTTACCAAGAACAGAAGACACACAAAATGATTTCTTCAGAACTATCTGCTGGATGAATCAATAAAATTATCTCTACTTCTCCCTTTCCTGTTCCCACAGACTAAGAGTATAAAGCTGAGGAAATCTGCAAGAATCCACAGTATACTCTATCCCCTTTATGCACACATACACATATCTGAACTGCAAGTGACACAAAAGATAATGTTTTTAGGTCACTGCCACAGTCCAACAAGGGAAAACAGGAGTCTGGGCAGCTGTCCAGAACCCTGGCATTTGGTCCTCACAGCATGGCAGACCATGGCTAATTTATTTGAAGTGCTACAACTTCCCAGAGTAGCAGGTGCTCCCATGTGCAACTGAAGTCACAAAATACTTTACAAGGACTATATAAATTTCTTTATGTTATACTCTTTCAGATAATCAAAACCAGTTTTCCTACTTGTCCTTGTCAGCCTCTCCTTAGTAACACAGACACATCAATTATATGCAGAACAAGCATACCCTTAATTTTCGAATACATGTTAAAAGTGCATATACAACCATATGCTAATGGAAGATATTATGAAGCTTTAAATATAAATATATTATTATTGTTGTTGTTTTCCTTGGCAAACACTGGACAATTCCATTTCTCCCTCAGTATAGAAATTAGAAGGGAGAGTTCAAACATTAAGATAAATATACAATGTCTAAATATCTTGGTAGGTAAGCTTCCAATCTGATTTTCAAATAACCTTCAAGGGACTTTTAAAAATACTCCATATTACAATTATGAAAAATAAAAGTTTGTTTCTTGTAGTAGTCACGCATAGGAATCTATTTTCATATGGCTACTTTAAGTTAACATATGAAAATTTAACATATTTATTTGAGGGAAAAATGTTTGCTTAAGATATTAAGCTCAGCAACTGTGCCATATCATACTGCAACTACTGACAAATCAAGAGAGCGCATAACCTTGAACTTGAAACCCAGCTGAATAGTTATCAAGAACATCTCAGTTCTAATTTTTCAGGCTCTGTGACCTTCAGTAAGTTTCAATTTTTCTCCATCTTTTTTGCTATTAGCTATTCATTATTTTAGTGGACTGATAATGTATTTTTAGAAAGTATAAAAAGTTTCCCAATACTTTAAAGTATAGATATTATTTTAAATGACAACAAAGCATTACTATTTTAATAGATTCTAATTTCATGGTTCTTAAATATTTGAACATGTCCAAATTTTGCCATAGTCCCAACCTAGGTCATAAAACATGAAGACGTATCAAGAAAACGAGTTGCTTTTAAATTTTGATATTTCAACTCTCTGTTAGACATTCACAGAGTTCCGGATATTAACATAGTCACTGTCTACCTACTGGCAGTTTGAAAACACCCAGAGGCATATAGTTTGATTGTAGTTTGTAGGACATGGAGGAGAAAGCAGGGTCACAACAAATTCTAATTGATGTGAAAACAGGAAAATCTTAAAATAGGGTCAAAATTTTACAGGTAACATTACATTACACTATAAAATTCACAACATGTCTTTCCAGACAAGTGTTCAATTCAGTCCTCAACACTTTTGCCCACAAGGTCTTTTACAAAGCAAATACAAGGCTTCACTCCCTTGTCACCCAAGAAATGTCGCAGGGTTCCTGAGTAACAGAGCCCTGTCTTCTGGAGATCCGAAAGTAAAGGAAATTCATTGTGACTAAATAAACTACTATATATTGCCTACAAATGCTCCAACCCAAATCACTTGCATGTAGAATTTTCAGTTTAAAACCCATGAAATTTGGTAGGGTAGAGTAAAATTTCAAATAATTAACTAATGCATTTACCACCTAAACAAACTTTTCTTAAACTTATATGTGTATAATACTCACCCAGGGAATTAACAGTTCTGAAAAACAGTATTTTTAGAGATGAATGGTGGAAGATTTTAAAATTATTGTGCCCAGGAAGTGGTATGACATAGAGAAAAGATAATATACTTTGTGGATGACCAGTATCAAGGATTTTTTTTTAGCACAGTTCTGATTTCAAGGGGTACAGGGAAGGCCTCTTGGGAAAGTGATGTCTGAGCTATGTTCTAAACGGTCACACTGATCACAAAGAACACCAGGTTTTTTTGTTATTATTTTACGTATTCCTCTAATAGTACTGGCTTTGGAACCTTACAGGTCTGTGATATTTATGGTTCTAACACTTCCTTGTGAGCGATATGAGTACTATCTCAGAGCCTGGATTTCCTTATCTATAGAGGGAAGCTAATACAACCTAACAATCCTAGGTAGGGGATATAAGAGCTCAATAAATGGCTGCTCTTATCATTTTCACATAATAAACTCAAACATGCACAGGACTATGTTTCTGAATTATTTTCCATAGCATAATGCCCTCAAAGTCCATCCATGTTGAACAAATGGCAGGATTTTTTTTCTTTTTATGGATGAATAACATTACATTTTACCTGTGTGTGTGTGTGTGTGTGTGTGTGTGTGTTTGTATCTCCTGCATTTTCTTTATGCGTTCATCTAGTGATGAACACTTAGGTAGCTTTCATACCTTGGCTATTGTAAATAATGTTGCAATGAACACGGGGGTGAAAATATCTTTTGAGTTAGTGTTTTTGTTTTTTTCAGGTCAACACCCAGAAGCAGATTTGCTGGATCATATAGTATTTCTTTTTAAATTTTTTTTTAAAGAAACTCCATACTATTTTACATAATAGCTCCACTAACTTACAATCCTACCGACAGTGCACAAAGGTTCCCTTTCCTCCACATCCTCACCAACACTTGTTTCTTGTCTTTTCTGATGACAGCCATTCTAACAAGTGTGAGGTGATAAGGCAAATCTTTACTTGGACAAATTCTGTGAAGAGTATTTTAGATAACTGATGAAACTCATAAGCTGTAACTAATGTGGAAAATATTGATGTTTCAAAAAGTAATACATACCTGAACTGATAACTCACTCACTAGATTTCTTCTTATTTTCCTGCCTCAAATCTTTTGTACCATAAAAACTTCGGTATGATTTCTGTTGTCTACAAAAATGCAGCTTGCCCTCTTGGCCTCCTTACGAAGCTGTGGTTCTCAGTCAGGGGTGATTTCGTCTCCCTGGAGCATTTAGCAGCTTCTGGTGGTCACAACTGGAAGGCAGTGCTATTGGTACCTAGTGGGTATAGGCCAGGGAGAAACATCCCATCATGCGCAGGATTGACCCTCACAATAAAGACTTACCTAGCCCAAAATGTCAGTAGTGTCATGATTGAGAAACTCTGCTGTAAAGTGTTTTAAAAACTAAAGGTGTTTTTCACTGTCTGTTAACCTGAAGTATAAGGTAAGTATTTGTGTATTTCCTACGTAGAAAACATGTGGGCAGCCAGATTTCAGGATATAAGGAATGGCAAACATGTTCAGTTTTGCAAGTGTTGCATTTGAGATGCCTATTAAGTAAACCCAGATATATTAAAAGGCGGGTCCTGACTGGAAATTTAAATTTGGGAATTTTTTTGTTTTTGGCAGCATTGGGTCTTCGTTGCTGCACGCGGGCTTTCTCTAGTTGAGGCGAGCGGGGGCTACTCTTCATTGCAGTGTGTGGGCTTCTCACTGCAGTGGCTTCTCTTGTTGCAGAGCACGGGCTGTAGGCCCGTGGGCTTCAGTAGTTGTGGCTCGTGGGCTCTAGAGCACAGGCTCAGTAGTTGTGGTACACAGGCTTAGTTGCTCCGCAGCATGTGGGATCTTCCCGGACCAGCCCTCGAACCCTTGTCCCCTGCCGTGGCAGATAGATTCTTAACCACTGTGCCACCGGGGAAGCCCAAAATTTGAGAATTTTTAAGGGTGCACAGAAATTGAATCCATGGGTATGGATGAGAAGGCCTAATCCAAAGAGGAAGCATAAAAAGAGAAAGGAGCCTGAGTCTTCAGGAGAGCTCATTTAACAACTGGATAAAAGAGAATGAGCCCACAAAGGAAAGTTAGTGGGACCAGGAGGAATTCAAAGAAACAAGAGAAAATAAGAAACGTGTGATGTCACGGAAAACAATATAAGAGATTATCTCAAGAAAGAAAAACTGATTTATAGTGTCAAATGCGTCAGGGAGAAAAAGCAAGGAAAGGACAGAAAAGTCCATTTTATTAAGAGACACAGAACTCGTTAGTGACCTTTGAGGAGGGCTGTCTTGCTTTAGTGATGGAGGCAAAAGCCAGACTGGAGTGCACCAGGATTAAGTGGCAGCGTGGAACTCGAGACAACTCCTCTAGAAATTTTCTATTGTAAAGGGAAGCAGAGGTTGTAGGAGCATATGTGTGGAATCCAGGTTAACATGGGACAGACCTGAGTGTGTTTAAAGGTTGATGGCAGTGATTTGATTCGAAGCTAGCAGTCAGTATACAGGGGAGAAAAGGAAAAGTTTATACTGTAAAGTTTCCCTGAAGTTATAAGGGGATAGAATTGAAAAGAGATAGAGAGTTTGGCTTTATAGCTGAGGGAAATCACCTCTATTGTAAAAGGAGGGAAGAATCAATAAATATCTTTACTGATTGGTTTTCATAGAAGAGATACAAGATTTGTGGCCTATTGTGTAGCAATAAATATTTATTCCTCAAATAAAATAGAATGAGAAGGGGTCAGAAACATGATCTGCTATCATCTGAATGTCTGTGTTCCCCCCAAATTCAGATGTTGAAATCCTAACCACCAAGGTCATGGTATTAGGATGTGGGGCCTTTGGGAGGTGATTAGGTCATGAGGGCAGCATGAATTAAATTAATGCCGTTATAAAAGAGACCTGGGGAAGCTCCCTTCCCTTCTGCTGTGTGAGGTTATGGTGAAAAGACAGTTATCTAGGAAGCAGGGTTTCACCAGACACCAAATCTGCCAGCACCTTGATCTTGTGCTTCCCAGACTCCAGAGCAGTGAGAAACAAATGCTTGTTGTTCATAAGCCATTCAGTCTACGGTATTTTTTTTTAATTTTTAAAAATTTATTTATCTTATTTATTTATTTTTGGCTGCATTGGGTCTTTGTTGCTGCATGCGGGCTTTCTCTAGTTGCAGCGAGTGGGGGCTACTCCTCGTTGTGGCGTGCGGGCTTCTCATTGCGGTGGCTTCTCTTGTTGCAGAGCATGGGCTCTAGGCGTGTGTGCTTCAGTAGTTGTGGCTCGCGGACTCAGTAGTTGTGGCACACGGGCT
This sequence comes from Leucopleurus acutus, assembly GCF_964270905.1. Lineage (NCBI taxonomy): Eukaryota > Metazoa > Chordata > Mammalia > Artiodactyla > Delphinidae > Leucopleurus > Leucopleurus acutus. The sequence goes on along the minus strand of NC_139144.1, from coordinate 100,644,137 downwards.
TAGTTGCTCCACGGCATGTGGGATCTTTCTGGACCAGGGCTCGAACCCGGGTCCCCTGCCTCAGCAGGTGGATTCTTAACCACTGCACCACCAGGGAAGCCTCCAGTCTATGGTATTTTTTTACAGTAGCTCGAATGGACTAAAACATTATCTTTTCAGTTGTTCAAACCAATCTAAACAGGAATTTCCAGAAGCAAATCATAGGAAATGGCCTGCACCTGCCGTCCCCTAACCTGCTGCCCATGCTGTTCCTTTTACCAAAAATATCCTGTCTACTCCTTGTCCTCTGGAAAGCACTCCTTGCACCTTCAGATGGAAGTGGATGCTCCCTCCTCCATGCTGTGTAGCACACACTATAGTATACAGTAACGATTTCTTTACCTGTTTAATTCTTTCGCTGGATTGGGAGCTGTTCTGGGGTGTGGTCACATCACGCACAGAACACTAGTGCCCAGTGCCTGTCTCTTGGCAGGTGACTAATAAGTGCTTGCTTAGGAGATGAGCTTACCTTTTTATTTTTCTTATAAATATCTCCCGAATGGAATGCTGTCTTGCATTGGCAACACAGTGAATCTCTAAAATTATACCTTGAACTACCAACTCATACTTATATGTACATACACATATGTGCCTCTGAGAATGACCCCTTAGCTACAGGCTTCTCTATTCTAAACAGCTAAACAGATGGGTTAATCCTGAGTTAATTAGAAAATTCAGTTATACAGAAATTCTGCTAACTGCAAGCCTGCACTTCATAATCAAGCTAATTAACTGGGTGTTTATTGAATCTTTCTTCCCAGACTGTGGCCTCACAGAAGGTAGGACATTTTTCTCCATTTTTCCCATTAAATTGAATATAAAATGCATTTGCCAAAAATGCATATTGAAAAAAATAATTGGACTAGGCTCAAAGTACAATTGGGGAGAAGAAGCATTGGAACACAAGAATAAGTAGAATCAGGTTTCTGATTCCAAATATCTACTCCCCTCTTTTACCTCTACCATATACGACAAGGTCAAACGCAAGCTTAGAAGAGCTGATATCATATAAGCAATAAATGAAACGATGGAAGAATTCTTCTTATCCTTGTTTCTTTCAAAAATATAAATCTATGTTTTAAGTGAAAAAAGGCAGTCCGAAGCACAGAATTCAATTTATCACTGGACTCTAGAATTCTATATAAAAAGGGGTAGCTGTATAAAATTATAAAATAAACTGAACAATAATAAATGACAAGCTCCAAAAGAAGGGTCAACTATAAATCAAACCCTGCACTCTAGAGTAGAAGACAGTGGCAATTCAACTCAATGTAATTGAGGTAATGCTAATGATATTGCAGTTTTAATCATTAAATGAGAAGTATAAGATTCAAGAAAAGTGTGAGGGCCCTCATCTTGTGCTATTTATTGAAGAAATAAGATATCAAATAGTAATACAGAGCAGTTTTATCATTAACTGCAAAATTATGAAGTAAAGTTAATAAGAATAGAGTCATTTAGCAATATGGAGTAGGTTACAAGGCTCAAGCCTTTGGTGAACTCCTGAGGGTACACTGTGGGCTAAACTATCCCGGAAAGTCTTCATGCAAAAATAAACTTGAGGTAGACTGTGGTGGCTTCGGTTTTCCCAGTTCATCATTTGTCAGATGACAAATCAAGCTGTACTGTTACTCTTGAATTTTTTTTAATGTGAGCCAATTAAATTAGTATGCACTTTGATTTATTTGTACTGTTCTTTGCAATTTAAATGTTTCTATTTCAAAATGAATTATACTAAGTCTTTTGTATGCAACTGCAACCCAAACCTCTAGAATATACCAGATTTCCCCTGCCATATGGCCTCTTTTTCATTATTCTCTTCTAAGAATTACATATTTAGGTTTGCCTGTAAAAATTGAAAGCCATCATGAACAAAACAACTGGGCCATTTCTACCCTTTGACGCAGCTTTAACCTTGCCCTCTTCCTAAAGCCCAGGAAAGATAAAAGCTGGTTGCCTGGAGCCCTCCAGGAAAATGAATCACGGGTAGAGAAGTGCATGTTCCTGCATTTGCGAAGAGTAAAAGCAACCCAGAAAAATGTCTATTTTCTATGAATACTTCTCATCATATACTTTACTGTGGCTACCATTCAATTCTATGTGTTTTCAGTGTGAATATTATGTACTTCATATACTCCCTGCTATTTTTTCTATTTGTAACCTAGCCAGTAAAATGTCTGATCTCTGACTTAGCGTTCAGTGTCCATGAGGTGCACCTGCTGGTTTTATTTCTATATTTTAGCCCAACTATTGTTTGACTTTCTCAAACTTGTTCTACATTCTCCCCACACAGTCACCTTTGCCTCTGTCCTGATTGGATTCATTTTGTCAATATTTGTTTAGTTTATCTTTGCTCTTAAAAAGAATCCATATTCCATAAAACCTTTCCAGACACTCTCAGTTACAACTAGTTGCTGTCTCCTCTGGGTTTTTTTGGTCACTTGTCACACACTGCCTTGCATTATGTCTATTTGTGATGATTTAATACCACTTATATTTAGAGGATGAGTATGGGATCATTCATCCACTCATTCATACAACGAAAATTTTCATTTGTCCAATAAAAGTCTGTCATGAGATTTTCCCTGGGCTAGACACTGAAGATAGAGTGGTAAACGAAATAGACTCATTTCCAGATCTCTTAAAACATAACAGATTAATGAGATGATAGACATTCTGTGAATTGAGAAAGTTATAAGGGCCTGAGGTATGGGTGCTATGCCTCTGGACATATCATCTTTCTAAACATCTTCTGTGCTGTCCCTCTCATAAAAGAGAGAAAGAGATTCTGTTGGTAGAACTAGATGTGTAGGGCACACTAGAAGAAATTAAAAGTCCTAGGGTGAAAACTGAGGGTGGTATCCGCTCAGTGGAAAGGGGTAGCTAAGTATTTTGACCGAAGCTGATTTGAAGCTTCAAGTCTCTGGGATCCACAGTCAGAGAAGACATGTTGAGAAATCGTATAGTGTTCATACTCAGTGACAAATGTCTATTTATATCCATTACAAACACACACCACCACCACTGCCACCACCACCCAAAAAGCATGCAGGTGGGGGGGTTTCAATTTTTAATACTGGAATAATAAATGATTAAGGCTAAAGCAATGCCATAAAGAATAATGGAAAATAATAAGTATTTACATACACATGAGGTTTCTAATTATTAATGCTTTAAAAAAAAGACACCTGGCTTAAAAGTAAAATAGGCAGTATTATGCATATATCTTTGTATACTGGGCCTCATTACTGACTGATACAAGACACTGGTCTACAGGCAAAGGAGCTCAGGATAAAATTACCATTTCAGAATTACTAATTTTTCAATCCCTAATCATAAAGTAATGAGAACTGAGCTATAACTATATAATATGTCCTTATAAGAATTCTGCAATAAAAGGAGTTCATACCTTAGCATTTGAAGTCAATCGACACTGAAGTTTTTGAGCTATAAAATTATGTTTAATACTAGAATAAATAAAATATGCATTATAAGATTCAGTTGTAAGTATCACGTTAAACCTCTGAGCACAAGAAAAAAATCAAGTAACAAATGATCAAATCAATAGGGAAACATCCTCTCAATCAACAACATTGATAAGACATTCAAACATGAAATTCACACTGATGGGGTTAATTTCATTGACCAATTATCCTTCCCTGGGCGTTTGGAACAAGTGGTCAACAGATACAACAGGTGCAAACAGAAGAATTTTTGTCAGAGAAAGATGCAGAAGACAGGCAGTGCCTGCATATTAAATTGCACATGGAAAGTTTTGACAATGAGATGGAGAATGACTAGATGACTGCTTGGTCAGGGCTGGTTGTTCAGGTCAGGGAGTGTCTAATAATGTTGATGGAATATTCTGTCTCTGGCTTTTGGGCCTTTTCAGGAGAGTTGAGTGAGTTAGGAGAGGAGTTGTCAAAGGCTAGAGAGATCTGGAGTTTTGTCATAAGAATTTTCCATAATAATACTTCAACTAATAACAGGAAGCAATTTTCTTTCTTTATGATAATAGTAGAGACTATAAATAAATGACTAATAATAATACCACAAACACAACTTAAATCCTCTCTATTCTTAGGATCTACTTGCCTAATCCCAACCCTGGACAGTGATTATTTAAAAGCAAGAGTCATTGTGTGGAACCAATAAGAAGGATTATAAAGTTTTTGTCAGAGTGTAGAAATACTCCTTTTAAATATGTATTATTTTCTTCATCTGAAAACAAAAGCAATAATTAATGAAGAAAAACTTCACTTGTAAAGCCTTTTTGGCTTCTACACTAAACAGGAAGCAAACACCTCATACGAATGTATCACTCTGACTGCTGTGCTGGTCAATTAGGAAGTCACTGCAACAATCCATGCAGTGAATGGCTCAGGAGTGGAATTTGCGAAGATGGTAAGAGACAAATGAGTTCTGGATATATACTGAGGAGAGAGCCTTCGCTGATAAGTTGGATTTGGGATGTGAGGGGAAGAAGAGTCAAAGATGTAGCATTCCATTCCAAAACAACAGAATACACTTTCTTCTCAAGTGCTCATGGAACATTCTCAAGGATAGATCATATCTTGCGTCAAAACTCAGGCCTTGGTAAATTTAAGAAAATTGAAATCATATAAAGTATCTTTTCCAACTACAATGCTATGAGACTAGATATCAATTACAGGAAAAAAACCTATAAAAAATACAAACACATGGAGGCTGAACAACACACTACTAAATAACCAAGAGATCACTTTAGAAATCAAAGAGGAAATCAAAGAATATCTAGAAACAAATGACAATGAAAACACGACAACCCAAAACCTATGGGATGCAGCAAAAGCAGTTCTAAGAGGGAAGTGTATAGCAATACAATCCTACCTCAAGAAACAAGAAATATCTCAAATAAAAAACCTAACCTTACAACTAAAGCAATTAAAGAAGGAAGAACAAAGAAACCCCAAAGGTAGCTGAAGGAAAGAAATCATAAGGATCAGATCAGAAATAAATGAAAAAGAAATGAAGGAAAAAATAACAAAGCTCAGTAAAACTAAAAGCTGGACAGGGAGATCAGTTTGGTGCTTTGTGACCACCTAGAGGGGTGGGATAGGGAGGTGGGAGGGAGGGAGATGCAAGAAAGAAAAGATATGGGGATATATGTATATGTATAGCTGATTCACTTTGTTATAAAGCAAAAAGTAACACACCATTGTAAAGCAATTATACTCCAATAAAGATGTTAAAAAAAAACCAAACTAACTAAAAGCTGGTTCTTTGAGAAGATAAACAAAATTGATAAACCATTAGCTAGACTCATCAAGAAAAAAAGGGAGAAAACTCAAATCAATAGAATTAGAAGTGAAAAAGGAGAAGTAACAACTGACACTGCAGAAATACAAAGGATCATGAGAGATTACTACAAGCAACTCTATGCCAATAAAATGGACAACCTGGAAGAAATGGACAAATTCTTAGAAATGCACAACCTGCTGAGACTGAACCAGGAATAAATAGAATATATGACCAGACCAATCACAAGCACTGAAATTGAAACTCTGATTGAAAATCTTCCAACAAACAAAAGCCCAGGACCAGATGGCTTCACAGGTGAATTCTATCAAACAATTAGAGAAGAGCTAACACCTATCCTTTCAAACTCTTCCAAAATGTAGCAGTGGGAGGAACACTCTCAAACTCATTCTATGAGGCCGCTATCACGCTGATACCAAAACCAGACAAGGATGTCACAAAGAAAGAAAACTACAGGCCAATATCACTGATGAATTTAGAGGCAAAAATCCTCAACAAAATACTAGCAAGCAGAATCCAACAGCACATTAAAAGGATCATACACCATGATCAAGTGGGGTTCATTCCAGGAATGCAAGGATTCTTCAATGCAAATCAATCAACATGATACACCATATTAACAAATTGAAGGAGAAAAACCATATGATCATCTCAATACATGCAAAGAAAGCTTTCCACAAAATTCAACACCCATTTATGATAAAAACCCTGCAGAAAGTAGGCATAGAGGGAACTTTCTTCAACATAATAAAGGCCATACATGACAAACCCACATCCAGCATCCTCCTGAGTGGTGAAAACTGAAACCATTTCCACTAAGATCAGGAACAAGACAAGGTTGCCCACTCTCAACACTATTATTCAACATAATTTTGGAAGTTTTAGCCACAGAAATCAGAGAAGAAAAAGAAATAAAAGGAATCAAAATCGGAAAAGAAGTAGTAAAGCTGTCACTGTTTGCAGATGACATGATACTATACATAGAGAATCCTAAAGATGCTACCAGAAAACTGCTAGAGCTAATCAATGAATTTGGTAAAGTAGCAGGGTACAAAATTAATGCATAGAAATCTCTTGTATTCCTATAGACTAATGATGAAAAATATCAAAGTGAAATAAAGGAAACACTCCCTTTTACCACTGCAACAAAAAGAATAAAATACCTAGGAATAAACCTACCTAAGGAGACAAAAGACCTGTATGCAGAAAATTATAAGACACTGATGAAAGAAATTAAAGATGATACAAATAGGTGGAGATATATATCATGTTCTTGGATTGGAAGAATCAACATTGTGAAAAGGACTCTACTACCCAAAGCAATCTACAGATTCAATGCAATCCCTATCAAACTACCACTGGCATTTTTCACAGAACTAGAACAAAAACTTTCACAATTTGTATGGAAACACAAAAGACCCCGAACAGCCAAAGCAATCTTGAGAACGAAAAATGGAGCTGGAGGAATCAGGCTCCCTGACTTCAGACTATACTACAAAGTTACAATAATCAAGACAGTATGGCACTGGCACAAAAACAGAAATATAGATTAATGGAACAGGATAGAAAGCCCAGAGATAAACCCACACACATATGGTCACATTATCTTTGATAAAGGAGGCAGGAATATACAGCGGAGAAAAGAGAGCCTCTTCAATAAGTGGTGCTGGGAAAACTGGACAGGTACATGTAAAAGTATGAGAATAGATCACTCCCTAACACCATACACAAAAATAAGCTCAAAATGGATGAAAAACCTAAATGTAAGGCCAGAAACTATCAAACTCTTAGAGAAAAATATAGTCAGAACACCCTATGACATAAATTACAGCAAGATCCTTTTTGACCCACCTCCTAGAGAAATGGAAATAAAAATAAACAAATGGAACCTAATGAAACTTAAAAGCTTTTGCACAGCAAAGGAAAACCATAAACAAAACCAAAAGACAACCCTCAGAATGGGAGAAAATACTTGCAAATGAAGCAACTGACAAAGGATTAATCTCCAAATTTTACAAGCAGCTCATGCAGCTCAATAACAAAAAAAAGACCCAATCCGAAAATGGGCAGAAGACCTAAATAGACACTCCTCCAAAGAAGATATACAGATTACCAACAAACACATGAAAGAATGCTCAACATCATTAATCATTAGACAAATGCAAATCAAAACTACAATGAGATATCATCTCACACCGGTCAGAATGGCAATTGTCAAAAAATCTACAAACAATAAATGCTGGAGAGGGTGTGGAGAAAATGGAACAGTCTTGCACTGTTGGTGGGAATGTAAATTGATACAACCACTATGGAGAACAGTATGGAGGTTCCTTAAAACACTAAAAAAAGAACTACCATACGACCCAGCCATCCCACTACTGGGCATATACCCTGAGAAAACCATAATTCAAAAAGAGTCATGTACCAAAATTTTCATTGCAGCTCTATTTACAATAGCCAGGACATGGAAGCAACCTGTGTCCATCAACAGATGAATGGATAAAGAAGATGTGGCACATATATACAATGGCACATTACTCAGCCATAAAATGAAACGAAATTCAGTTATTTATAGTATGGTGGATGGACCTAGAGTCAGTCATACAGAGTGAAGTAACTCAGAAAAAGAAAAACAAATACCGTATGCTAACACATATATATGGAATCTAAGGGAGAAAAAAAAGTCATGAAGAACCTAGGGGTAAGATGGGAATAAAAACACAGACCTACTAGAGAATGGACTTGAGGATATGGGGAGCGGGAAGGGTAAGCTGTGACAAAGTGAGAGAGTGGCATGGACATATATACACTACCAAATGTAAAAGAGATAGCTAGTGGGAAGCAGCTGCATAGCACAGGGAGATCAGCTCGGTGGTTTGTGACCACCTAGAGGGGTGGGATAGGGACAGTGGGAGGGAGGGAGACGCAGGTGGGAGGAGATAAGGGAACATGTGTGTGTGTATAGCTGATTCGCTTTGTTATAAAGCAGAAACTGACACAACATTGTAAAGCAATTATACGCCAATCAAGATGTTAAAAAAGAAAAAAGGAAATAACAAAGGATCATGAGAGGTTACTATAAGCAACTAAATGACAATAAAATGGACAACCTCGAAGAAATGGACAAATTCTTAGAAAAGCACAACCTTCTGAGACTGAACCAGGAAGAAATAGAAAATATAAACAGACTAATCACAAGCACTGAAATTGAAACTCTGATTAAAAATCTTCCAACAAACAAAAGCCCAGGACCAGATGTCTTCACTGGCAGATTCTATCAAACATTTACAGAAGAGCTAACACCCATCTTTCTCAAACTCTTCCAAAATAGAGCAGAGGGAGGACACTCCCAAACTGATTCTATGAGGCCACCATCACCCTGACACCAAAACCAGACAAAGATGTCACAAAAAAAGAAAACTACAGGCCAATATCACTGATGAACATAGATGCAAAAATCCTCAACAAAATACTAGCAAACAGAATCCAGCAGCACATTAAAAGGATCATACACCATGATCAAATGGGGTTTATCCCAGGAATGCAAGAATTCTTCAATATATGCAAATCAATCAATGTGATACACCATATTAACAAGCTGAAAGAGAAAAACCATACGATCATCTCAATAGATGCAGAAAAAGCTTTTGACAAAATTCGACACCCATTTATGATAAAAACCCTCCAGATAGCAGGCATAGAGGGAACCTACCTCAACATAATAAAAGCCATATATGACAAACCCACAGCCAACATCATTCTCCATAGTGAAAAACTGAAACCATTTCCACTAAGATCAGGAACAAGACAAGGTTGCCCACTCTCACCACTATTATTCAACATAGTTTAGGAAGTGTTAGCCACAGCAATCAGAGAAAAAAAGAAATAAAAGGAATCCAAATAGGAAAAGAAGAAGTAAAGCTGTCCCTGTTTGCAGATGACATACTCTACACAGAGAATCCTAAAGATAGTACCAGAAAACTACCAGAGCTAGTCAATGAATTTGCTAAAGCAGCAGGATACAAAATTAATGCACAGAAATCTCTTGCATTCCTATATACTAATGATAAAAAATCTGAAAGTGAAGTTAAGGAAACACTCCCATTTACCATTGCAACAAAAAGAATAAAATATCTAGGAAAAAACCTACCAAAGGAGACAAAAGACCTGTATGCAGAAAACTGTAAGACACTGATGAAAGAAATTAAAGATGATAAAAACAGATGGTGAAATATACCATGTTCTTGGATTGGGAGAATCAATATTGTGAATATGACTATACTACCCAAAGCAATATACAGATTCAATGCAATCCTTATCAAACTACCACTGGCATTTTTCACAGAACTAGAAGAAAAAATTGCACAATTTGTAATGGAAACACAAAAGACCCTGAATAGCTGAAGCAATCTTGAGAAAAAAAAAACAGAGCTGTAGGAATCAGGCTCTCTGACTTCAGACTACACTACTAAGCTACAGTAATCAAGACAATATGGTACTGGCACAAAAACAGAAAAATAGATCAATGGAACAGGATAGAAAGCCCAGAGATAAACCCACACACATATGGTCACCTTATCTTTGATAAAGGAGGCAAGAATATACAAATGGGGAAAAGACAGCCTCTTCAATAAGTGGTGCTAGGAAAACTGGACAGCTACATGTAAAAGAATGAAATTAGAACACTACCTAACACCATACACAAAAATAAACTCAAAATGGATTAAAGACCTAAATATAAGGCCAGACACTATAAAACTCTTAGAGGAAAACATAGGCAGAACACTCTATGACATAAATCACAGCAAGGTCCTTTTTGACCCACCTCCTAGAGAAATGGAAATAAAAACAAAAATAAACAAATGGGACCTAATGAGACTTAAAAGCTTTGCACAGCAAAGGAGACCATAAAAAAGATGAAAAGACAACCCTCAGAATGGGAGAAACTATTTGCAAACGAAGCAACTGACAAAGGATTAATCTCCAAAATATACAAGCAGCTCATGCAGCTCAATATCAAAAAAAACCCAATCCAAAAATGGACAGACGACCTAAACAGACATTTCTCCAAAGAAGATATACAGATTGCCAACAAACCCATGAAAGGATGCTCAACATCACTAATCATTAGAGAAATGCAAATCAAAACTACAATGAGGTATCACCTCACACCGATCGAATGGCCGTCATCAAAAAATCTACAAATAATAAATGCTGGAGAGGGTGTGGAGAAAAGGGAACCCTCTTGCACTGTTGGTGGGTATATAAATTGATACAGCCACTGTGGAGAACAGTATAGAGGTTCCTTAAAAAACTAAGAGTAGAACTACCATATGACCCAGCAATCCCACTAGTGGGCCTATACCCTGAGCAAACCATATTTCAAAAAGAGTCATGTACCACAATATTCACTGCAGCTCTATTTACAATAGCCAAGACATGGAAGCAACCTAAGTGTCCATCGACAGATGAATGGATAAAGAAGATATGGCATATATATACAGTGGAATATTACTCAGCAATTAAAAGAAACGAAATTGAGTTATTTGTAGTGAGGTGGATGGACCTAGAATCTGTCATACAGAGTGAAGTAAGTCAGAAAGAGAAAAACTAATGCCACATAGTAACACATATATATAGAATCTAAAAAAGAAAAAAATCGTTCTGAAGAACCTAGGGGCAGCACAGGAATAAAGATGCAGACCTAGAGAATGGACGTGAGGACACAGGGGGCGGGAAGAGTAAGTTGGGAAGAAGTGAGAGAGTGGCATGGACATATATACACTACCAAATGTAAAATAGATAGCTAGTGGGGGAAGCAGCCACATAGTACAGGGAGATCAGCTCAGTGCTTTGTGATCACCTAGAGGGGTGGGATAGGGAGGGTGGGAGGGAGACGCAAGAGGGAGGGGATATGGGGATATATGTATATGTATAGCTGATTCACTTTGTTATAAAGCAGAAACTAACACATCCTTGTAAAGCAATTATACTCCAATAAAGATGTTAAAAAAAAAAAACAGATATAGCTAAGGTGTTTGACCAGAGCAAACAGATGAATACAGCTGACACTTAGATGGAGAAAACTGAGGGAGGGACATTTGTTTTGTTATTGTTGTTGTATTTTGGTTTTTTTAAATAACAACCTTTATCTATCTATTTATTTATTTTAATTGAATTATAGTTTATTTACAATGTTGTGTTAGTTTCAGGTGTACAGCACAGTGATTCAGTTATACATACATATATTTTCAAATTCTTTTCCCTTAAAGGTGATTATAAAATATTGAATTTAGTTCCCTGTGCTATATAGTAGGTCCTTGGTGGTTATCTATTTTATATATAGTAGTGGGGGAGGGATAAATTAGGAGTTTGGGGACATTTTTTTTTGATGGACAGTGGTTTTGAACACAAAGGGTTTGAGATGCCCATTAGACTGTGATGACTGTGGATTGGCAGTTGGGTTTGAGGCTCAATGGAGAGAAGCCTCTCTATTGAGATAGAGCCAGAGATAGAAATCTTTGAGTCCTGAGCATATAGGTGGACAATCTCCCAAAAAGCAGGTGTAGAAAGAAAAAAGGTCTAAACACTGAAACCTGGGGCTCCCACTGTTTACATATGACAAAAATGAGGAAGAACTTAGATATGAAGGAGTAGAAGGATGAGAAGAAAGAAACACCACGTGAACACCAAGAAAATGTTTTAAGAAAGAGGGAATGGTCTGTGTCTAATGCTGATGATTAGTCAAGAAGAGTAATGAGGATTCCTCACTGGATTAACAACATGAAGACTGCTGGTGAGTCGACAAGAACCGTTCTGCTGTGGATGAAAGCCTTTTGGAATAGGTTCAAGAAAGAATGAGACAAAAGAAAGTGAAGTCCACAATGATGACTAATTTAAAAGGGAACAAAGATATCAGCTGGTATTTTTTAATGAATGGGGAAACATAATTAGCTGAAAGGAAAGAGAACGGGTTGGAAGTGAGAAGATGGAATGAAAGGGATTGAAGCTGGGTTGTAGCCCCAGGGTCTCACTTAAGTCAGTGGCCATGACCTTAAAATAAGACCCATCAGGATAGTTGTGCAGTTTTCCCAGCCACATCCCTCCCCCCCGGTGAGATACAAAGCACATGGAAACCTACACTTCACCAGCCCTGGCATTTTTCTGAGGAAGTATAATGAAAGGAGAAAGGAGCAAAGAAACTGAGGATTGTAAGGGAGTCATTACAATGCTTAGACACAGAACTGAAAGTGGGTGGAAGGGAAGTGAGGGCATGAGTGAAGAAAGTGTAGGAAAAATGTATTTTTGTTATGGTTGATTTAGGGAACTAGAGATAAGGAACAGAAAATGATGGAGTGGTTGTAGTTAATGATCATGTTGAGGTCCAGGGGATGACCCTGGAAGTCAGTGGCAATAACACACTGGAGGAGAGAAGGTACAATAATTGGGACAGATAGAGCTTTGAAAGCTCCAAAGAACATGACAGGGGAGTTATTGGAGCATGTGGCAGTGGTCCAGGTATTCAATCTGCAAAGATGAAGAGGTAATGGGCCAAGAGTCTGTAAATATCCACAGTAAGAAAAGGTAGAACGTGATATAATTAGCTTTATCCTGGGGCACTGGCGGAGGGAGGTGTAGGGAATTGCTTATTCAACAAACACACACACAATGGAAGACATGATTTTGGAACCACTTCAAAAGATATAAGTAGTATGTGCTCTATAATTAAGATTATTAAAGGTATGGTCATTATATTAAACATTTTAACTGGATTTTTCTTGGGCATATAAATTACTGCTTTGCTGATTCCATGATCTTTGTGACAAAAATCAGACTTGCTGGGGTAACTTAATCAAGAGACTCCTGGAAATTAAATTCCATCACTTACATAACAATCACAGGCATTTCACAAAAAATCTAATTTAAGGAGTTGGGAAAAGGATCTGAAGGGTGGTCAGAGTGTGCCTTTTATTTTTCATTATATGTCTTACAATTAAGAGGTCATTAGTCAAAAAAATCTACATATCTCAGCCTGTCATACAGGACACTCAGAGTGTGATGGTGGCTTGCCTGTAAAGCCTTAGCAACACCTATTCAACTCAACCTAAGCACCTGTTTGTAGTCCATGACTGGTAAGAAAAGTAGCTCAACTGATCCTAATCTACAAGTGATTTCTAACGAAGAGCTGAAATATGACTTTTTTTTTCTTCTTAGCAAACTCATATACAGACAAGTCCCATGTAAAAATTGACCATTAGATATTTACAATTGGGGCACTTTGTTCCAAAGCAATAGTAACAAAGTATTCTGTGAGTTTATAAAAATATGTTCAAGTATTTAAAGTGTTTGGGGAAACTACACTTACTTTGAATATGATGTTACAGGAAGTAATTCTGGTGTGTTTCCATGTACATTTCTGTGAACTAAAAATTGACCCTCTATGTGAAGAAGGTATCCCACATTTAAGTACAAGTAACTTTACTAATTATCTGTGACTATTTTCTGCTTAGATGGGGGTAATTATTAGTGATCCTTCTGAACCATCCCTTTAGCTTGTGTGATGCCTTAGTTAAAGAGACTGCATCTGCCAGGGTCTAAATGGTCTATACATCCCAGAAATGATGTTTATATTGGTATATTTATCCATGATTTATTTTTTAATAGTTTTAAACAGAAGGATAGGTCATGCAACTGTATTTTGAATGGATAGAAATGCTGATAATCCTCCAATGTAACCTTTCTGTATAGAAAAGAAACTGTAATGTCTACCATCTATAAACATTTCTCTATAAAACTGTATCACACCAATATATCCTATTTCTCTAATTTCAATATTTTTGTACATACACAGATGAGTTACTAATAGAAACATGCTTATTAGAAAATCTTCTTAGCGGAAATGAACTTTTAAAATAACATCTTAAATGATACTAAACACCACTTTTCAAAACACCAACTCATGTGTTAGCTGCTGAACCTACAATGAGCCAGTAATAGCTTAATTCAAACCAGTGATAAAATACAATTCCTAAAGGTCAAAACCAAACTCTTTGAGTAGAGATTCCATCTGTGCTCCTTTTCACTGTATTTCTATACTGCACGGATAGGCTTTTCTAGTGCAGCTTGCATTAAAATTATTTTCAGTGATGATTTTTTTCTGATCCTCTGTTGGAGATGAACTAAGAAAACACTCGATAACCTTCCTCTTTGTCATGAATTTTGTATTCTCAGAGGACTAGATGACAAATATTGACACAGTTTTACAGTACTCATGTACAAATCCATGTCTGCAGCTGATTTTTGCAGTTAGGATTTTTGGCTGCTCTCAGAAATTGTTCATAATATAATATTTATTAGTGCAGAGTAAAATTAACAATGAATATTTACTAGTGTCAATCATACACAATGTAAACTCTATTTAGAAAATGAATACAATATTAACATTTCATAATCCCTTTTAAAATGTATCAATTTAAATAACTATTTGGAAGGGGGTAACTTTCAAACATTCATTCCTGCATCCTTGCTGCCAAAGATGACCTGTGGCAGAATGTGACAAAATGAGTTTATACACATGAACATCCTTCATTGCAGCATTATCCACAGTGGTCAAGATATGGAAACCACCTATGTGTATGTCAACAGATGAATGGATAAAGAAAATATGATAGATATATATCTGTATCACAAACATATATATCAAATATATATACATACATATACACTCATACACATACACACAGTGGAATATTATTAATGCTTAAAAAAGAAGGAAATCTTGCCACTTGTGACAACCTGCAGGGCATTATACTAGGTGAAATAAGCCAGACAGAGAAAGACCAATACTGTATGGTATCACTTATGCGTGGAATCTAGAAAAAATAAAATTAAAGTCAAACTTTTAGAAACAGAGTGAAATGTTGGTTGCCAGAGGTTGGAGGGTGGGGGAAACAAGAAGATGTTGGTCAAAGGGTACAAACTTTCAGTTATAAGATGAATAAGTTCTAAAGATCCTACAGAGCATGGTGATTTTAGTTAATAATTCTGTATTGTATACTTGAAGTTTGCTAAGAGAATAGATCTTAAGCATTTGCATACACACAAGAAAGATAATAATGTGAGGTGATGAATATGTTAATTAACTTAATTGTGGGAATCCTTTCACAATGTATATGTATATCAAATCATCACATTGCACACTTTAAATATAATAAATTTTATTTGTCAATTATACCTCAATAAGGATGGGGAAAAAAACATGAAGATCTTGAGCTGTATACAAATATATACTACAGTTTCTCTTCTGGCCCTCTAGAAATATTGTTGAATGAAAAAATTAATTCTCTGGGAAAATTCAGGGAGCAATGTTGAACACATCCTATTTCTAACTTTATTTTGCTCTTCTGTTTTATTCCTCTTGACAACACTGCAATATTTAGTGAAAAGAATTCAGTTTAATATCAAAAATTGTGGTGTTCAAAATGTACTTTGGTTATTTCATTTTCAGAACACAAAAGAATACTTTTTTAAAATTATGCTTAACATTTTAGAATGACTTGGCACTGCTGGAGGCTTTTTTTTTTTTATAGCACCTCAGTAGAGATGACATTTTGACATAGAGTCCTCTCATTATACTGGAATTAAATAGTAAGTGCAGATTATTGCTTTGATTTCTAGAAATACGTACTTGGTGAATGGTGTAATTTATAATTTTAGGCAAATGTATGCCATTAGCAAGTTCAGTTTTTTTCCCCTTGTCCCAAAATTTAACATTGAGATTATTCACAAATGTTAATTTGTACCCTTTTGTATCTTGTAGAACCTCTGCTTCTAAGGTTCCTTTGATAAGATGACTGGGTAGGAAAGGAAAACTGCCTCCTTTTGTCAGTTTTTTACCCGCCACAGCAAGTGGCAAAGCAAAGACTCCAGAGAGAGCTCATGTCATTGGATTAGAGAATTTTGGAGGGTCCATTACTAATGACTCTTCTAGGGCTCCAACTCTGGATACATCCTACAGGTTTGTGTGCTTCCTGGCTCACATCTGAGCCCAGATCAAGAAGAATTCTCTCTAAATTTGCCACAGCAATGTTGGCTATATACTAAACCAATACCCACAAAAATGCTGGTAAACAGTCCAACAGGGAACCCCAGCTGTGTATGTTGGCTGATCCCGTATTTCCAACAAATATAATAAAGCTTCCAAGAAACTTCAAGCCAAATTTCAAGCTCAAGCACAGAAAATACATTAACTTCTGCCTTCTTTTTTACCCTTGGCCCCAGTTTTCAATCTTAATTGGAAATAGGCAGTTTATAAGTAAAGTCATTAAATAAAAATGTCATCCTTCCAGATAGTGTGTTACGATGTAGAACACAGAACTCAGGGCTTTGTTTCTGTTTGTGTTTCTCGCTTTTTTAAATATTCCTACCAAACATCAAGAAAAAAAATTCTCCCATAACCCTGGCCAGTTGTCTGCATCTCTGTGGCAGAATATAGGCCGCACACAGATGAATGCTGCCAGGAGCAGTGGCAGGGGTAGAGAGGGGTTGTCAAGGGGCAAGCAGGGCACTCCTGTGGCACCACACTGAAGTTTGAAAGCTTCTCCAGTCAAGCCCTAAGGAGTTTTCCTGCAGGCTAGAAGATGGCAAGACAGGCAGGGGCAGAGTGAAGACAGGACGGCAGGAATCCTCTTCCCTGGGAAATAAACACTCACCCTGTATCTGTTTATTTGAATGACTATTTATTGACTTGCTCACATGTCTCATATGGTGGTTTACAGATTCAATGTCTGGAAGCTGCTGGAGTTTTTTTGTAACACTGGTGTCGAAGGGAATGTTTCTTCATAGGCTAAATATGTTTCTTTTTTGGAAACATGCTTTGAACCATAGCATTTCAGAGCCCATTTAATAACGAGTACTTTCACCAGAAGGTTTAGCAGAAACTTGATTCTCTATTAGACACAGCAGGCATGAAAGCAAAGGGAGAAGGATGTGCTTTAGACTCCATTCCCCAAAGAGAATAAAGCTGGCGCCCCCAGACTGGAGGCATTGCCTGAAGCTTTACTTACCCTTAGATGTCATCCTAACTTGTAATGAAGTGAAATGTTGGTGATTTGTCCCACTTTATTTTCTAGAGAAAGTAACTTGTGTTCTTTGAATAAGTCTAACCATTTATTAACAGACGACATTAAAGCAGTGCATTTACGTCAACTGTTTGAAATTCAGACTACTTTTTCCCTTTGAGTATAAAAATATGCTATAAATAGACTTGTTTCCCAGGCCAGCCCACAAAGCCTAATCCTAATTATCAGCTGCTGCCCCTGATTTTTAGACTACTGTTACTATGGGGAACTGCATTTGTAATTTTATATTAGGGCTTTAGGAGAATATTTTCCCATTTGGTGATGGCCCCTCAAATAACAAGCCATGTCAGATGGACAAGGGAAGATTTTCTTGGAAACATCTGACTTTATTAGCACACTGTGTATCTATGTCTACTTAAGAAAAGGGATACTCCAGGTCGTATGTTCTGAATTGGAGAATAAAGGTTAATTACAGAAGTCAGAACCAGAACTCTCCCAGTGTTATTAATCATTCATTTTTTAATTAATTAATTTATTTCTTTTTGGCTGTGTTGGGTCTTCATTGCTGCGCACAGCCTTTCTCTAGTTCCAGCAAGGGGGCTACTCTTCGTTGCGGTGTGCAGGCTTCTCATTGTGGTGGCTTCTCTTGTTGTGGAGCATAGGCTCTAAGCACGTGGGCTTCAGTAGTTGCGGCGCACAGGCTTAGTTGCTCTGCGGCATGTGGAGTCTTCCCGGAACAGGGCTCGAACCTGTGTCCCCTGCACTGACAGGCGGATTCTTAACCACTGTGCCATCAGGGAAGTCCCTATTAATCATTCTTTAATGGAGAATTCATCCATCAGGAATCTCCTGTTCAGTAAAAGATGTGCTTTCTCCTTTGATCAAAGGAAGAGCACCAAAAATCAAATCTTCTGATTTCCTACTAATGGAAATTTCATTGTGGAAATCATCAGGATGGGGTATTGGAGGAAAAGTATTAGTTTTAGAAAATAAATACCATAGAATTATGCCTTCCATCACCTTGTGAAATTGTGGGTATAGAAATGTAATTATTATTCAGTTATAAATGACTTCTATAGAACAAAGGAAAGAAACTAGCTAGAGCAACATGAATTAACTCTTATTTCACTATGTTAACTTACTTCTCTTATTCATCAAACCAGTTTGATAGCAAACATTTCATAATAATTGAACTAACTTTTATGCAAATTTGAAATGGTACCCTTAAAAAATTATTTCCCTCGATTTTAATTAATCTTGAATATTTAATACGCTTTTGCATAACTTAAGCAAACGCTTATCTTTTTTTCTTGCCTAGGGCTCCTTGAACTTTAATTAGTATGCATCATATCTTAAAATGTTGGTGTTGCTTTTAAGGAGCAATAATTTTGATCCATTTAAACTCACCATCATCAGATACAGGTTCCATATAATAATTACATTTCAAAAGGAAAGAATAAAAATGAGAAAAAGCAGGGGAAGTTTTTCAAACTTCAACGTTTTCTTTGTAGGTGTTCTCTAAAATGTAAAAGGTGAGTTATAGTATTTCTCAGTATTTCTATAGTGTTTTTGTGATACATATCAGCAATTCAGGTGTTAGAGTAAAAAAGCAAGGATACGAAGCGAGAGAGAGGCACAAAGCGAGAGAGAGGCATGGACATACATACACTACCAAACGTAAGGTAGATAGCTGGTGGGGGGCAGCCGCATGGCACAGGGAGATCAGCTCGGTGCTTTGTGACCGCCTGGATGGGTGGGATAGGGAGGGTGGGAGGGAGGGAGACGCAAGAGGGAAGAGATATGGGGACATATGTATATGTATTGCTGATTCACTTTGTTATAAAGCAGAAACTAACACACCATTGTAAAGCAATTATACTCCAATAAAGATGTAAAAAAAAAAAGCAAGGATTATTGGGATTGACATATATACACTACTATGTATGAAATAGATAACTAATGAGAACCTACTGTATAGCACAGCAAACTCTACACAATGCTCTGTGGTGACTTAAATAGGAAGGAAATCTAAAAACGAGGGGATATATGTATACGTATAACTGATTCACTTTGCTGTACAGCAGAAACTAACACAACATTGTAAATCAACTATACGCCAATAAAAATTAATAAAAAAGCAAGGATTATAAGTAATATAGAGTATGAAATTATATCTTTATAGATGCCCCCAATACCTGTCCTACTCGTGCTCTCCTGGAAAGAAAACTGACACAGCTCTTCTGAGGGGATCCAGCCCCCGCAGTCAGCCCCCATGACTGGCTCCTACTGGGCACCTGACTTAGGAGCAGCCAAAGGTTTACAGCAACTTATGACCAGAGCCTGGTGAAACAAGATAAATTGAGCCAACACATTTCCTTTCTAGAATTTGAAGAAATATGACAATAATCAGGCAGCTAGCCATGGTAGCTGAAAAAAAGGTCATATAGAGTTGTGGGACCAAATACGGGGCACTGTGAACACTGCAGCTGCATTAGTTTGGATGGTTTCAGTTGTAAATAACAGAAAACAGCACTGGATCTGCCTTCACAAAAAAGGAAATCAGTTGGTCCAAATAAATGAAAAGTATGTAGGCATGATCAAGAGGCTCAAGAAAGTCAGCCAGATTCCGGCTTGTTTGTCCTTCCAAGGGCTCTCTCTCCACTCTGTCTTTCACCTAAGGCTGCCCCACCCATCATTCCAGAAGGTTTCCAGGATGGCTGGCCTGGATCACATGCATTTCTGTAAAGTAGCCTCAGTGACCACGGGTAGAGATTTTTTTTTTTAAATACATTTATTTATTTATTTTTGCCTGCGTTGGGTCTTCATTGCTGCGCGCGGGCTTTCTAGTGTTGCAGCGAGCAGGGGCTACTCTTCGTTGCGGTGTGTGGGCTTCTCATTGTGGTGGCTTCTCTTGTTGCGGAGCACGGGCTCTAGGCATGCGGGATTCAGTAGTTGTGGCACATGGGCTCAGCAGCTGTGGCTCATGGGCTCTAGAGCGCAGGCTCAGTAGTTGTGGTGCATGGGCTTAGTTGCTCTGCTGCATGTGGGATCTTCCCATACCAGGGCATGAACCCGTGTCCCCCGCACTGGCAGGTGGATTCTTAACCACTGTGCCACCGGGGAAGCCCACAGGTTGAAATATTGTACCTGAAGACAGATTAGCTTCCTTGAAACCAAACAGAAACCAGGAGGTGTTGAAAGGGATAGGGTAGGGGCAGCCCACAAGAAATCGGCTGCTGACCAAGCAAGCAATGCGTACCCATCACAGAACTTATGAGAGTACAAAAACTATAAGCAGAGCTATCCAGCTGGTTTACGGATTAAAGGGAAAAAAAAAATGAGGGCTCAAATATGTAAATGCAGAGTGTTTTGGGTGAAGAACTTGCGCCTTTTAAACTGTCTTGAATCAAGAACTCCCTCGGGTTCCAGTCACAGCAAGACCCACACCTGTTAGGTAAGGTTGACCATGCATCTCAGCTTGTTCAGCAGAGGACCAGTTCATGCCTGTTATACTCCTTTCTTTCTCAAAAAGTGCCCCAGTTTTCTGGCAAATTATACGGTCATCATACTGTGTTGGCACCTACTTTGGAATTTCCACACATTTTCCCCTAATCATTTCGTGCATAGCTTTATAATAAGTTGGCTTTACATGGATTCGTTTGAGTTCGTGTCTGTAGAAGGCATATCTACAATATCAGGAGGAAATTCCAAGATAAGTGGAAGGCCAGGCAGCACCTTCTACTAAGGAGGACTGGGGTGGGAGAGCAAACGTGAGGGTCCTGCAAGAAATGTCAGCACAGCCAATTGGATGCTCCCACCTGAAGCTAAAATTCGGCAGGGGCACGCAAAGATGCAGGGTCATAGAGGATACCTGGGGGGCTGAGGGAGTCTGGAACGTCATGTTCTGGTGAGAGGTAAAAGACCTTGGCTTCTCTTTACCCATCTTGGTTCTGCCTTTCATCAATTCTGAGCTAGAGAATGATGTTTCTTAAATTCAGCAGAGTTTTTACTTTATTTATTTATTTTTGCTCGTTTGTTTATAACCAAGAAACTGACTTGTATAGTTCCTTGCTATGAATGGGCCAAATTAACTCAGTTGCTGAGAGAGAATCTAGGAATGAGTCAGGCAATAAGTTTGGAGAAACTAGCATAAATTTAGATATTGTGTTATAGTATATTGTTTGTATCCTTTCTATACATAGAAACAGTGATTTATTAAAAAACAACTTTCTGTTTTCCTTTCTAATAGCAATGTAAGTCATGGAACTCTAAAGAGAACAGGCGATACAGGTGAGAAACAGAAGTACTTAAAGTTTTGAGAGGATGCTCATCATTTCCTGTGGTGCTCCAAGCACTGTGCCATGCTATCTCATGTGATATCATTTCTACATCATCTGCTTTAATTTATTTTCCCTGGAAAGGGTGGAGAAAATAGGCTTCTTTCTTTGATAAGCCACAACACTTCAAAGGCCCGTAACACCAGCCTTCCTTCTCATCACCTGAGCTGCATCTTCCTCACATCTGTGAGCCGAGGTGCAGAGGCTAGGTCTTGGTACACTCAAGGTGTGGCCCACGGACCAGGAGCATCAGCATCACCTTGGAGCTTGTTAGAAATGTAGGAACTCTGTCCTCACTACAGACCCACTGAACAGAATCTATCTTTTCACAAGATCCCAGGTGACTCACATGCACATACAAGATTGAGACGTCCTGGACTAAAACATTCTGTCTCCAAAAAAATTTTTTTTGGTCATACTCCTCTCTGCACCCCATGTTCACCTGCTCATCATGAGCTTGCATCTCCATCCAACCCCTTTATCACCCATCCTTGTTATTGAAAGTACTCCTCTCAGCAAGATATTTACCCTGTAAATAACTTTTGGACTCTTCATTTTTATTCTGATCCATATCAGCTGTGCTACAGTGTTTCCACCTACCCTTCCAGGGCTTCTTTATGAAGTCCTCTCCTAGAGAACTGTTGTTGTACTTAAACAAACTCCTTTTGACCTTGAACATTTTTCTCCAACACTTCTGTACATTCATAACTACAAAATCTAGTTTCTCCATTAAGAAAACATTCTACAGTAAACTTATCAATAGAAACCAGTCATTTCCTTTCCTACTCAACTCATTATTAAGAGAGAAGAGTTTACAGCATTCCATAATTCTAAACCATTATTTTTAAATATTTTCAGTAAACTCCTTTCCTATGCACCCACTTCTAGGATTCTCTGACCACTGACTCAGAGAGGATGGGTAGGGAAAAGAGAAGCAGATGAGTTTTAAGAATGAAGGAAGTGAAGTGGGCTTTCCTTCAAATGGGTAAAACCTGATGACTCAATTCCTCTGGGCTTTATAGAGTTAAAAACAAGCCATGGGTATATTCCCAAAAGTTAATGGTTTTTCTGACCTATGGACTATAGCACACATTCTCAGGATGTTTTTTTCAGATATTCTGAGAATTCGGGGCAACTCCCTGTTTCAGCCATGTCACATGCCTTAGTTTAAATTGCCCATTTTCCCAAGACAGGTTTCTCCCTTATCATCTGATGCTAGCTTTTTTTGCCTTTGAAGGACCAGTTTTAATCCCATATCTTCCAAATGCATTGCTGAATTCCTCCATTTGGAATTATTCTTTTCCTTCTTTGTACTTTTATAGCCTTTTTGTGTGTGTGCTACTGTTGTACTCATTCATTCATTACACACCCAAAAAATATGCATTTAGGGCATATTGCATGCCAGGCACTTTGTTAGGCACTGCAGTCAGAGTGGGGAGCAAGCTCAGGTCTGTATCCCATTCTTATGAAGCTTAAAGTCTGTAAGAGGAGATAGAGATGTAAACACCATCTTGAATGTGTGATTATAAAGAAGTTTAAAAGAACTTGGCCCAGTCACAGAAGGTCTGGGATGGCTTCTCTGTGGAAGTTATCTTTGAATTGATCTGAAGGATAAGAAGGCAGAGAAGAAGTGATGAGAGTCGGGGGCAGAGCAACTCCAGACCCACAGCACAGTACAGGCAAGGGCCACTGAGGGCACACTCCAGGCACTGACCATGTGGAAAATGATGTAAGGTGGAGCTGGAGAGGGAAGCAAGGGCCAGACTGGAGGAGCTTCCACACCACTTTAAAGGATCTGGCAGCTTTTTCTAAGGGCAATGAGAAGTTACTGATGAATATCAAGGAGCAGAAGTATAAGAACTAGAGTTTACAACCACCTCTGCCATTCTATTATAAAATCATTGAAGATCGATACATATCTACAGATCTACACACAAAATTCTTGAAGTATCTTATTCATCCTTGAATGCCCCAAAATGCCTATCATCTTAGACTCAAGATTGATAAATATATTTATTTTTCAGTAGTTGGGAGGAAAAATATAAAATATACATATAGCTTGAATAATTATATAAATGCTGCATCATTTTTTATGGAAGCATAATTTTTAATTAAAAAAGCTTTTTGGAATATCAACTGGGCTATCAACTGCCATTTGTCTCTCTAATTACAAATTTTCTTCTTCCATCTCAGTAACAAACTCCCAAGTTTTAGTAAGCACATTACTACCTAGAATAAGAGAATAATTCCCAGTCTATCTTGCAATTCACTGCAGTTTTGAATAAATCTGGCCAACGAACTGTAACTGAAAGGGTTGCATGAAACTTCTGAGAATACTAATTAAAAGGGGAGGTGGGCCCTCCTACTTTTCTTCAGGAGAAGCAGATGAAATGCCTGGAGTTCTAGCAGTCATTTTGTGACTGGGAGAATGGAAATCATGAGCTAAGGAAATTAAAGAAGAAAGGTAGAGTCTGGATCTCTGGTTGCTTTTAGGACTTATCATACAAGCTTTGAATTATCTGTTTCAGAAACCTTACATGTGCAGTTTAAAATTTCAGATTTGTCTAAGAAACTGTAGTTGATAGGATCCAGCAAATCCACTTCTGGGTATTTATCTGAAGAAAACACTAACTCAAAAAGATACCTGCACCCCCATGTCCATTGCAGCATTATTTACAATAGCCAAGACATGGAAACAACCCAAGTCCGCTAATGAATGAATGGATAAAGAAAATGTGCGATATATATACACAATGGAATAGTATTCAGCCATAAAAAAGAACAAAATCTTACATTTTCAACAACATGGATGGACCTTGAGGGCATTATGCTAAGTGAAATAAGTCAGACAGAGAAAGGCAAATACCGTGTATTCTCACTTATATGTGGAATCTTAAAACAAAACAAAAGAAAAGCCAGAGAGCTCATGGATATAGAAAAGCAGTTGGTGGTTGCCAGAAGGGGCAGGTGGGGAGGGGGGAAATGAGTAAAGGGGGTCAAAAGGTACAGACTTCCAGTTGTAAAATAAGTAAGTCATGGAGATATGATGTACAGCATGGCGACTACAGTTAATTATGCTGTATTGCATAACTGAAAGTTGATAAGAGAGATCTTAAAAGTTTCATCACAAGAAAAAAATTCTGTAACTATTTATGGTGAGGGATGTTAACTAGACTTATTGTGGTGATCATTTCACAATATATTCAAATATCTGGAGCTCAGCTCAGTGCTCTGTGATGACCTAGATGGCCGGGGTGGGGGTGGGGGAAGAGGGGGAGGGAGATCCAAGAGGGAGGGAATATAGGTATACGTATAGCTGATTCACTTCCTCGTACAGCAGAAACTAACACAACATTGTAAAGCAATTTTACTCCAATAAAATAAATAAATAAATAAACTTGACAATGCAAACTTCAAAAAGAAAATCATGATATAGTATACCTAAAACTAATATAATGTTGTATGTCAATTATACCTCAATAAAAAAAGAAAGAAAAAAAGAAATTGTAATTGTCTTTGTTCCTATCACCTGAAAGCAATTTCTAATTGAAACCCAACCTTTTACTTCAGGGATGTCCACTTCTACACCTTTGTATGACTGACATATATTTTAGTGGAAGAAATTAATCTTTGAATTCTAACTTGTGCTCAACTAAAATACTGTCTAGTTAATTTAGGCCTCATTCTTTTCAGTGAATACTTTTCATTTTTAATGAATAGGGAATTAATATTCTAGAAGAAAACCAACACATCTGGATTCTACATCTGTAAAGATACTCTCTGGAGTTGGTCTTTCAAGCAGATTTAGGGCTTAAGAAAACTTCTAACTAATTAAAAGGGACTGAGAATTTCAGAATGATGCCAGTTTCACAGACCTTCTGGGAATCCCCATTGTCTCTGAGATAAAACAATTCTAAAGGGCAACTTACTGAGTCTTATCAGAAGTTGCACGGATCTTTTAAACTCACCTTTGGACAAGACCAACACAGAAGCTGGAGGGCTTTTTAGAGCTGCACAGTATCCAGGTGAAACTATGCAGGGATTCTAGACCAGCAATGTCCAATAGAAATACCATGTGAGTCACACACTATGTGTAATTTTAAATATTATGGTAACCACATTTAAAAAAGTGAAAAGAAAAAGGTGGAAGTAATTTTAATAATATTATATTCCTTTATCTACACTAAGTGTTCACAACCTAGTGTGTATTTTACACTTATGGCACATCTCAATTCGAGTAGTTTTTTAAGTGTCCAATAGCCAAATGTGGCTAGGGACGGCTACGTTCAACAGTACAGCTCTTCACAACTCCCGTCTTCCTCTTTATTCCATAATGTCATTACCTGCATTTCTAACTCAGCTCTGCCTTTCCTATTTTAACTTTCTTTTACCTCTCCCCACTGCTCAACTGCTGCTACTAGTTTTCCCCATTTTTCTAGATCCCAGTAAAACCTTATTCTAACTGATATAGAGCAGCTCCCCCACCCCATCCTCAGGGGACACGTTCCGAGGTTCCCAGCGGATGCCTAAAACCTTGGACAGGCATCCACTGGGGGCCTTGGGGAAATCCTATATATACTATGTTTTTTTCCAATATATACATACCTATGATAAAGTTTAATTTATAAATTAGGCACAGTATGAAATTAACAACAATAATAATAAATAGAATAATCTTAACAATGTAATGTAATAAATGCTATGTGAATGTGGTCTCTCTCAAAATATCTCACTGTACAAGTTTAATGCCTTTTTCATCTTAACTAAGTGCTTGTCACACAGTGTAGCTATAACTCTTGCAGTTTGAGATGTGACAGCAAAACTAGCACAAATTTGTTTTTCTTTCTTCACAATTTCACGGATAGAAGATTCATTCTGATCTTGGCAACCTCAGCATATGACTTTTTTTTTCATTCCTTATCAAGTCCAGAACATTCACCTTTTCACTTAGAGGAGGCACTTTAGAGCTTCTCTTTGGCTTATCTGAATTGGCAGCATCACTACTCTTGGGCTTTGGGGCCATTATTAAGTAAAATAATGGTTTCTTGAATACAAGCACTGCAGTACCAACAGTTGATCTGATCACCCCGATGGCTACTAAGTGACTAAGAGGGGAGATGCACTGGACTAAGATATGAGTCATAGTCCCACGTGGGATGGAGCACAATGGCCAGAGACTTCATCTTGCTACTCAGACGGTGTCAACTTAAAACTTATGAATTGTTTCTGAAATTTTCCAATTAATATTTTCAGACTACAGTTGACCATATAAAGAAAGTGAAACCACGGATGAGAAGGGACTAATAGGCTCACGACTAAATAGTTAATTAACTTTTCATGTCTTAATAACTAAATAACTTAAATATTCAGTCAGGACATTGTTCAGGGACTAGTGGAGGTAGCGCTTACCAGGAAAGCATCTTCTCACTCTGAAACCAGTTTCTCTTTCCTGGAATACCTTCCCAACCTCCACATCCAATGGGTTCTCCTCAGTCCAACTCCTAAATACCTTGGATTGACCCTTTCCTGTCCACTTCTATGGCTACTGCCATAGTTTAGGCTCTCACCACCTTTGCTCACACATCAGAGCAAATGTCAGTAATGCAAAACTAACTTCCCTGCAAATCCTTCAATGATTCCTTATTGCCTGGAGGATAAATTATAATTTTTTCAGTAGGCCTGTTTCCAGTAAGTTCTCCCTAAATATCTAGCCTCAGATCTCCACATGAAATTTCTAGCTTCACACTAGTAGCTGCTAATGTCTGGAAGACTCTGCTATAACTACCTGAGTTCCCTGTGGGTCCCCATGTCACTCACACCTGCATCCTTTTGCATCTGCTTTCTGTCTACCTAAAAAGTCCTTCCTGTGTGCCTGTGAACTGCTCCTCTGTATGAGCTCCTCCATCCTCATCTCGAACCCTGGCTGAATTAGAAGTGCCATCCCTCTGCATACTTCAATTCTGGCATTTCCCAGTTTTTTCAATAATAATAATTTTTTTTTAATGTCTGTCTCTTTTATTAGCCAGTAAGGATGCAGGGTCCATAAGGTTACCTCTTATTCATCAAGGCTAACACTATCCTAGGCACATGGTAGGTTATCAGTGAATGACTGTGGGATGAATGGATAAGTGAATGAATGAATGACATATCTTTCCACCTCTTCCTTGACCCCCTACACAAACTTTCTGCACTAATTTAAACAGTCACTTTACTGTTCCGGAAATATGGAATGGTCATCTGTGCTTCCACAATTCTGCTTATGCTTTTGCTTCGGCCTGGGATGCTCCTTCTTACCTGGGGCTACAGTTCCTTTAAAGTTCAACATATTTCTTTGAAGCCTCCACCAGCCACTGGAGCCCACAGTGATTCTCCCTTCATTAATTTCCTATGAAAACAATCATCTGTAATGATTATGAAGCACAGGCTTCTTACATAGCTTCTAAACTTGTTATGAATGTTTCATATTTCCATGGCTAAAGTAATACACTCCCTGTGAGAAGAGACCCCCATTCTGCATCTCTTGATTTCCTCATTGTGTACGTCAGTAACAGCATCTTACCATCTCAGGATATTAAAAAATGTCTCTTGACTTAAAATATAGTTGGCCCTCTGTATCTACGGGTTCCACGTTTGTGAGTTCAACCAACCTCAGGTCAAAAGTATTTGGAAAAAACATTCCAGGAAGTTCCAAAAAGCAAAATTACATAGCATTTACATTGTATGTACAACAACTTAACATAGACTTTACATTGTATTAGGCATTGCAAGTAATCTAGAGATGATATAAAGTTTACAAGAGGATGTGCACAGGTTATATGCAAATACTACACTACTTCATATAAGGGACTTGAGCATCTACAGATTTTTGTATCCTGGGGGGGTCCTAGAACCAATCATCAGTGTACATACAGAGACGACTGTATAATAACTGTGTGAAAGGAATTTGCCTCTTTGGGTATGGTGGTTCCATCTAAACTTGGAAATATCATTCTTTAAGATTTTAAAGGTTTTTTGTTTTTTTTTAATTTTCTAATTTTCAAATGCCTGAAGTTTCAAGAAAAAATAATTCACTTTGATGTCATGTCCATTTGCTCAGGAGGGGTGTTCAGTGAAGTGTGTCCATGAGAATAGTTTTCATGTTGATGAAGCCCTTTGGGGACTATGCCAAAGGATCAAACATCGTGAAGCTACTGGAGTAAAAGTTTACAGGCACCACTTGTTTAAGGCAAATCTTATAAACAAATGTTGCATTGTACTTAGAGGGTCTCTCCTTATCACAATTATAGATTATGATCTATTTAAATCAATCTATTTTCTGATTAAGAGACCCTTCTCAGATACTACAATTTGTCTATTAAAATTTATTACAGATTTGCTTTTCAACAACATTCCAAACAAACACGCACATCTTCCCTACCCCTTCCATCTGCATTCCCCTCTTGCTCATGTAACATTCTTTTTTATGTAAGCAGGATTTGGTAAACAAAATGAGATTCAGACTCTAGTAGAGTTCCTCAATGAATTCACAGACACAGACAATGAAGAAGTATTTCTCTCTAATAGGACAATGGGTACCTTGCAGAATTTTAAACAATGTTATCTAAAACATTTAGCTTGTTAACCCTCCTGAAACTAGTTTTTAGGTAGTATAAATACAATCACAGGGAGAGGAGGTATTTTTGCTCAATTAACAAATGAAATTAACAAATTAACAAATGAAATAAAAATAATGACAAGTCCCAAGTCTTCACAAAGCTGTTTTTCCTGGCACAGAAAAATCTATGACTACTCTCTCCTTCTTCTCAGGTCATGGATAATTTAAATAGCAAAGGAAAATTCTCAAAGAAAATATCATTTTAAGACTGCAATAATAAATAGACAGCATTGTTTAAATTTTATCCTGATTTCTATTTTAATGAAAGTAGATAATGTCCCATATCAATAAACCAAAAAGCAATGTGAATTAAGTTTTCCTTTCTTTCTTTCTTCCTTCCTTCCCTTTCTTTTCTTTCTTTCGTCTCTTTCTTTCCTTCCTACCTTCCTCCTTCCTTTTTTCCTTTCTTCTTCTCTCCTTCCCTCCTTCTCCCTCTTTCCCTCTATTATTTGAAATATAGAAAGCAAAAGAAAAAAGCAAATTCTACTTCCTTATTTTTCCAGATTAGAGAAGTAAGAAGTAAAGAAACTAAACATTAGTAGGATACTTACCTTAATCATTTTAATTAACTTAAAACGCTTCATCGTGTAAATTCAATAACTCACTTGCCAGAAGGATTTGCTCTGCAGTCATTAGGTATGGGCCCATTGATTGGAACTGTTTTTTTGATGAACCATTTCTATCACCCTTGATTTCCAGTCTTGGCTTCTTAAAGTGTAGTGAAAACTAAAGTCACCAAGGAACCTGCAAATTTTTACATTGGCCTTCTCCGTCGTACCTAAACTGATGGTTTTGTTTGTTTCTGGCCACTTGCTTTTCTAAAACTTTTTAATTTGGCTTTAATGGAAACTACTTCTTTCTGTCCCTACCTACTTATAACTGTAGTTAGTATTTAATTGGACCATGTTATTACAATAACAAGTATAACTTGCTTAAACATACCTGAGGAAGAAGACCTAACTCCTACACAGCATGTGGGAGAGTACAAGGGGTGAAAGATGGTATAGCCTGCTAGCTCCAGCTCTTCATCCAGCAGGCTATGGGATCATTCCCTATATTTTACAAAGTGAATGGTGAGTGTCCATTAATCCATAAGGTCGGTTTAAGGGAAGGGCAGTTAAATGAGTTCTTAGAGTTCATTCAAACTTTTGCAATACAGTTAAGAAACTGACAAAAGCAATTAAGAAGAAAATATTTGTTAAGGCAGATGTTTTAAATATATTCTTTAATTACTTGCTTTTCTCTTTATTTTTCAGGTAATCTAATATCAAAAGCAAGAAATAAAATTTAATGACTCAGGGCTTCCCTGGTGACACAGTGGTTGACAGTCCGCCTGCCGATACAGGGGACATGGGTTCATGCCCCAGTCCGGGAAGATCCCACATACCGCGGAGCGGCTGGGCCCTTGAGCCACAGCCACTGAGCCTGTGCGTCCAGAGCCTCTGCTCTGCAACGGGAGAGGCCACAACAGTGAGAGGCCCACGTACCAAAGAAAAAAAAAAAAATTTAATGACTCATTTAAATCTCTCTTTAGTTGATTTAGCTACATGTTAAAATTATTTATCTTTTTCCTTCCTGCTTATCTTCAAACACATAACTATTGTCTGACATTACTTTTATGCACCGGGCCCTCCTTGGGATTTAAATGTCAAAGCACAGCTATATGCCACACCAAAAGCAAATATAGTTTTCTTTTGTCCTAATACATGCAATA
This sequence comes from Leucopleurus acutus, assembly GCF_964270905.1. Taxonomy (NCBI): domain Eukaryota; kingdom Metazoa; phylum Chordata; class Mammalia; order Artiodactyla; family Delphinidae; genus Leucopleurus; species Leucopleurus acutus. The sequence goes on along the minus strand of NC_139144.1, from coordinate 100,613,015 downwards.
CATCAAAAAAGAATAAGCCTGCTGTTGAACCTTAAGACAGTTAATTCAACTTTTTTTTTTCCTTTTCTCCTAGTGGAGTTCTCCTCTGGCATTTCACTACTGTATTTTCTCATTAAAAATAAGTTTTGTCATTCTTTCCTGTTGATTAGGAGGGGGTGCTGGGAGTGCTATAAGCAGAGAAAAAAAAGAATCACGCTGAAGGCAGTGGAATTCCAGAGCTGCTTATATCACTTTGGACTTGATGCATAAAGAAAGGAGCCATGTGCCTCCAAAAGACTGCCCTCTTAGTCGTATAAAGAGAACACAGGAAGACCATTAAGCATGGCTGACCTTTCCCATCAAACTAAAGAAGGCTCTTGACTTCTCTGGTCTTGACATCCTCTGAGGGTAGAGCTCAGAAGGTGTGGAGGGAATCTGCACCAATCTGGCATCTTGCTCTGGTGCTACCTCAGGGGAAAAGGATTCTGATTCCTAACAGAAGCAGATTTCCAGTGCAAGAAGTCCATGGGCCCAGCGGCCCCAGCATCCTGCCACCCCTATCTCCTTTAGTAGCACTTCTGAACACTTCAGAGAGGAAGACTCCAGGAATGAGTGTGGTGAGAGCCGTGTGGCTGACAGGGTCGTGGTGCTCTGGCCGGGTGTCAGGCCTGAGCCTCAGAGGTGAGAGAGCTGAGTTCCGGACACTGGTCCACCAGAGACCTCCCGGCCCCATGTAATATCAATCGGCAAGAGCTCTCCCAGAGATCTCCATCTCAATGCTAAGACGTAGCTCCACTCAATGACCAGCAAGCTCCAGTGCTGGATGTCCCATGCCAAACAACTAGCAAGACAGGAACACAAACCCACCCATTAGGAGAGAGGCTGCCTAAAATCATAATAAGTTCACAGACACCCCAAAACACACCACTGGACTCGGTCCTGCCCACCAGAAAGACAAGATCCAGCCTCATCCAGAACACAGGCACCAGTCCCCTCCACCAGGAAGCCTACACAACCCACTGAACCAACCTTACCCCCTGGGGGCAGACACAAAAAACAACGGGAACTACGACCTGCAGCCTATGAAAAGGAGACCCCAAACACAGTAAGATAAGCAAAATGAGAAGAAGAGAAATACACAGCACATGAAGGAACAAGGTAAAAACCCACCAGACCTAACAAATGAAGAGGAAATAGGCAGTCTACCTGAAAAAGAATTCAGAGTAATGATAGTAAAGATGATCCAAAATCTTGGAAATAGAATGGAGAAAATACAAGAAACGTTTAACAAGGACCTAGAAGAACTAAAGAGCAAACAAACAATGATGAACACCACAATAAATGAAATTAAAAATTCTTTAGAAGGAATCAATAGCAGAATAACTGAGGCAGAAGAATGGATAAGTGACCTTGAAGATAAAATAGTGGAAATAACTATCGCAGAGCAGAATAAAGAAAAAAGAATGAAGAGAACTGAGGACAGTCTCAGAGACCTCAGGGACAATATTAAACACACCAACATTCAAATTATAGGGGTCCCAGAAGAAGAAAAGAAGAAGAAAGGGAATGAGAATATACTTGCAGAGATTATAGTTGAAAACTTCCCTATATGGGAAAGTAAATAGTCAATCAAGTCCAGGAATCACAGAGAGTCCCAAATAGGGTAAATCTGAGGAGAAACATGCCAAGACACATATTAATCAAACTATCAAAAATTAAATACACAGAAAAAATATTAGAAGCAGCAAGGGAGAAGCAACAAATAACATACAAGGGAATACCCATAAGGTTCACAGCTGATCTTTCAGCAGAAACTCTGCAAGCCAGAAGGGAGTGGCAGGACATATTTAAACTAATGAAAGGGAAAAACCTACAACCAAGATTACTCTACCCAGCAAGGATCTCATTCAGATTCGATGGAGAAATTAAAACCTTTACAGACAAGCAGAAGCTAAGAGAATTCAGCACCACCAAACCAGCTTTACAACAAATGCTAAAGGAACTTCTCTAGGCAGGAGACACAAGAGAAGGAAAAGACCTAGAATAACAAACCCAAAACAATTAAGAAAATGGTAATAGGAACATACATATTGATAATTATCTTAAATGTAAATGGATTAAATGCTCCCACCAAAAGACACAGACTGGCTGAATGGATACAAAAACAAGACTAATATATATGCTGTCTAGAAGAGACCCACTTCAGACATAGGGACACATACAGATTGAAAGTGAGGGGATGGAAAAAGATATTGAATGGAAATCAAAAGAAGGCTGGAGTAGCAATTCTCACATCAGACAGAATAGACTTTAAAATAAAGACTATTACAAGAGGCAAACAAGGACACTACATAATGATCAAGGGATCAATCCAGCAAAAAGATATAACAACTGTAAATATTTAACCACCCAATATAGGAGCACCTCAATGCATAAGGCAAATGCTAACAGCCATAAAAGGGGAAATCGACAGTAACACAATAATAGTAGGGGATTTTTAACACCCCACTTTCACCAATGGACAGATCTTCCAGAATGAAAATAAAAAAATAAAACACAAGCTTTAAATGACACATTAAAGAAGATGGACATAACTGATATTTATACGACAGTCCATCCAAAAACAACAGAATACACTTTCTTCACAAATGCTCATGGAACATTCTCCAGGATGGATCATATCTTGGGTCACAAATCAAGCCTTGGTAAATTTAAGATAATTGAAATCATATCACGTATCTTCTCCAACCACAACACTATGAGACTAGATATCAATTACAGGAAAAAAACTGTAAAAAATACAACACATGGAGGCTAAAAAATACACTACTAAATAACCAAAAGATGACTGAAGGAATCAAAGAGGAAATCAAAAAATACCTAGAAATAAAAGACAAAGAAAACACGACGACCCAAAACCTATGGGATGCAGCAAAAGCAGTTCTAAGAGGTAAGTTTATAGCAATACAATCCTACCTCAAGAAACAAGAAAAATCTCAAATAAACAACCGTGACCGTACACCTAAAGCAATTAGAGAAAGAAGAACAAAAAACACCCCAAAGTTAGCAAAAGGAAAGAAATCATAAAGATCAGATCAGAAATAAATGAAAAAGAAATGAAGGAAACGATAGCAAAGATCAATAAAACTAAAAGCTGGTTCTTTGAGAAGATAAACAAAATTGATAAACCATTAGCCGGACTCATCAAGAAAAAAAGGGAGAAGACTCAAGTCAACAGAATTAGAAATGAAAAACGAGAAGTAACAACTGACACTGCAGAAATACAAAGGATCATGAGAGATTACTACAAGCAACTCTATGCCAATAAAAAGGACAATCTGGAAGAAATGAACAAATTCTTAGAAATGCACAACCTTCCGAGACTGAACCAGGAAGAAACAGAAAATATGAACAGACCAATCACAAGCTCTGAAATTGAAACTGTGATTAAAAATCTTCCAACAAACAAAAGCCCAGAACCAGATGGATTCACAGGCACATTCTGTCAAACATTTAAAGAAGATCTAACACGTATCCTTCTCAAACTCTTCCAAAATATAGCAGAGGGAAGAACACTCCCAAACTCATTCTATGAGGCCACCATCACCCTGACACCAAAACCAGAAAAAGTCGTCACAAAAAAAGAAAACTACAGGCCAATATCACTGATGAACATATATGCAAAACTCCTCAACAAAATACTAGCAAACAAAATTCAGCAGCACATTAAAAGGATCATACACCATGATCAATTGGGGTTTATCCCAGGAATGCAAGGATTCTTCAATATACACAAATCAATCAATGTGATACAACATATTAACAAATTGAAGCATAAAAACCACATGATCATCTCAGTAGATTCAGATAGAGCTTTTGACAGAATTCAACACCCATTTATGATAAAAACTGTCCAGAAAGTAGGCATAGCAGGAACTTACCTCAACATAGTAAAGGCCATATATGACAAACCCATAGCCAACATCATTCTCAATGGTGAAAAACTGAAACTATTTCCACTAAGATCAGGAACAAGACAAGGTTGCCCACTCTCACCACTATTATTCAACATAGTTTTGGAAGTTTTAGCCACAGCAATCAGAGAAGAAAAGAAATAAAAGGAATCCAAATTGGAAAAGAAGTAAAGCTGTCCCTGTTTGCAGATGACATGATATTATCCACAGAGAATACTAAAGATACTACCAGGAAACTACTAGAGCTAGTCAATGAATTTGCTAAAGTAGCAGGATACAAAATTAATGCACAGAAATCTCTTGCATTCCTATATGACTAAACTACCCAAAGCAACCTACAGATTCAGTGCAATCCCTATCAAACTACCAATGGTATTTTTCACAGAACTGGAACAAAAAATTGCACAATTTGTAATGGAAACACAAAAGACCTCGAATAGCCAAAGCAATCTGGAGAAAGAAAAATGGAGCTGGAGGAATCAGGCTCTCTGACTTCAGACTATACTGCAAAGCTATAGTAATCAAGATAGTATGTAACTGGCATGAAAACAGAAATGTAGATCAATGGAACAGGACAGAATGCCCACAGATAAACCCACACACCTATAGGTAACTAATCCATGACAAAGGAGGCAAGACTATACAATGGAGAAAAGACAGCCTTTTCAATAAATTGTGCTGGGAAAACTGGACACCTACATGTAAAAGAATGAAATCAGAACAGCCCCTAACACCATACACAAAAATAAACTCAAAAGGGATTAAAGACCTAAATATAAGGCCAGACACTATCAAACTCTTAGAGGAAAACACAGGCAGAACACTCTATGACATAAATCACATCAAGATCCTTTCTGACCCACCTCCTAGAGAAATGGAAATAAAAACAAAAATAAACAAATGGGACCTAATGAAACTTAAAAGCTTTTGCACAGCAAAGGAAACCATAAACAAGACCAAAAGACAACCCTCAGAATGGGAGAAAATATTTTCAAATGAAGCAACTGACAAAGGATTAATCTCCAAAATACACAAGCAGCTCATGCAGCTAAATATCAAAAAAACAAACAACCCAATCCCTAAATGGGCTGAAGACCTAAATAGACATTTCTCCAAAGAAGATATACAGATTGCCAACAAACACATGAAAGGATGCTCAACATCATTAATCATTAGAGAAATGCAAATCAAAACTTCAATGAGATATCACCTCACACTGGTCAGAATGGCCATCATCAAAAGCTCTAGACACAATAAATGCCGGAGAGGGTGTGGAGAAAAGGGAACATTCTTGCACTGTTGGTGGGGATGTAAATTGATACAGCCACTATGGAGAACAGTATGGAGGTTCCTTTAAAAACTAAAAAGTGAACTACAATATGACCCAGCAATCTCACTACTGGGCATATACCCTGAGAACACCATAATTCAAAAAGAGACATTTACCACAATGTTCATTGCAACTCTATTTACAATAGCCAGGACATGGAAGCAACCTAAGTGTCCATCGACAGATGAATGGAAAAAGAAGATGTGGCACATATATACAATGGAATATTACTCAGCCACAAAAAGAAACAAAACTGAGTTATTTGTAGTGAGGTGGATGGACCTAGAGTCTGTCATACAGCGTGAAGTAAGTCAGAAAGAGAAAAACAATATCGTATATTAATCCATATATGTGGAACTTAGAAAAATGGTACAGATGAACCAGTTTGCAGGGCAGAAATAGAGACACAGATGTAGAGAACAAACGTATGGACACCAAGGGGGGAAAGTGGCAGGGGGTGGGGGTGGTGGGATGAATTGGGAGGTTGGGATTGACATGTACACACTAAGATGTATAAAATACATAAGTAATAAGAACCTGCTGTATAAAAAATAAATAAAATGAAATTCAAAAAAATAAAAAGTGAGAGAGTGGCATGGACATATATACACTATCAAATGTAAAACAGATAGCTAGTGGGAAGCAGCTGCATAGCACAGGGAGATCAGCTCAGTGCTTTGTGACCACTTAGAGGGGTGGGATAGGGAGGGTCAGAGGGAGAAGCAAGAGGGAGGGGATATGGGAACATATGTATATGTATAGCTGATTCACTTTGCTATACAGCAGAAACTAACACAACAATGTAAAGCAGATATACTCCAATAAAAATGTTAAAAAAATAATAATTTTGTCACTCTAGTACTTGTACTTAAAAATGAAACCACTCTGAAATCACTTCAGAGAGGCAACTGACTTGAACATGGGTTCACCTGGGTGTGTGATACTTCTACGTCATTGAGCTTATGTTTCTTTTGCTAAGATAGATGACTATGGTTTAAATGTTTACGTATCAACAGGATACTCCTCTCTGGATCCTTCTATAGGAAACCCAATGGCTCTGGCAATGGAGTTAAAGACTAAAGGGGAGTCTGGGTTTAGCTTGGAAGGCCAAGAAAATTTATACAGATATCCATGCTTCTAACACCAGAAATGAATCAGATCTAGCATGAGGAAACAGGGCTTTCCAGAAATCTACTAATAAATAATTTGATTAAGCTCAAAGAAGGAAAGAACACAGCCATTTGCAATATAAAATGGATGGAATCCCAGATGGGGAGTCAACCGAGATAAGGTGAAGAGACAAAGTAAACATACCAAGAATAAAGAATCACAATATGAACTGTCATATATGAAAATTAAAACTGAATTATGTAACTAGTCTTTTTTTGTTCTTTATTTTGAGCTAGAGATCTGGTTTTAGGACCCTGAATACCTTCTATCCTAAGGGTGTTTTTGAAGGGTGTTTCCCAAAAAGAAAGCTAGCTTCATGCCTGGAAAATTGCTTGCTAGCTCCAGTTCTCAGGGAACGAGTTCCAGCTGACCTGTTCTTGCTCCTTTGAAGTCTGATGGGATCAGAGCCACAATGAAGTCAGAATTGAACAGGCGTGAAGTTCTGAATAATCTGAAGTTTATCTGAGGGACTTTCTGCCTCCTTTACCACTTTTGCGTAATTATCATGACGTGAAAGTAAGATATTCCCGGAAACCTACAGTTTTGTGACAAGAATCTAATGATAGAAGACAAAATGTTTCCCAGTGTAAAAGAAGCACTAGCACAGTTTGACACCAGCCTAAGTGACCACATGAACATCTGTAAAGAAGAATGGAAGGAACCGTCAGCCTGCAAATCTATGAAAAGGTGCCAGAGCCACAGGGTGGCAATTTGCAGGCAGCAACATCGAGGTGGAACAGAAATGAAATCTGGCATAAACAGTGTCACTGCAGAAATACCCATGTTTGTGAGAAAAGCCTTCCTTTCCCTATAGCGGAAATAATTTTTAGATATTTCAAGTCAAAGTTTTGATTTTATTTATTTTTCTTGTTCAGTGGATCAGTGACATGTTTCACAAGGAGTGGGGGCTGGGAGAGTTCACCTCTGGACACTGGACTGGAACAAAAAGTTAGTAGACATGCAGATTCAATTTTGGGAAGATGGTCTAAAACCCTGGGGCTCTGGGGCTGAAAGAGGTCTGTCTTTGAGAACAAAAGAGAGGAACATAGTATTAGCACAGCATAAGGTCTGATCAATGACCCTCCCCCTCAACTAACTCAGCATTAAAGCTCCAGGAAGAAATGTTCACTGAGTGATCTTTAATAAGTGTTTACTGACTGAATGAATCTCAACAGAGACTCCGAAATCCTCTGGCAGTGGTGGCTTGTGCCTTGCTTTCCGCCTTTGGGTATCTGATTTATAAGAGGCCCCATGTCAGCCTGAGGTGTACAGAGTAGATACAGAGCATGATATGCTGAGTCAGAGGGGGGCCTAAGATAGTTATCTCCACTCCCCACACCCACTCAGCTTGTACACAGTTTGCAAGAGATCTCAAAATCACTGTGTGTCCCTATGGGGGTCTATAGAAGTGCTTGGATGGCTGGTAGACCAGAAAAGGGACTTAGGAGAAGGTCAGTGCCCAGGAGGTACATGGACCTTGAGTGACCAACCATCGTGGTTTACCCAGAACTGTGGGGTTTCTCCAGGTGAAGGGTTCTCAATCCTAAAAGCAAGACAGTCCTTGACAAACTGGGACAGGTTACCTTCTTACCCAAATCCCAAAACGTGAGCCCAGCAGGAGCCACAGCCAGCAGGAAGAACTGCCAGAGCAGTGGGGAGCCCAGAAGGAACCTGAGTAGAGCACGTGGAGCAGAGCCCAATCCTCTGATGATGTTACACAGTTAGCTGGGCCTGACCCAAGGGCTATGCTGGAGGAGTCACGGAGGACACTTGAAACGGGACAGCAGCGCCGAATGGGAGCTTGACCTCTGACTAAGTTTGAATCCCATATTGACTTATATATATAGTTATTAGGGTACCCGAAGGTATGTGCTCCGATATTTATTTTTTGCTGCTATTGACTGGAACTGGGAGCTTACAAACAAATGAAGATCAACTTTAGAAAAAAATATGTTACATGTATTCTTCATCTCAGGACTGTAAATCTTAAACTTGCTTTTATAAGAAGTCATGACCTCCTTCTGAATTGTTAGTATTAATCTATTTATTCATTGTTCACCATTCCAGCAGAGTTAGCTTAGTTTTGAAGCACCTCACACTGTATCTATCCAACCCTCATTTAAGTGCTCTTATAAAAAATCATATACTTTCCTTTCAAGGAAAAAAATATAGAACAAACTGGGTAGGTGTTCTTGAAAAGAAAGCACTGAATTAAAAACCAAAAACCGGGTCTGTGATTATGCATTTCCATCCAAAAATAAAATGAAGACTTAATTACTAACTCAGAAATAGGATCCAGTCCCTTCGCAGTTTCTCAAGGGGTAATTTTGTGGGCTGTACTTAAGCTGGGATGTCTACTCTTCCTTTTCCGCTTTCTGTGCTATCCAGAACATTTACTGGTTTTGTTTCTTAATATATTTACAAGGGAGGTTATAGAAAAGGTATAGAAGATTCTAATTCTAATGAACTACTTTTACCAGGTTTTCTACGAGATGCTGACTAACGATACAAATTTGCTTTGGCCTCTAAACAGCCATTTAGTCCCCAGGTTCCAATATCTAGGGGACATCACTGGCATGCAACTTAATATATCCTAAAATAAATTCATCATCTTTTGTTTCAAAGCCATTTCCATAATTAGGAATTTGTTGTCCTGTGTTCTAGTAAAAAGATGGTATTGGTTTATTTTAGACATGGAAGATGAAAAAAGGACAGATGCTTTCAACTCCAAGAAAAATAATAGTTGACTCACAGTGACTTAAATAAACAAGGATTGCTTTTTTTCCTCACACAAAAAGGAGTGAAGGTGGTTGCTGACTGTGGTTCACTGGAGCTCTGGTTTTCTTGATCATACAGCTCCAGGCATGGTGTCTGCATTTGAACAAGAACAGTGGAGAGTAACAGGGGACCTCTGTATCAGAAAAATAAAAGTTTTCTCAGAACACCTTAGCTGACTTCTGCGTACCTCTCATTAGCCAGGACTGTGTCACATCATCACTGCGGATGACAAAGAAAAAAAAAATCTCTCCCTGGCAGCTAATCTACGAGGGTGATCTTAGGATTGATGTAAGTCACAGATAGCAAAACGGACTTTACTGTTACTCACAAAACAGGAAAAAAATTGCCAAACCAGTCATGAACACCACTTACTTCAGCTCAAAATATTTTAACACCAGCTTCTCCATTCCATGTGACGTGAATCAGAATCATAGACAAACAAACAAGAGCTCTGAAGGGATTCACAAGTTCTACCCTCTACTGCAGCAACTCTCCTAGTTTATAAATTATGACCAGTACCTGCCAGGACCCTCCCAGGACTGACTTAGACCCCCAATACACTTTCCTCACTCCCTTCCTCTCCCCACCTCCCTCTGAGAAGACCCTTGGTTCTCTTTTGGTTCCCACTTGCAGGAGGAAGTAAATAAACCTAACTTTAGTTATAGGAGTGTTTTTGCAGGCTTTTGCCTCTCAGATTTTCACACCCAGAAAGAGCATAGAGAGAAGTGGGTCGAAGACAGGAGTTGAGTCTGGTGCCTGAAGATGTTTGCCACAGGGAACCAGCAATGTGAGGGTGCAAAGGAGCAGATAAAAAATGGTACTCATGCAAGGAGAAACAAGGAGATTATCTGCTAGATATCTTACTGTTTACGGAGAATATTCTAGCAACTGAGCATTTGATGAAGTCCTCCTCCCTAAGAGCAGGGTCTCACTCGAAGGGTAAGGCTACAGGCTCCTGACATTGGAAGAGGCTTCCTGCCCACTACTCACCCTCTCCCTTTCCAGTTCTTCTGCTGTTTATGAAATACAGCTGAAGAAACCAGAGGTCCTCAATAGATAAGCACGACGTTTTGTCAGACACAACACCTCATTGTTTAATCTGCAGATGTGTGCTTGTACGATACATGTATCCAACTGCCTTCTTGAAATGTCCACTTAGATGTCCAATAGACCTTTCAACTCCTGCCCAACAGTGAATTCCTGATTTTTTTCTTCCACCCCATGACTAATCTTCTCTACCACTAGCCTTCCCATTGGAGGACATGGTAACTCCTTCCTTCCAGTTGCTGTTACCAAATCATTTCGGTTTATCCTTATAGCTTCTCTTCCTCTGATGCCTCGAAACCAATCCATTAAGAAATCCTACTGACCAACCCTTCTCAGTATATTCAGAATTGACCACATGACACTACCTCTTGCGCTAACAGCACCCCAGTGTTAGGCCACCAGCACCTCTCACCTGGATTACTATGACAGGCTCCCAGCTTCTACCTTTCGTCCTCCCACAGCCAGGGTTATCCTTTACAAATGTAAGCTAAAGCATGCCACTGCTCTACTCAGAAACCTGCAATGACTCCCTAGTTCTCTCACAGTAAAAGCCAGATCCTTACAGTTACCTACAGGTCTCCAGGCCCTGGCCTCTAGGATTGCTCTGGCCTCCTCTTATGCGGCTCTGCTCCTCGTCCTTCCAAACTTGCCACCCTGGCCCCTTGTTAACCCTAGATGATACCAGGCAGGCTTGTTGCATTGACTATTCTCTCAGCCTGTAATGCTCTTTCCCCAAATTGGTGAATTCTATTACTCTTTCAGGTCTTGAACTAATAATTGAGGCTAACTCTGACCAACCTATTTAAACAGCAACTCAACACTCATCTGTTGAAATGCCAGTCCTCCTTGATTTGCTCAACATTTTTTCTTTCTTTTTTTATAGCACTTATTCCTTCTAACTTACTATAATATTTATTTATCACGTCTGTGCTTCCTCCCCTTCCCCGAGAATGTGAGCTTCGCAGGTGCAAGGATCTTTGTCCGTGTTGTTCAGTGATTTATCCTAAGTGCCTAGAACAGTGTCTGACACCATGGATGCACTCAGAAAATACTACTGAACAAATAATTCTATCGCTTGGCATGCTTGCTCTTCCTAGATTCAACGCTGTGTTCAGAAAGCAAACAAACAAACAAAACAGGGCACGTGTAAACCCACACCCAGAAAAGAAAAAGAAGTCCAACTCACAGGGTATGTCAGCATGACACACAGCAAGACTCCTTTAGAATCATCTGCCCAAACTATCTCCCTAAGCTCTACTCATAAAATCATTGCAGCTGCTCCTATAATCTCTAAACATTTTATAAAAATCATGCCTGTGATTTCTATTTTTTTACCCTATATTTTCATTTATGCTTTTTAAATTTTTTCAAAAATAGCTCTCAAATCAATCAAGCTGAAATTTGAAAGGATAAAGGAGACAGTGTAGGCTTGCTTAGGGAGAATTTAGGTAGTCTGAAAATAAAATGGTAGAGATCAGGCAGTTGCAAAGTTTCAGTCAGTGAGGGGGAAAAGATCAAACCAGAGAAGAGCCAGGGATGTATCATTAAAATATTATCTGATGGGTCACAGCTATGTGAGGACAGGGTAACGTCACTGGTACTCTCATATGCAAAGACACAGATTAAGGGTGAGCTCATCAATGAGCCCCTCAACGGTTTGAATAAGGTGAATACAGCCCTGTATCATACATGCAAAAACACAGCACTTCACAGATTAAGATTCTGAACTGGGCACATTTTGTGTGAATAAAGGAATGTGCTATTTCACACATTGGTAATTAACGTGCAGAAATCACTGCCCTGGTCATCATTTCAAAATATATGTAAATATCAAATCATCACATTGCACACCTGAAACGAATACTATGTTATGTGTCAATTATACCAAAAAAAGAAGTCATTGTCCTCAAAAAGTAAGACAAGCAGAAAACGTATTCAATAGTGGCTTTAGGAAGTTTGTGATGCATCAGAGGTGACTACTTCCCTGTAGTCACTCTTCTGGGTTATCACCCTGGAGGATAAGAAAGACATATTCCTTGTTCTGTCAGCTACAGGATACTTGGCAACATAGACAGTTGCATGACGCCATTTTGGCAAAAACCTGTTTTGTATATTTCTCTACCTGCCAAAAATTGAAATTTGCAACCCCTATTCTACATCGTCTCTTGTGTTGTTCTCCTTACCAGGAGTGCCTGGTTCGTTTACCAAAATCTTCTTCTGGAGATATTTTAACTCCTAATCTCGCCATGGGGGTAAAACAGTAAAATCTCAACACCTCATCCGCACTTCTCTGGTAGCAAACAATTTAAATTTAATGCCCAGGAAACACGCTGTTTGAAGTGAAATAGCAACATCACCATAAAATCTAGCAGTTTATGAAAGCTGGATGAACTAACTTGGGTATTATTGACAGAAATTATTGTATCATTAAAGTTACTGACATGGAAAATGAACAAGGTACTAAAATGACTCAATACACTGTCTATTACTAAGAAGGAAAGTCTTCCTGTATGGAAAACCATTATTAAAATTTATGAATACACATCTAATATCAGAATATATTATCTTAAAACATTCATCTCTCAGTTTTTGTGATTACTGCCACCACTTGCTTTAGGCAGAAATAACAGCTATTACATTATTGATGGTTCAAAAATTAGTATATTTTTATTAAAATTGTTTGCTGTTCTGTTTAAATATAAACTGTTTAGACTATCAGGACCCATATCTGCGTATATGTAATAAAAATAAGCACTATGTTATGTTTTATTATAAACATATTAAAGTTTTAAAAAGGTACATTCTACAGACATCATAAACTGTAATTTACCATTCATGTGAATACTACTTTATTAAGATTATATGGAAGCGAGCTTATTTCATAATGGATGATTTTTGTATATTTTTAAGATTCATTACATGTCTTTGGATGACTTCCCCAAGGATCCCCTCTTAAATGAACTAAGATTATTAGAGACTTAAGGTCTGTACTTTACTGGGGGCTGGCTGAGACTTCTAGAACTTTTATCTTCAAAATATAAAATTAATAAAACTCTTTTCAGAATAACATAGCCCTCTCATAAAAGATCTGAAAATAGGACAGAATATCACCTAAATTCACTGGGTTAAATTCAACTCAAAATTAGATGTAGTTTGTTTGTGGGCAAAACATCTCAAAATGAAATTTTTTCATGTTGGAACGAAAGGCACTTTTTAGAAGTATGTTAAGGTAGTATATGTAATGCTGTCATAATATTTCATATAAAGGTTGTATCTTTCCACCATGTGAGAGATCAACTAAGTTTTTACAAAAAGTTTCTCCCCAGATTTGCAAAAACTGACAAAGATGAGATCTTGTAATAATATTTCAGTATGTCTGTTTTGTAAGCAGACTCAACTACATTAAATATTCTACTTCAGTAAATCCCCATACTGCCTGCCAACACATTTTAATGTTTCTTTTCCTTCAGGAGGGGCCTTTAGAGGGAACCATATACTGAGGATGAGTAATGACCAAGACAAGAAGAAGAGGGACATTTCTGCTGTGGGCATCAGAAGCAAAACTAAAAATAAACTAAGTTCCTTTTCCAGCTGTTGCTTGCAAAACTACATGCATAATGCTCACATTCACCAAGGGAGGCTGAATGGGTTAATGTGACATCACATATTGTTCTGTCATATATAACCATGTCCTGATATAAACATCACTGCTAACATCACAAAAAAAAGCCACAGGCACGGCAAGTGGCTCCTGTCTCCTTACCCCTTACAGGGTTGTGTGTTCGGGTGTTTCACTTGTCCTACAACAAAAACATGAATTCTGAAAATCTAAACAATTCGAGGAAGGATGAAAGGCCGTTTACCTGTCTATGATGGCACACATATCAATGCTGACATTCGCAAAACTTCCTGGCCTCCTTTGTGCCACTTCGTATAAATTTACAAGTTGATCATCCACTTGAATGAGCTGCATGCATCCTTGGAATGAAGGCTGAAGGACAGAGTGACTTGAGTTATTCATCTGGTTCCGATAACCTGTGAGAGAGAAAAAAATGGGAATGTTGAATTCTGTGTCCAGCATGCTTCACTAAAATTCCTCTGGGTGTTTTCCCTGACCACAGCCATCGTATCCAACTACTGTGTTTCACTGATCCTTGCTGTTGTTGTACTCAGTGTGGAAGAATGAAGTCTTTTGAGAAAACAGTATTATTTCAGGGGAAGCTGTTAAGGGTTGAACCTAGGCAAATGTTTGTCTCTGGTCTATGTCTATGAAGCATCCTTCATATTTTCTCTTTTGACACCTTCTTTTTCACTCTGTCACATCTCTGTCCATCTGCTCACGGCTATACTTCTTCATGTGACCCTGTCTTCAGAGATCAGGATGTAAAATTTTAGACCTTTCCCAACTATCCAAGCTCCTTCCTTTTATGTCTTTAATATTTACTGTTATTTTCTTAATTCCTCAGAGGTCTGTTATTCAGATGTCAAGAAGCTAAACTTACTATTATCAACTAAGGTGGGTTTCTTTTATAGATTAATATCTAATTCAATCCAAAGAGACATTTGCATTACAAATGATTTCCCAATTTATAAAACCCAAAGAAACATAGAGAGATAAATTTAGGCATAAGGGTCAGCCACATTGCTCTGAATATTCATCTCATATAAGGTACCTAAAATGGTATAGGTAGCATAAGTGATAAGAAGTGAAACTAAAAGCTTAAAAGAATGAATAACAAAACAAAAAAAGAAAGTTTCTATTAGGGTTAGCAACTACTGGTTCTATTACAGAGTAGGATATACATATACTAAGGTTGAGATCAGATAATTTTAAAAATTTTATTGCAAAGTAACTTTAAAATAGCACCACAAATAAACTTCCTTTATGCCTCTCAATAGAAAAAATCATAATTCATATTATGCATAGAAAATCTGCAGGCCATATGGAATAACATTTCTTGATCACATTAAATATCTCCACAAAGTCCCCCAAATGAACTTCACCTATCAGAGCAAACTTAAACTGTAGTAATTTGTCTGCTTAAAAATCGTAAGTTATTCACACATTCTTTTCAATCTAATATTATATCTATAGCAAAAAAACAATTTATACAAAATGGGTTGGTATCAGGATGTGCCATTAATTGGATAAAAGGGAATTTTCAATAAAAACATTGTCCAAAAGATGACCATTAAGTGATTTTTTATTTTATTTAAAATATTTATTTATTTTATTTTATTTATTTATTTATTTTCGCTGCACCGGGTCTTAGTTGTGGCATGCAGGATCTCAACTTGCGGCATGTGGGCTTCTTAGTTGTGGCATGCGAACTCTTAGTTGTAGCATGCATACGGGATCTAGTTTCCCCACCAGGGAGCAAACTCGGGCCCCCTGCATTGGGAGCGCGGAGTCCTACCCACTGGACCACCGAGTACGGAGTCCTACCCACTGGACCACCAGGGAAGTCCCCATTAAGTGATTTTTTTTTAAATGTCCTATTCTGTTTGACTAGTAATAGTAGTTTAGAACAATAGAAATCTCCTTCTCCCTTTATTAATGGGTTACAATAATTAAAATCTAATAATTATCAATTGAATCCTTTTTAAGGATTAATCACAGAAGTGTATACAATCATTTTCCATCAACATAGTAATATGTAAAAATATGATTATACTTAATTTCTTGGCTTTAAAATAAATAAGGCTCTATTTCAATGTCAAACATATGGCTTTTTTTTTTCTTTTCTCTTTTCTGAGTCACTTTTTTTTTTTTTTTCATTTGCATTGACTTAATCCTCTCAGAAAATTGCTGATCTTAGCTAAGTGGTCTATTTAGACTAGCTATATGCATACATATGATTTTCACTCTGCCTAATCAAGATAAAATTGAATGGAGTTTAATGTCTAAACTTAGCAAAGAGAAAACATCCAGCTGTAACTTTACTGACTATTCTTAACATGACAATCATATGATTCTGTTTTTTGAATACTTGGGAGTCTCTAAATATCCACACTTGCTTTGAAGTATTCCAAAATGGGGACATCTATTGTGAGAACAAGACCTTCTCAGAAGCAAGGCAGCTGCATAACACACAGATCACTATCAAATGGGTATAGTTCAGTTCATAAAACAAGACTTCATCAGTCACTCATAACAATGTTGTTTGGCCCTGATGAATTCTGGAGTTTGAAATTGTCAATTCCTTTCATTTTCTACACGGGATACATTCTAGGAGAAGATAATTATAGTACAAACTACTACATGTCCATTATAATGTAGCCATGGAGCCTCATGGCTCATGAAGAGGCTGTCAGTAATGACTGAAAGGAAGGTGAGGAAGCAATATTACTGGAAATGGAAGAAAACTGGATCATTGCTGTGTTGCAGTGGAAAGTTTAGCAAAACTGTGATAATGTGGAAAGGAAAACACTGTACTTAATGAACTGCATAACCTAGCTAAGGACATTTCCACACAGAGTACTCTGGCGTCTTCTCTTTGTTTATAGTAAAAGGGAAAAAGAAGAGAGAAAAACTAAAGACAAACTGCTAAATATAAGGAAGCTAGGTCTTGATGGAAAATAAAATATTTTCTTAATTTCAGTCTCTCCAGATGTTGAACGCAAAAAAATTAAGAAATCACTTCATGGCAAATTTCTACTACCAGGAAAACATGATCTAAAGATGATAATGAGGTGTGGCTATAAAATCCATATTAAGACCTCAGAAATATCTTAGATGGTGCCTCCAAGAACCATTCATTCAGACAAATTAACTTCTAGCCAGCTTACCGGTATGTCTCACAGAGCCTCTGAGTTAAACAATAATGGTTCTAATAATCTTACGGACATTTTCCCCTCAGCATGTCAGCGGAAGCCCAATGTGAAAAAGAGCTTATCTTTATGAAAGTGTGGATATGGCTTTAGTTTAATGAAGTAAAGCTAAACAGCATTCATAGGAAGCCTACATATTTTTAAGAGAACTGTACTAGTAGAATGTTGACCACTCCCTTATAGTTAGCAATGGGTTAAAGATGTTGAGTCTCTGGTACTGAAATTCCGGGTGCTCTAACACCCTCCTACGCTTGAAATGGAGGACAGCATATTATTATTTATTTCTGTTATTGTTCCCTGTATGTACAAATATAATTTCAGTAAAAAATCTTAGTGTAATAGTGTCTGTGATACTTTCAGTGACTAAAGCTTAGGATTTAACCTACTTAGTAGATTAACAGCAGGACTGACTGGAGAAAAAAATTTGCAGCTGGGATTTTGAGGGTCAGAAATGAATAGATATAAAATGGATAGAGGGTTAAACTCAACTAAAATTTGCCAAGTTATAAAAATTAAAAACAGGAAAAAAGTAAACTTTTACTTGTTTTGGCTTAGACCTTTAAATTTATTATATCTATGAATTTGAAATAAAAAATACAATGTCTATACATGGGTTGTAGTTACTGGTGATCTGACGATATGTTGTAATACCCACAGTGAATTGTAATTGTGTCATTTTCAATTGCATCTATCAGTGAACTGGGTCATTATAATTATGTTACCTTACTGGCATGTTTGAGATTTCCATTTCAAGACTTGGCATATAAAAACTTTATCCTGATTTGAAGTCCTTTCAGCATTTAGTTATTCTTGTTGACAAAAGAAACACATGCGTTTTCAAGGTTTTAAAATTTTAACTCAGATATACGTTAGTGAAAAGCATGCTGGTATTTGTTTTGACATTAAAATGCCAATCTAAGTTGTTGTAAATTATATGGTAACTTGATGGGACAAGAAAAGCAAACAACAGGCAACAGGGCTGCATATTTTACATGTCTAAAACTACATGCATACAAGATGTCTCTATTTATACTTATTTTAAAGTTGGGAAGTTTAGGAGGTTACAAAGGCTGGTAGAATGCTGTAAAGATGCTAAAAACCATTTAGGCTTTTCCTTTTAAAATAACCTTGGAATATTGTGCAAAGCGTCTACTAATATCTGTTTACCAAATCTTCCTAAAGAATTCACCCTGGTGGGGTTGGGCCCAAGCAAGCAGTGTGTTAGAGTGAGCCAGGAGTGAGCCCAGTGGTGCTTGGTGCCTGCAGTAAGGACAGCCAAGCACATGCCCATCTGGCACGGCTCGGAGACTGACTATAATACAGGTTGATTGAGCAAATAAATAAATAGATTGACGATAGTGCGAGCCAGGTTCACGTTGTCAGGAAAGGAGGGTGCAAATGAAAAGAGGGAGATCTTGAATGGATCCTATGGGTTTGGATTGGAATTTAATCTATAAGTGTGCACTTGTGGTTTTCAGTATATACATATAGAAATACATCTGGATGGAATTGTGTATATACTCAATATACAGGTGGTTTCTACCACCCACTGAAGATGGTCCAGAGAAGGATTATACCCAGAAGAAATGAGTCCCTTTACAGTTCAGATCTTAGTTTCTCTACTGAATAAAAACAGGACTCTTTGGAGAAAGGCTGATCCTAGAGCTGGGTCACAGAAAGCACAATATGAGCCTGGAACATTTTGCTGCCCAGGAAAGTAAATAAGTGCTCAAGGAACGATGGTGTCATGTCAGAATGACATAGGGGCCAGTCTTAAGAGGGCTCCTACTGCTCCTATCTGGACAATTTTAAAACAAAATAAATAATTTGAGCATCAGAAAGATACTTTGAGTATCAAAAGAAAGGAAGGAAGGAAGGGAGGGAGGGAGGGAGGGAGGAGGGAAATAAGAGCAAAAGGAAATAATTTATAGATATATTTCATCGAATAACAGGAATCCATGAGTCCACCTGCATAAAAATGAATAAACAGGAGAATAGAAATATCTTCCTGTGATAACTAACAAATGTAAAAAGCATGTTGGAATTAGAAAGGTACAATCTGGCAACCATCATAGTAGTAATTAATCCAGGCAAGAAATATTAACTGATGCTCCAGTGAGTGGGTGAAATTTGGATGATGAACAGTCTCAAAGTGTCTCCCTATGAATATATTCACTAATTTCAATGGGGAAAGTAGTCATTCTACAGCAAAGAAACCTGGCCGACATCTTTGTAATCAAATGATCAAAGTTATCACCACCAGTAACAGGACCCACTGACACTGGGACACCTGATAGGTTGCAATGAGAAGAATGCAATGACTCCTGGTGGTACTCCTGCCCAAGACACATATCCTAGGTCCAACCATGAGAGAACATCAGACAGACTCAAACTGAGAGGATCTTCAGGAATGATAAGGTTGTGAAAGCCAACAAACAGCTGAGACTCTGATCTCAATCAGCAGAGACTGGAGAGGCAGGAAAACAGGGTGTAACATGTGATCCCAGACTGGGTCTTTTACTGTAAAGGACGTTACTGGACAAGTGACAAAACTTGAATGAGTTCTCTGAGTGAAAGTTATACTGGTGGCTTTTGAACTGTTCTTGAAAACTTTTTTTTCACATTTTAAATTGTTTGACAATAAAAACTAATTTTAAAAAGATTATGATCCATTTGACATGAGATAGTGCTTGACGCTAAACATGCCATTCGAGAACCTTATTTTGGATTAAATTATTTCCCAATAAAAGGAAATTATCCTGTCTCCATTTCCCCATGTCCCACTCTATTCCACTTTAATCTGCTTTCAGTACCCATGAATTGTCAATTAAATTGCTCTTCCTAATTTCAGTGGTCATTTTCAGGTAACCAAAGGACATCTTTTACCCTTTAGCTAGACCTCCTGGTGGGATTTAACACTTGATCCTCATTTTATGTTCTATGTTACCAGGCCAGGGTGACTTTTGTGGCCTTAAAAGACTGAATATTCTGAATCCTGCCCACATTCCAATTTCAATTCATATCCCTCTTAGCCAGATTTTTAGATCTAGGGAGTTCCTAAACCCTAAAAATATTAGGACACATGCAAACACTCAAATCCCCTTCCAAGATTTAAAAATTAAAACAATATTAGTTAAACCATTAAATAAGTATAAGAAAATTCTACAAAAGATTATTTTCCCTCAGTATATACTTTATGCTTCAAATAAATTTGTCACATTTAAAAATGGTTCTGTTATGGGCTTCCCTGGTGGCGCAGTGGTTGAGAGTCCACCTGCCGATGCAGGGGACACGGTTCGTGCCCTGGTCCAGGAAGATCCCACATGCCGCGGAGCAACTAAGCCCGCGAACCACAACTACTGAGCCCGTGTGCCACAACTACTGAGCCCGTGTGCCACAACTACTGAAGCCTGCGCACCTAGAGTCCGTGCTCCACAACAAGAGAAGCCACCACAATGAGAAGCCCGCACACCTCAACGGAGACCCAATGCAGCCAGAAATGAATAAAAATAAAATAAATAAATTTATAAAAAAGCAAAACAAAACAAAAAAACGGACTCCTGGGCTTCCCTGGTGGCGCAGTGGTTGAAAGTCCGCCTGCCGATGCAGGGGACACGGGTTCGTGCCCCAGTCCGGGAAGATCCCACATGCCACGGAGTGGCTGGGCTCATGAGCCATGGCCGCTGAGCCTGCGCGTCCGGAGCCTGTGCTCCGCAACGGGAGAGGCCACAACAGTGAGAGTCCACAGCAGTGAGAGGCCCATGTACCGCAAAAAAAAAAAAAAAAAAATGGTTCTGTTGTATTTTGGGGTGACTACTAGCTCCCAAATTAAATGCTTTAAGGTATCTATTCCTACCCCCCTCAAAAAATTCTGAATCACTTTGATGTACAACTGAAACTGACACAACTATACTTCA
The DNA here is from genome assembly GCF_964270905.1 of Leucopleurus acutus. Lineage (NCBI taxonomy): Eukaryota > Metazoa > Chordata > Mammalia > Artiodactyla > Delphinidae > Leucopleurus > Leucopleurus acutus. Next base: position 100,591,989 of record NC_139144.1, on the reverse strand, counting down.
GTTAAAAAAAAAGTGCCTATTCTTGCTCACTATGCTTCAGCCACCCCCATTCTCTTGCCTGTGCTCTAGGAAAACCAAGACCTTTCTGCCTGGAATTTTCTTCCCACTTGCAGTTTTCATGGCTGACTTACGATTCAGGTCAGCTCGAATATCACCTTCTGAGAGGGGGCCTTCCAAGACCACTCTACTTAAAATTATTCTATCCATTTTCTCACTCCAGTTCCTCAGCTACTTATTTCTTGCCATAGAATTTGTCACAATTTATAATTATCTGGATTGGTTTATTTACTTACACGTGTGTGTGTTTCTGAATGTGTTTTTCTCCCCTTTAGTATAATAGTTTCATGACAGCAATTGTATTGTCTTATTTCTCTATGAATTAAAAAAAAACATATTTGTTGAGAAAAACACACATAGCATAAAATTTACCAATCTATTTACATTAGAACAATCCATAGGATATAAGGGAGATATTCAAGATACAAAGTGTCTATTATAAAGTTTGGAAATAAATTATTTTTCAACAGATTGAAGCTCTCCTTTATAACATAATATAATCTCCATTTTTCGGGCTTTATTGACCCCTCTGTATTTGTTAGGTGAATGATCAAGTGGGTGAATATGTTTGCATTTTTATCCTGGAATGAGGTGATATCTAACCTTGCATCTGCACTTCCTTCAGGACTCTGTTTCAGTTACCTTATCAGAGAGGCCTTCTCTGATCACCAGTTAAATAACATTCCCCCACCCCCTTGATGCTCTATCCCCCTTATCTGATTCATTTTTCGTAAGTCTTATCACCACATTATATATTTTTGTTTACTGTTTTTTCTCCTTTTACTGGAATGTACCCTCCATGAGACTTTGACTCCTAGATCTCTTACATAGTAGGGGCTCAAACATTGTCTACTGAATGAACAAAAAGCCACTGAAGAATTTTGAGCAAGGAAATAACTTAATCAATTTGTATTATGTTATTTTCTCTCTGGTGGAGATAGGAATAAGCTGGTAGAAGGAAAACAGGAGATAAGGATTGTTTTACAAAAGAGTCATTGGATAAATTACAAATTCTTATCTAAACTATGTCAATAAAGCTGATGTAGAGGGAATGGATGAAAAATATTTCATAGGAAGATATGACAGAACTGGCTGATCTACTGGATATGAGTACTGTACAGAGAGAGAGAGACGATTAGAATGACTCAGATTTCTGGGTGAGCAACTACATGGATGCTTTTGCCTCAATGAAAAAGAAGATGCAGGAAAAGCATCAGGTCTTTAAGGAGTGGAATGAAAGGAGAGGAGAGGAGGAAGGATGGTGGGTGGTTCTGATGAGTTCAAAGCTAGCCTTTTCAAGTCTGAAGTACCACTGGGATATCTAAGGTAAAATATTCAATCCATAGATTAATATTAATATCTGGACATCAGGAGAGGGATCAGAATTTGAGGAAGTTTTTCAGTCACTATGCTATGGAGGTGGAGGAGATCGTATAAAGAAATTGTATAGTGCACTAAGCAAAGAACTTCAAGGCTGGAACTCTAGAAATAATTTACATATCAGTGGTAGAAGCAGGAAAATAAACTAGTGAATAAAACTGAGAAAGAGGTAGAAGAAAAACCAAGGAGTGATATTAAGGAAGTGAAGGAATGATTAACAATATCAAAGATCACAGAATCCAAATTACATGAAGACTTAGGGCTTGACTTGGGTTTACCATTTAGATCAATGGGAAACTGGAAAAGTGGGTGTGGGTAACAAATTGCATTGTTTAAAAAGCACACAACATGTGGGAGAGAAGAAAGCACAGTGCTCCTAACATTCCATTATCAAACAGTGGTCTACTAATGAAAGGCTAACTAACATCTTTGGAGGTGATTTTTATGAGTTAATTTTAATTTTGTAAATTATTTAATATAATCTGTTGGCTTTTTCAAATTTAGGATGTCATTTATGTTTATTACATTTATGTTTATCTACTGTTTATAATAAATGAGTAGTAGATATAATATTAAGAATTTTGTCTCTATCAATTTTTTCCCCCTGGGGAAATTAATTAAATGCTCTGTTTCTTATTTCTTTATGTACAAAATAGGAAAACTTACAATAGTTTATAAAACAATATTTCATAAAACTGATGAAATGTATAAGCACAGGAGGTTGTTGTAAAGAATTAGTAAGAATATAACTACAAAGTAAGTGCCTAGAAAATGCCCAGAGTATACACCAAAGAGATCCAGAAATCAACATCATCACCATTTCTATTATTTCAAATGGTTTATATTATTTCAATTGTCTTTGTATTTATCAGAGATCCAAAACTATGTTATTTTTATCCTTAAGAATGTTAAAATCTCATTAGGAAGACAGGTCTCTGAACATAATTGTACTAAAAATGTTACTGCCTATCCAAATGAGTAAGTAAAATGCAAGTAATGGAAGTTTGAGAAGACCATTCTCACTCCTTGAATATTTTATCTCTTTCCTTGGCTAACAGAATATTATACTGTCCCAGGTTTTCTTTATACTTTTCTAGCAATATCTTTTCAATTTCATTTACCGATTGCTTGCCTCCTACCTGGTGTATAAATGTAGGAGTTCATCAAAGTTTGTCCTGGGCCATGTCGGTTTTCTTGGTAGTCTCTCCACAATAATAGCATTACCCAAACGCACTGCCTGAACTACCAACTATATGAGTAGGTCTCCAATGATATCTCCATCACAGGTCTTTCTTCTGAGCTGAGGACTAATGTATCCAGAGGTTCTTGGACTTCCCCATTCTAATATTTAACACATGTTCAAAACTCAAGATATATTGTTCTTGATCCCAGGTGGTATTTTGTCATTGTCCCTATACCAGCAGTCACTCAAAAAGTCAACTTCAATTTCCTCATCTAAAATGTTGCACATATTAAACAATCAAGAGTAATCCCTGGCACCTCCATCCTCACTCCCTGTATGCATAATCACATCGTGTCAGTTCCATCTTTTAAATAATCCTCAGTCTCTTCATGACCATCTGAGATCAGACTATCACACCTTCTCCACCACCCACTTCCAATCCATCTCCAGCATGAAGCCTAAGTGATCCGTATTAAAAATATTAATCTGATCATGTTACAACGTGATCAAGGAGTCTTTTATTTATGATAAAATGAATTAATAGGATGTTTTTAAAATTTCCAAGGTTTTTCTTTCCCTCTAACGTTCTAGTTTTCCAAATGCAAAATATATTTATAGTGATATACAAAACATGGGTTCTTACATTATGGAAACAAAATTTTATTTCTTTTTAAAAATAGTATTTATCAGTTTAACTTTATTTAATTAAAATTAATTTAATATAATTTATTGGACCACTTAGGAAGCTAGATTAATTTAAAATATGTATATATATATATTTTTTAATTTCTTTATTGGAGTATAATTGCTTTACAGTGTAAAATATGTACATTTTAGAATATTTAAAAATATATAAACATTAGTATCAATATATTGTTTTAAAAAGTTTATCAAAACTTTATTGCCTTAGCAAGATCAAAAATTTTCAAATAAAAGTATTTGTGAATCTCCCCTCCTATCCTCATACAATACTCATAAGATAAGTAAAGTGTATTTATACCAAAATTAGCTTAAATTTAGAAGATACTGGACATATTTCTATGAGTGTCTTTTAATAATCATGAAGAAAATTACAAGAACATAGAAAAATAAAAGGAAATCAGAGAAGCAGACTACATATGTTGAAAAATTGGGATAGTTAGCAATTTGCATATCAAATTGTACAATATGATTTTAAAAGCCATTGTTGCCCCAGGGCCACCATAAAAAGAAAAGCAGAATTACCAAACGGAATAATTTAACTCTTTTATGTCTTTTTTTAAATGTTAAGTGAATTTCGGAAAACTTAGTTGTGTATTCGTATAGAGAGAGTGCAAAATGCAAAATAAAAGACTTTTACATTTGATAACTTTGATTCTTTATGACCGTTCCCTTTAGTGTATGTAACACATAAAACAGACAAGTACATTCATACATTCACAAAATAAAATAATATTGTCTTCTTGATCCTTCTGTATAAGCTGTTCGTTGATTACTGTGGAATAATACAATATTTTGTAAAATACAATCTTAGTGGTCAGGAGTATGGGCTGCAGAACAGCAGAACTGGCTGGAATCCCAGTCCTGCATATATTAGTTACATAGTTATGCCTTGACTAGGTCACTTGGCTTTTGTTTAATGTATTTTTTAAATTAAATTGTATATATTTAGGGTGTACAACATTATGTTTTAATATATATCTAAATAGTGAAGTGATTATTACTGTCAAGCTAATTAACACATCCATCTCCTCAGAGAGTTACCAATTTTTGTTGTGTGGTGATAGGACCTGAAATCTGTTCTCTTAGCAAATTTCCACTATACAATATGATTAATTATAATATGATTAACACCATGCTGTACATTAGATCTCTCTCTAGACTTACAATCCTACATAACTGTGTATTTGCATCCTTTGACCAACATCTTCCCCTTTCCCCTACCTCCCCCTGTCTGGTCTTAACTTCAGTTTCTTCAGTTGAAGAACAGGATTAATAATACCCAATTCATGAGGTTTTTGTAAACATTAAATAAAATACTATAAGAAAAGCACCTAGCACAATGACTGGCACTCAGTAGGTGCTCAATAATGGTAATTATTATCATTAGGAGCCTGTTAAATGCATGGCTTTGATTAAATAACATGGTAATTTCTCACTTTTAAAAGTATTTTGATATTTGAGAGATTTGTTTTATACTGTAAAGAAAATTAGAAATTAGTTTCTCATCACTCCTATAAATAGTCCCATTTTAAAAGCCTATGTAGTTTTTAATATTTTGAGGGGGGAGAACTCTGACTTTATTAGTATTTTTACATGTGAAAAAGGAAAATGTGCATGTAAACTAGAATCACAATTATCTGCATTACCATAATATCTATAATCCAAAATACTAGGAAATCAAGGCAATTTCTACCTGGCTTTGGAATGCTTCTAAATATGACTATATTTGATATTCTGGAAATTAACTTCAAATCAATACAAAGCCAAATTGTGTTGCTTTAAAACTGGATAGGCAAGAAATTTTCAACCTGTGTTGGCTTTGGTGCTTAGAAGGGTGCTTGGCCCAAAATAGGAGTCCATGACCTATCCTTTTTCCTCCTCCTTCCCTTCTACTTGGTGTTACAATTATTGTTATTGATGATGATGTTATTACCCTTGATGTGATCTTTTGAGACTTCAAAGTTCTGCACTCTGTACAATGATGGTGCTTTTCTTCAGTTGTGATAATGTTTCCATGTTCATCAATGAAGTCTGATGTTAGAGTTTGAAGGTAAAATATTGGGTTGGCCAAAACGTTTGTTTATTTTCTTCCGTAAGTTGACTCTTGTAGCACTTAGTTTTAACTTCATTCAAAACAATTTTGTTAGACTGTATGTGACAGCTATCATATCAGCGTGCATTTAAAAAAAGACTTATCAAAATTGGTGAATTTTTGCATAGTCATTTTAATATTGAAGATGGAAGAAAAAAGGCAAGATTTTCAGTACATTATGCTTTAAGAAAAAGAAAAGCACAACCGAAATGCACAAAAAGTTTTGTGCAGTGTATGCAGAAGGTGCTGTGACTGATTGCACGTGTCAAAAGTGGTTTGCAAAGTTTCGTGCAGGAGATTCCACACTGGACGATGCTCCACATTTGGGTAAACCAGATGAAGCTGATAGTGATCAAATCGAGACATTAACTGAGAACTATCAATGTTATACCACATGGGAGACAGCTGACATACTCAAAATATCCAAATCAAGCTTTGAAAATCATTTGCACCAGCTTGGTTATGTGAATCACTTTGATGTTTGGGCTCCACATAAATTAAGTGGAAAAAACCTTCTTGACCATATTTCCACAGGCAATTCTCTACTGGAACATAATGAAAACTTTCCGTTTTTAAAACAAATTGTGACGGGCAATGAAAAGTGGATACTGTACAATAACGTGGAACAGAAGAGATCGTGGGGCAAGTGAAATGAACCACCACCACCACACCAAAAGCCGATCTTCATCCAAAGAAGGTGATGTTATGTATATGTTGGGATTGGAAGGGAGTCCACTATTATGAGCTCCTTCCAGAAAATGAAACGATTAATTCCAACACGTACTGCTCCCAAGTAGACCAACTGAAAGCACTCGATGAAAAGCATCCAGAATTAGTCAACAGAAAATGCATAATCTTCTATCAGGACAACACAAGACCGCATGTTTCTTTGATGACGAGGCAAAACTGCTACAGCTGGGCTGGAAAGTTCTGATTCATCCACCATATTCACCAGACATTGCACCTTCGGGTTTCCATTTATTTAGGTCTTTACAAAATTCTCTTAATGGAAAAAGTTTCAATTCCATGGAAGACTGTAAAAGGCACCTGGAACAGTTCTTTGCTAAAAAAGATAAAAAGTTTTGGGAAGATGGAATTATGAAATTACCTGAAAAATGGCAGAAGGTAGTGGAACAAAAGGGTGAATATGTTGCTCAATAAAGTTCTTGGTGAAAATAAGTCTTTTATTTTTACTTACAAACCAAAGGCAATTTTTGGCCAACCCAATACTTTTTAGAATGTTTCAAATTTCACTAACTCAATACTCTCCAAAAATAATAATTTTCGGGCTTCCCTGGTGGTGCAGTGGCTGAGAGTCTGCCTGCCAATGCAGGGGGCATGGGTTCGTGCCCCGGTCTGGGAAGATCCCACATGCAGCAGAGCGGTTGGGCCTGTGAGCCATGGCCTCTGAGCCTGCGCGTCTGGAGCCTGTGCTCCACAACGGGAGATGCCACAACAGTGAGAGGCACGCGTACCACAAAAAAATAATAATAATAATAATAATTTTCCCCAAAATGCCAACACTGTCTATTCTGAGTTACTAAAAAAAGACTTGTTGTATATAAATACATTTGTAAAACTTCTACCACATCTCAATTTTTTAACATAACACAAATTCTCTGCTATAAGAATTTATTTAACAACATTTAACGTTCAAGAATAACATACTGTAGAGTATTCAGGAAAGAGATACAAATAAATAAATCTCTAGATAATTCCATTTCCTATGATACAGCAAAGTGAGGAGCCTGAAACTTACTTTTTCAGTTCAAAACACATAGAAATGCTAGATAAAATGTAACACACATCCTTTAAATTATATCTCTATGTATCCAATAAGGTAGGAGAAACTTTCAGGGGGGGTGAAAGAAAGAAAGAGGGCTTCCCTGGTGGCGCAGTGGTTGAGAGTCCACCTGCTGATGCAGAGGACACGGGTTTGTGCCCCGGTCCGGGAGGATCCCACATGCTGCACAGCGGCTAGGCCCGTGAGCCATGGCCGCTGAGCCTGCGTGTCCGGAGCCTGTGCTCCACAACAGGAGAGGCCACAACAGTGAGAGGCCCATGTACCGTAAAAAAAAAAAAAAAAAAAAAAGAAAAAGAGAGAAAGAAAGAAAGGGAAAACTCTAAACTACAGGGTACCTGATGATACTGGGCTGTTAGTATTCAGAGGGTATTTGCTAATCTTTGTAATGCAGAAGTTTGGATTTTAAAGGCCAAGCAGAATTAGAAATCAAGTGTTGGACTTGTGCAAGGAATAGGAACACCCCTCCTTGTCCATGCCCCCACACTAGCACATAAAGCCTAAAAATGCTAAAATTGCAGTTGAAGCAGATACTGGAGAAAAATTCACTAGTCAGCAAAGAGAAGTGACAAGGAAACTTGTCTCTGTTTTACTGGCCTATAGAAAAAAAATGAAAAAGAAGTTACTTTCTGAAAATTCATAAGCCACAGGCTTGCTCAACAAAATTATGGCTTTCAAATTTACTCTGGCTAGTAGGGTATAACCCCCAAGCCAAGAAATTAAAATACAGAAAGTAGTTCTAAATTGCTATCTTTTGAAGGAGGCATAAATCCTCTCTGGATTGACTCTGGAATTCCAAGATTCCTGAAGATAAAAGCCAGAGAAATTTAAACTCATAATTTAAAGATGCAAAACATAAGAAAACAAGCATAATGAACAAGATTCAGCAGAAACATCACACATAAAAATTTGGCTCCTACAGATTTCAGGTAAATTTTAAGATTGAGAATATGGTAAAACATTAAAAAATTATTTAAAGAAATAAAAGGTGGAACAAAATATATAAGAAAGGAATGAGCTAATATTAAAAAGAACCAGTCAGATTTGATAAATAACCAAATAGATTCTCCAAGAAAAAAAATACATTATTGAAATTAGAAACTCATTAGTTGTGTTAAGCAGATGAGACAAAGCTATAGAATGTATTTGTGAATTGAAAGATAGATTGGACATCTAGTAGTCTAGGAGAAAAAGTGATTAAAAATATTAAATACAAATATTAACATGTGGAGGATGAAATGAGGTCTAACATATATTTAATTAACATTTCAGAAGGAGAGAAAAGAGAGAATTATGGACAAGGAATTCAAAGATAGAATGTCTAAGAGTTTTCCAGAACTGACTAAAAATTTAGATTCAGGGAGGACAATAATTTCCAAACAAGATTTTTAAAAAAAATCAATCTTACACACAATGGTGTAAGAGCAAGTCGCCAAGGAGCATAAAAATAAACAAGAGAGAAGAGAGATTACTCCTAAGAAACAATATTAAAGCAGACGGGAAACTTGTTAACAAGGGGAAACAAAAGGTAGAATGCAATAGAATAATTGAAAGTGCTGAAAGAAAATAAAATTCCAATCTAGAATTGTACATCAAGCTAAACTATCAAAAGAAAGAAGGTGAAATTAAGATATTTTCAGAAAAACGAAAATTGAAGCAGGTTACCAACAGACCCTGATTAGAAACCATTAAATGTAGAGAATGTGTGTCAAATGGAAAGGAAATAAGTCCAGAAAGAGGAGAAACACAGGAAGGCACAGTAAGAGAAAAAACTGGCAAACATGGGAAAACCTAAAAATACAGTGACTACATAAAAATAAATTTATAAAAATGATAATATTGAAGTTAAAAAAGAGGTAGAACAAAATTGCAGGACAAAAGTAGGATACAGGATGGTAGAGGATGAGCACAGTTATGTTACGCCAAGTGTCGTGGACTGTATATTATCCCCCTCAAAATTCATATGTTAAAGCCCCAACCTCCAATGTGACTGTTTGGAGATGGGGCCTTTAGGTGGTACTTAAGGTTAAATGAGGTCATGAGGGCAGGCCCCAATCCCATAGGACTGGTGTCCTTATAAGAAGAGGGAGAGACCCAGAGATCGCTCTCTCTCCCTATGTGCCCAAAGGAAAGGTCATGTGAAGGTGTGGTGATAAGTCAGCCATCTACAAGTTCTGAAGAGAGTCCTCACTAGAAACCAACCTTGGCATGTTGATCTTTGACTTCCAGCCTCCAGAAGTATGAGAAAATAAATTTCTGTTGCTTAAGCCACCCAGTCTGTGGTATCCTGTTATGGCAGCCCAAGAAACACCAAGTTTCTTTCATAGTTCAGGACAAAGATCAAGATGTTAAGTTACTTTTGACTTTTATAAATATTCATTTAAAACTTATAGAGATAATCCCTAAAATCGGAAATTTACTAGTGGGGGAGATATATTTTTATTTATTTTTATTTATTTATTTATTTATTGCGGTACGCGGGCCTCTCACCGTTGTGGAGCACAGGCCCCAGACGCGCAGGCTCAGCAGCCATGGCTCACGGGCCCAGCCGCTCCGCGGCATGTGGGATCTTCCCGGACCGGGGCACGAACCCGTGTCCCCTGCATCGGCAGGCGGACTCTCAACCACTGCGCCACCAGGGAAGCCCGGGGAGATATATTTTTAAAAAAATATTTGATGGAGCCAAAGGAAGGAAAAAACGAAGGAATAAAAGGAAGAAAGAAAAAGCAGGACCAGGGGTGGAGTCAAGATGGCGGTGTGGGAAGACGCAGAGTTCGTGTCTCCCTACAACTAGGGTGCCTGCCGGACGCTGGTGGGGACCCTGATGCCCAAGGAAATGGGAGGAACCCTCAAGCGAACCGCCAGGGATTGGGCCATAGCTCCTGCAGTGGGAACTCTGAGTCCAAACCACTGGACTAACAGAAAACCTCAGACCCCAGGGAACAGTCATTGGAGTGTGGTCTACCAGAGGTCCTCATCTCATCACCAAGACCCAGCTATACCCAAGAGCCTACAAATTCCAGTGTTGGAAGCCTCAGTCCAAATAACCAGTAAGACAGGAACACAATCGCAGGCATTAAAAAAAAAAAAAAAAGAAACAGCACAAAAATATGTCACAGATGAAGGAGCAACGTAAAAACCTACAAGACCAAATAAATGAAGAGGAAGTAGGCAATCTACCTGAAACAGAATTCAGAGTAATGATAGGAAAGATGATCCAGAATCTCGGAAATAGAATTGAGGCACGGATTGAGAAAATACAAGAAACGTTTAACAAAGATGTAAAAGAACTAAAGAACAAACAAACAGAGATGAACAACACAATAACTGAAATGAAAAATACACTACAAGGAATCAATAAGAGAATAACTGAGGCAGAAAAACGAAGTGAGCTGGAAGACAAAATGGTGGAAATAACTGCTGAGGAGCAGAATAAAGGAAAAAGAATGAAAACAATTGAAGACAGTCTGAGACCTCTGGGACAATACTAAACGCACCAACATTCGAATTATAGGGGTCCCAGAAGAAGAGAAAAAGAAAGGGTCTGAGAAAATATTTGAAGAGATTATAGTGGAAAACTTCCCTAACATAGGAAAGGAAATAGTCACCCAAGTCCAGGAAGCACAGAGAGTCCCATACAGGATAAACCCTAAGAGAAACACACCAAGACACATATTAATCAAACTAACAAAACATAAATTCAAAAAGAAATGTTAAAAGGAGCAATGGAAAAACAAAAAATAACTTACAAAGGAATCCCCATAAGGTTATCAGCTGATTTTTCAGCAGAAACTCTGCAGGCCAGAAGTGTGTGGCAGGATATACTTAAAGTGATGAAAGAGAAAAACCTAACAACCAAGATTACTCTACCCAGCAAGGATCTCATTCAGATTCAACAGAGAAAGCAAAAGCTTTTCAGACAAGCAAAAGCTAAGAGAATTCAGCACCACCAAACCAGCTCTACAGCAAATGCTATAGGAACTTCTCTAGGCAGGAAACAAGAGAAGAAAAAACCCCACAAAAACAAACCCAAAACAATTAAGAAAATGGTAATAGGAACATACATATCGATAATAACCTTGAATGTAAATGGACTAAATGCCCCAAGCAAAAGACACAGACTGGCTGAATGGATAAAAAAACAAGACCCATATATATGCTGTCTAGAAGAGACCCACTTCAGACCTAGGGACACATACAGACTGAAAGTGAAGGAATGGATAAAGATATTCCATGCAAATGGAAATCAAAAGAAAGCTGGAGTAGCAATACTCATATCAGATAAAATAGACTTTAAAATAAAGACTGTTACAAGAGATAAGGAAGGACACTACATAATGATCAAGGGATCAATCAAAGAAGAAGATATAACAATTATAAATATTTATACACCCAACATAGGAGCACCTCAATACATAAGGTGAATGCTAACAACCATGAAAGGGGAAATTGACACTAACACAATAAGAGTAGGGGAATTTAATACCCCATTTACACCAATGGACAGATCATCCAAAGAAAATAAAAAAAGGAAACACAAACTTTAAATGACACAATAGACCAGATAGATTTAATCGATATTTATAGAACATTCCACCTGAAAGTGGCAGATTACAGTTTCTTCGCAAGTGCACACAGAACATTCTCCAGGACAGATCACATCTTGGGTTACAAATCAAGCCTCAGAAAATTTAAGAAAATTGAAATCGTATTAAGTATCATTTCTGACCACAACACTATGAGATAGGAAATCAGTTACAGGAAAAAAACTGTAAAAACCACAAATACATGGAGGCTAAACAGTATACTACTAAATAACCAAGAGATCACTGAAGAAATCAAAGAGGAAATCAAAAAATACCTAGAAAAAAGTGACAATGAAAACACGACGATCCAAAACCTATGGGATGCAGCAAAAGCAGTTGTAAGAGGGAAGTTTATAGCAATACAATTCTACCTCAAGAAACAAGAAACATCTCAAACAAACAATCTAACCCTACACCTAAAGCAACTAGAGAAAGAAGAACAATGAAAACCCAAAACCAGTAGAAGGAAAGAAATCATAAAGATCAGAGCAGAATAGATGAAATAGAAACAAAGAAAACGAAAGCAAAGATCAATAAAACTAAAAGCTGGTTCTTTGAGAAGATAAACAAAATTGATAAACCCTTAGCCAGACTCATCAAGAAAAAAGGGAGAGGATGCAAATCAATAAAATTAGAAATGAAAAAGGAGAAATCACACCTGATGCTGCAGAAATACAAAGGATTATAAGAGACTACTACAAACAACTATATGCCAATAAAATGGACAACCATGAAGAAATGGACAAATACTTGGAAAGGTACATTTCTCCAAGACTGAACCAGGAGGAATTAGAAAATATAAACAGACCTATCACAAGTAATGAAGTTGAAACTGTGATGAAACATCTTCCAACAAACAAATGTTTAAGATCAGATGGCTTCACAGGCAAATTCTATCAAACATTAGGTAAAAGCTAACACCAATCCTTCTCAAACTCTTCCAAAAAACTGCAGAGGGAGGAACACTCCCAAATTCATTCTACAAAGCCACCATCACCCTGACACCAAAACCAGAAAAAGATATCACAAAAAAAGAAAATTACAGACCAATATCACTGACGAACACGGATGCAAAAATCCTAAACAAAATACAAGCAAATAGAATCCAACAATATATTAAATGGATCATACACCATATCAAGTGGGATTTATCCCAGGGATGCAAGGATTCTTCAATATACGCAAATCAATCAATGTGATACACCATATTAACAAATTAAGAAATAAAAACCATATGATCATCTCAATAGATGCAGAACACACTTTGACAAACTTCAACACCAATTTATAATAAAAATTCTCCAGAAAGTGGGCATAGAGGGAACCTACCTCAACATAATAACGGCCATATATGACAAACCCACAGCAAACATCATACGCAATGGTGAAAAACTGAAAGCATTTCCACTAAGATCAGGAACAAGACAAGGATGTCCACTCTCACCACTATTATTCAACATAGTTCTGGAAGACCTAGACATGGCAATAAGAGAAGAAAAGGAAATAAAAGGAATACAAATTGGAAACAAAGACGTAAAACTGTCACTGTTTGCAGATGACATGATAATATACATAGAAAATCCTAAAGATACCATCAGAAACTACTAGAACTAATCAACGAATTTGGTAAAATTGCAGGACACAAGATTAATGCAGAGAAATCTCTGGCATTCCTATATACTAACAATGAAAAATCAGAAAGAGAAATTAAGGAAACAATCCCATTTACCATCACAACAAAAAGAATAAAATACCTAGGAATAAACCTACCTAAGGAAGTAAAAGACTTGTACTCCGAAAACTATAAAACACTGATGAAAGAAATCAAAGATGACATAAACAGATGGAGATATATACCATGTTCTTGAATTGGAAGAATCAATATTGTGAAAATGACTATACTACCCAAAGCAATCTACAGATTCAATGCAATCCCTCTCAAACTACCAATGGCATTCTTCACAGAATCAGAACAAAAAAATTTACAATTCGTATGGAAACACAAAAGACCCCAAACAGCCACAGCATCCTGAGAAAGAAAAATGGAGCTGGAGGAATCAGGCTCCCTGACTTCAAACTGTACTACAAAGCTACAGTAATGAAAGCAGTATGGTACTGGCATGAAAACAGAAATACAGATCAATGGTACAGGACAGAAAGCCCAGAGATAAACCCACGCACATATGGTCACCTAATTTACGACAAAGGAAACAAGAACATTCAATGGAGAAAAGACACCCTCTTCAGTAAGTGGTGCTGGGAAAACTGGACAGCTACATGCAAAAGAATGAAATTAGAACACTCCTTAACACCATACACAAAAATATACTCCAAATGGATTAAAGATCTAAATGTAAGACCAGACACTATAAAACTCTTAGAGGAAAACATAGGAAAAACACCCTTCGACATAAACCACAGCAAGATCTTTTTTGATCCATCTCCTACAGTAATGGAAATAAAAACAAAAATAAACAGGACCTAATTAAACTTAAAAGCTTTTGCACAGCAAAGGAAACTACAAACAAGATGAAAAGACAACCCTTAGAATGGGAGAAAATATTTGCAAATGAAACAATGGACAAAGGATTAATCTCCAAAATATACAAACAGCTCGTGGAGCTCAATATCAAAAAACAAACAATTCAATTAAAAAATGGGCAGAAGACCTAAATAGACATTTCACCAAAGAAGATATACAGATGGCCAAGAGGCACATGAAAAGATACTCAACTCACTAATCATTAGAGAAATGCAAATCAAAACTACAATGAGGTATCACCTCACACTGGTCAGAATGGCCATTATAAAAATATGTAGAAACAATAAATGCTGGAAGGGTTGTGGTGAAAAGTGAACCCTCCTGCACTGTTGGTGGGAATGCAAATTCATACAACCACTATGGAAAACAGTATGGAGGTTCCTTAAAAAACTTAAATTAGAGTTACCATGTGACCCAGAAATCCCACTATTGGGCATATACCTTGAGAAAACCATAATTCAAAAAGAAACATGTACCACAGTGTTGTTTGCAGCACTATTTACGATAGCCAGGACATGGAACCAATCTAAATGTCCATTGACAGATGAATGGATAAAGAAGATGTGGCACATATATATAATGGAATATTACTCAGCCATAAAAAGAAACGAAATTGAGTTATTTGTAGTGAGGTGGATGGACCTAGAGTCTGTCATACAGAGTGAAGTAAGCCAGAAAGAGAAAAACAAATACTGTATGCTAACGCATATATATGCAATCTAAAAAAAAGAAAAAATGGTACTGATGAACCTGGTGGCAGGGCAGGAATAAAGACACAGACAGAGAGAATGGACTTGAGGACACAGGGTGTTGCGGGGGGGAACTGGGGCTAAGTGAGAGTAGCATCAACATATATACACTACCGAATGTAAAACAGATAGCTAGTGGGAAGCAGCAGCATAGCCAGGGAGATCAGCTCGTTGCTTTGTGATGACCTAGAGGGGTGGGATAGGGAGGGTGAGAGGGAGGGCATATGGGGATATATGTATGCATATGGCTGATTCACTTTGACGTACAACAGAAACTAACACAGTATTGTGAAGCAATTATACTCCAATAGAGATCTATTGAAAAAAAAAAGAGGGACTCCCCTGGTGGTGCACTGGTTAAGAATCCACCTGCCAGTGCAGGGGACATGGGTTCGAGCCCTGGTCCGGGAAGATCCCACATGCTGTGGAGCAACTAAGCCCGTGTGCCACAACTACTGAGCCTGCGCTCTAGAGCCCATGAGCCACAACTACTGAAGCTCATGTGCCACAACTACTGAAGCCCACGTGCCTAGAGCCCGTGCTCTGCAACAAGAGAAACCACCACAATGAGAAGTCCGTGCACCACAATGAACAGTAGCCCCCACTGGCTGCAACTAGAGAAAGCCCGTGTGCAGCAACAAAGACCCAGAACAGCCAAAGATAAATAAATAAATTTATTTAAGAAAGAAAAAAGAAACAAAGAAAAGGCTGGACCAAAAGCAAAAGAAATGGTAGAAGTATACCCAAGTATAGCAATAATGAAAATCGATTTTAAAAACACTGAATTTCATACTGAAAAGACAGATTGTACCATAAGTTTTTTTTAAATCTAACAATATACTATGTCTAAGAAGCATGTCTGAAACCTAGGAACTAAGAAAAGTTGAGAGTAAAGGAAATGAAAAAATATAAGCAAGGCAAATACAAGTTTAAAAAACCTGGCGTGGCTATGATGATATTAATAGACCAGCCTTAGTGACATAATCCAAAAATACTGATACAGTGTATAATATTGGCTTTAGTATTAATATGTGAAGAGGTAGAGCGTGATCTTGCTTTTCCTAGTTTTCCCAATTTATATTTCACTAAATTACTTAAAAATTGAGCATCACGGTTTTTCCTCATCTCTAAAGAGAGAAAATAATAGTATCTATCTTACAGTATCATTTTGAGAAGGAATTGAATACACATATATTATGGACTGAATGCATGTAAATTGTTAAGCATAGGGTCTGACACACAGTAATGTTCACTGTTTCTGAGGAGGATGAAGTGACAAAAATCTATTTTAAGATAAAACCTGAAACAAATGAAGGAAAAGGCACCATGAGGGATAAGGAAGGTTAGTATATAACGACAAAGGTAAAATTCACTAGAAAGTAAAAAATATTCTAAATATGTCTGCACCTAGTATTCAAATAGATAAAATAAATTTTCAAAAAATGCAAGCACCACTCCCTCAGGAAAACCTTCCCGGATGACTGCTCCCTTACCCCCAACTCTTGCTCCCTTTCCTAAGTGCCTCAGGAGCTCCCAGTGCATAAAATAGATTATAGGCTCCTATCGTATTAGTTATAATTCTGTTTCTCACTTCTCTCCTACCAAGTGCTTTAAGCTCCCTGAACACTAGAACTACCTTCTGTATTCTCAGTACTGGGTTACAAACATGATACCAAGTAAGCATCCAAAACATGCATGCTTCACAATTAGTAAAAAAAAAAAAAAAGGGCTTTAAAAGAGAAAGTTTGACAGACACAGCTTTTTTTTTTTCCAAAAACGATTAACCTTCCTCAGCCTATGTAGGAAATCTCCACACATTATCGTATTTCTTTCCACCCATTCATCCTATCGTAAACCCCAGTATTATGCAGATTGTCATATGTACATACATTTCTGTGAAAGATGACAGAAACATTCATTAATTTCTCATAAATATCTATGAATCGCAAACATATAAGAAATCCTGACACAGGGATTGATAAATTAACCATGGTTCTACCCCTCTGTCTCTGAAAATTCACCCACATAACAAGATCAATAAAAAGTATAAATTTTGCAACGTCAAAGAAATTGGAGTGCAGTAACGGGGGACAGATTTCAACAAAGTTTTAAAAGATAGTGAAGTAGATGAGATGTGAAAACAGAGATGATGAAGAGGAAAAGTACTTAAGTACCTGTGGAGAGAAATACCCAAGGGAAGTGAGCCAGGCTTCAGGGCTGAACCTCAGAAAGGTTCAAACTCTGGAGGTGCAAGGTGTCATGAGAGATGACAAACGGCAGACGGCATCTCTCCTCTTTCTCTCCCCTGCCCTCCCCTGAAAGGCTGTGAGAGAAGCTGACACTGGGAATCCTAGTTGGATTCAGCCAGTGGTGGAGGAGGGTGTGTATGCCCTTGAGAGATTGCTAGTGATACTGCAAATTGGACAGTGGAATCCCCAGGTGTCTTCCCTTCCTGTGCTTCCAGAACACAGCCAGAAACTACCAGATTGTCCTCTGGAGGAAGTAGTCTCATAAAAAGACTTGGAGTACAGTTTAAGAACCACTTCATTGTCCCTGATCATGTGATAAATACAGCAGCCAACAAGCTTCACCTAGACACAAATACCTCTTCATGGCACTTTGTTGTTTAATATGTACAGGGATTGGGAATGCATATTACAAACCACATATGGATAAATGATTCACAGGCATTGCTCCAAAGTGTTAAAAAAAAATTTTAAATCAACACTGATTTCAAATAAATGCACTGGTTAAATTGTGGATGAGGGAAATGTAAGTGCCCATAGAGACCTATAAATTACTTTTAGTGATAACAGTGGAAAAATCATGTTACAAATAAAAAAGCAGACGTTTAGCCATTTAATTGAACCCCTAAAGGGCCAAATTCCTTCTTGAGAAGTCTATAACATTAGCAGATTTTCACCTTCCTAGTCATATTTTTGGGAAAATAGGGATAAAACCTGCTCCTTTATGAGTAAGGGGAAAAATGATAAAATCTGAATTACAGTCTGAAGGTTTACAGGGCTCAATGCAGGTCTATTGGAATATTTGAGATTCATCTCTGTGGAATGAGTTTTATTGTCAGTATGGCTTTCCATTATTTAGACTAAACTGCTACCACCTATGAGAAAGATACATAAAACAAATGCATTTGCAGACTACGTTTGCTTTCTTCTGATGAATCTGTCCCAAGTCTTCTTTTTAGAAACGTAAGTAAAATATTGGCAGTTTATATTTTTTAAAATGTTTATTCTACCTCCAACGTATATCTTTTTCTGCATATAAAAAAATGTGCCAAAGAAAATATAATTATTTACCCAGCCAAAAAATAAAAAATAAACCTGGGCTTGGGTACAACAAACTAATACGCTCCTGCCCTGACTCTCTGTGATTAACAAGCATTGCTATCCGATTCAGTACCAGGATCTACACTTAATATAAAAACTGGTAAATTCAAGGAAAGTTTCTGGACATAGTATCTTCTACTTACTGCCTATGCCTAGAAACAGCTCAAGGGAATGATACATTTGTCAAATGAAGAAGTCTCCTTTATAAAGTAATAAGTACGTTCAAATAATATTTCAATGCTCTAACAATTAAATATTAAAATAATAAGATATACCCTCTTTCCTTTGGGCTTAATTTATCAAAATAATAAACCAGTAAAAGAAATTTATACTACATTTTCAGTAAAGAATATGAAAATATTATTTTACAATTGTCAGGGCTGTAGTTATTTTTGTACCTACCTCAATTGGTAGGTAAATGGGAAGTTTAATATAATGACTTTTCTTGGTAAAAAAAAAAAAATCTAATAAGATAGATATTTTGATAATATGCAAATCATGGGAAATATTAGCAACTTTGAGGCTGGCCATGTGGAATGCTGTAAAAAGTGGTATCCTGGGGGGACTTCCCTGGCGGTCCAGTGGTTAAGACTCCACACTTCCACTGCAGGGGGCGCGGGTTTGGTTCCTGGTCAGGGAACCAAGACCCACATGCTGTGCAGCCAAAAAAAAAAAAAAAATGGTATCCTGGGTTAAAAACAGTTAGGACGTCCTTCATCTTTTCTCAGTGAGGCCTCTCTCATCAGTTAGATTGAAATACTGTGATTGAATAGACTAATGTACATAAGGTGAATATGAATCAATGGAGGCTTGGTCAGCAAGACAATATAGAAGCAAAAGGAGCCACAGAGGAAGCGAGGACACGGCTCAGCCAAGCCCCACCGGTGGAGAGGGAGTTTTGCCAAGGACTCTGAGTATCAGATCCGCATTGGCTTAGCCATCATCAGCGTAGAGGTGAGTGGAGTCTAGGCTAATGTTATCTACTGTTCTGATGCCATTTGCATTGTGGAAATGCATGCAGCAGGCTTTCTAACTTTATGCCATTAAAAAAAAAATCATATAACTGGCTAAAACTTTCTTCCCATTAACTGTCAGGTTAGATAAAGTCTCAGTACTAATTCTATCAATCGAAACAAAGCTGGAGATGCAGAGTAATTGTCATACGTTTAAAAGATAGGACTGAGTAAAATGGTACCAAATTAATTACTAAATTACTGAAGACTGATCTATTTCTCTTGACTTCTGATAAGAGTTAGAGAAAAAAAGTTCCTGGGATACATTTCAGGAATGAACAACAGAGTATAACAATTTAAACTGAGGAAAATTCTGATAGGAGCCAAACAGAAGTAAGATGAAATGTTGCCAAATGAAAAAGCTGAAAGGGACATTAAAATATAGCCCAGACGGCCAGTGTCTGTTCTTAAGTGATCTCTCAAGGCACATTCATCAACTTACAGTTTTAGTTACCTTAGACCACGGTGAACTGTTTTTACTCTAATAGGCTCAGAAGATTCGCTGTGTCAGCATTCCCAAACCAGATTTATCTTTCAGGGGTAAGAGCATGTCAGCTAAGTTAGGGGAATGTTTGTTTATTAACATATTACAATGAAAACTGTAACTGTGCCATGGCCTGACAGCCTGTGCAGCTTTCTCCCCGTAGGCAGGGAAGCTATTTCAAATGTTTCAGCCTATCGCTGGCTGTGTTGTGGGGAAATACTCAGGATGGGGAGCTGTATCCTCTCTCTCAAAGCCACTGTGGTAGTAACAGCATCGGCCATCCACTGAAAGCTCTGCTATGCAATGTGGTTTAGAGACAGTGTTTACATAACCTTGTTCCTCGCTGAACAATACAAGAGATCATCACCCATCCCTCATATATATTTAAAGACACGCACACAGGTGTACTAATATATATGTACGACTATGATATGTATTATTAAAATATGCAACAAAATACACATACACAAAGTACACACACATGAATGAGTGAGCCTGGAGAGGCTGCCAGAGCAAACAAACTAGCCCTATATTTCTTTTCATGTCAAACGAGTGATACTTGAGTTTAATAGTGAAATGATTCAGACACAGAGAACAGACTGGTGGCTGCCAGGGGGGAGGGGGTTGGGGGAGGGATGGAGTGGGAGGTCAGGGTTAGCAGATGTAAGCTTTTATATACAGGATGGATAAGCAACAAGGTCCTACTGTATAGCACAGCGAATTATATTCAATGTCCTGTGATTAAACCATAATGGAAAAGAATTTTAAAAAGAAGGTATATATGTATAACTGAATTGCTTTGCTGTACAGCAGAAATTAATACAACATTGTAAGTCAACTATACTTCAATTACAAAAAATAAAATAAAAAAATACTCTCACATAAATTTAAAAAACAGTGAAGTGATTAATATGATCAAAATAATTACTTTAACCATGCCATGATCAAACATTTTGCACTAAATATGTTCTGTTAATGTAACAATTGTTAATAACATACTACTGATTTGAAAAAGAATGTCCATTTAAGATTTTTATCTGAAAATATCTGAGAGAATATAACCATTCTCCAATTTTACCCAGCATATTCTTCAAGCCCACAGTCGTTCTGTGAATCTGGGAGAATTTTGTAATTGGCAGCCTCCACAATACTACTAAAGACTCAATTCAGTCAAGAGGAAAAGCATATGAGAGTGGAAAAATAAGTTGTGAGGCAAAAATGTCAATTTTTATGAATTTCAAAGCATATAAAAATTAAAGGTCTCCTCCTGCAGAGTCAAAGCAAAGGCTAAGAGTTAAAGTCAACGTAATAATACATTTTTTATTATTCACTGGGCTATGCATCGTACGTAAAACTGAAGAAAAGTGAGTAGCAGTACATAAAATAACCAAGTTAGAAAGGTGAGCTGTAGTTTCTTGGGAAATTAAATGGGGCCTTTACTAGACTACCATCCTCATAAACTTGTAGTTGTTAAATTCCACCACAAAGGAGATATACAAAGACCACAGGAGTCACATAGTCACATAATATATATATTTCCAGATTTTAAAAAATTATTTACTAATATCTTAATTTCAGACATGAATCTTCACATTATTGCCCATATTTAAGCAATGGGAGGATGGTTGGATTGAATTAAATCCCCTTTGTGATGTGAGTTCACAGTGTTAAAGTTTAAAATATCCTGGGATATTTTCACCTACCCATTCATTGATAATCAGTTGTAGCACATATACTATAGCTATTTCTTTTTGATATTGGGCTAGATAAGATCAAAACCAAAAAATCATAAATAGCATTTATTAAGAAATGTCCCCAGGCAAAGACTAAAGTCACAACTGGTAACAAATGAGCAAGATGAAGTTTGGGGTGACAAGTAGTTTGATTCTGGATATGTTCAGTTTGAAGGGCCTGTAGGATGTTTAGGAGAAGATGTCCAACTGGAAACTGGAAATACATAGCCACAAAAAGGAGAGAGAAGGAATAAACAAAATTAATCATAGCAGGTTTTTTTTCAAATGAAAAAACATGGTTATAAAGTATTAAAAGCCTCCCATACTTTTTTCTCTTATACAGACTAAAGTCCAGAGGTTCTTAACCCAACCAAGTGGTTGTGTAGAACCTAACTGCAATAAAGCATTCCTTCCTTTGTTCTATGTCTGTGCCTTCTGTGAGTTTTGTATTTTAATGTGTTGATTTACATTTTAATAACTGCATCTCTACAGTAAGCCCCTGAGAAAGGGAACTGTGACCTATTCATTTGGGCATCTTATATATAGTAGGTGTTTATTAATTATTTTTAATTAAGTTGATGAGCTGACAGAGATGTCAGCTCTGTTTTCATTGGGTGTTTCAACAATATGAGAAAAACATAGGAGACCTTACGAAGATATGATTGGCAAAAGCAACTGTGAGAAAATCACTTCAGAGAAACCATGCAGTGGACACACAGTGCCCTTACTTAAATGGAAAGTACAGTACTAGAGAGGTTACGTGATTTGCCTGAGGTTCACAGCTAACTGGAGCGGCCCCTGAACTCAAACTAGTTCTCCTTCTAGCACTGACTGGACCGTGGGGTGGGGGAACAGGGCAGGACATACAAGGTACAGGTATTTAATCATCTCCACCATAAGGTCTGCAGACCTTAAGTCGGCTTCCCTTATTGAAGTGTTTCAAAACATTAGACACCCCTACATTCAAAACAAGAACAAAAGTACTATCTAAGAGCTAAAGTAAAAGTTTCTAAATTAGCCATTATTTACATTAAAGACAGAAAAGAACAACCAAAACTTGACATTCCTTAGAATATCCTTCTAGATACTCTGTTTGTTTACTCAAGAAATGTTCTCAGTCTTCTTCCATATCAAGAGAGTAGGCCAGCTTTCCAGAATACAGGCTGAACATGTCAGATACTTAGTTGTCCAGGATTCCATGTAACTATGACATAATTATGTCTAAGAAGATCTGAAATAAAATCTGTTAGGGGATTCTGGCAGCATATTTCTCATGAAGGGTGTGTGTGTGTGTGTGTGTGTGTGTGTGTGTGTGAGAGAGAGAGAGAGAGAGAGAGAGAGAGAGAGAGAGAGAGAGAGAGAGAGAGAGAGAGAGAGAGAGAGAGAGACTGAGAGTCCTCCTCGCTTTTGTGTACAGCTATGTAAGAACAACCCATGTCTGGAAAAAAACCTGACCACAAAGGCCAGCCCATTAAGGACTGTGAAGTGAAAAATAAAGTGCCTAGCACCAGTGGGCCATAGAATTAGCCAAATCTGGAACCCCTTCCCTCCAGGCTTCTTCTTAGATGAAATAATAATGACAATTTTAAGTTCATTATTATTTAGGTATTCTGTTATCTGAAGCCAAAAGCATTAAACTGGCAGAATCATTCTGCAATGGAACGGTTTAGGTCCATCTATTTCATGAATAGCCAGAATGAGTGTAGGTAAATTCCTCTATCCATGAATGCATTCTGCCTTTTCTATTGTGTGGCTGAGTTATATGAAAGCACAGAGGAGTCTTGCTTCCTACTTCTGAGTTCTACTTATTTAATATTATTATGTCCTTTAATTATGTACTGGATCATGCTGGGACTAGCCTTACAGCGATTTTAAAAGTTCTTTTTACAGAATCAATTAGAACTTCTATTCCTAGGCATTCCAGATTTCGTGGCCATCTGGTCATACAACCTTTCCAGTACTTTTACCCTGCTGTGACACCACAGAACTGCCATAGGCAGCCAAATGCTCGTTTTCACTTAACTAGTTCTTGTTTTCCTGCCAATATAGAGGTGCAGCTTAGAACTGGGAATTCCCTATAATAATATGTGGCCATATATCCCTACAAATACACCTCTTCCAGTAAAATGAAACGCATTTTATTTTTTTAAAAAAATTGAAAAAGCAAGTTGATCTTTATGAAATACTAATTGAAACAATGAAGTGGACAGGGTTTGCCACATTTTATCTAATAAACATCAGTCATAAATTTTAATAAATTATCTTGCTTAATCTTACAATAATAAACTGGACAAAGTTCTTAGATCTAAAGATACATAAATAATTCTGTGTTCGACAGTTAGAGAATATACAATCTTCTCCAGAAAACACAGAACCGTTACAGTAACTGGCTATATAAAAAACCATAATGCAAGTCTTTCAATGAATATCCAAGAAATAATATCTCTGACTATAGTGTGTTTATACAGAAATAACCAATAAAATACAAGTCTCTGTGTGTATGTACATCAAATTTTTTCAAAACTTTAACATAACACATGGACTAATAAAAATCATAATGGATATTAAAAGACACTGAACATTACTAAACAATAATGAAAATACTATATAACAAAACTTGGGGGATGTACCTAAAGGGGACCTGTAAGTGAAACTGACAGCTTTAAACACTTACATTAAATATAAAGAATAAAATATCAGTTGAGCATTCTTAAGAAGTAACAAAAAGAAAAACTAAATACAAGGGAAGTAGGAAGAATAGATACTAACGATACAGAAAACAAAGTTGAGAAGAACTACTGAGTCTAAGAACTTGTTCTTGGAAAGATAACAATGTTGAGAGTAATAAAGACAAGAATGGGGAAGGCACAAGTGGAGGCAAGATTTGAGATTCACTCAACATTAAGAAAATAATGAGAAGGCTATGAACAAATTTATGCCAAAATTTTGAAAACTTAATGAAATAGACAGAACTTTAGATTGTGATCCCAACTCTACAAAGAACAGGATGCCTGAATAGCACCATAACCACTGAACTAACTGAGTTTGTGAGTAAAAAATCTCACAAAAATCTTCATATGATAGTACAGGTGAATTTTACTGTATACGAAGAATGCCGCCTGCCATATCAGTAAACAAGGGAGGCTGTGGCCATCAAGGCAGCAGCCACTGCAGCCACCCTGACTGTGCACCCTGAAGGGATTCAGGATGGAGAAAAACAGGTACTGGCCCCAGGTAACTGAGGTGCATAGTAAAGGAATAATTTCAATAAGCCCAGACCCTTGCATCTTCCCATATATAAAAAAAAGCACTAAATTCATTAACTTGAGATGTCTGGTTTTTCTTTAATCAGCAGTAATGCTTTGAGGTCCTACTACCTGGGTTTTTGGTTTTTTGTTTTTTTTCTTTTGCAAAAACTCCGATATATCCTGGCTTTTCCCTTACCGCTTCAGAACAGTCCCTCAGGGCCATCTGACAAGTGTACCCTCTGCTTAGGTCCTCAGTTAAGTCCACCGAATAAAACATAATTCTCAGCTTTTAGGTTGTGCATTATTTTTCAGTCAACACTACCAATCTTTCAAATTCATTCCAATCTTACAGCAACGGTGAACAGGGGAAGAAAAAAGAAAGAAACAATTCCCTCTCAAATAATTTTTGTGGATATTATAACTCCGACACTAAAAATTGTGACAAGAAACACGAGAAATGACAATTTAAGGCCAATCTTACTGACACAAAAATCCAAGCCAAATAGTAAGAAGACACATTTAAGAGTTAAAGAAAAATGCTACAGAATGTTCATTTTTACTCATGTCAAGTAGGTTATTTAGACCAACTATGAAGATGATTAAAAAAAAAACAAACTAAGCTTACTTGAAAAACTATATTATTTCTAAATGGAAAACAGTGTGCTGAGCATCAAAACCGTGATCTAAGTGAGGACATTTGCTAATCCCAGCAAATAGGGGTATTTTGACAACCTTTGCAGTTGTGGGGCAAAAGTCAAGGATCCAAGCTTAACAAACATGGGGAATTGGACTGGAGGGGCTCTACTCACTAAGCTAGGATCCCCCTAAATTTATACACCCAGGGAAGGATGAACTAAAATTTAACGCCTCATTCCTATCCCCTTTAGAGGATGCCTTGGTGCTGAGCAAAGGAGAAAAAAAATAAAATGAGAAATACCCTTTATTAAGACACTTGGGTCATATGCTAGTTCTCATGTAGATTTAGGTCCAGGAACCTCAAGTCATAAACTTGGTTAAAGATGGTCCTCTAAAATAACTGGAAAAGTGAAAAAAAAAAAGAACTGGAAAAAATGAAATAGTCCCATGACGTCTTATCTTCCATTAGCACATAAAAATGACCAATTATAAACGAATGAACATTATCCTGAATTTCATGATTTATAATGTAAAGTTAAAACAGAATGATGCAAAGTAGTATCTATTACAATTATTCACATAATATAGAAAGAAACTGAGTCCCTCTTAACACCAGAAAAAGGTAAATATATGAAATGTCATGACAATTGCACAGTGTACATATAATTATATATGTATGTAACTATACATGGGTAAATTTAATTATATACAAATACATAAATATAATTTTCAAATTGTTCAATACGTACATGGAAACACCCAAACTAGCATACTTTGGAAATATTACACAATGACACTCATTTCCAATAATACTTATTACTCAAATGCTTGCAGTCTTAATCCACATTATTTCAACAGCATATAAAGTAGTTTATGTAGGCAAACAGAAGAACACAACATAAGCTTTCAACCTGATTATTTGACAATAGAGAATATGCATACAATCTGTTAACCAAAAGGAAAGCAAAACTACTAAAATCCTATTTGTTGCGCATTTGTTTCCTATAAGTATCTCTCATTCACTGAAATTCTACAAATTATTAAATAAATTGAACAAAGGACCAAACTAGTTATATCAGCTGATGGCAGGAATAATAAGCAAGGTCTGTTTAATGGAATAAGATTATTTTAAGATTCACATGTTTTCAATGTCAGAAAAGGCACATCCAAGATGAAATCAGCTCTCTGAAACTGCATGTGGTAGAGGCAGTTTTCAGAAACTTGGCATTGAAGACTTGAGCCTAAATAGATGAAGAATTACTGGCACATTTACTTTATGGTATATTTTCCTGGAACTCTGTGGATATTATAAAATAAAATCTGGATGGTAATAGAAAATAGAAAAACAGTGGACAGGCAATTGGATTGGAAATGACTCTAAGACCAAAATGATATACAATATACATTTTAACAAATTATCTGTCAAAGTCAGTGGAGGCAAAGTCATAGAAGTTAATAATGATTCATGAACTTGAAGAGCAAACAGTCAAGAAAACACATTTGAAAAAGTATATGGTACAAGAAAAAACAAAGTGCAACCATAAAAGGATGCACACGATGGTTAAACTGTGTAACGTTATCTGAATGCTCACATGCTCTTTAAAATGAGTAACTGCTATAATGGTTATTGATAACACCAGAAATAAAGAACATCCAATATTTACTTAGGCAATATGGCCTAAGTTTTAAATTATAGCTGCAAATACTTCAATACTTCTCCCAAGGAAAGTTGTGGTCTCTGTTCCTTCCCCAGGATTCTGGGTGGCCTTAAGATTGTTGTGACGAATAGAGTACAGTGGAAGTGACATCATGGACTTCTAAAGCTGGGACTTAAAAGATCATGCAGCTTACTTACTGCTGGAAACACTCGCTCATGAGCCCTGCACTGTTATGTACTACATCAGACTACCCTGAGACTGACTGCCTGGAAATGTCACATGTGGGGACTTGGATCCTTGGTTCCAGCGAAACCCACACTTCAGCCATCCAAGCCCAGGTCCCAGACACAGGCATGAAGAAGCTGGAAGATGATTCAACTCCCAGGCTTAGAGTCACCCCTTAACCATTCAAGTCATGCCAGCTGAGCCTCAGACATCATGTAACAGAGACGAGCAACCCTGTTGTTCCCTATCTGAATCCCTGAACCACAGAATCTTTGACCACACAAAAAAAAAAGGGATTGTCTTACCCAGTAAGTTTTGTGGTTACTTATTATGCAGTGTTGTATAACCAGAATAGGTAACTATAAATGAAATTAATTTAGGACAATCTATTATTAATAAGAAGATAAAGCATACTTACTGTCTAATGGAACATGATTTGAGTTAAATTATTCAGGGTATAGAATGTATTCCTAGAAATTCCCTGGTAAGCAAGAACAAAATGGGCAGATCAAATAATGGAACACGATGAAAATGGAAAGCATGCACACAAAACAGGATAGACTAACCAAACATTAAATTATTAGTGTTCACATTACTGTTCATATATCAAGAGCCTTTAAAATTCATGATCATCAAGAAATCATGGATGCTATTAGCTTAAAGTACTTTTCAGAAAAGAAGAAAATATATCAGGAGCTCAAAAATATCCCATGTCTTAAATAGAAAATTTTCACAATTATTTTCCAAACTGATTCTCACTGTGTGGCTCTAGTCCTTAGAATTCCAGCGTCTTTGCTTGATCTTTCTTGGTTCCCAGATTTTAGATCTGCTTATTTATTTATATTTTGACTACAAGCGTCAGCACTTTGACATTTCTTGGCTTTCCAAGACTTCAGCCTTTATCTCTGTGAGTTCCCTCATCCTTCATTTTCTGGCATAATATAACCCTTGATCCTGGTTTTGGGTTCTCTGACTCTCAGCTGGAGAGATTCCAAATGATGAATTCAACCCCCTCGTAATGTCCAAGGAAACCACTTTTTTTCTCTGACCCCTTCTGCTCCAACCTATTCTTTTTTTTTTTTTTTCATAGAATTTTGTTGACTCAGCCCTAATCTTTGCTGATTTCAATTTTGGGGGACAGCTGAGAATCCACTGGCGTTTCTAGTTATTTCACAAAATTGACAAATATTCATGAACACATAGTGGTCATGGAAACAACAGAAGAAATACAGTGTGTGATATCTACATTCTTTCTTCTTGCAATAAAAGCACTATCCCTAAGAGAGGGAATCTGGTAAATTAAAGATATATGGAGAATGAAAAAGGCTCCATGATTACCTTACATGGAGGTTTCAGGCAGCAGAATTAGCAGTGAAAAAAAGAAAATAGCCTAATGGTCTCAATTATAGATGTTTGAAGAATACTGAAAAACATCTCACATCTTTAAAGGTGAAGACCGTCATGGTCAACATACTATTGGAGAAGGAATTAAAAGTTGTATTTCAAATATGTAAGTCGGAGGAGATATTTGAGAAGAGAAAAGCATACATTAAGACTAAAATGTTCAACTTTAGAAGACATTAGGACATTGAAATCTAATAAAAAATTACTAATTAACTGCCAAGATATGGACAAGATACCATTGCTGAACCTCAAGAATGAGGACACAGGATCAAGCTAAGGAGTTATATGTAAGAATTTATGAAGATGCTAACTGAATATATGAAAATTCATAAATAAATTGGATCAAAGGCTCTAAGCCACATAAGAATGAATATTAGTAGTGGTACATCTTACTAGTCTAGGGTTGTTACAAGTTTTGGAAAGAACCATATATCTTTAATATATAGGTGTTCCTGTGTGTCAATCACTTACTTCGGGTCCAAGGATATGGAAGTGAACAAAACAGACTGAAATCCCTGAAATTTAATACGAGTTTTTATTTTAGTGCAGGGAGATAGACAATAAGCGAATAAAGAACACATTATATTAGGAGAGATAAGAGTTTCAGACAAAAAATAATTAGACAGAGGAAAGGGAATAGGGAGTAGAGGGGTGGGTGGGAGGAGTTGTTTCCACTTTAAACAGGACAGTCAGGGAGAGCCTCAGCAACAAGGTGACATTTGGGCAAATACTTGAGGAAGATGTGAAAGGCAGCCATGTGGACAAGCAGAAAAGCATTCCAGGCAGAGGGAACAACAAGCTCAAAGATCCGGGGCAACACTATTCCTATCATGCTAGAAGAGTGTAGCTGAAGCAGAGACAATGAGGGGAAATTAGGGGTGGGTCACAGAGGTTTCAAGGACCTCTTAGGCAGAGCTTCAAACACTGTTTCAAGGATCGTGACTTCTTCAGTGGTAAAACGAGAAGCACTGAAGGCTGTGAAGAGAGGGTGACAAGATCTGGCTTGCATTTTAGAAGGATGATTCTGACCATTGTCTTTGCTGCAGGGGAGCAAAGGCAGAAGTGGGGAGACCACCTTAAAGATTACTGCAATAGCCAACATGAGCGTGTGTTGGCTGAGGACAATGGAGTAGCAGATTTCGCACACATTTTTTTAAGGTAGAGCCAACAGGATTTACTGATGGATTGAAGCTGAAGAGAAAGAAGGGAGTCAAGGATAACTCCAAGGTTTTTGTTCTGAGCAATGAGAAGAATAGTGTTGTCGTTTATGAAGATGAGGGAGAATTAAATAGAAACAGGATTATGGGGAAATATCAAAAGCTTTGTTTGGGGTGATTTGGGATGCCTATTAGACATTAATGTGAGATGTAGAAAATCCAGATGAATATTGAGTTTGGTCAGGGGTAGCTAATGTATAAATTCGCAAAGATTAAGTAAGTTATGTACATGAGGTTTGGAGCCAAATATAAGACAATTACTTGTGAGCAAGAAGTGTCCTACGGCCTTAAGATCCCTTTAGGGTATACTTGGTGCCCAAACACAATACTTCTGCAGGCCAGTTTTGACTTCTGAGTTCAGTCTCATCAATCAAAGAATAAATAAGCTTTAACAAAGGAGACAGTTCTGTACATTTTTGTGTAGGGAGTACATGAATGGCCTTTCAGAGATGAATGCTCAAGGTAATTCCAAAAAAGTCTGGGAATGTTTTTGAGCGATGGAAACACTATTAGAATAACGATATAGCTTTTTAAAACTATTTGAGAAGAATATTTCATTTCGATTAATAAAGTTTGCTTGTCTTTTTGTTGGGAGAAAAGGGCTTTTTATAGTCACTCTTATGTGCATTAAAGTCCCACACTGACGGACACACATTCATCATCCACCCTTTATGTTAATTAAAATTGATGCCATAAATTAATCACAAATGAAAACTATAGGTTTTACAAACATTAGTCAAATTGTGTTAAAATTGAAAAGATGTTCAACATCGCTAATTATTAGAGAAATGCAAATCAAAACTACAATGAGATACCATCTTATAGCAGTCAGAATGGCTATCATCAAAAAATCCACAAACAATAAATGCGGGAGAGGGTGTGGAGAGAAGGGAACACTCCTACACTGTTGCTGGGAATATAAATTGGTACAGCCACTGTGGAGAACAGGATGTAGGTTCCTTAAAAAACTAAAAATAGAGCTACCATATGATCCTGCAATCCCATTCCTGGGCATATATCCATAGAAAAACATGGTCTGAAAGGATACATGCACCCCAATGTTCATTGCAACACTGTTTACAATAGCCAAAACCTGGAAGCAACCTAAATGTCCATCCACAGATGAATGGATAAAGAAGATGTGGCACATATACACAATGGAATATTAACTCAGCCATTAAAAAGAATGAAATAATGTCATTTGCAGCAACATGGATGGACCTAGATATGGCCATACTGAGTGAAGGAAGTCAGGCAGAGAAAGATAAATATCATATGATATCTCTTATATGCGGAATCTAAAAAGATACAAATGAACTTACTTACAAAACAGAAACAGACTCACAGACTTAGTTTGGAAAACAAACTTATCGTTACGAAAGGGGAAAGGTGGCGGGAGTGATAAATTGAAAGTTTGGGATTGACATAAACAGACTACTATATATAAAATAGATAACCAACAAGGACCTACTGTATAGCACAGGGAACTCTGCTCAATATTATGTAACAACCTAAATGGGAAAAGAATTTGAAAAAGAATAGAAACATGTATATGTGTAACTGAATCACTTTGCTATACACCTAAAACTAACACAACATTATTAATCACCTATACTCCACTAAAAAAAAGTTCACACAATAAAAAACTCCCCTCAAAAACAATTACAAAAAACTTGGCTGTAACCTACTCTTCAGTCATCCTTACTCAATGAGTACAGTGAGGGTTTGCTACACAGGAGGAACTTAAGGGTGATACATTGCTGGCAATGTGGAAAAAAAAAATACACATCTGTTTGACGGGCAAAGGTTTATTTATGAGAAGAGGAAAATACTAGTACCACCAAAAACTGAGGTTTGTTTCAAAAAAAGTATGTTAGAAGTTTTCACAAATACATATTTTTATGGCAATAAGACCTATTTACTGGAAAAGTAACAAAAAAGGCATTTACTTGAAAACCAAGATTTTACTTTGGGGAAAATGCTATTTCTCAAGTTATATTTACCCCTAGTGTCTTCATTTCCTAGTTTTTAAGCAATAATGTTTTGTGAAAGTTTTTAGTATCTAATTTATTACATAAATCACACTGAAGCCTTTTCAAAGAAATAACC
The DNA here is from genome assembly GCF_964270905.1 of Leucopleurus acutus. Lineage (NCBI taxonomy): Eukaryota > Metazoa > Chordata > Mammalia > Artiodactyla > Delphinidae > Leucopleurus > Leucopleurus acutus. Next base: position 100,559,823 of record NC_139144.1, on the reverse strand, counting down.
ATTAAAGTGCTATATGTTATTTTTGCTATTGTGTATAAAGTTTGGAATAGATGTGGACACAACTGCAGCTGTAAATCTGCTTTATGTTTTTCATTCTCAATAACATTTACACAGCAGGCAACTGGTTAAGTATCTCTCAGGGGTCTTTAAAATGAAAGTAGAAGCTTTATTAACTCATTCCCCACTGTTCTGACTGAAAAACCATATCCTGAAATTCAGCAAGTACTTAACAGTATGAACCTCTAAAACGAGAAAATTACAACAAAAAAGTATCCATGGGATGGTCAGTATGAGGGAAACTGATTGGAATTCGGATAAACAAGATTTGTGCCGAGAAGTAAATGATGATGTGGATAAGGTAAAGCTTTTTGATCCATTTAGTCAACAGGTGCTAATTAAGGAACAGAAGATAAAGAAAAAACATCATCTAGAATCACTAAGCTGGAAGAAGAAAGGTCAAGAAATGATTAAATGTTACTTCTCTCAGTGGTGATTGCTGCTGGTTCTAGGATCAAAAGATTCCATCACCAGAGATATCTGACACTGCTGAGACCTCCCAGGAGCAGGAGAAACAGCCTCCCAGGAATGAAGGAAATGCTTTCTGACAGTTTGCTCTAAAGTGATAAGGAAGACTCCCTAAATGTTAAGGAAAGGGTTCTGGCACTACAGCTGAGCTCAGTTTTTCAGGACCCAATTCAGATGCAGGAACACAGAAGACAAAGATGTCAAGATGTGGGAAATAAAGTTTCATGATGATGCGCAAGGTGTGTAGTCAGACCACAAGTTCACTTACCAGCTCTCCAAGAGGTAGCTGGGTAACAATGGGGGAAGATACAGAAAAGATGATGATACAACCTGCCTCATAGGATTTTTGTGAGGATTTATGGAACCATCCCACAGAAATAATGGAAGAGGATATTAGCTATTGTAGTCATTGAAAGTAGCAGATTTTGATGACTATGTTACAATTAGAAAGATGCAGATCTACAACTGAATGAAAGACAAGGATATAATTTCAAATGATATTAGGTGAGCTTCCAGTACAGAAGACATCTCTCAGGACTTCACTGTTAACTGGTGACCATGCAATCTTAGCCTCATTTCATTTTGCAGTAACTTAAGACACAGCCTTAAATAAGGAAGGGAGAGTTGCACTAAACTTGAATGAGGAAAATGAAATAAAGGTAACTTCTACTTCATTAAAATACCAATTTCAAATTTGGAAATTATATTCCCCTTCATGAAAAAGCATTCATGAATTGCTCATGTGCACATTATACAAATGCACAAAGTGTTTCTTCATTAAACAATAATTTCTTTTAATTCTACTATGAATATGACACTTGATTAGACTACAATGCCAGTTGTTTTCTCTAAAAGCTTCAGTAGGTGGTAGATGAGAAAAAACTTTCCTAAAACAACAAAATGTTAACTATAAAATGCTAAGTGCTGTAACAGAATTATGTTTATAGGATGCAACTTCATATGAGGGACTGCTATATAGAGCAATTCAAAAGGACCAAAGGTTGAGGCTTAAAGAACTCAGGCCTATCAGTAAAGTTTAAGTAAATATCAGTCATAGGCTCATATTTTCATCTATTAAGTTGTGCAAAGTAAACGACTGCATGCATTACTATTATTTAGCACGCTACTAACAATCATATTACTTACTTATCTACTGCCTAAATTATAAGATTTTTTTTCCATATGGGAAAACATACTTTTGCCCTTGAAACAGAATAATTCACTAACAGGCAATATAACAGGCAATGTAACTGAACAATGAGAATTCTACCATAGCCACAGGTCTCATGTTTTTAAGAGGGAAAAACTACACTAAATCAATTAAACTATTTGAATGTGCCAATACCATAGAGTATAGTACCAATTAGTTATTTACTCATGATACAGTTCATAAGGTCCCTGAACAACTTATAAAAACTCGAGAGCCAGTCTAAAATTTTCTTAAAGCAAAGACCTTTGACTTGACAATGGATAAAATGGAAACAATATTTATTTAATAAGTCATTTAAATACCAAATGTGATTAGGATTAGAGGAAGAAAAAACTATCCTAACAACGGCAGTTAATTAAAATTATGACTTAGAAATTAACATTATTAGTCCTGAGGGAAGCCAGATCTTCTGCCTTATCTCAAAAGTGCTTAAGTATACTTGACACAGAGCACAGTGTTATAAATAATTTCCATTTTCGTTATATTATAGTCATTGCAGGCAAAGTAACTGCACACGTGCTAAATTGCCTTTGCATAAAACTAACATATTATAGACTGGTTTCAAATGTCTTGACTTCTTGGGCCATGACAGGCATGATATTTCTGAGAGTTGAAGAATCTGTGGACAAAATATAATAAATTAATATAAAGCAACAAGTAGACCAGATGGCCTTTGCTGATGTTATTTATTCATTTTTTTAATCAGCTAATTCATTTGAGGCAACACAGTTTGTTATTCATCATTGAAGAATTGGCATATTTTTATTCAGTGAACACCATGCAATGTCATGACCACTGAAAGACTTTTACCTTAAATCATGTGTTGCCTGATCACTTGCCAATCTGCCCTTAATTTATAGAACTCCTTGTCTTGAGGAATCAGATTTATACAGTCCTTATCTACTTTTTAGATACCACTGAAGATTTAGCTTTGTAGCTTTCGTTTTAATAATTCTTTGTGATAGAACAGTCTCAGGTGTTTGCCTGGAGGTCTAGTGCATCAGTGCAAATTACTGGGGAAATGATTTATAAAAGAGGGGGCAAAAGCATGAGTTTAGAAGCTGATGAATTAAGGTCAACTTGCTTGGCAACTTACAACTTATTAATTAGAGACTTAGACCATAATAAATATGTATTTAACACTATTCTCCAGAAAGTTAATTACAGAAACATAAAAGAGCATTGCTCTACATCAGAAATATAGATAACCACTATATATTGCTTTAAAATAATTTGTAATCATCTGAACTTTATAACAGCTGTTATGAAATTCCCAGATTGCTCGAATGGCTATATTTTCCCCTCCCTTCCTTCCTCCTTCCCTTCTTTTCTTTTTCATAAATTGTGCATTGTTTTACGATTATTCTATGTTGGTTATTTTTAAAAGGAATCAGACTTAGTCCACAGTTTAAAGAAGCTCTGGTTTGTGCTTATAATATTTATGAACTATTATAATATATGTAAGATTAATAAATTTAAATATTTTATTTTCCACATCATTGCAGAAATAAATAATTTATTTTCCACATCACCAATCAAGTTTTCAAAGCATAAAGAGACAAAGCATTGTATGCAAGACCTAATATATTTTAGGAATATTTTGAAATTTAAAAACAATAACTTGAATCTAACCACATAACTAGGAAAACACTGAAATGAAGAAAAAGGTTTTCATATAGAGTTAGTAGATAACCACTAACTCAAAATATAGATTGTTCAAATGCATTGGTTTAACTGAGTCTACTGATTGATAAAATGTTTCATTTCCTTTTATGAGAAAAAAATTAATTTATCTTAGATGCTGTAAAATAATTTGGTCCAGGAACACTGACTAAGGACAAGTATTTTCTGCTTTCAATGCAGGGTTGTACAAGTCTGGCTTTTAAAACCAGAATAAAAATGGTACCTAGGTTAAGTCTGATGTCTGAAATATACTGCCTACTCTACTGACTGCACATTTTATATCAATACTATGGTATTGTAAGGCAGCACTGAAGAGAAGAAACAAACGTCCAGTTGTAGAAAAACTTTTTGATTCCACAAATGTCAGGAAAAACAGAATAAATCACACATACACATACAAAGAGATTAAAGAACTAAACAAGAATTCCTATGTATGATATTTTATTTTGATGAACAGAATTTTGCCTTATTAAATCAAGAGTTGAATATTGCTCACTGTTATTAAGGAATTTTGACTTATTGGTGGGAAACAGGGTCTATGACGTGTATAAAAGTATGTTTATCGGTATTCATGATCCACTTTGAGGAAAATTACATGGCACCACGAATGGAAAGACTTAAATTAATATAACATAAATGAGCCATTTCATCTGTGAATCAGTATGTTCTGCATGCAAAATTTAAAATCCTGCATTATTTTTGCATCAGAAAGGAGAAATTAGATGTTGCATTTAAGAATTCTACTCAAGGGGCTTCCCTGGTGGCGCAGTGGTTAAGAATCCACCTGCCAATGCAGGGGACCCGGGTTCGAGCACTAGTCCAGGAAGATCCCACATGCTGCGGAGCAACGAAGCCCATGCTCCACAATTACTGAGCCTGCGCTCTAGAGCCCGTGAGCCACAACTACTGAAGCCCACATGCCACACTACTGAGCCCGCACACCTAGAGCCCATGCTCTGCAACAAGAGAAGCCACCCAATGAGAAGCCCGCGCACCGCAACAAAGAGTAGCCCCTGCTCGCCACAACTAGAGAAAGCCCGTGCACAGCAACAAAGACCCTACTGCACCCAAAAATAAATTAAAAACCCAAAACAAATGAAAAAACCCACCAAATACAAACATAAGCTTGGAAACATGTCTGACATTAAACTGGGTGGTGGGTGCAAAATCAGATATGTGAAACATATTACCCTGAAAAGGATAAAAATCAGCACGAATGTAGTATCACATTATCATCATTGACAGGAAATAAGAGATCGTGAACAAATGTTTCCACAGCCCACACTCATTTATAGATGTATTAGTTATGTTTGTTCAAACAAAACTCAGAGACAAGTCCTTAAATTACATAAAATATTGATAAAAACCTTGTCAGTTACCAAATATTATGCATTTAATTATAACTTATATTCTGCTTTCAATGCATATAATCCAACTTTATGTAACCCAACATTTAGGATGAATAAAAGTTTCTTATCCTTAAATGTGATGTGATATTGTGTGTGTGTGTGTGAGTCTAGATCAGGATCTGGTTGGGTTTGGGAGGGGTGGGGGGCTGCTTATTTACAAAGTAAACATTCACTAGAGGATGCCAATCAAGAACCACTAGCTAGTCTTAGAACAGGTTCACACTGCTAGTTAAATGCAGGTCACGTCAGATATTTTCTGATTCCGAAAACTCATGCTCCTAAACACTAACTATGCTGTATCAACTTCAATACGTGCAGCTCTGAAAGATGCTCATGAGCGTTAACTATACTGTAGTTAAAAAGGAAAAAAGTTCATGAGAAATTCATCCAACTTTTCAGACAATTTCATTTTTAATCCATCCATTCATTCCATGGACATTTTCTGCATGACTGCCACAGAGCAGATATTCTCCCTGAATAGTAGAGTGGCAATATATATATATGATGCTGGAAAAGACAGGCATGTCTGCAGTTAGTCTGGAGTAGTATTACATGTGTTAACAGAAATATGAACAAATTCTTACACAAACATAAAGGAAGGAGCATCTAACAGTGGAGGTTCAGAGGAGCAGTGGAGAGAAAGGTCTTGTGGAAGCAGGACACTGAACCTCAGGAGATAATTGGGAGGTCATTACAGACAGAGAAGACAGTATTTGTAAAAGAGCAGGAAAAGAGAGTGATTATTTTGATACAGCAGGACCACTGAAAATATGAAGGGAGGTTTGGAAAATGAGTGTGAAATTATAGGAGCTTAAACTTTACCCAGATTTAAGTATCAATGTTTGAAATGAAATGAGCAATTACCATTGTTTTTTTACAAGGTCAGAATCTGTGAAGTGTTTCAGTGACATAATAGTTGGCCTTCAGAGGAAACTTTAATGGCTGGAAGTTGACAAAAAACTTCAAACTCTGCAAATATGGAAGATATTATGGGCAAGGAGTCCCACGTACTTGCCCACCAATATGGGCTGCTCAGTCAGAGAGCATGTCACACTGCCTTTAAGCCTAGGTGACGGCTGAGACAGTGGGGTTATGTGGTTGAAGAGTAACCTACAGAACAGGAAATCTAAAACCACTGAGAATCATCTACAAGGTTAATCTGCATGATTGAAGTTCTGGGGGTTGTGTGTGTGTGTGTGTGTGTGTGTGTGTGTGTGTGTGTGTGTGTGTGTGTGTGTGTGTGTGTGTGTGTGTGTGTGTGTGTGTGTGTGTGTGGTTCAGAAGTGTGACATCTTACATAAGTAACACATATTTGTCCTAAAATATTGTTCCTTTTCAGTATGTTGGATAAGACAGGCTTGCTGTGCATGGGGGGCACCAGTAAGCAGATATTCCCAAACTTAGAGGTAAGGGAAGCTGCCCTCTGACAGGTAACACATGGGGCATACAGAATTGCTTTCTGTACTTTCACGTAAAAGCTATTACTGGATAGTTGCTTTATCTGTGACAAAAATACATGCCAGGAAAAGATCTATCAGCAAAAGGGAAACAGAAGGAGGACAGTCAGAAGGAAACCTCAACTGAGGATGCTGCAGCACCAGTGGTGAGAAGATTGGCTGGACCTGGAAATCTAGCATCTAGATGCTCATTAAGTGCAAGGACATTTCATCTGAAGGGAAGAGTAAGGGCTTTGAAACAGTGGCCTGAGTTCAAATGTCAGCCCTGCCACATACTATGGGCTCTGGCCAGTTTACAGGACCTCTCTTAGATGTTAAGATGAGCAGAATTATTTTAAGGATATGCAAAAATATAAGTACCTTTTCAGACTTTACCATGCACGGATGAAAATGATTCCAACATTATTCATATCAGTGAGCACTAATTTGGCTTCCCAAGTAGATAAACAGAAAAAGGAGATGCCTTTGAAAGGGTATTATCATGTCATAAATGAAAAGAAACACTTTGAAGTATGAATTAATGAACTGGTTTTTCAGTTTCATGCATCAGTCTCATATGAAGTCACTTGGTAAGAGAGTGACATCAGGAAAGTTCTTACCTCTAAATAGACAGTAAAGTCCTGCTTCAGGGCCTGAGTGTCTGAAGACCTCTAAAGCACAAAATATTCATCAAGGCGATTCCTCTTTAGCCACCCAGATGATCTGGCTGGATAAATTTACCACCCAACTTCATAAAAACTATGGAACAGTGAGGTCCAAATAAAGACAAAACAAGGAAGCTACTGATTTATCTGGAAAACTTTCGTGAAGAAACAAATGTACTAAAAGTCACTGGATTTTGGATATAAAATGCTTTCTCTAATCTTACTGCTCAGCATTCCAAAGTTTAAAAATAACTTACAAAATATAAGACATGAGTAACATTTGCAAATCAAGCCACATTCTTTGCACCTACTGTGTGATTTTTAAAAAATACTTAAAACTTGTAAGTTAGCCAATTAAATGATGGTTATTAATTTGTAAAGGAAAAAAAAACCTCCTGCTTTGATAAAATTCAGCTAGCTTTCTGGATGCACAGAAAGCTTTATCTTATTTTTAATGATAATAATTACTGATTTAAATGCAAATTTATAATTGCTCAAGGTAGGCTATTCATTGATAATAAAATTATGTTTATGAAGCACTTTGTATTTCTTCGTGGGGGGACCGTTTAATATATATTTGCCACTTAACAGTGCCTTAGTTTATTATTAATTTTTAATTAAACAAGTTGTCCATGAAAAAGAATTCAAACAATACAGAAGCAGGAAAGGCAAAAATGATCATGCCCCTCCACTCTCACTTTCCTCTTCAGAGATCCCCATCCACAGTTTGGTGTGCATCCTTTCACACTTGCTATAAATCTACATGCAGACACACACCAGCAAACACTAATGATCAGAATATTTGGTCCTTATTTAATGAAAAGGGAATTTTATGGAGTCGTTTTTTATTTTCTCTCCTTTAACCTGAAAGCCTGATTTAAAATGTGGATTAATATGAAACAAGTCTCTTTTGGGATGCTTTAGTTATTCTTTATAAGATTTTCAGTTTAAGTTAGAGTTTTAAAACCCGAGTATTAAAAATTTGAAAAGAAGTATGCTCATCTAATAGGCTTTAGTAATACACTACTTCAATTCTAACAGCTAGCTGTATGATAGAACCACCTCTCTGACTTATTAACAATGGAGAGGGCATTGACTTAACAATGAAATAAAGAGCACTCTTTCTTCTTATGTTCTACAGCTGGTTTTAAAAAAATAAATAACAAACAAGCAGAGTGAAATGTCCCTGCTTTTGAAAGGTGACTAAGATCATCACCCTAATCTTATTTGATTTTGTGTACTTTTTACGTTGGGGAAAAGAAATACAGACTGAAAATGTCAAGTTGAGAATTCCCTCTGCATAGAAATCACACTGGAGCTGATTTTAAGATTGGCCCCTGCAATGTGCTGGGAAATTCCAAACTAGTCTAGTAGCTAAATATCTTGTTTTAGAGATGAGATCATAACACTTCTATCTAGTGAGCATCTGTGAGCCAGCATCTTGTAATTTGAAAATCACAGGAAAATGGCAGCCATCTACTCCAGCAGTACACATTATGCACACCCAATAAGATAGTGATGGATGGGATTACAGGGGTATATGTACCTGAAGGTAAAGCACTCGATATCCAGATTTTGTAACCTGTTGGGGCCCAGGGCAGGCTGCTCCAAAATATGCCTCAGTTGGCATACTGATTATTTTGAATTAAAGTTACTTAAGAAATGTCCAGTGCAAGAGGAACACTTTGACCCTCCTCGCTGTCTCCCTGAAAGCAGGAAATAAATCTTCCCTGTGAAAGATCGCTCCCTATACCAGGAAGTGGAAAGACATCCTTATCACCAGAGACAGGAAATCCAGGGCTAAGAAGCCTGTATAAACAAATCTTGTTACTTCTTTACTAATTTACTACCCAAGCCCAAACTTTCTTTAAATTCCTTACTAATTAAACACCCAAACCTAATGCTGCCCTGTCAATTCTTCTCAAATTTATTGTTTCTTTGTCTCAAAAGTTTAAAAGCTGCCTGCTTTGGCTGCTCCTTAGGTTCTATTTCTATGAGACCTCTGTGCATGATTGAAATTTCTTTTTCTATTAATCTATTCTGTCAATTTTATTACCAGTCCAGCCACAAGAACTCAAGATGGGTAGAGAGGGAAATCTCCCTCTTCCTGACAAGCCTATTCCTTATTTCCAGGGTAAAAATAAAACCACAAACCAAATATTAACCAGTGAGAAGCACTGACCTGCTCTCTAAAATGTTATCAGCCAAGGTCAGTCCTCTTGATGGGTAGACCTAGAATTTGCATTGATAAGGTCAAGTCAAGGAGTCAATTATTTAGATAGCCTTATTGATGAGCAGGGTTATTTTTCTTTAATTCCAGTGACCAAACTGATCCTAATTGGAGCCACCTGCCATCCTTTGAATACTACAAATAAGTCTGAAAATGCAATAACCAAGTTCATTCTGAAGATGATGGTGGGTTAGAATATGGATTTTACTTGAGATAAGAATTTATGACTGGAATATGAAGGAACTGCAATAGAGACTATGTGATATTTTGTGATAATTTGTAAACAGACCTTAGAGTCTTTTTATGGATAGGACTTAGTTTTTGAAGGAGGTCTCAGTTAAAATATTGGTCCCCCCCAAATTTTTACATTGTGCCCCTTAACTTAGAAAATCACTACTATCAATTTATTTTTATTTGTAAATTAAATTATATAATACTATACATATACATATAAAGACAAAACTAGAAATTTTATACAAATAAAAGTTTTAATATTTTATTACCATTTCTCCAATTGATTATCTTGTCTCTATCCCAGGTATACAATACTACTTAGGAAAATAAGGAGGAAAAAACCCCAACATGGCTGATAACAGCACCTGATCTAGCATTTGATTACAAAATTTTACCAATTTCATAGTTGAATTAAGAGGGAAATTCCATAGTTTGTTCCATAGAATGCTGTGCCCTTCTCCATAGTTCTGGAGAATGGTGGGTGCGCTTAATCAAGAGACAACTAATACCCGGGTTCCAGCATTGAAGGAGCACAGACTCACAGTTGAACGGTGGAGAAGGGACTGAACTAGAAATTTAGTGTCCTGAATTCTGATCCTAGCTTTGCCACTAACTAGTTCTATGATTTCAGCAAGAGATTTCTTCTCCACAAGCCTTTATTTTCTTACAGATCAAGGAACTATTTACTACACGGGCTCTGAGCTCCCTTCCACCTGTAAATTCTGCAGGAAAGCATTAACTGCCAACTTCCATCAGCAGGTGATGATAAAAAAATTTCTCTGAGTATTTTTACCCATATACTGAAGGAGAGAGAGAGTTCAGCAAATTAAACCAAACCCTAAGAACCCTAAGGCTCTGTGAGGAAATGGACTCTTGTTTCCTGTTTAAATTCATTTTCATATACTGGTGCTTGAATAAGGTCCCTTTTGGAACATCTTGTGCTAGACATGCTGCTGCATCTATGTGAGCAACAAGTATAAAGTAAATTAAGCAGCAAGCCTCTAAGATTTGGAATTGTGATCACAATCCAATGGGGATATGACCTTCCTAAAACAAAACCCTTGATTTTACTTATAAATAATATACAGCAAAATTATCAAATAATTATTAAAATTACCTAAAGTTCAAGAGCTAACATATCTGTCTCCTGAACTTATTTTCATTCAACAAAAGTCATATCAGATAAACTCAGGTTGTTCCTAATTCTCAACATTTCTATATTCTCACTGATTGTAAATGCAAGATGAAAATGTGGGACCTCCCCTCCCGAGAGCGTGTGCAGCCCGCCACTGCCAGGGTCCCGAGATCGAGGGACAACTTCCCCAGGAGAACGCACGGCACGCCTCAGGCTGGTGCAACGTCACGCCGGCCTCTGCCACCGCAAGCTCCGTACCCCTCCCTCCCTCCGGCCTCAGTGAGCCAGAGCTCCCGAATCAGCTGTTCCTTTAACCCCGTCCTGTCTCAGCAGAAAACAGACGCCCTCCGGCAACCTACACGCAGAGGCATCGCCAAATCCAAAGCTGAGCCCCAGAAGCTGTGCGAACAAAGAAGAGAAAGGGAAATCTCTCCCAGCAGCCTCAGAAGCAGCGGATTAAGGCTCCACAATCAACTTGATGTACCCTGTATCTGTGGAATACAGGAAGAGACAACGAATCATCCCAAATTGAGGAGGTGGACTTTGAGAGCAAGATTTATGATTATTTCCCCTTTTCCTCTTTTTGTGAGTGTGCATGTGTATGCTTCTGTGTGAGATTTTGTCTGTATAGCTTTGCTTCCACCATCTGTCCTAGGGTTGTATCCGTCCATTGTTTTTTTTCTTTTTTTTTTTACTTTTTAAAATTTTTTTCTTAATAATTATTTTTTATTTTAATAACTTTATTTTATTTTACCTTACTTTATATTATTTTAATCTCTTTCTTTCTTTCTTTCTATTTTTTCTCCCTTTTATTCTGACCCGTGTGGATGAAAGGCTCTTGGTGCTCCAGCCAGGAGTGAGTGCTGTGCCTCAGAGGTGGGAGAGCCAACTTCAGGACACTGGTGCACAAGAGACCTCCCAGCTCCACATAAAATCAAACAGCGAAAATCTCCCAGAGATCTCCATCTCAACACCAACACCCAGCTTCACTCAACGACCAGCAAGCTACAGTGCTGGACACCTATGCCAAACTAGCAAGACAGAAACACAGCCTAAAATCATAGTAAGTCCACAGACACCCCAAAACACACCACCAGACGTGGACCTGCCCACCAGAAAGACAAGATCCAGCCTCATCCACCAGAACACAGGCACTAGTCCCCTCCAACAGGAAGCCTACACAATCCACTGAACCAACCTTAGCCACTGGGGACAGACACCAAGAACAACAGGAACTACGAACCTGCAGCCTGTGAAAAGGAGACCCCAAGCACAGTACCAAAAGCAAAATGAGAAGACAGAAAAACACAAAGCAGATGAAGGAGCAAGATAAAAACCCACCAGACCTAACAAATGAAGAGGAAATAGGCAGTCTACCTGAAAAAGAATTCAGAATAATGATAGTAAAGATGATCCAAAATCTTGGAAATAGAATAGACAAAATGCAAGAAACATTTCACAAGGACCTAGAAGAACTAAAGAGGAAACAAGCCACAATGAACAACACAATAAATGAAATTAAAAATACTCTAGGAGGGATCAATAGCAGAATAACTGAGGCAGAAGAACAGATAAGTGACCTGGAATATAAAATAGTGGAAATAACTACTGCAGAGCAGAAAAAAGAATGAAAAGAACTGAGGACAGTCTCAGAGACCTCTGGGACAACATTAAACACACCAACATTTGAATTATAGGGGTCCCAGAAGAAGAAGAGAAAAAGAAAGGGACTGAGAAAGTATTTGAAGAGATTACAGTTGGAAGCTTCCCTAATACGGGAAAGGAAATAGTTAATCAAGTCCAGGAAGCACAGAGAGTCCCATACAGGATAAATCCAAGGAGAAACATGCCAAGACACATATTAATCAAACTATAAAAAATTAAATACAAAGAAAACATATTAAAAGCAGCATGGGAAAAATAACACACAAGGAAATCCCCATAAGGTTAACAGCTGATCTTTCAGCAGAAACTCTGCAAGCCAGAAGGGAGTGGCAGGACATATTTTAAAGTGATGAAGGAGAAAAACCTACAACCAAGATTACTCTACCCAGCAAGGATCTCATTCAGATTTGATGGAGAAATTAAAACCTTTACAAACAAGCAAAAGCTGAGAGAGTTCAGCACCACCAAATAAGCTTTACAACAAACGGTAAAGGATCTTCTCTAGGCAAGAAACACAAGAGAAGGAAAAGACCTACAATAACAAACCCAAAACAATTAATAAAATGGGATTAGGAACATATATTATCGATAATTACCTAAAATGTAAATGGATTAAATGTTCCCATCAAAAGACACAGACTGGCTGAATGGATACAAAAACAGGACCAGTGTATATGCTGTCTACAAGAGATCCACTTCGGACCTAGGGACACATACAGACTGAAAGTGAGGGGATAGAAAAAGATATTCCATGCAAATGGAAATCAAAAGAAAGCTGGAGTAGCAATTCTCATATCAGACAAAATCGACTTTAAAATAAAGACTATTAAAAGAGACAAAGAAGGACACTACAAAATGATCAAGGGATTGATCCAAGAAGAAGATATAACAATTGTAAATATTTATGCACCCAACACAGGAGCACCTAAATACATAAGGCAAATACTAACAGCCATAAAAGGGGAAATTGACAGTGACACAATCATAGTAGGGGACGTTAACACCCCACTTTCACCAACAGACGATCATCCAAAGTGAAAATAAATAAGGAAACACAAGCTTTAAATGATACATTAAACACGATGGACTTAATTGATATTTATAGGACATTCCATCCAAAAACAACAGAATACACATTTTTCTCAAGTGCTCATGGAACACTCTCCAGGACAGATCATATCCTGGGTCACAAATCAAGCCTCAGTAAATTTAGGAAAATTGAAATCGTATCAAGTACCTTTTCCTACCACAATGCTATGAGACTAGATATCAATTACAGGAAAAGATCTGTAAAAAATACTAACACATGGAGGCTAAACAATACACTACTTAATAACGAAGTGATCACTGAAGAAATCAAAGAGGAAATCAAAAAATACCTAGAAACAAATAACAAAAAGGACATGACAACCCAAACTCTATGAGATGCAGCAAAAGCAGTTCTAAGAGGGAAGTTTACAGCAATACAATCCTACCTTAAGAAACAGGAAACATCTCAAATAAACAACCTAACCTTGCACCTAAAGCAAATAGAGAAAGAAGAACAAAAACCCCCCAGAGTTAGCAGAAGGAAAGAAATCATAAAGATCAGATCAGAAATAAATGAAAAAGAAATGAAGGGGGCTTCCTGGTGGCACAGTGGTTGGGAGTCCGCCTGCCGATGCAGGGGACGCGGGTTTGTGCCCTGGTCTGGGAGGATCCCACATGCGGCGGACCAGCTGGGCCCGTGAGCCATGCCCACTGAGCCTGCACATCCGGAGCCTGTGATCCACAACAGGAGAGGCCACAACAGTGAGAGGCCCGCGTACCACAAAAAAAAAAAAAAAGAAAAGAAATGAAGGAAACGATAGCAAAGATCAATAAAACTAAAAGCTGGTTCTTTGAGAATATAAACAAAATTGATAAACCATTAGCCAGCCTCATCAAGAAAAAAAGGGAGAGGACTCCAATCAATAGAATTAGAAATGAAAAAGGAGAAGTAACAACTGACACTGCAGAAATACAAAGGATCATGAGAGAGTAATACAAGCAAATATATGCCAATAAAATGGACAACCTGAAAGAAATGGACAAATTCTTAGAAATGTGCAACCTGCCGAGACTGAACCAGGAAGAAATAGAAAATATGAACAGACCAATCACAAGCTCTGAAATTGAAACTGTGATTAAAAATCTTCCAACAAACAAAAGCCCAAGCCCAGATGGCTTCACAGGCGAATTCTATCAAACATTTAGAATAGAGCTAACACCTATCCTTCTCAAACTCTTCCAAAATATAGCAGAGGGAGGAACACTCCCAAACTCATTCTACGAGGTCACCATCACCCTGATACCAAAACCAGACAAAGATGCCAAAAAGAAAGAAAACTACAGGCCAATATCACTGATGAACATAGATGCAAAAATCCTCAACAAAATACTAGCAAGCAGAATCCAACAGCACATTAAAAGGATCATACACCATAATCAAGTGGGGTTTATGCCAGGAATGCAAGGATTCTTCAATATACACAAATAAATCAACATGATACACCATATTAACAAATTGAAGGAGCAAAACCATATCATCATCTCAATACATGCAAAGAAAGCTTTCAACAAAATTCAACACCCACTTATGATAAAAACCCTGCAGAAAGCAGGCATAGAGGGAACTTTCCTCAACATAATAAAGACCATATATGAAAAACCCAGAGCCAACATTGTCCTCAATGGTGAAAAACTGAAACCATTTCCACTAAGATCAGAAACAAGACAAAGTTGCCCACTCTCACCACTATTATTCAACATAGTTTTCGAAGTTTTAGCCACAGCAATCAGAGAAGAAAAAGAAATAAAAGGAATCAAAATCAGAAAAGAAGTAAAGCTGTCACTGTTTGCAGATGACATGCTACTATACATAGAGAATCCTAAAGATACTACCAGAAAACTACTAGAGCTAGTCAATGAATTTGCTAAAGTAGCAGGATACAAAATTTATGCACAGAAATCTCTGGCATTCCTCTGCAATAATGATGAAAAATCTGAAAGTGAAATTAAGAAAACACTCCCATTTACCACTGCAACAAAAAGAATAAAATATCTAGGAATAAACCTACCTAAGGGGACCAAAGACCTGTATGCAGAAAATTATAAGACACTGATGAAAGAAATTAAAGATGATACAAATAGATGGAGATATACCATGTTCTTGGATTGGAAGAGTCAACATTGTGAAAATCACTCTACTACCCAAACAATCTACAGATTCAATGCAATCCCTATCAAACTACCACTGGCATTTTTCACAGAACTAGAACAAAAAATTTCACAATTTGTATGGAAACACAAAAGACCCTGAATAGCCAAAGTAGTCTTGAGAACGAAAAATAGAGCTCGAGGAATCAGGCTCCATGACTTCAGACTATACTACAAAGCTACAGTAATCAAGACAGTATGGTACTGGACCAAAAACAGAAATATAGATCAATGTAACAGGATAGACAGCCCAGAGATTAAACCCACGCACATATGGTCACCTTATCTTTGATAAAGGAGGCAAGAATATACAGTGGAGAAAAGACAGCCTCTTCAATATGTGGTGCTGGGAAAGCTGGACAGTTACATGTAAAAGTATGAAATTGGAACACTCCCTAACACCATACACAAAAATAAACTCAAAATGGATTAAAGACCTAAATGTACGGCCAGACACTATCAAACTCTTAGAGGAAAACATAGGCAGACCACTCTATGACATAATCACACCAAGATCCTTTCTGACCCTCCTCCTAGAGTAATGGAAATAAAAGCAAAAGTAAACAAATGGGACCTAATGAAACTTAAAATCTTTTGCACAGCAAAGGAAACCATAAACAAGACCAAAAGACAACCCTCAGAATGGGAGAAAATATTTGCAAATGAAGCAACTGACAAAGGATTAATCTACAAAATTTACAAGCAGCTCATGCAGCTCCATACCAAAAAACCAAACAACCCAATCCAAAAATGGGCAGAAGACCTAAACAGACATTTCTCCAAAGAAGATATACAGATTGCCAGCAAACACATGAAAGAATGCTCAACATCGTTAATCATTAGAGAAATGCAAATCAAAACTTTAATGAGATATCATCTCACACCGGTCAGAATGGCCATCATCAAAAAATCTAGAAACAATAAATGTTGGAGAGGGTGTGGAGAAAAGGGAACACTCTTGCACTGTTGGTGGGAATGTTAATTGATACAGCCACTATGGAGAACAGTATGGAGGTTCCTTTAAAAACTACAGACAGAACTACCATATGACCCAGCAATCCCACTACTGGACATATACCCTGAGAAAACCATTTATTCAAGAAGAGTCATGTACCAAAATTTTCATTGCAGCTCTATTTACAATAGCCAGGACATGGAAGCAACCTAAGTGTCCATCAACAGATGAATGGATAAAGAAGATGGGGTACATATATACAATGGAATATTACTCAGCCATAAAAAGAAACAAAATTGAGTTATTTGTAGTGAGGTGGATGGACCTAGAGTCTGTCATACAGAGTGAAGTAAGTCAGAAAGAGAAAAACAAATACCATATGCTAACACATATATATGGAATCTAAAGAAAAAAAGAAATAAAAGGTCATGAAGAATGCAGGGGTAAGATGGGAATCAAGACACAGACCTACTAGAGAATGGACTTGAGGATATGGGGAGGGGGAAGGGTAAGCTGTGACAAAGTGAGACAGTGGCCTGGACATATATACACTACCAAACGTAAAACAGACAGCTAGCGGGAAGCAGCCGCACAGCACAGGGAGATCAGTTCATTGGTTTGTGACCACCTAGAGGGGTGGGATAGGGAGGGTGGGAGGGAGGGAGACGCAAGAGGGAGGAGATATGGGAACATGTGTGTATGTGTGGCCGATTCACTTTGTTGTGAAGCGGAGGCTGGCACACCATTGTGGAGCAATTATACTCCAATAATGATGTTAAAAAAGAAAAAGAAAAAAGAAGAAAATGTGGGAAAAACGTCCCAGGAACAGATTCTCCCCCCAATAACATATTTAATTACTCAGCACCTCTCATTGGTCCACACTGCAGCCATCTCACACTGCTGCTTGTTCTTCACTTCCATGCTTTCTGACTGGTATAATGCGATACAGCTGCGAAATTTTATTTTTTTCCATGTCACATTTGTACAGCAATGACCTTTAGATACCAAATGTTAAGTTCCACGTTGGGAACAATAAGATTTAATTTAATAATATGGAAGTAGAGTAATGCATCCTGTGAAATCTAAAATATTATGACACAACTGAGATGAGTTTGACTTCTAAGAAAAGTATTACAAAGAAAATGGTACCCTCAGCTAAATAATTTATTTCTATTTTAATTTGATTGCTTTGTTCATAAAATTTCATCAGTCTCTGTTTCACTTTAAATGCTCAGATTAAAGCCTCTCATTGCCATTTGTTCAATCATTTATTTTCTTTGGGGACTCAAGAACTCCTGATGATTTTGTTTTCTCTATGATAGTGGATTCTTTTTTACTTCCATGCTGGAAGCCAAAAGATTAATCCTTTGGAATCTCAACGAATCACCTAATTAGTAACTTACTAAAAATGAAATAAGTTAATTATGTGTAATTTCTTCATAAAGATCAAATGACAGGCAAAGCACTTTCCTAAGGCTAGTCCCTTCATTTGTAGCATAAATGAGAAAAGCAGAAATCAAATAAAGTTTTGATTAGTGCTGATAGCACCACAATACAATAATAGATTTCTAGGTTATTCTATTAGAAGCATCAGCTCAGCATGAGTCCCTTCCTTGTATATTAGTTTTTAAAAAAGTGTCCTACTCCATAATAAGAATATACTCATAAGCCAATTCACTAAAATATATAACTCTCAAGCTAATTAAATTCAAGTAATATAAACTGAGTACCTACTAGGTACAAGATAGTATGAATTCCTGCTTCACCACTTACTAGTTCTGTAACCCATACCAAGTCACTTAAATTCTCTAAGCTTCAATTTCCTCAAATGTAGAAAAGGGACAATAACATGTGGTACGTCCTAGGATTATTGAGATGATAAAATGAGATAAAATGTGTGCTAGGTATAACAAGTGCTGAAGAAATACTCTCTTTCATTAAATGGTACCCATAGTAAAGGAGGTAGACTTATGTAGTAAAAGCATCCCGCCATCAACACTAACCTGGATGTGAAACAAGTCCTTCCTGGTTTCCACACATACAAACACCTATGGAGCCAAGTATTTCATTTGGTTGGTTAGATTTGCTGGAGAACTAGTGATCACAGCGAAGGGATCACATCATACGGAGGGTTATCTTCTGTCATCTCACTGATCTCCTCAGCTCCCCACTCTGCTGCTCCTTTCCTCCAGGATTACCTTCTGCATTTCCAAATCTAACAGATCAATTCACTTCCAGTCTTGTCTCCAAAGGGATATAACGAAAACCATCAAGATTTTTCAGAAGAAAAGGCCAATCATGTAACAGTTTCCATCTGCTACAGAACATATTTATTGTTATAAATAACCTTTTCTCTTCTTGCTAGTTTATTGTTTCCTTTATTAGAGATGGTAGTAAGAGCCAGAACGCAGTGCACCAACAAATAAATGGCAAGTGAAGAAGGTCAGGCAACAGATACTGAATACTTTTTTTAAAAAAGTTTCACCTAGGGGCTTCCCTGGGTTGCGCAGCGGTTAGGAATCCGCCTGCCAATGCAGGCGACACGGGTTTGAGCCCCGGTTCAGGAAGATCCCACATGCTGCAGAGCAGCTAGGCCCGTGCGCCACAACTACTGAGCCTGCGCTCTAGAGCCTGCGCACCTAGAGCCGGTGCTCCAAGACAAGAGAAGCCCACCGCAATGAGAGGCCCGCGCACGGCAATGAAGAGTAGCCCCTGCTCACCGCAACTAAAAACAAAGCCCATGCACAGCAACAAAGACCCAGCGCAGCCAAAAATAAATTAAAAAAAAAAAAAGTTTTACCTATTAAGTAATGAAAGAGGCTATTACTGTGAAGGAAGGGCAAGGTCACGGGATGATTTTCAGTTTATTTGGGGTTTGTTTACTTGTGGAATCAGGGAAACCAGAGCATATTAAAAGACGGAGGGGAAGAAAGCAGCAGATGGATTAATTGAAAGAGACTGTTTGATGTCCCACAAGAGAGAAGAGAGGGGTTTGGACTGAGTCCACATTAGCTTTGAGATGACCAAAGTTAGACATATCTTTCAGACAGAAGTGAAGATGGGGAGTAGGAATAAAAGAGTAGAAAGTTTAGTAGGGAACCCACTAAACTACTAATTTTAGTAGGGAATTCTAGCATATGGCCCCATTGACACTTTTGGTAGCTTTTGCTTACAGAGAACAATTGAGTCTCATCTTAGATCCAAAGCCCCTTCGATGTGAAGGGTCCTGATTTACCTTTGCCATTCCAGGGATCTGGGAGGCTAAATATCATTATATGTGCTTAACAGTTGTACCTACACTGTAGTCAACAGACTGCCTATGTTTTACCATTTTCTACTTGCTAAAATTCACCAACTCTTTCATATTTATGGCTTATTTATTGTAGTTAATAAGGAAATATCTGTACAAACGTTTAGAAATAAAGAAGAATTAGGATGGTTATATTAAGCATTTATTTTGAAAACTATACACCATAAAAAATTAAGAAAATGTCTCAATGCTTTTATTTATAATTATAGTTGTTTAGTAATCTATCCAAAGTGAATAACTAAAATTTTTTTTAATTTAGTAAAATTTACTATTACCTTCAACAATAATTCAGTTCTTTTATTAACAAAAATTGTTAAAAAGGAATCATTTTCTGTGGACAGTTCTCAAGCAAATTCTGTTTAATTACTCCCATCCAATGTCAATTTGCTTAATTTTATTTGATATTTATCTACATAAAAGGCATTTTATGAATTTTTTTGTACTTACTCATCATGCATATAATGCCTTTGATTTAGACTTAACCTGTATCCACACAAATAAATATCAGAATATGACTGCATTAAATAGAAATAAAAATCACGAGAGGGCTCACCATCTCATATGCTTGTTTTACCATTACTTCTGAACTAGATATTCAGTCTCATCTTTTCCTTCTGCAGTTGATCTTACACATTAATGTCACTTTAATCTTCTCTCAAGAGCACTTTCCTTCTCCTACACACCCCTTCATACAGTTAAAATCTCTACAATGGAAACTATACTACAGTCAGGCCCTAATATCCTATTTGTGTTTTGGCTAATGTTGCCTCTTCTTTCTGCTCCTCTCCTTACTTCCTAGATCAGTTCTCCAAAATGTGTTCTGAGGAGCACTAGTGTTCAAAACAGTCCATGGCTTAAAGGTCAAATAAGTTTGGGGAACTCTATCACTTGCACATTCCCATATTAAATATTGAGGAGTCCTGCAAACAGATAGCTGTATGCTTTAAAGCCAACATCTCCCAAATCTATGCATCCATGGAAACATTTGTGAAAAATCTACCAAAAATTTTTTTTAAACCTAGATTGATCATCAATGTACTAGAATTGTTTTTCTCCTTCAGCTATTTTCTGGCTGGGAGGCCCTGCTCAAAGTTTCTGATTGCTGACTGGCAGTGCTGATTGGCAGTGCTGAACTTCTCCAGATGTTAGGCAGGCGTTTGCTGAGTGATGAGTGGAACAATCCACACTTTCAGAGAACAGACCAGAAGGGGGCTTTTTGTTCTGAAAACTCTGTCCAGTTGGTTGCCATTATGGATATTTTCATCATAAAAAAGCAATTTACAGAACATTTTCCATTTTGTCCTCTTCTGGATACATTCAAAGGGATTAATTTTCTTAAAATTTGGCACCCAGAATAGAACATAGTATAACAGATATAGTTTAACTAGTGTAGAGAAAAATACAGCTATTGTTTCCCATGGTCTTGACTCTCTTCCATTAATGCAGAATAATATCATCTGAATATTATATTTTAGTAGCATTATCACTCTGTAGATTTATATTTAGCTTGATGTGAATAACAATTTTCTCCTTTCTTATTTGGATTTCCATCCTAACTATTGTCAAAGCCACCTCCCTCATGGTGGACCTTAACAAGGAGGGAGGATCTGAGAAGAGCTTTTCCAAGACATGTCAGTTTCATGAGAACGGCAAAGGCAGATGATTGCTGGGGAACTTTCTGGGATACCGAGGCAGCTGATGAGATCACTTCTAAGCGAGGATGCTCTTGGAAAAGTCTTGGAGAATTGATCAGTGCTTAGTCCAAGGGGAACTGAAATGAAGGAGGAGTAAAGACTGGAGCATTTTTAGGTCGGTGGCCAACAAGGAACGTTTCTATTTATCTTGGTGGGACTCTAGATCCTCCCTTGCCAAACTCCACAAATTCTGTCTGATCCTCTCTCCTCCTCTGGTAGCTTCTACACCCCCAGTTCTTTGTCAGCTACTCTACCTGCTACTTCTAAGTCTCATTTGAGTCTCATTTGAGGTTCTGTCTCCTCTGTCCACTCCTTAAAGTTAGTGTCCTTTACTGCTTAGACTTTGGGACTCATTCCTTTTTCTATCCACTCTCAGCCACTTTCACAATTCTGACCATCATTACCACTGCTAATGCTATGTCGGTGACTTCCAAGTTATCTTTTCTGAAGTTTAAACTTATTTACCCAATTATGTATGAGATGTTTCTATATGGATATCTGAAACAAACCTCCTACGTCATATATGTAAAATGTCATCTTTACTTCCAAACTGACACTTCCTTCTTCTCACCATCCTGATTGATATGAACAGCTTTACCAGCTGTCCAAGCTAGTAACCCTGGTCATCATCTTTGAACTCCCTGAACTGCTCACCAAGCCCTCCCATTCAATTTGTTACCAAAATATATTGTGCCTCTGGGCAAATAGATCTGGGTTCTAATTATGCTTCAGTTTCTTACTAGTCTTTAGCTGTATGTGTAGTTTGCTTGACTCATAGAGCCTTACTTCTCTCATTTAAAAGAAAATTGAAGCCCACTAGTTAGTGGTAGAGCTGAAGCTTGAACACAGATTCTTAAATTTTCCTTCTATTCCTTTTTAACAACTTCACTGTACTCTTAGCTATTCCACCAGGTTTGTGTCATCTGAAACTCTGATAAGCTTAGGTTAATGTTACTACTAGAATCTTTGATAAAAATGTTTCATAGAAAAGGGACAGGAAACAGCTTAGGGTTGCCTCTTGAAGAGCTCACTCAGCTGACCATTTCTATAGCGCAAGTGCACTCTACAAGATACCTGAGAAAGATGTTAGGTATAAACTGAGAGCTACAAATTGAAATCTGAACTAGCAAATAAAGAAAAATTATCTGAGCTACTAAACAAGAACCACCTGGTAAGGAGAGGCCGGCCTTCTGCCCTCCTCTGTATCTTCTCCCCAGGTAGAGATGGCTACATGCTTTATACCCATGGCTGTGAGGCCAGGATGCTGGCAATCAGATCCCATGTCACAAATATAACAACTAGCTGCTTACAAAGTTTAACAGGTCTCCCTAAGATAGAGCAGCTTCAAAAACAACTACTACCATTACTCCATAAAAATCAGGCCTTTTTTAATTCTTACAGTTCACTCACCTTCACCTCAAGTGCTCAGATCCAGTCTGCTACCCATGATGGTGGTTAATGATATGATACGTGTGCCTTTGTGTGTGTGTGTGTGGTGGGGGGATGCCCAACCCCTTGGCAGTGACCAGCCCGCCACAAGTCATCAGAAAATGTACTGTATTTTCTCAGCCCATTACTAATTTTGTCTTATTTATCCTCATAGTTGCAAGGTAGAGAGAGGTGGGGAGAGGTTGAAATCAGGACATTTTGTAAAGACAATGCATTCCTTTTGCTTTTTCTCTTGGATTATGTCTATTTAATTTGGGGTCAAAACTGCACATTGATGAAAAAGCTACTGAATTTAGGATTTTAAAGTTCAACTCCAGATTCTGCTATAACAGATTTGCCAAAATAAATTGAGTTAAAGGTACAGTGTCTTTCAAGTTGTCAACCATATTTGTCCCAAGACAGCTGAGGGATATAGTGCACTCCTGAAGCCTAGCTTTATTTTAGCAGTAATTTTCAAATGGTGTGTGCATGCATGAGGCTGGGGGCTTCTCCTCTACTGATCATCACTTGTTAATGAAAGTCCCTTGATCTTTCAACCTGTCAGTGCTATCAAAAACTCCAAAAAAAAAAAAGTCCTGGGGCAATTTATTCATAGTGAGACTCTTCACTGTTTCATTAATTACCAAGTATTAATAAATCATTAGTTTAATAATCAATTTTTATAATTTTTACAGAGAGTAAAATCAGGCTTCCACTGCCCTGTAGCCTCTGGAATCCGTCCTGCCCCGCTTTACAAATGACCACTCATGGCAGCCCCCGCCATTTTCATCTGTAACTGAGAGACCATCCATTATGTGATCACAACTCTCAGCTATCTTAGGTGCCAGGTGCATACAATGCATGATTTCGTGTTTAACGGAGAGTTGAAATTTGTATCCCTGATATGCATCCTTTGCTAACAGTTCTTTTTAGAGACAACTAGAAGCTCTTCTTTTCTTCACTGGTTTTAGATTCCAGTGTCATTTCTCTGATACTTGTTTTTCCTTTTCTAGTTTGAAATCCATTTTCCTCATGGAAGAACACTGAAGGAAAATAAGAGTGAAGTAGCCCACCTTGCTTCTTTCTTATTGTTTGTTAAGACCGCATTCTCATCCTGACTCATCCTCCACATTTTTGTTCCACATACTTCAGTATTTTTTCTAAAAATTGTCTCGATATTTTTCATAAGCTCCAGCTTATTCAGGCTTCTTAGACTCTGATGTTTTTCTTAGAGTTAATTCTCTCAAGATCCTTTTCTTTCTGATAAGACAATTCCTGCTAAGGTGTTGATGGCTGATAATGGCTTAATATATCAACCTTTTAGGATAGCATTTGCATTTTCACAACTGCTTTTAATTCCTTAACCCAAAAGAGTGCATGACTGGAGATTTCAAATATTCTGGCAGAGACAATAAGGAAAGAACTTTGAAAGGAAGATAGTTTTTCCTAAAGCCCCACTAATCACAGAACAGATACTTTTAAGTACTTACCTATATGTAAATATCTCATTTCTTTAAATAACATGAGGAATAAAAAAGAAACTATGATGCACATTCATCACTGAAAACTTCAGACAGCTATACAATAAAGGCAGGAATAGCTTCTCCATGTCTTTAGAGGTTTCTAAAACAGAGCTAGTATGATTTTTTAGAACTTTTACTCTGATCTGATCTATTTGATTTGATTAAGTTTTAATGTAAGGATGTTCTGTAGGACATTTAAAGCAGTGATTACAATTTAACCTGGAAACTAATTAAGAAAATGCCAACTAAATTCAGGCACTGTAGTGAACAACACATTATGTTGATTAGAAGTTTAGTGTCTAGAGTCAGACAAGCCTTGATTCAAATCCTACTCTGAGTCTTAAGAGCTGAGGGTACTTGGGCAAATCATATAACTTGAGGCTTAATTTCTACTTCTGTTAAATGGGCATAATAATAAAGCCACCTGATGAGGCTATCACGAGCATTTATGAGATAAGTAAAATGCCCAGAAGAGTCTCTATAACACAGTAAAAAGCCAATGAATATTACTGTTGTAATATTACTGTTTTGAGTTCTATTTTTTAAATAGAAAAACATAAGATTCTTCAAGTCAGCTTCGGGGTTTCAGGGTTTCTAGAGGTTTTCATAGCTTGTGTGATCAACAAAAGGAAAATTAACAGGTATTACTACTGAGATACTAAGATGCACTCATCTGTTTATTCATTTATCTTTTCTTCCATTCTTTTATTCATGCACCATATATCAAGCACCTATTATATCAGAAGTTGAAAAACAGTGGTAAACAAGACATATCCTCCCTGCACTCAAAGAACTTCTAGTCTAGTGGTATCAGTGCAGAACAGGAAGCAGGCTAAGTGTAAAAGCCAGGTGTAAGAGGTGATAGACAACATTTACCTCAACACATTTCACCTCTCCATAAAACAAAACCAATCACTTCACACCCTTTCAGATGGCTGTTATAAAGAAAAAAAGAAAGAAAGAAAGAAAAGAACAAGTGTTGGTGAGGATGTGGTGAAATTGGAACCCTTGTGCACTAAGGGTGGGGTCGTAAAATGGTGCAGCCATGGTGAAAATCATTGTAGAAGTTCCTCAAAGAATTAAAATAGAATTACCAAAGGATCTAGCAGTTCCTCTTCTGGGATTATACCCTAAAGAAGTGAAAGCATGAATTCAAGCTGATATTAGTATACCATCTGTACATGTATTATTCATAATAGTCAAAAGGTGGAAGCAACCCAAATGTCCACTGATGGATGGAGAAGCAAAATGGATTAACATATAATACATACACTGGAATATATGACTCAGCCATAAAAATTCTGATACTACAACATGAATGAACGTTGAAGACATTATGCTTAGTGAAATAAGCCAGACACAAAAGGACAAAAATCATATAATTCCGCTAATATGAAGTACCTAGAATAGTCCAATTCATAGAGACAGAAATGGAATAGTGGATACCAGTGGCTGGGGGAGGAAGAAATGGGGACTTGTTGTACAATAGGTACAGAGTTTCAGTTTGGGGAAGATGAAAACATTTTAAAGATGGATAGTAGTGATGGCTATGTCACAAAAGGTGAGTGCACTTAATATCACTGAACTATATAGTCACTTAAAAATGGTTAAAATGGTAAATTTTATGTTATACATATTTTACCCCAAAAAATCATACATTGTGTGACTTCAACAGTTAATATAGTTGGAAGCTGTAACTAGCATAATTTTTTTCCCACTATAATATATAGGGAATCTTAGCTGTTGCCTGACTGGTTGAAAAAAACAAATCAATATTTGGACAGCAATAACAAATAAGGGCTATGTTATCCTGTTCTGTGTAAGCTGAGAAAACATTTGCTACCCTCCGTCATTCTAGCACTCTCCTCCCACCAAACATTTTATTCTTTCACTTCACCAGGGAACAAGCAGGCATAGCAAGAGAGATGGCAAACGTGCAGACTTAGCACACAAGGTCCAACAGTCTGCTTTGACAGAAACTATATGACCTTCAAAAACAGTAAATAAACATTTCTTACTACTGTGAGTAAGCTACGTTTAGTTATGTTTAAGTACTCTAATTTCATTTCTCCAAAACCATTTTGAAATGGTGTTTTAAAAATTTGGAGGATGCTTTCCCTCTCATGATATTATCTACAGCCATGTGCAGAATTTAATGATGCATTTTTCTCTACTTGATATTTGTGTTATTTCAAACAAGGATAATGCTGAAATGTGTCTTTGTTTAGCTTAAAAGATTTTTTCTTTGAAAAACAAATTATACATTAGAAAACGCACCTTCCCAAGGGACAATATAATCTTCAAACATAAAAGTAAGTCTTAGAAAGATTTAGTGAAATTCTTACAAGGAAAAACCGGAGATGTTTATCAAGGAAACACTAAGGTGTTCTAGAGTGCACCTGTAACCTTTAAAGTTGATGTTGGGGAAAAAATCATGCCTTCCTACAGATTATACTTCAATGCCACAGTAAGAGGTAAAAATATAAGGCATGGAATGGTGTATCTTATACTTTTTTAATAGCAAAAGAAGTGCAAAAAAAAAGTTTAAAACACTCACTGTTGCCTGCTAGCATAAAGTAATATAAACATGTCTAATAGAGTAATTTTTAATGATGTGGTTAATTAGCCTTATTAATTAGTAGAACAAATGTTTAATTAGCACCTTCCACATTAGCAACCTTCCACATAGTACTGAGATCTGTCTATCTATACTGGGATGAGCAAAACTGCTCTCCTGGAGCTTAAACTCATGTTGTCCACCTGATACACCTCACTTCTTTTTAAGCTATAAGCAGTTTCCTACATCCAAAGACAGTTTTTCTGGCCTCTTAATTCCCATTTCTCCAGACTAAACAATCAGGATCATATTTCTCCTTTTCCCTTGTACTTCCACCATCTGCAAACTAAGAAATGTACAATCATTTACTTTCTAAGCTAAAGAAATAAGCTCTTAGATAACAACCAGCATTAATTTCAGTAACTTCTGGTGTTTTAAGGAATGGCCAAATAACTCTTCTCTCTTAATTTAAGGCAAGAAATTTACTGAATTATGCTTTTTTATGGGGAATAGAAATATGATTGGGAATGGCAGAGATAGAAATACATGATTAGAGAATATTCTATTGCTTTTAAAAAACTAATTTTGCTTCTCTAAATTATTTGCTATAAAAAGCTTCAGGCTAGGATGATGGATAATTAAAAACTTGGAAAAGAAATGAATCCACTTAAATGTATTTCCCAAACTTAATATCTTTAGATTAAATAACCATACATAGATTTTCAAAATTTGCCCAAGGAATGAATAATAATATTGGATGCCAGTTTATTAAGTAAAATTGGGTATACAGACTATAATAAGTTCAAAGATAATATCAACTGTTTAATATTAAAAGAGGAGTTGTTACAGAGACTGCTAATTACCCTCCAATATTTATTTTCCCCCTCTTGCATACAGATATTTAACTGGGCACTCAGTTATCCAATCTCCCTTGTTTGACCATGTAAGTTCCAGCCAATGCAGTGTTTCATACATAATATGAGACTTGAGGGAGTGGTTTTGAAGGAAGGGGGCAGGCCCTCCCATTCTCTTCTCTTTGCTTCTGCTTGGAATTTGGATATATTTAACGTCTGGAGCTTAAACTGACAGCTTGGAACCACAAGGCAAATAGTAAATGTTGAGAATGGTAAAGCTGAAAGATGGAAGCAGCTTGACTTTCTGACTCCACGACTCCAGAGTTTACCTTCTATCTGTCTTCTTTTATGGAAGAAAGAAAGAAATCTCTACCCTGTTAATTGCAGTCTCTGTCACTCAGAGCAGAACCTAATCCAAACAACTACTGTATTTGGTATTATATTTTAAAATAAGATGTTATGTGTGACAAAACCTAAGTTCATGGAATTGCCTGCTATAAGCACTGGGCCCTGAAGCCTGGGATATTACAGGCTTGGCAAGCTGGAGCCTTTATTATTTGTAGCAAAATATCTGGTCATATTGTCAACTGCTGTTCCTTGGAAGGCAAAGCAGGTGCCAACTGAGACTTAATATTAGGAGCAAAGTTAGGAAACAATTAAATGCTGATGTGCACTGGCTCCTTCTTGCTATGTTCAGCAGTCTTTAAGAGAGCGATGAACTCAGTCTAGGACTAGCCAGTCAGCAGGCTGAGATAAAAGGAAAACCACTTTGAAATGGAAGATGGAAGGCTCTCTGCTTCTGCTGACAATCTAAAATGATGGAGATTCCTCAATTTACAAGCTTGAAAAAGTAAAAAAAAAACAAAACAAAAAAACAAGCAAGCCCTCCACACACATACACAAACCGTACACTAAACTAAGGGACAGTAATTATGAGCCACAGCTGCCAAGAGGCAGCCTTAGAAGGAAGTAAAGCTGTAGCCCAAGATGTCTTTTACCACCTTCAGGTAAGAGTAAGGATGGGGAAAAATAAACTATGAGAAATAGGCATCTTATTGATTAGGACTTGTTATATTAGGATTTAATTCATATCTGATGCAAATATATAATCATCAGCAGAACTCTGTATGTACTCTGTTACTATAGATAATAAACAAATAAAATAAATAAATGAAAGGAACAAATAATTACAACAACAAAAAGAGCCATCTATCAGAACGTGGGAAACAGTCTTATGGCAATAATATTTAGGATATTATCATAAAGGGTTATTCTTTCTCAAGGCCACAAGGTTGAAAGGGGGCATAAGTTGAAAGGAGGAAGGAGAAGAAAAGGATGGATCAGCAAGTTCTATTGGAGAGAGATCAGAGTGGCTCACCTCCATTGAGAATTAGCAGAACACAGAGGTAAGTAAATAAAAGAACAGAGTCACCAAGCTTAAAACTACATCAAGGGACTTCCCTGGTGGTGCAGTGGTTAAGAATCTGCCTGCCAATGCAGGGCACACGGGTTTGAGCCCTGGTCTGGGAAGATCCCACATGCTGCGGAGCAAATAAGCCCGTGCGCCACTACTACTGAGCCTGCGCTCTAGAGCCCACGAGCCACAACTACTGAGCCCGCATGCCACAACTACTGAAGCCCACACTCCTAGAGCCCGTGCTCCACAACAAGAGAAGCCACTGCAATGAGAAGCCTGAGCACCGCACTGAAGAGTAGCCCCCACTCGCTGCAACTAGGGAAAGCCCACACGCAGCAACGAAGACCCAATGCAGCCAAATATAAATAAATAAATTTACTAAAAAAAAACCCACTACATCAAGAACAGATATTTCGATTTGGTTACTTGCACATAGAACCGTCTTAAAGAAAACAGATTACAAGACTACAGTGTTTTTGAGGAAATGAATTTTCAGCAATTAAAAAAAAGTCCCTTAAAATCATTTCTTCTATTTGTTTGGCCATAGAAAATTGGGAATGTAAACAGAAATACCAACTTTATTAGAAAACAAAACAAAACTTATTTTCCGGTTTATAAAGAGGTTCTATGAGAGAATGTCCTAAAACTACCTTTGTTTTCACTTATTTGTATCATTACTCAATAATTTGTGGTGGCCAAGGAGGGATGCTGGTCGTATCTCCCTTCCTGTTTGAGGAGCAGAGTTGGTTGGTCTAATTGGGGTCCACAGATGTCCTCCTGCTGAGGCCATGCTCCCCGAGGCTGCCCCAGTTAATTACTAAACATGGCAAGAGCACCCAAGTCAGGCCATTTCCATCTATCGTGGGACTCTAACAGGCTATTTTTATAAGGATTGCGGCTGACACTGTCTCAGTGCTTTGCTACAACCTGGGGCTCTTCCTACACAATCCTCTTTCCTTCCATCACTCCTTCCTCAGGTGTCAGGCTTCCTCCTCCTCTTTTACCGCTTTATCCTTCAGAGACACTTTGCCCAGTAAATCTTTCAGTGTCTAATTCTGCCTTAACAGCTGTTTCTTGGAGTACCTGAACTGACACATTACTCATGAAAACAAAAGTATAAATTTTTTTTTTTGGTAAAATCAACTGGATAGGGTAATCTGTAGAAATGTTTATGTTCTCCAAATAATAACCTGACACACATATTACATATTTACATGAGATATACAAGTCATCACAGTTTTAAGATCTGGCCAATTTTTTTTTAACTTAAGAGCATTTTAGATATGGAAAATATTTTCTAAAAGATACATACAAAAAATCATATTCAATCTACATATTTATAGTTACCTATATTTCTGCAGTCAGAACATTATGTTCTTTTAATCTAGTGATTTTAAAATAACAAAATTAATATAAGGAGGAAAAAAACACAAAATAACAGTGATAAATAGCCACAGGGTTAATTAAGACAATTCCTGCAAGTCAAAGAGTTTTTATAATTTCATGATTTTTTCCTTTGAAAAACTACTTACAATTTGCTCTTAAATCTGAATATTCCCAGTGCAAGCCAGTCATAAGAGCCAGAAAAAATCAAAGGCATGTAGAATATCACAATAATTCTAATGATAATTAGCTCAAATCATAGCTCTAATCAAATTTTACTTCTAGGAGGTATAAAAAGGTCTTTGGAAGTGGGGGCTATGTAATGAATACTTTCCTATCTCCAACAGAGAAAGAGTTTCTGAAGAGGTTAATATATTCAATTTCACTGTGCAATTCCCTTCCTCCTCTGTGCCCTTTTCTTTTATGCATGTAGTTGGAAAACAAAGTAAAACAACCAAAAGTTCCTTGGGAATTGGATTGTAAAAAAAATGTGTCTCTTCTTGTTAATGTTCTCATAATGGAAAGAAATGGCTTAAAAATGTGTTTTTTAAAGTGGGGAAAGAATTTGCTTAGAATTTGCTTAAAAAAAAATTTTTATGGCAAGTGGTTGTTTTAAACAACCAAATTCTTTTTAAGAAATTAATAATTGAGTAAATTTCTAGGTTAATTCACTACAGTTAAGGAAAGACTAACTCTCTGAAGCTGAATAAGAGAAAAACAATCACATATAACAATGAACCAGGGTGAAACAGTAAAAGCACAAAGGAAAAATATATAAATAAAAATCAGTGAATGGGTATGGAAACAATAAAAGAAAACTTAATTCCAATTATTATATAAATTTAGCCAATCCAAATCAAAATAATTTTTAACAACTTACAGGAATCCCTAAGGTTCTAAGATGTGATTTCCTCATTTCTTGTTTTGCTATTTAATAAATTGTTAGTCGGTTGGTCAGAAAAACTTGACTCTTGCCATAGTATTTTAAAGGGAGGTATATTACATAAAAGTAAAATGGGAATCCACGTATTTCAATATTAATAAGTGATGTTCAACGCTATATAAATGTAGATGATGGTGAACTTTCATTTTAGTTTTTAAAAGGCAATAATTTATCCCCTGATCCCTTCTAACCTCAGTATAGTTGGGCCACGGGTGGAAGAAAGACCAAAAGGAAAAGATGATGACTAGTCCATGCTCTCAAGTTGGAAGTATATCCACTAGACTAATATTTTTAAAGACCATTTATTTTATAGCAGTTGTTTAGCTTTGAGTCGAAGTTCTCCACTTGCCTATTTCTGAGTGGCACTGCAGTCCCCAATTCAGCGACTGATTGGAAGTTTAGTTTACCAGAGCTGGTTTTAAATCAGTAGAATCTTGACCCTTGTTATACCCCATGTGTGATGCAGCAAAAAGAGCACCTGGGCAAGACTTGAAAGATTTGAGAACTAATTCAGAACCCATCAAGGAGAGAGAGGATGCAGGGAACTGTGAAAGAGTGTGTGTGTGTGAGAGAGAGAGAGAGAGAGAGAGAGAGAGAGAGAGAGAGACAGAGTGTGTGTGTGTGTGTGTGTGTGTGTGTGTGTGTGTTGGGGGGTTAGGGGGTTGGTTCATGGTCTTGTTAATTTGGGAGGAGGAATGACAGGTTACTCCATGGATAGCAATACCTTCAGCAGTTCCTGATGCACAGGTCAGAAGTAGTCTTTAGGGAAACACTGCCAGATGGACCCCAAAGGAGTCCATGCAGAAGGAGAAAGTGTGGAGTAGAGGAAAGGGTAAGCTCAAGGCTTTTTGTCAGACTGACTGCTGTCATCTTGACTCCTTTTTGTGTATTAGGGCCCATATCCCACCTGTCAGCAAGTCCTATAGGCTTGACTTCCAAAAATGTATTCGGAATTGACCATTTCCCACTCCTCCACTAGTCTATCTTCCTTTATCTGGGCTATTACGATAGTCTCCACTACTTTAACTATACTGCTCCCTCATCTGACCATAGTCTTTTCTCAAAACAGCACCCTTAGAGATTGTTTTAAAATGTAAATTAAATTTTGCCATTCACCTGGTTCAATCTTCAAATGACCACCCACCTCACTCAGAGTAAAAGACCCTTCACAATTCAGCCTCTGAAGCCTCGCATTCCTGAAGCTGTGTGGCCTCCTGTCCTCAAGACCTCCATGTGCTCATACCTGTGTACTATTTATACTTCCTTTTCTCTCTACCAGAGATGCTCTTCTCCATATCTCTTCTTGATGTGTTTGCTCACATCCTTGAGTTTTTTGCCCAATCCTTGAGCTCTTTGTTCAAGTGCCATCTTCTCATTGAGACTTCATCTGTCAAATTGTTTTAAATGGTAATCTTCAGCATCCCCCTTCCCCCAGACCTTCCTATCCCCTTCTCTGATTTTTCTCCAAAAATACTCATTTCACCAATTTGTTATCTCAACTGGAATGACAGCAAATATTTTTTTCTGACTTGTTCAATGCTCTAGCATGAATAATAATGCCAGGTTTTAGTAAACATTTAGTAAATAAAATGATTTGAATCCTGGCCCTACTCCTCATTAGTCAAACAGATAGTATGTACACCTAGATAAAAGTGCATCTAATACAAAATCATGTTATTGTCAAGACCCTGAAAAGTTATTCCTGCCAAATATGATAATGGAATACCAGTGGCTGTTCTCTGCCAGCACAGTCAGTATCCCTTACCTAAAGTTCTCTAGGGGGAGAAGAGTGTGGCAGAAGCTGGCCATCTATGTGGGGATGAGAAGTCCTCTAGCCCCTTTTGCATGTAACCATTAAACGTAACCATAGGGACTGTTGATTAATTTAGTCAATGACTAA
Source organism: Leucopleurus acutus (assembly GCF_964270905.1). Taxonomy (NCBI): domain Eukaryota; kingdom Metazoa; phylum Chordata; class Mammalia; order Artiodactyla; family Delphinidae; genus Leucopleurus; species Leucopleurus acutus. Next base: position 100,526,430 of record NC_139144.1, on the reverse strand, counting down.
ATATAGAACTATTATGCATCAGGCATTTTTCCCCAACACTTAATATAGCAGAAAATGTAAACAACTAATATCCTTGTCGTATTAGTGCTTACATTCTAGTGGAGATTCCAATAATAAACAGTCAATATAGCACATAATGAAGGATGTAGTATGTTAGAAAGTGATTAAGTGCTGTGGTAGGGGAGGGAAGAAAGTAGAGTGGGACAACAGGGACCAGGGATGCTGAAGGTGGGGTGGGGGTCAGGACGTGCTAGAGCAGGAAGGAGAGGGCCTGGTCATCCTCCTGGAGGAGGTGAGACTTGGGAAAAGTCTCTAAGGAGGACAGTAAACAAGAGAAGAGTCAAAAAACAAAACAAAAAAAATAAGGGTCTAGGGAAAAAAGAAAACATTATAGGGACAATAGAAACCAGACCAGTGGTTGCCTGGGACAGGGCAGGAATGAGAATTGACTGCAGGGGTCAGAAGGGAAGTTTGGGGGACTGGGGAAATGATCTAAAAGCCGGACTGTGGTGATGGCTACACTACTGTATAAATTCACTAAACTCACTGATTTATACACTTGAAATATACATTTGAAATAGGTGGATTTTCGCATATGTAAATTTTATCTTAGTAAAAGCAATGAAAAGAGAGAAAGGGAATAAGAGAGGTAACATAAGAAACATAAAATTAAACAAAATAGAAGAACATGCCTGTAGAAGACTTGGATATCATAATTAGAAAACTGTAAAAGCAGTTTCTGGTATTCCTTTATCTGTACATTAAACCAGACAATCTGATTATATTTTTATTTGATGCTTCGAATCCAGAATCCAGGATATATAAAAGTACTCTGTGATGGTGAGTTTTACGTGTCAACTTGGATAGGCTCTAATACACAGTTATTCAATCCAGCACTCATCTAGGTGCTGCTGTGAAGGTGTTTTGTGGATGTGGTGAACATCCACATTCAACTGACTTTAAGTAAAAGAGATAAGCCTTGACAATGTAGCCCTCATCCAACCAGGTGAAAGGTCTTAAGAGCAAAACAGATGTTTCCCCAGATGGAGCTTAGAGTAGGTATACATTAATAAGAGAATCATACAAACAATGTAAAATGATAACTTTATAAAGGTGAGACATATGGGGGGATAAGAGCAAAAACTGTAAATTCTATGAGGGTAGAGATTCTGTTTCCTGTTTGGTCACGGTGTATCACCAGCACCAAGCATAACCCCTGAGTTATATGAAGGGCTCCATAGTCTCTTTGGATATAAATGAATAAATGCAGATCTCAGTTCTGTAATAGAAAGATAAATGCATGTTTGAAAAGAAAGTTCTAAAGATAACCAAGCATTTAGAGGAACAGGCCACAAAAAGATTAAAAGATTTACCATTATTTCAACCAGTTAAGAGAAAATTGAACATTGATCTAATAACAGAGCTGAAGGATTTCAATTCCTAAAGTAATATCACATTTGTTTTCTTTGAAGGCATTTCTTGTGAGAACACTTCATGTGCAAAACAGCACATGTACCCAGCATTTATATGTTAAATGTAGGAATGATCTTACTGTCAGTAAGGGACTGGACACATAGCCATGGGTGTCAAGTATGTTCTCCTAAACTTTTCTGGTTGTTTTAATATGAACAACTCTCTGGGAACACTTCATTATATCTTTATGACTCTGAGCCTATGTTCTACTGCTCAGTAGATGCACATTATGCAAAATTCCAAGACCAGTACACCATGCCATTAGGATGACAATTTATTCTTAAACACATGTGATTTCAGAAATGCCATTTAAACTCTACTGAAGAAAGAGAACAATTCCAGGATTTCATCTTCTTTTCATGGCACTCTTTTGTATGTGTGTGATTGTTTTATTTCCAGCATTATTATTATCTTCAGCCAAAGTCTTTACTATTTTCATTTCTTTGGTAGTGATAGGTCCCACCACACTACAAATCAAGGTCAAATTCAAAATTCCTCTGTTTCTGAAAAATTCCAGGTCAGCTAAGCAATGTGGATAGACTTCCCCACCTTGTCTTTATGTATGATCCTGCCCCTAGTGTTTGCTAACTCCAACTCTGTGATAGTTAATTTTATGTGTCAACTTGAGCAGGCTAAAGGATGCTCAGATAACTGGTAAAACATTATTTCTGGGTGGGTCTGTGAGGGTGTCTCCAAAAGAGACTGGCACTGGAATCAGTAGACTAAGTAAAGAAGATGGCTCTCATCAAAGTGGGTGGGCATCATCCAATCTGTTGAGGGCCCAAGAAAACAAAAAGGCAGAGGAAGGGCAAATTCCATCTCTCTTTTTGATCTGGGATGTCTATCTTCCCCTGCCCTTGGACACTGGAGCTCCCAGATTTTCAGCCTTTGGACTTTGGGACTTATAAGAGGAGCCTTTGAGACTAGGAGTTAAACCACTGGGTCTCAGGCCTTTGGACTCTAACTGAATTGCACGACTGTCTTCCTGGTTCTCTAGCTTGCAGACAGCAGCAGATTGTGGGACTTCTGGGCTCCATAACCCTGTGTGTGTGTGTGTGTGTGTGTGTGTGTGTGTACATATATATATATATATATATATATATGAATCCTGACTGATACAAAGTCTAAGCTGTATGCTTTTTTTCTCACTCTAATTGTTAGTTAGGGACATTTTCTAAACAATGATTCCTTTACTTATCATTTGCACTTTTGTATTGTTTTGTTTACACAAAGCTTTCTAACATTTATCAGAGATGATTTCTCACCATAACCAAGTGTGGTCATGGAATTTTCTCAAAAATATTTTTTATTGATTTCCTTAAAATTCTATACTCAGTCCTATTTAGAGGTCAGAAAGTAATGTTCAGAAATTTGGCCAGCAGTGCTGTTTTTATCCAGTGTGCATAGCAGTTTAATTTTTGTTGTTGCTGTTTGTTTGAATGTCTCTACCTTTTAGTTATCCACATTGGCTAAAATTTGTTTTACTTTCAACTCTTATAAAATTCATCTTTGAAAATGGATAATATTAATCCAGAAATATGAATCTCCCTTAAGAAGTATGATAACTTTAATTAAAGGGAGCTATGAAGCAAATCACTTATATCTTATTATGGGCCAACTTGTACCTTCCAAAAATATATGTTGAAGTCCTAACCCCTAGAATCTGTAAATGTGACCTTATTTGGAAATAGGGTCCTTGCAGATGTAATCAAGTTAAAGGAGGTGATAATCTGATCACTTAATGGATCCCTAATCTGATGACTGGTGTCCTTAAAAGGAGAGGGAAATTTGGACACAGAGAAACAGAGGGAAGAATTCATTTTGAAGATGGAGGCAGAAATTGGAGCAATGTATCCACAGGCCAAGGAAAACCAAGGATTGCTTGCAACCACCAGAAGGTAGGAGAATCCAGAAAATACTCTTCTTTGGAGACTTTAGAGGGATCAGGGCCCTAGTGAACCTTGGGCCCTGCTGAACCTTGGTTTCAGACTTCTAGCCTCCAGAACTGTGAGGGAATAAATTTCTGTTAAGCCACCCAGTTTGTAGTTTGTTGCAGCAGCCCTGGAAACCTAATAAAAAGAAGCTTGTTTAAGATTCACTTTTCAGACCACTGAGAAGACATCACCTAATGTACCATATCATTTGATACAACAGTTATCACTCCATTTCTTGTGGAAAGCAACAAAAAGGAGCTAGAAAACAAATCTCCAAACAACAGATCTTCAGTAGGTGCAACAACAGGCCAGTTGGCCCTTCAGAGGAAGGAAGACTGGACCATAAACAGAGTGCTGCAAGGTCCTGCACATATTCTGGTGACAAACGGGTCAACCCAGGTATTCCTGAGCAACTATCTGGGAGGCCTTTCATGACCAAGTTGTGGTGTGTTTTAGATCGCTAAGGAAAGCTTTAGGCACTCACAGCTGGTGGCATTTTCCCTTCAACAGCCAGGGAGCACCAGCACTGGTAACAAGTCTCTAACTGCTTCAATGAGAACTACTTTACACAGACATATATTTGAGACAGGCTAGGACCTGGGACACTTTGCTGCAGTACTTGCACCTGGACAAAGGTCTTCTCAAGCAACAAAACACAAAGACACTATAAGGAACTAAAAATAATTGTGTGCATGTGCAACTGGGGCAAATTATCAACAACAAAATACAGAAAAGATCAAAATAAAACCCAACTGCCACTTGTGCAGAGCCAGGAGCAAAGGCAGGGGGTCGGGAGCAAAAGCAGGGCACCACCCATGCCCCCCACCCCCCTGTCCGGCACTCACCACCACCTAAGGGGTGGGCAGACCACCTAAGCCATGCCTCCAGCCCGACCCCTGGACACACCCCTCCCCTCACCCCATATGAGGAACCAGCTCGCCCCACCTCGGAAGCGAGCAAGGGAACCCGTTTTTGTTCTCGCTCCCCCCCTGCTGCAGCAGGGGCCCCAGTAAAGCCTAGTCTGAATTTCTTGTCTGGTCTCTGATCAATTTCTATTGATTAAGGAGTCCAAAAACCCTGGTCAGTAACATATTTACATATCAATCTAATAACTATTTAAAATTCATGCTCTATTTCAATGAGGAGTAAAAAGCTATATACTGGTGAGCCTAGATTTGTAACTGGGAAGGGATGTGCCCTTTTATTAAGCTTTATTAATTCCATTCCTATCAGACTCTGGCCAGTTCCCAATGCCCCCCATCTCTCTGGTCACCTCCACCTAATCTGGCACTTTCTTGAGAGCTGCCACCCCCAATGTGTTCCTTAGCACTCCCCTTCCAACAAGACTGGATCTTTCTTACCCCTCCTCTTCAGCCCACAGCTCCTTTTCCTTTTAAATTAAAACAAATGATCAAAATACCAAACCTGAAGAAATTTTTAAGTTGAAAAATCTTTCTACTCTCTCAGGATCATGGGCCCTGGCCTGTATCAGAAATCAGAAAGCCAATTCCCAGGTAAGCAGTCAATAATAAATTGCATTATTTTCTTTAGAATTCTTTTGGTTATTAAAATTAATGAAGTGTTATCAAAAGGAATTCAAGTTGGGAGATAGAGAAATAAGGTAAAGCAGCTAAAATAACTTTTCTTGAGGAAACATTCCCAAATGAATCCTTCTTTTTCTGTTTATTCCCAAGAAAAAACAAGGCAAGATAATTCTTAGCGCGTAAACGTCTGATTCAGAGTGTTACAGAGGAGAACTAAGAGCTTTCCTGGCGTGAGCAGGGTGCAGGCGTGGAGAGAGAAGGCTCCACACTGGTGGGCACAGCCGTGCCTGTGGTGGCAAAAGCAGCTGTGTGGCCAGGACTTACTTCAAAAGAAGCAAACTGTGGACATGGTTAAGGACAGAACGCCTTTATGTAAGGCTTTCACCCAGCGCGGAAACAATTTGATTTTTACTGACTAAGGAGGAAGAAATGCTTTGAGTAGCCAAGCAGTTGGTGAGAGGCCTTAGATGAGCACATGACCTGAAATCTGAAATTTTCCTTGGAAGGGGCTGTCTCAAAGGGAGTTTAAGAAAAGACCCCAGATGAATCAGAAAGGCAATCAGCATTTAGCATGAAACCCTGGGGTCAGACCCTGGGGTTAACAGGTGATGCTGTGTAATGTTCACAGAACAGATCCTATTGCCTTTTAATAGATAAAGAAAGATAAATTATTAAAATGACCTATCAACTAAGAGAAGCCACCATCCCAAATTCGGTGTGTATGATTCAAAGTTCTTATTTTAGAACAAAGTCAATCCTCCTTTCCACTATACTAATATTTAAGATGTCATCATTACAACATCTACAACTTACTTTAAATTTTCAGCACAGACTGTATTAAGTTGTGTGTGTGTGTTTTAAGTTACAGTCCAGAGGCGGCTATCATTCTAATCAGGCAGCCACGTGCCAGAGGTAGTCGTGAGCAGGCTCTCAGAAACACTGCAGCCACTCCAGACACGACTACTCCAGGAGTTCTGCTATCTATTCCTCTCATCAACTTTCTGAATGTCAAGTTGGGTTTTCTTTGGTAAAAATAGCGGTCTCTTAATTAGCATAAATGGTAGATAAATGTTAGGAAAGAGATCTCAGTGGTGAAATTAAATATATTAAGGTTATGTAGTTTGGCAAAACTTCTTTTAGAAACACTCACAGCCTGTGTGAAAATGGTATAAGACTCCAGTGAGGTCTGTGACCTGAAGCCGTGGAGACGGTTCTGGATTCTGGATCAGTGAACCTGTGCCAGCTATTAGCTTAGGAGGCTTTCTGTTGCCTGGCACTGGCTCTGGGTACAGCTGAATCCTGCCTCTGAAACACTGCTACAGCTGCCTGAAGAAAACAGTTTCTTCAAGGGAAGGCAAGTCAGAGAGCTAAGACTTCATTGAGCTGACAGAGGAGTCTGTATTAACAGTGTTGTTCCAGCTTGCTAATAAATGTTCATTTAATAAATGTCTGTATGTACCCCGGACCCTGTCTGGGGCTTCCGTTCACTGCTCCATGGTGGCAGAGCTGTATGAGAATAGCTGTTTCTTACTTATCTCACTTGTCAGTGGCTAACATTGTTTTTTAAAAAGAATATAATAGATATGCATGCAAGGTGGCTAAGTCAGATCTATAATTCTGTTCCTCAGATCATTTGTTTCAGAATCACTTGAAGTTTAGAATTCTTCGATTTCTCAACATCCTGCATTCTAAAGTTCTATGAGTGGGGCCTGAGAATCTGTATTGTAACAAGTTCCCCTAGTGATTCTCATATACTCTGAGGATTCAGACAATAAAGATATAACCAAAGAAGCATCATGATCATTTTCTGACAGCATTTCCCAATGGCAGACTAAAGACCCAAGAGAGAGGAAATATGACCCTGACCGCTGGGTTTGAAAACCCAAATCTGTAAAGCAATAGTAATAGCACACTGTAAAGCCCTCATATCTTATAAGCTCTATGCCATGAATTTGTGGTTATAGCTTTTTGCCTACCCATCTAGATGGACATAGATCAACACTCGCCTTAAGCACTCAGCAAGCTCATTCATGGCCGAAGATATCCCACTGCCATTTGGATGAGGAGGGATTATCGACAGCTTTCCCACTGAGTGCTGTCATCCATTTTCTGACAGCAATGAAAACTGCTGGCCAAAAGTCCATCTTGTTAAATATGTTTTGGGAGAAAGACCAGTTTAGCTACTGGGTTGCTTTTTCTCACATCGATCAGCCCAGTTTATTCACTCTGAAGACATCTTGTCTGACTTCATCCACTCATCAAATATTTATTGAGAGACTTTTAAAAAGCATGTAGCTTTAACTCCCAACAAAGACCATGGAAGATTAAAGAAACAGAGGTCTAGTTCAGGACTTCTGTCTCTGAGCTGCCACTCATCATCATATCATGATGCAGAGGGGAGAAGCACCCTCATACAGCAGTCAGAGGTTTTGAATTCAGGGGCTGGCTATAGACTCAGCAGCAAGTCAGTACAGCTCTTAGGGCTTCTATTTCTTCTTTTGGAAATTTAGGAATAAAAGGCTTGCCTTGATTATTTTTTAGAATTTATTAATTCATTTACAAATATTTATTGGTCATCTACTATATTCAGGAATTTTTCTAGGACCTTGGGGGATAAAGCAGGAAACAAGACATACAAGATGTCTGTTGTCAAGTAGGCTTATTCTAATAATTAGAGAAATATATACAAATAGTGATATATAAACATATATATACAAATAAACAGATATAGGAATATTAATAGGCATATTTGCAGAGGGAAGTATATGTACACATACTTTTTAAAGCTTAAACCAAAGCCTTTTCTGAGGATACAATGTATTTTTTTAGATCTCACATTGGGTAATTAGAATGAGAAAGGGAATAATCTAATGAAAGATTATTATTGATCTAGGCAACACACCTAGCATTTTAATAAAAGATATCCCTACGTTTCATTAATGAAGAAAAACATTTTCTGGCAGGATGCATTTCTCAAATTAGAAAACATGTCAGGTCTGTGTTCCAACACTTTTTCACATATAGAAGTAGAATTTATCATTAAAAGAATCTTCCATTCCACTAATCTTTTTATTACTTAAGAATCAAGATATTTGTGATAAGGTGGCTTCATGTAAGGCAACCTGTGTTAGGCAGCCTCTCAGAAGCCCCCAATAACCCCTGATTTCTTGTGTAATCCCCTTGCTTTAAGTGTGGGCTGGATTTAGTGACTTGCTTCTAATAAGTTGTATATAACAGAAGTGATGGGATGTGACTTCCAATTGTATATAACAGAAGACCGGATTATTAAAAACAAACAAGAACAAAACCTTTATGGCTTCTATCTCGTAAATTTTCTCTCCCACTTACTGGCTTTTCCCTCCCCGCCCCTTCTCCCTCCCTACCTCTCCACTTCTCTCTCTCTCTCTCTCTCTCAACCTTGTTCCTCTTCTTATTACTCCTGTATCTCTTTCTCCCTCCCTCTCTCTCTCCCCCTCTCTCTCTCTCTCTTTCTCTCTCTCTCTCCCTCCCTCCCTCTCTCTCTCTCTCTCTTTCCACACACACACACACACACACCCCACCCCATCATCTATAGAAGAGACCACTTGAAGAAGAGAGGCCCCAAAGGATCAGAGCTGCATAGAGGAGAACCGAGGCACCCCAGCCAACAGCCAGCACAAACGATCAACCAAGTGAGTGCACCATCTTGGAAGCAAACTCTCTAGCACAATAAAGACTTTAAATAACATAGCCACAGCCAACAGCTTGGGTATAACCCCATGACAGACCCAGGTGGTCAGAATCACCCATCTAAGTCATTTCTGAATTCCTGGTCTAGAGAAACTGTGAGATAATACATGTTTGTTCTTTTAAGCCACTAAGGTTTGGGGTAATTAGTTACACAGCAAGAGGTGACCAATGTATAATCCAAGGACATGATTCTTGAGAATAGTATTATGAGAATGAATGGATTCAGAATCTCATGCTTTATACTTAGAATATTTGAATTGGACTAGAAGAATATGGTGACATCATATTAACACTTTATCATGAAGAAACAATAAATTTGATGCTCCTTTTAGTTCAATGAGGTTACAGAGTTTGTTTGCTTTTTTTCTGAGATCTACTGAATCCACTGAATCAATATAAATACTTCAAACTTTACTGAAACTCCATTTTTAGCAATGTATTAGTTAACCAATTAAAAAAATGGTAGTCTTACCTCCAAAAAAGTACTTCTCGCCAGTTTTAACTTGAAGAGGACTGTTAGTTCGGACTGCTGAGGCTTCATCTCCATCGATAGTGAGAATAACAAAATTCTCCTTAGCTAGGAAACGGACTTCATGCCACTGGCCGTCATTCAACCCAGAACCTGTTAGATACAAGAGAAAAGGCCATTTCTTTTCTTAAGATGATTCAGTTTAAAATAATTTTTAATAACAACAGTCAGAGCTTTGTAAGTAAAAATTAATATATTTTCATCTAGGAAAATTCAGTGTGGCTACAATTAATATCTCATCTTCTTTAATATTATAAGTAGTTCTATCCTCTGCCAGACCAAATACGCCATAATATAACCCAATCAAGTAGGGACATAATGTGCCATCGGGGTACATGAGAAAATGGAGTGAATTAAGTTGTTTGGTAGACGATGATGAACTATTTTAATAACTTATTTTCTAGTTAGCTTTACTAGACTTCACTCTCAGATGAGAAAAAGGATTTGTAATTTTATCTCATGTCACTCTCTGCTTTTAAGAACTATTTTTTGTACTGTCATTGCCTCTCAATAGCCACATCTGGCAAGTAGAGCTAACAGAAATAAAGGACTAAAGAATAAATGTGTGAGTATGTGCAGTGAAGGGGAGAAGAATATGCCACCCCAACATATGCTATTTCAGCATACTGATTATTTTGAATTCAAGTTACTTAAGAAACAGCAAGTGCAGTAAGGATACTCTGACCCTCCTTTGTCCCTCTGAAAGCAGGAAACAAATCTCTCATGTGAAAGGTACCCTCCCTGTACCAGGAGGGTACAAGGCTTCCTTATCACTAGAGAGAGGGAAGTTAGGGCCAAGAAGGCTGTATAAACAAACCATGTTACTAATTCGTTAATCTACTACCCCAAACCCAAAACTCTGGGTTACCAAAGTTACCCCAAAACTTCTTTGTCCTGTTAATTCTTTACAAAATTAATCTTTTTCTTCAGCTAAAAGGTATAAAATCTGCCCTACATTGGTCACTTCTTTGAGTCTCATATTTTGGAGAGGTCCCATACGTACAAAATTATATTTGTTTTGGGCTTCCCTGGTGGCACAGTGGTTGGGAGTCTGCCTGCGGATACAGGGGACACGGGTTCGTGCCCCAGTCTGGGAAGATCCCACATGCCGCGGAGCGGCTGGGCCTGTGAGCCATGGCCACTGAGCCTGCGCGACCAGAGCCTGTGCTCCGCAACGGGAGAAGCCACTACAGTGAGAGACCCGCGTACCGCAAAAAATAATAATAATAATAATAATAAATTATATTTGTTTTCCTCCTGGCAATCTGTCTGATGTCAATTTAATTCTTAGATTAGCCAAAGAACCTAGAGGGGAAGAAAGGAAAAGTTTTCCTTCCCTACAGCAGTTATTTGTACTAATTGACCACTAATAGGTATGGGAAATGATACCAGGATTATCTGATCATTTACAAATAAGATATCTTTATAATGAATTAGGTTATATTTAAACAGATAAACATCAACAAAATAAATCAACAACTCCCTAACAATCACATTCCACTCTTGCCTAGTACAAAGGTCTTCAGAAATAGAAAATCTATTTAGTTATCCATTAGACAGAAAATAACAAAGTTTCTGTTTAGTTTGTGTTCATTTTTCAAATAATAATTAGAAAATTAAGGAGTAAAGAGAGGAGAACAGCCTTCAAACAAACGTATCTTGAAAGAGTTTAAGGAACACTGAGAGAGACAGAAATCTAAGTGAGTCAAAGTGACTTTCTTTCACCTTATAAAGGCCTATGGAAAGGGAAACTATTTTGTTCTAGACTACTCCAGATGGCTTAATCTAGAATCCACAGGTAGGAGTTACTGAAGGTACAGTTCAGCCTCACAAAAGAGGAGCCTAGCATGAAAAGGTATCCAAAAATGGAATGAGAGAAAATCAGTGAAGCACGAATGATGGCTTCCAAGCTTCTGATCAGAGGTCTGCAAACCACAGCTTATAGGCTAAATACTGCTTGCTGCCATGTTTCCGTGCAGCCTGAGAGCTAAAAATAAATCTCACATTTTAAATGGTTGAAAAATAAAATAATAGCAATATTAAATTACACGTGAAAATTATATCAAATTCAAATGTAGTGTCCACATAAAATTTACTGGAATACAGTCAAACTCATTTGTTAATACATTGTCTGTTCTACAGAGTCAAAAACAGTTGCTACAGAAACTGTATGGCCCACAAAGCCTATACTATTTACTATGTTGTCCTTTACAGGAAAAGCATAATCTAGTGATTGGTTTACATTATTAAACAGAAACACCATTTTAAAGAAAAAAAGTAAGGCTTCTTGGGGCTTGAAGATAGTCACATATATGTAGTATTAACTAACACTGTACTAGTAAATATCATTACAAATAATCATCCCTCAGGTATTTTTTTTCAGGATTTTCAATTTTTAACTTAGTAACATTTATTGAGCACATTTTATTTCAATGGAGGAAAACAGCTCTAAAGTAATTAATACTAAATAATTTTCAAATTATGAAATGTATAATACATACAAATACATATTTTTTGTACTGAAATTACTATGTAAACATACAGTCTTATTCTAAAAGTAAAGTCAGTTAGCTGTCAGACAAGTAGTAGTGTTTACTGAAACAATTCCTTCTCCAGTAGTGGGTTCTCCCACAAAACTGATTCATGGAGGACTGTACCGTCACCATAACATATTCTGTTAAATTATAAAACTGGAGTTAGTGTTAATTAGCCACAGAAGTGTATGGTTTTGATTTTGGTTGTTATTTTTGCCTTTACAATGTGATGAACCCTGCTTTGAAATGCAGTTTTGGGGCATGGGTCCCAAGGACAGTAATGTTACAAATGTTTAATCCTAAATAGTCACACATTCAGGGGAAGTCACTTATAAGCTGTCTTCAGTAACAGGGCTTTCTGTTCTAACTGGTAGACCAGAAAGCCTTCCTAAAAATTCTAATGAAAACTTCTTCATCATAAAGTTAATTTTTAAAGGGAAAATCACCAGCTTAATTGTTCATGACAAAAAGGTCTATTATTCCATCAGATTAAAGTAAAAAGGTTACTTTATTTTTTCAAGAAACTTAATTACTAAAGAAATTGGACCTCATATAAAAGCAGCCTTGTTGATAGCAGCCACTGCTGCATCTGAGCTTAAGGTGTGATTTCTATTCATTTTAATTCCAATTATTACTTTGAACTGTTAATGCTAATCATCAAGAGGGTTTTTTAATAACATGTGGATAAAGAAAAATTTTAAGAAGTGACATATTTTCTTTTGAGAAATTAGGTCATCCTTGCCCCACTGAAGAATGAACTTCATATATTCGGGGCCCATTCCTATCATAGATTGCTGAGGCATACCTCTTGACGATTAACATTAACAGTTCCAAACAATATTTCACAGAAAAAGATTTTTTTGAATTACTATCCCCAATAAATAGGTGAGAGAACTGAATCTAATAACGTTTAAGCATCCCGTATGTGGTAAATGTCAGAACTGAGAACGGGAACTCAGCTATATCTAGTTCTGGAGGCTGAGTTCTTATAAACAGCAAACAAAGAAAAACCAACAACAATGAAACATGGTATATAGACTCTGTGCATCTGTGATCAGAGTTCTCTTATACCCCCCACACACACACATACACACACACACACACACACACACACACATACACTTCCATCTGCCACCACATCTAGAGGGAGTTTCTGGAGTACCCTTGTCTCATATAGCATCAGGGTTGTGAATAAACGGAGACACCGATCTGGTTTCATCTGCCAACTTTCAGTACTTGCGTCATCAGATTTTTGTTGTAATGTAAGATCCCACTACTACATGTCTTTTAGTAGTTTCTTACATTGATGTTTTTCCCCTAAAATTGTAATTTGAATGGAAATTAAGCAAATTCTAGCATTATTTCCCTAAGGCATATTAAAGTAAGCCCAGGAGCATTCATTTAAATCATCTCCATACTTTGTGAAACTCAGCAAAGAGAACTCTGTGTTCACTCCTTTCATTTTATTATGAGTGGATCAATCAATGATCTTTAACATGCTATCATTCGTCAGTTTGTAGAGCTGAGATCCTAATCTAGGCCTTTTGCATTCAAACAGTAGTTCTTCCCACTCAGAACACAGCCATTAAATTTTATGGTGCGGAAAAAAGAAGATGCCATAGTTTCAGCATAATTTCTCTCCTCTTGTGTCCCTTCCCTTCAGTGCAAGGGAGACCTGAACAACTTTGTATGAAACACGGACTACTGAGTTTTGCCTTTACCATTTCCTGGGCTACCTGCCACTTGGGAAGTAGTACAGAATTAGTTTTGCTTCAGAGATACTATATGGAATAGCCTCTTTGAGGCATTTTAAAAAATTAACAATATTCTTTAGTAATTTTTAATTCATATGAAACAGAACATTAACGAAATTTAAGAGCTTTTGGAATTCTATAAAATTCACTCAGAACCGTGCAGTTGATCATACGATATACACTTACAATACCAATACAGTATTAAGGAAAAAAATGTATCATCATCCCAAGTTTTATTAGAAATTTGTGAGTTGTAAACAACAAAGAACACATCACCAAATAGGATTAAGGCATCATGTCTCATTTGCTATTAAAGAGATGGTATCCCTTCACTCAATATTCTGGAGCAATAAATGTCCCAGGGAATAGAGAGACTCACCAGGGTCCCAAATCCCAGACACTGTGGGGTCTTGGTGGCTGGAGAGTGACTCAGGACCAGACCAAATAAGGAGGCTAGTTATTGATACTTAAAAAAGAGACCCACGTCTCATACGGCTAACATTTCCTAAGAGCCTGGTATGTGCCTGGCACTACCTAACTCTGTATCTGTCAAATCTATTGCCTTTTCTCAATAATGAGCATCAAGATGGCAGAAGGGCAGGAAAATAGTGTGGCAGCTAAGAGGACTGACCCAGGAGCCAGGTTGCCTGTGTTTGCTCTGGCCCTTGCCAACCTGGACAATTTACTTAACCTCTTTGTGCCTCAGGCTTCTCCTCTATAAAATCAAATAGTAGTATCCACTTTGTAGATTGGTTTTAAGGAGTAGATGAATTAGGGTTTGCATAGCATTAAAACAGTGCCTAGCAGCTAGGAAACAGCATATCTGTATCTATACCATTAGGTCAAAAAACAAAGAAGGCTGTTAAGTCCCATTTTACAAAGAAAAAAGCAGAGACTTAAACGTAGTACTTTTTCTTTGGGGGTTATTGCATTGCAATTACAAATATTGGTGTAGTTATAAATAAGTCTTCTAAACAAAACAGCAATATAATAACTCAACAACGTGGAGATCATGAATATATACATATGAGACAACTAAAAAAAGTGTCCTAACATTATGCTAATGGGCACTTGAAACTTAGAAAAACATGGCCAGTGACAGCATTAGATGTGGGAAAAAATTCTGTATTCAACTAATTTAGAGCTGAAGATGCTTTGTTCTGCAAAAATGTGTTAGATGACTCACAAAGTTATGACAAAGACACTGATGTTAACGCTGCATGTGAAGAAATGTGAACAAAATTATTTCCAAAAAGTGAGAGTGAAAAATGAACTTTCTGGGCTTCCCTGGTGGCACAGTGGTTGAGAGTCCGCCTGCCGATGCAGGGGATACGGGTTCGTGCCCCGGTCTGGGAAGATCCCACATGCCGCGGAGCGGCTGGGCCCGTGAGCCATGGCCGCTGAGCCTGCACGTCCAGAGCCTGTGCTCCACAACGGGAGAGGCCACAACACTGAGAGGCCCGCATACCGCAAAAAAAAACAACTTTCTAAATTATTTATGTAATTTTAAAAATAGTAATTAAATATTAGAGACATTTTCACCCACAGCCCTAAAAGTTTATATATGTAAGTCAAAAGGTACTCTTAATTATCTCATTGGGAAAATGGAGGATTGCCTTTCATTTGGGGTCATATTTTATTCGGGTTGACGTGTAACATGCTCCATAAGAGACAGAGGTAGATTACAAGCCAGGGGTGTCTGACTTACAGACTCACCCTCTGAGAGGCAGAACAGTATAAGGATCTAGAGCATAGACTCTAAAGTCAGATGGATATAAATCTCATTTCTGCTCACCTAATAGCTGGGCCTTCAGCAAGTTAACCTCTTTAGGCCTCAGTTTCCTTCTCTATTAAATGGGGATAATAACAGTATCTACTTCATAGAGTTTTGAGAATTAAGTATATACACTGTCACTTAGAGCAGTGCCTGGCACATAGTAAGTTCGCTCTCAATAGATATTAGCTATTGTTTCATATTCAGTGAGTAAGACTAGCTCTCTAAATACCAACTTGGGTTGTTGTACGTTAATTCTATAAGTATTAACTATTATGAAATGAATAAACATTGGTTTTCTTTATGAATAAATACCCACCTCCCCATATGAATTTTATATTACAAGAGAAGTCTTGAGGAATTTGGGAAGGTAGCTAAATATATATCTCTTGTTAATATCAGGGTCAACAATTTCTAAAGCCAACTTTGAGCTATACAATAAAATAGGTCTTATTCCATCATAGTCACAGATGTACTTTCACCTCCCCAAAATGTGTTTTGTTTTCAACTAGATTATTCAATAGGTGTGGTTCTGAATGTCTGTGGAATATTTCCAAAAATCAAATCCAATTCCAAGCAAGGACTTCGCCTGATGACTAATTCTGAGGAGACTGATATAAACTGTAGTACGCATTTTCCAAAGTATTTTTGTTTTAAAAATATACACTACTCAACAATTTTGATGTACTTTTATACTTAAAGATTATTTGAATTTACTTTATGATAGATATCTCCAGTTATTCATTAATTCATAATTATAAAAACTTTTCAACTGTACATTACAAAAGGAAACTGACATTTTTACAAAGAGACTCTTTAACCTAAAACCAACATCTTTGAAGCCATATTCCAGTTTCTGGCTTTAATTCTTTCATAAAATATCGAAACTGTTTTACAATATTTTCTCTAGCATCTCCCTAACTTATAACTTCTAGAAAAACTTGTTTTGTATACAAATGTAAAATGTTAACGAAGCATACTCTATCCAGGCTGACTTTCTAATGGTACTATTTTTAAAGTAAGACTCTTGAGGTGGTTGCTTTGATTGAACAAGAAGAAACAGATGTTTCTCTTATTAGAGACAAAAGAAGACTGGTTTAATAAATGTTGAAAAAAAGAAAGTATTTAAAATATAGTCACAAACCAAGATGTAACATCTGTTTGAAAATGCTTCAATAAAATTACAGTGACTAGAGTTTTCAGTCTTTTGCTCAACATTTAATCCTGAGAGAAAACTCTCAGAGACTATAAAATCCGTCTTTAGGTGGTTACAGTATTCTCTGAGGTGTTACTAATATGTCTCATAAGTTATCAGTTACCTATCTATGCAATAAGAAAAAATACATCTCTATGTAGATATGCCACATACTATTACTTATATTATCTTTATAATTCCCATAAGGGAATCAATCCAATTTAATCTTGCTCACTTTTACACATCAATCCAAACCATATAAATATGGTCAACTGCAATCAGAGAGAACATGTAATACGATACTTGGGTAGGCACAAAATACTTTTATTTTTTAAGCTGAAGAAATTGTCAAATGCTCCTCTGTATTGGTATAGACAGACGTCACTTTGGAATATGTCTTTGCTCTGAAAGAACCACTTGAATGGAAGCTTTAAGTTAGAAATATACATTGGGGAGGGCCTACTGCATGACATTTTTTTTGTGTTGCTAGATATGACTCCATCACTAATTTAATATGTAGAATCTTAGAGATGGGATGAATTCTTTCCTTTCAGGCACTCAGAATCTTTTGAGAAAGAAAGAGCCCAGATTAATAGATTTTATTACGTTGTCTGCACCTTAGAGTCATTTGGGGAGCTTTAAAAGTTTCACACCGAAATTTCCAAATCATTGCTGGGAAATTAAACTTTTAAATAAACAGATATATACGATGCAATCCTAGTCAGAATCTCAACACTAGTCTTTGTAGAAATAAAAATAGAAGATTCTAAAATTTATAAGGAATTTTTAAAACCTTAAATATTCAAAATTATCAAAAAGAAAAACACAAGTAGAGGACTTATCATCTGATTTGAAGACTTGTTATAAAGCTATAGTATTCCATAAAGAAATCAGAACCGGACCCAAACATATGTGATCCATTGTTTTTTGGCAAAGGCTCTAAGGCAATTCTATGGGGAAAGAAAAGGTGATTTTGTGTTTGTTTCTTTGTTTTGTTTTGTCCAAAAACTGGTGCTGGAACAACTGGATAAATAAAGGGAAAAATGTATCTCAATTTCTTCTTTACTCAACACACAAAAATTAATTCTAGATGGATTTTAGACCCAAAAATAAAAACCTAAGTATAAAGCTTCTGAAAGGTAACATAGAGTATCTTTAGGACTTTGGGGTTAACAGAGACTTCCTAGAGCAGGGGTCCCCAACCCCCAGGCCAGGACTGGTACTGGTCTGCGGCCTGTTAGAAACAGGGCTGCAACGCAGAAGGTAAGTGGCAGACGAACAAGCAAAGCTTCATCTGCCACTCCCCACTGCTCACATTACCCATGAACCATCACTTGCGTTACTGCCTGAACCATCCCTCCCATGCCCCGCCCCCACCCCCTCCCACCCCCCCAGTCTGTGGAAAAATTGTCTTCCATGAAACCGGTCCTTGGTGCCAAAATTGTTGGTAACTGCTGTCCTAGAGGACATCAAAATCACTTGATAAATTGGGCTTCATCAAAATTAAAAATTTCCACTCATCATTAGACATATTAAGAAAATTCAAGGCAAGACAGAGACTAGAAGAAAATATTTGCAACATATATATCTGAACATGGAGCATACTGAAATACACTAAAAGCTCTTGTAAGTCAATAACTGGAAGACAAAAATGGGCAAAAGTCATACCACAAATAAAGGTAAATTAAATACCCATAGCCATGTGAAACATTTCTTGACACTGCTAGTCATCAGGGAAATTAAAGCCACAATGACATACAATTTTACACCACTTCAGTGGCTAAAAATTAAAAGGACTAACTAGGACCTGGATCAATGTGAACTCTCATACATTGCTGGTGGGATGCAAAATTGTACAGTCTCTTTGGAAAATTCTGATAGTTTTTAAATAAAGTTAAACATATATTAATCCTATGTCCCAACAATTTCCCTGCTAACTATTTTCCCCCCAAAATCAAAATGCACATTGCAAAAATATTTGTACGGGAATGTTCCAGCAGCTTTACTCATAATGGGACTAAACTGGAAATAATTGTATAACCATACAGTGTGTACTCAAACAAGAAAATGTTGCTAAGTAATAAAGAAGAATGAACTAGTGGTTTGGACATCACTGTTTTGCATGAAAGAATGTAGACACAAAAAAATAATATACTGAATGAATCCTTTTATAGGAAATTTTAGAACAGGCAGAACCAGTTTGTGGTGATAGAAATCAGGACATGAGTTGCCTATGTGGGGGAGGGTGCACACGGGCATGGACTGTAAGAGGCACAAGGAAACTTTCTGAGGTAATGAAATGTTCTATATTTCGACTGGAGTGTTGGTTGCATAAGTGTATATATTTATCAAAATCCACTGAATTGTGCTCTTAAGATCTGTGCATTTCACAGAGTTGATTCTCATTCGTGGATTCAGTACTTGTGTATTCACCTTATTGCTAAAATTTATTTCTAACCCAAAATCAATACTGTGGTGCATTCTGGTCATTCACAGACTCACGCATGAACAGACTGGTGAAAAATTGGAGTCGCTCGACTCACAAGTTCCCAACTGAGGTCAAATAAGGCATCTCTTTGCCTTCTTGTTTCAGCTCTTATCCTGAAATCAAGTGTTCTTTTCACTGTATACTTAGTGCCATGTTTTTTTGCATTTTTGTGCTTTTTGTCAATTTTGCCATTTCAAGTGGTCCCCAAATGTAGTGCTGAAATGCTGTTTAGCGTTCCTAAGTGCAAGAAGGCTGTGATGTGCCTTACAAAGAGGAAATGTGTACATTAGATAAACTTCTTTCAGGTATAAGTTATAATGCTGTTGGTTGTGAGTTCAATGTTAATGAATCAATCATATGCATTAAACAAGGTAACTTTAAACAGAAATACATAAATCAAGGTTTGTATTGATGCAAATACAAAAACAAGGTTATGTATTGATGCAAATGTTGTGACCACAGGTTCTCAGGAACCTAACCCTGTATTTCTTGTACGAACAATGGTTCAGTATTCACTAATTGAGTATTTGCAATAACTATGCATAATATAACTATGATGAATAATGAAAACCAAATGTATTTTGTAATTTTTACCTCAAAAATATATAAACATTTAAAATCAGATAAAAGGAATGATGATATTCATTTTTAAATTCATCTAAATTTTATCCAATGCCCACTTTATACTTTTTTTATTGCATTATCAAACAATGAGAAACCCAATATAGAACACACCATTATTTGCTACTAAACAGGGGAAACCCAATGAGACTCTGTATGTTTAACTTTTGGATATCAATATTTTAGGAAGTTAAAAAACTTAAAATAACTACTCCAAGACTAAATTTTCAAGTAACAACCTCTAAAAATTGTTTCAACCATTACTGATTCCCAGCCGAAAGCCAAAGATCATTATACTTCAAAATCTCATTCAAAGATTTATGACCATTTTAATGATGACTGTTTTCTTGAGACAATCTTCCAAAGCAAGTATCTTTAGTAGTAATATGATTATGTGAATATCATCTTCAATACATCTTATCAATCTAGGAGTCCAGTTCATGTACCAATTTTGGCATTTACATTCCTTCATTCCAGTGTTTTATCCTCTCTTGAATATAAAATGTAATATAATTGCATTAAATAAGAAGCTGTTGCTAAGTTAAAAGAAGATTTTAATTCATAGGACTTCTGATTAATGTACACATATAGATAAGCCCAAAGATACAGTGTGGTATAGCAGTTAAGTGTCTGTGTGTCATTCATACCTGGATTCAAATGCCAACCACACTCCTCCATTCATGTATAAATACATGTTGAGTACCTACTATTTCCCAGGCACCATGTTAGCACTGGAAATACAGAAGTAAGTCTGAAATAATCTCTGCTCTAGCAAAATCTAGCTATTTTCCTGTGAGCAAGTTATTAAACCTCTCTGCAACCTGGTTTCTTCACTTACAGAAGACATAATACTATGTCAGAAATTTGTTATAAATAATCCATGAGTTATAATATATAGGAGCCACCTTATACTATCAATAGTTAGTAGCAGTTTTTATTTTATCATTATCATTTTTGCTGTACATATACAAAGACAACTACATGTATATATAAAGAAAATAACTTTCAAAATTCTACAAAAGGAAGACGTCATATTTTGTGAGTTGTGCGTGTGTCTACATAGGGCAGATAAAGGCATATTAAGCAGTGGTAGCTTAAATGGATTTCAGATCATAAGCAGATAACTTTTATAATTTTTTTCATCTTTAAGATAAAACTTATTGAAGAAAATTTGGAAAACTAATAAAGTATAATAAAGGAAAAAAAAGATTCATTACACCAAGAGACATTACACTTAGTATTTGATGTCCTTTACTCTAGTTTTTATCATAACTGCAAACCATTCAGATTGCTGTGATGCTATGACTAAAGGTGAACAAGTACAAAAGGAAGAAGCAAGTGATGATCACCATCTGCTAACTTCTGATTTGTGCTGATGGAGATTTGGCAGCCTTGTCCTTTCAGTTTAACCTTTCAGAATCTAAGGAGAATAACATGGAAATTTACCTCCACTAGCCTAAGCTCTTCTAGAGTTTTATTCTGAACTCATTTATTGATTTCCTACCACGTAACTGGCATTGTTTTAGGCACCAGGATATAATGGTGAAGAAGAAAAGGTCTTGCCCTCTTGGAGCTTATATTCTTATGTGCAGAGACAGACAGCAGACAAATAATGAATCGGTTAATAGGTACAATTTCAGATGGTGATAAATGTTATAACAGAAATAAAACAGATGTTGTGATAGCGAGATTCATGGGGTAAGACTAATTGCCAAGGGAGAACTCTCTGAGGAGGTGACAGTGAACCTGAAACCTAAAGGATAAGAGGAGGCCAGTCATGTGATAATTTGATGCAAACGCCCTGAAGGGAGACACGCTTGGTGTACTGAAGTACCAGGCCCTAAGATGACTACAGTGGTTTGAGTATAGAGATTAAGGGGGAAGGATTGAGAAATGGGAGGAAAAAGACAGGCAACAGTGTAATAAGTTAAGGGCCTTGTAAGCTGTAATTAGAAGATTAAATGTTAAGTGTGACAGAAAACCTATGTTTTATGCAGAAAGTGGCATGATGCTATTTTAAAGATAGACGCTAGCTACTGTACAGTGAATGGATTTAGGCAGGCAAGAGTGAAAGGAGGGAGACCTATTACGAAGCTCTTACAGTGGTTAGGACCAGACGACAGAGGCTTGGACAGAGGTTAACAATGAGAAAAGTGGTCAGACTTGTCATCTATTTCAGAAGTACTGTTGACAGGTCTTTTTTTATATAAAAAGCTATTTATTTATTTTTAGCTGCATTGGGTCTTTGTTGCTGCGCGCAGGCTTTCTCTCGTTGTGGCGAGCAGGGGCTACTCTTCACTGTGGTGTGCGGGCTTCTCACTGCGGTGGCTTCTCTTGTTGCAGAGCTCGGGCTCTAGGCACATGGCCTTCAGTAGTTGTGGCTTGTGGGCTCTAGAGCACAGCCTCAGTAGTTGTGGCACACGGGCTTAGCTGCTCCGCGGCATGTGGGATCTTCCCGGACCAGGGATCGAACCCATGTCCCCTGCATTGGCAGGTGGATTCTTAACCACTGCGCCACCAGGGAAGTCCCCTGTTGACAGGTCTTACTCATTAATTGGTTATCAAAAGTTAGAGAAAGAGAAAAATGTGTGACTTAAGCAACTGAGTGGAAATCAAAGCCATTTAACTAAGTAATGGGAGACTGGGGAAGCAAGCTGTTGTTTGGTATGTCCATTAGGCATCTAAGTAGAGAAGTCGGGAGGTGGTTGTATATTTGTGTCTGGAGCCCAAGGAAGAGTTAAGGTTTGGACATAAAAATCTGATGTCATGAGCATAAATCATCAGATTGAATACAGTTAACGAAGAGAGAGCTTTGAGATAGAGAAGAGAGTTTAGGTTGAGTCTTAGAATGCTCTGAACTTGAGAAGTTGGAAAGAGGATGAGGGCCCAGGAAAAGAGACTGGGAAAGAGTACCAGTAAAATAGGAAAGAAACCAGAAGAATGTGATGTTAACGAAGAGACTAACTCAAGAAAGAGGGACTAGTTGAATCTTTTAAGTGCTTCTGAGATATTAAGTAAAACAAGGACAGGAAGTGGACATTAGATTTGGGAATATGGAGGTCGATGATAATTGGAGTGGGGTGAGCAGAATATAGCAGGTAAGGAGTGAGAATACCGAATCCTTGAGTGGTTCAGCTATACAGGAGAAGAATTATGAGTAATGGTGTATGTTGAAAATCTGAAGAAAAGTATGAATCCTGTCCTAAGAAAAATCCTTATTAGTATATATCCAAAATTTTTATGTAATGTCAGGGGTTTAGCTCTTCTTTCAGGTTAAGAACCTGGTTTATACAACCCTTCATCTTCTACTTGCATCACTGCCTTTATTGGGCAATGAGAATA
The DNA here is from genome assembly GCF_964270905.1 of Leucopleurus acutus. NCBI lineage: Eukaryota > Metazoa > Chordata > Mammalia > Artiodactyla > Delphinidae > Leucopleurus > Leucopleurus acutus. The sequence goes on along the minus strand of NC_139144.1, from coordinate 100,503,513 downwards.
CTATCAATTCATTTATCCTTTTCAGATTCATTACTTTTCTTACTTTCCATTTTTTACATTTAATGGCTTATAAGTTATATTTTCTGTTCCTTAATTTGTTTTTTTAACAAATATGTCAGTTATTTATTATTAAATATTTATTATTGTTGTTTAAATCACTGTTTTGTTTCTGTCTAAAGTAGAAAGTTATAGTTGTGAAACGATTATTATACAATTTTGGGAAAATAAGTTATCATTACTAATATTACAATTCATTTCTTAAATCTAAATTAAATTATAGTCTTTTATCTTTGTTCCACGTATGTCTCAGAAAAATTGCAATGTCATACAATTTTTCCCTAAAGGCACAAAATCATCCCTATTTATAGGAAATCGACATTGTCTAAATGGCAAGGACATTCAAATCAATTCCTCTTTTTCTGGGGGAATACCTATGTGAAACACTGTAGAAAATATAAAAATAAATATGATGATTCCTGGTCTCAAAAAGTTTGCCTTATTGTACCATCTAATGAGGTTTAAATATCTTTACATACATTTTTATAATTGCTATGAAACGTTTCCCGATATTTTATAAACTGGAGTGAGATGGCTGAGGAAAAAGAAATGAAAGATAAATGAGGAAGGCAAAATGTAGCTGAGAAGATTTGGGGATCCAGCTAGGGATCTTTGACAAGAGGTGATCCCAAAGGTGGGCACTCCCTTGTTGTGCACAGCCTTACTGTAATATGCTGTTAAAACTGTTGATCCCCCATCTTCCCGGCTAGCATAACCCCACTCGTGAATATTAGAATGATTACAGAGTACCTTATCTCATCCATGTCCCAAAGGCACATTGTTCCTGTCCTCCTACACATTAGGGAGAAAATAGAGCTACATGACACTATCAGTCAATGACTGTTTTTCTATTCTGTCCCATCGGTATTATAGAAGTGATGTAAAAAGAATATCTTAGAGAAAGAATACTAGGAACAGCATAAATGAAGATAATAATAGCAATTTAGCCCAGGTTAATTCTTGAACCCATTTTCTCATTTTTCTAAATTTTGATAATAAAACAAATTCAAAGCTTAAAATTAACAATTGTCAGAATTTAAGATTAGCTTTCTTTAAAACAGTACATATAACAAAATTCCCTCTTTTCTTCTAAATATTTTTCAAAGTCTTGGTTTTATCATAACCATAGAGAGCTGTGAACGTAAGTGGCTTTGATTAAAACAGAGCTTTTTTATACCTGTGTGTGCTGGATAACTCCAGTGAGAAAACTGTGTTTAATTTAGAGAAGTTATCCAGACATTCACGGGTTCAGAAATTTTTGAGTTCAGAGGATAATCACGAGCAGAGTCCTGGCATGGAACAGATATCTTAAAATATTATGTTCAGGTATATTTTACGATTTGAATATAAATCATTATTTTTAAATTGCATCATAAAAGGCATAATAAAACCACAGTTTCTCATTTCAGATAATTCTGCATTACCCCCCTTTAACAGAACTTTGTTTTTATACTTGCCACTGAATAATTTTCACCCTTTACTCAAAGGCAGGGTCTAGTTATTGTACCTAGGTCACAAACATAGGCAAAGATTCAGTCCCTACCTTTTACAAGTAGTTGTTTTTTTCCCAACCTCTCTACTACTTGTTCTACTATGTGACTCCTAGCGTGAGAGGCAGCTTCTGTGTGTTTCAGCTCAGTATCATTTCCTCCAACTGGACTACTCAAGAGCATTGAACCATGAAGGGCATGTCTCCAGATATTTATAAACTACTCTCTCCTGCAATCTTCAAGTCAACAATCCTTTTTGAGTGTCAACTGCCTTTTGGTAGGTTTTCTCATCCTTTGTGGCAAAATGGGAGAGGAAAAATGCTACAGGAAAGCACACTGAAATCACACTTGTATAAAAAATGTTTCATATATATTTAGGTTACAAATTTATTCCATCCATCCTTTCTTGTGGATTTTAATCTGGATAAGATAAGCATCGGATAAGATTAAAAATTAAAAATATTTCAAAAATTAATATATTATTAGAGCATAAATTTTTTAAACCGCTGATTTATTTTTTAGTGTGGTTTCATGGATTTGTATTAGGTACACAAGTTGTGTGTGTGTGTTTGTATATATGTGTGCACATATGTGTGAAATTCACTACAGGACACATAAGACAGGAGGGCAGTGTGATACACTAAAATAGAGCCAGATTAGAATTGGGATAGCATGGACACTAATATTACAACTACCTCTCTGGCCCAGAAATCTTTATCAGTGAAATGAATGATTCATACCAGTTGATTACAAGATTCCTCTCAGCTCTAGACACTTAAAATAAGACTACAATACATTCATGTACTGCAAAGGGGAACAGAAAAACCAATGACAATGTATCAATTAAAACTGTTATGTAGAGCATATTAATAAAGCAAATACTGATATAACTGAAGTTGTATATTTTGGTCTGTAAGTCTGTACTTGTCCTGCTGGCTGACTCTAAGCGTTAAACACAATGGTCATGGACCATGGAAGAGACTTTGGAAGAGACTTTGCCTGAGATGAAAAGAGAAGAATCCACGCTGAAAAGACAGACAGTCATTTGAATTTTGTACTATAGTGGACAGAAGATGGGGGCCACAGATAGCTTCATGGAAACATGAGAGTAAATTGATGGCAGACCAACTTGGAGGGTGGATCCAGCACTGTAGAAGGAATTAAGATCTTTCACTGTTTCAATTCTGAAAGAGAATTCTTTGCCATTTCTGTGATTTAACGTAAGAGGTAGAGTCCCAGAAAATACTGGCAAATTGAAAATAGAAGTAAGGCTTTTGGCAAGAGCATCTGTCCTTTACTGCAGAAATTCTCTGGAATATTAATAAAGGATTAGAAAGATGTCACACAGCAGAATCCCACACAGGGTGTTACCTGAGGGAATCTGTGGTAGATTAGATGCCTTACAGTGCTAAAATTCTATATAAACATTTATCATTTTCTTATTAACAGGGCATATCCTATATAAAGATAACATTAGAAATATCTATACATGGATTTTTTTCTGTACCATATAGCACAATCCTGTATTTTAGTAGTTATTTATTGAACATTGTTTAGCACTGGTTGCTAGATGGGCAACCCTCTAGTTAAAATCAATTACTGACTTTAGAAGCAATCTGGAGTGTTGGTAATGGTCTGTCTCTTGATCTAAGTGAAGATTACATAGATGTGTCCAATTTTTCAAAAACTTCATTAAGCTGTACATTCATGATATGTGCATTTTCTATATGAATAATATATTTCAATAAAAATAAAGCAAGATAAGAGTCTATGTGATGTATAACCTAACTGAAATAAGTAAAATTGTAGACAATATTGAGGCCACTATTATCTTTAAAGAGTCATGAGATAAATGTATACAGAAGCCACCAAAAAATTATGAAGTATGCGCACAGTTGTCGAATATTAAAACAACAGTAATTTAGAAAATCTGATAGCTATTAATGTCATTAATTTAACATGAATTGTGATGTAAAAGAAAAATAAAGATTATTGGGGGACTGCAACCAGGTAAAGACTTCATAAAAATTCTGAGGTGGACTTCAGGGCACTTTCAAGGGCTTTTAACTGTGATGTCATTTTTCACATTATGTCTAATTTCATTTCTAAACTTAAGGGCTTTCCTGTCTTTGATTAACTTATCAACCATGATTATGGCCCTTTCATGTCTCACAGATACAGGGAATGCAAACTGCTTTCACTCATAAGAGAGGAATAAAAGCCCTCTGATATAAAAATATTCACTTTCTTTATGTTTGCTTTCTCTCTAAATTTTATAGTGTCTACCACTTTCCCTTTTAAATTTTCACTTTTAGGCTTTGTTTGTTTCCATTTTTCTTGAGTTCACTATCTCTGTATCTTAGACTTAAAAGTAAAATAAAATGGTTCAAATATTCTAACACTCAGATCTCATGAGCTCAGATCTCATGAGCTCACCATTGTCACAGTTCACTTAGTTTGAGAACTGTCACAATCTTGTTTCTGCTCTCAAATACCTGAGAGAGAAAAATTTCATCAGAAACTATGGCTCACAATAGCAGTGATTCTCCATGAGAGGCCAAGCCTTCGTGGTTTAAATCTGAAAAAGCATACATGACTTGAGGAAAAAAAAATCATGTGGCTGGTAATTAATTTATATAGATTATACTGTTTATACATAGAGTATACACAGAACATACTATATTCATATTACATACCATAAACACAAAGCACACTTCTAAGACTAATAGCTAAAGCCACTGTACCCTTTGTAGGTAGCTCAGTCCTTAGTAATTGTACTAAGTATTCACACCTGCTAACAAACCCCCAAGGCAAAGCCACCATCTCTGAAAAACAAGGAGGAATAAGAAGACAAGACTTCAGGGAGAAGGTGGAATCTGATAAGTAGCTCTAGCTCTCTCCTTTTGGAAGAAGGGGTTCTTTCCCTCCTTCAACAGAGATTTCCACAAGAGGGTATCTCTGCCCCCAGGTTTAGAGGGTGGTGAGCTCCAATAGCCAGTAGCCTACCTGCCCATGATCATATCAATCAGAGTCAAGAGAGGGGACTCTCGGTCAATTCACTGTGAACCAGTTCTCTAAAAGTGATCAAAAATAATCATTTGAAGAATCAAATCATGAACAGCTAATTCACTAAATTCACCAAACTTACAAATTTATCAGGGAACTGTGTTAAGGAATATTCTTCTAGAATATATTCTGTGAATATGAATATATTCTTCTCATGAATATATTCATGAATATATTTGTCTTAAGTAGGTTCAATAAATGTGAATATATTAGTAGAATTTTAAGGGTTATTCAATTTATCAGAGGCTTAGGGTCACAGGTTCAGTGTTTTAATGAATATATTCATTAAGAATATATTCATGAGGAATATACTTATGAACTAAATCATGCCATGAATATAGTGAAAGAGGATATAGTCAGTGAATTCTTTCATTCACTCACTCAATATTATGGTATAGGTAATACCCTAGACATTAGGCTATATCAAAATCAAAGCTCCTGACCTCATAGAGCATAGATTATTAATACATCTATTGCCTTTAAAGAAGATTAGTCTCTAAAGTAAGTTTTTCACAAATACATTTTGTAAATTTTGTGAATTCACCTGCTTCCAAAGGAGATAATCATTAAGTGATGTTGGGGACTCCTACATCACATGCTTATGATTTATTATAAAAATTTTGCACCAGAAGTTGATAATATTGGTCTTTATCAGCCTTTATTATGAACTTTGAAGAAAGTTACATGTGAACATTATAAAACAAATAACTAGTCATTCTGTGGATAACCAGAGCTACTCCCCACTTTGAAAATTAACAAATGAGTAAATCAAGACTCAAAGAGTGAGAGTCCTGCCAATATCAAGCAATAAGTTGCAAAGTTGGAAATAAGACCCAGGGTTGTGGATTTCAAGTCAAAGATTTTTTTCCACTTTCCAGAGCTGCACTTATTATCAGTATTACAACTTTGCATTTTCCAAAATCTGAGTGTTCGTAGCTGGACTTAACACTGGTTATTAACTCAAATTTCTAAAGTAACAGCCGACACATTGCTATATTTAAAACAGATAGCCAACGAGGACCTACTGTATAGCACAGGGACCTCTGCTCAACATGCTGTAATAACCTAAATGGGAAAAGAATTTGAAGAATAGATACATGTATACGGACAACTGAATCACTTTGCCGACACCTATACAACATTGTTTTTAAAAAAAAAAAGATATCTTACTTTTCGTTTCATTAGACTTGTATTTCCCAGCAGCATTTTTTAAAGCAAATTATGGTACACATAGAATACACCTGAGCAACTTCTATGTTAAAGCGTGAAAATAAGGTTAATGTGAGTATAATAGTTATGGTTACTAACTCTTGTTTTCAAGCAATGAATAGCTTCATTCAGTAACACATTAGTCTTTTTTGTGTTAGCTTCCTGAGAAAGAGAACAATGAAGCTGCTTGTGTTAAGCTCTGTGTGGCTTTTAAAAGAGAAAATGTTCTTTCCCAAAGGGCACTACAAAAAAAAAAAAACAAACTAAGCCGAACATTGTTATTCTGTGAGAAAGACATCAAAACAAAATGAAACTCTTGGCATTTTAGTGGCCCCGTTTGCATTTTACTGAGCACGACTTCCACCGTGGTCGCTGGAAGAGATGCCTGAATATGAGGCAGATCTGCTGGAGGCTGTCTTACCTCCGTTTTTGTCTCTGAACTGAGCAAACGCACAAAAGGGCTTCTGTTATTGTTTTCCTGTGCCCAAGTCAGTTGTGTATTTCTTACCAACGAGTTCTCAAAAAGAACTCGAACAAACAGGAATTGGACACTGGGCCCTCTTTTCACTATTGATTTCGTCTGTTTATAAACAGCGGTTTTTCAACGTTGGCCATGTCTCGGCTCAAACAAAAACGTATGGTTACACGGGGCATAGTTTACCATCAGCTCTGTTCAATGGGAAAACAATCAAACGCTATTTACATCGTTTAAAAAAAGGGAATGGAGGGCTTCCCTGGTGGCGCGGTGGTTCAGAGTCCGCCTGCCGATGCAGGGGACGCGGGTTCGTGCCCCGGTCCGGGAGGATCCCACATGCCGCGGAGCGGCTGGGCCCGTGAGCCATGGCCGCTGAGCCTGCGCGTCCGGAGCCTGTGCTCCGCTGCGGGAGAGGCCGCAACAGTGAGAGGCCCGCGTACCGCAAAAAAAAGAAAAGGGGGGGGAATGATCACTTTGTTTCTGTGTGGCGTTGAATTAGTTCATTGTGCTACATAGATATTAAGAACAAATCCTATCCCTTTACTCAGGCGGTGCCTGCACCTGTGAGGGCAGACCTCCTTCCAACACCTTGTAAATGTTAACATATTCCACCCTGACTAATAAAGCTTAGTAATAACGTCACCGCTGTAAGGACGGCGTCATCAATGATTTCATTCTTAGAGCTTTTAAACTGGTGAATTCCCAGGATGGTCTGGTGATGCGGGGAACCCATGGAGGGCTTGTCACCGGCGAAGCCCGTTAACAATTCTCGGGAAATAAAAATAGAATCTGGGTAATAAGATAAAGCCTAACCTTTTTTTTCTCTTTTCCTTTGCGCTTGGTCCAGTTTCATTCGCTCACAGGGGCCGCGAGCAGAGGCCTCACACCCCGGCACTTCAGAACGCAGTTCCTGGTGAAAAATGGCTGCTGCCCTCACCTCAGCTCTGCGGGCCGTGCGCAGAAGCTCTTAAGATGGCCGCGGCAGCGGGCCCGCACAGAGACGCCACACCCAGCCCTGGGAGCTGGGTCAGTGAGCAGCCCGCCCCGCCTACCCCGGAAAACTCGGCCCCTCCCCCTGCGGACAAGATCAAAGCAGCCCCGCCCACAGCCTGGCGGGTGGGGGAGAGCGTGTGCTCTTAGAGCATAGCTACCAAACTCAGACTCGTTTTATTGGTGCGGCAACATGGGGCAGGAGGATCCTTGTTGACTTTGGAAGGTCATTAACAAGCTGACCAGGATTATAAATGAGTAGTGTGTGGTATGAGGGTGGATCTTCTTGGGACTGGTCTACATAGCAACACTAGGAGCCCAATTAGCATGAGTTTTCTTTTTAATTAGGCACTGTATAATCAAAACTATAATTTAGCCCCTATTATGTTATGACAGTGAGGTATTAAGAAGGTAGAATAAGTCTCTCCCTCAGGGAAGTTAGATGCTAGATGAAAATGTGTTCTATATGATTATTATAACCTATTGGCATAAATGTAAAGAATAGTGACAATGAAACTTTCAGGATCTGGTGCCTAATTTTATCAAATATTTACTGATGTCTACTATGAGAAAGGCATTCATTTTCTTCAAGATTTATCTTCTCTGGTTTGAGTCAATGTTTTAGGAATGAATGACAGTCTCACCTTCAGCTGTTCAAGAAGTTAAATCGTGATCTACTTTTTCCTTTGAAAAGATAATTTTTAATTGAATCATATTTTTAAATATTCATCCTGTGCAGAACTTTTTAATGCATTATCTGAAATTCAAGTATATCTATCACTAATAAATTTATGTACATTATAACATGTTGAAATGTAGATAAGTATTACTAACATATTTGGCATAATATTATAAAGGTTCAGAGTGATTAAATTTGGAGTTAGTTATTTAATCATCTTCATTATAATTCTTATTTCAAGTATATATTTTTGGATGTGTCTAGCAAGCTATGTATAATGATCTATATTCAAGATAGAAGCTAATTTGTATTTATTGACTCCTACAGTAAAAAACTGTAAGCTCCATTCTGTTAGAAGGGCAAGGTTATAAAATCCTATAGATGCAAAATTATAAATTTCACTCATTCATAATTTTAGAATCATTTTTAAGGTAATTGTGCAAGTTTTATTACTTAACACCTTATGAAAAGATTGAAATACTTTTAAAGGATTAATTATAAAACAAAATTTTATTGCTATATTATGGAGAAAATCATCATGCTTTTATTAATTTTCAGTAGGAATGTTTCATTTTCCTTTATAAAAATGAAAATTTCATTCAATATAAAATTGTATAAAATATTGTTTTTCATTTCAGTCATTGAATCACTTGATTTTATACCTACCGAGGTCATGGTTGAGAGAAATGGTAACTTTTTTCTCCTACATTTGTAAGGAGGTTAATGATTAAGGAGGAAATAAGAATGATGCTGCCTCCAAGAAAACATGAATGATTTTACTCATTCCACAGATATATGATTTTTCTGTAGTTACAAATTCTGTTGAATGTAGGGTATAGGGACTATTTGGAACATTATCCTCGACTTTAGAGATACTTACTGACTTTTGGATGGTACATGTGTGTAAATTAAGTAAATATTGCTTAGTGCTAAAATAAAGAACTGACAATTAACTTTGGAATGGATGGCTTACTTTCTCTTTCTTTTTTCCTTTGTTTAATGTTCAATTTATTAAACTCATGAATCTAATACCCCAAACTGAATTTTTTCTTGGGGCCTTTAAATATTGATTACAGATTTATTAAGCGTGTCATTTTAAAAAGTTTAAACTAACTGTAATTATATATTTAGAACAGCTGATCCTTTTAAACACTTTGAAACCATAATTCACAAACATAAAACAAAGGCTACAGAACTTATTGTTATAGTTTCACTTAAATTTACTCTAAAGCATCAATATCATAGGTTTAATGTCTTTCTTATTTCTCTTCTTGTTTTTCTATATTTGTTTTTAGATACCCTCAGAGTTTCAGCATTATTAATTTTATTCCTGTCCTTGGGTCATAAAATTCTTAGCAGATCCTGAAGAAAAGATTACCTTATCAGAACTGCCTAGATTGCAGAACTTTGGTTTATTGACTGACTAATTCTTGATCATACTTGTTTCTCTCAAGGTGATTCTAACCCAAACCACCTTTCTATATTAAGCTTTTCTATAAAAGCTTAACTATAAAATTAACTATAATTTTCTATAGTTAAATTACACCTGTTAATGCCAGTGCGACTATTTCAGGCCTTACCTTATGCGTAGGGTTTTAATTTTGCAACCTAGTATTTATCTCTGACTTTTTTAAAAAAAAATCACTTGGCCATTGTTATATATAACCTATTATCTTGTCATAATCAAGTATTGATTTTTGTGTCTTAGCTTTATAAAGTTACACTTCCCTTATTAGCACTGAGATTTAATCTCTTAGGGGTTGAGAGATTAAGTCTGTGTAGTTAAGTGTTCCTCTGTAGGTCATCTGGCAAACGCTGTGGAACCCCCTTTCAGGTTGGTTATTGTGGGTGCCCACCCAAACTGAATAGTCCTTCCTGTTCTTGGCATCTACATTTTCTGGGGCTATTTGACTTACAGTGTCCAGTGTTTATTCTTAACAGATAAAGCAGACATATGACTGTGCTTTATAAACATACAAGATTCATAGAAGAAATATCAAACCCTCTTAAATATTAAAATCAATAAAAAATAAACATGATCTATTATAGTCACTACTTTCTATTACAGTAATCTTTCGGGCAGGCTTCATAATAACTTTTCTATTTTGAGTCATTTTGAATTCATGGTCTTTCACTAAACTCGTCTTGTAAACCATGATGATGATTATGATGGTGATGGTGGTGGTGATGATGATGGTGACAGTGCTTTTGATGCTCAAGTTGTAACTTCATCCTAAGAGATGCATCTTTTTTTAAATAGGCAAGAGTAAACTATAGTGTTTAAGCATGCACATTTGGGTGATAAAACCAAAAAAACAAAAAACAAGAAAGTCATTATTATAAAAGTGAGGATATGAAGAAGGGGAAGGGGGTGTGATCAGAATGAAGCTTGTGGAAGGAGCTTATGGAATAGGTGGCAAAGTTCTATTTTTTGACCTGGGTAAATATTTGATTTGTGTGTGTGTTATATCTGCTCTATTTGTATAATAGTAATTTTATTTACAAATCTGTCACCATATGGTCACTGGGGGGCCCTTTATGTTGACTCCTTTATCCTTTATACACTGCCCCTAAAAAATATGGAACGCTTCACGAATTTGCGTGTCATCCTTGCGCAGGGGCCATGCTAATCTTCTCTGTATCGTTCCAACTTTAGTATATGTGCTGCCAAAGCGAGCACTGGCTTACTTTCTTTTGAGGGCATTAGGGAGAAGTTTCATGAAAACTTCATGGAAGAGTTTCTATTATTGGAAATGGATGGTAAGGCTACTTGAAATGAAGGGATTGTTAAGAATAAAGGAATGGAAGTTTAGCAGGTTATTTTGTTTTCATGATTTCTGCCCCTTCCTGAGCTCCTTGAACACATAAATGAATATATATATACATATATATATATTCATGAATCCCCAGAGCTAAAATGCTCACTGTATGTTTGCTGAATGGATAAATGGACTACGTGTCCTTCAGTAAGAGCCCTTTGCATGCAGGAGATATGACAAGAGGTACTGGTTGAAGACAACTCATGAAGGACTCTGAATTTCAAGTTAAGAAGTTTGAACTTCATTCAGAAGAAGTTTATGAAGTGAAGAAGTGGCACAGTTAGAGATTTCTTGAGAAGGTAAATCTAGCAGCTCTGGACTGTAAGTAAAACCTTGTTACAACATCCCCACAATAAAGATGTTTATCATGTGCATGTGCAAAATTTTAAGATAAATTTATATTAATTATACTTAGAAACATGAAGTATCTCCACTCAAAACCAAAAATCAGAGGGAGACAACTCAGAAGTTCAAATAGGATCAAGCTAGAACTGTTTTATTCCCATTTCGATACTCCATTCCATGATTTATTTCTGAAAAATTAAACTCATCCAGTCTTATCCTTGCCTCAGTAATGTTATGGCCCTTCTGTTTTTTGTCCCCATCTAGCTTTTGCCGCTTTTCTGAATTGCTCTACCATTCGCCAAGGCTTATTATTGTATATCTCTGAACTCTCCTGCTATGACTATATAAACTGCAATCTGATTTTGAGACAGTCTTAAGTGTTCCTATTTATATTTCAGCTACTCATGCATAAACTTGATTACGAATTATGTGTACATAGCCATAGTTAGTGAATCCTCAAAACATACTGCAAGCACATCGTATTTCACTCACAGGAACAACAGAATACTGGCTATCATTGGTGTTTTATGAAGATATATTATTGAACCACAAAAAAAATCACGAGATGAATGGTAACAGCACTTGCACTTCATCCCTGAAGGCACTGTGGCACTGTCAGTTAAACACTGGTGAGCACAACTCAGTTCTGATTTCTAACTGCATTATTGTCACCACTGGCAACTCTACCTATTATAGGATAAGTGGGTTCTTCCCAGGAAGCCCACAGGGCTAAGTTGCATTGCACATTCTGTTCTTATGTATAGCATCTGCGCTTCATTCATTTTTTTTTCTTTGTCAATTGAACTCAGCATTAGAAAGAGTATTTGCTTATAAACCAAATGCATATATAAAAGTATATCAATGCAAAAAAAACCCCAACATAGTCATTAATATTGCAAATCTGTTCTCAAAACACTAGAATAGCTTATGAACTCCCAAACACACTTATATTTTAGTGAAATGTTATGTCGTTACAGTAGAAAACAGTGCTTCAATCTAATGAGTATACAGAGAAAAATTGTATCTATATTAAGACCATTTTTCTCTAATGTGAGTTCCAATATTGGCAGCAAATTTGTGTTTTCATTTGTTAGTGTTTGGACGCTACGGTCTCTGGAACATAGCTGTGACAGTGGTTGCTTGTCTTAAATCAATTTACTCTATGCCAGGGATAAAGAAGAGTTATTTAATTCAACTTACAAACATTTTATTGGTCTTAATTGGGCTTAGAAATGTGTACTTGGGTTACAGTTCTGTTTAAAAGATGTTGCTCCTCGGGCTTCCCTGGTGGGGCAGTGGTTGAGAGTCCGTCTGCCGATGCAGGGGACACGGGTTCGTGCCCCGGTCCGGGAAGATCCCACATGCCGCGGAGCGGCTAGGCCCATGAGCCATGGCCACTGAGCCTGCGCCTCCGGAGCCTGTGCTCCGCAACGGGTGGGGCCACAACAGTGAGAGGCCCGTGTACCGCAAAAAAAAAAAAAAAAAGTGTATGTATATATATATATATATATATATATATATATATATATATATATATAGTCACCCAATTCATAGATCATACAGAACAAAATGAATAAAAACACCCTCTTGTGGTGTCTGCCCTTCTCATCTATGGGACAGGAGGAGCCAGAAAAGAATTTCTGTTAAAGAAGAAGGCGTCTAACAGAGCTGTAAATACAAGCTTGCATTTACCTGATTTTGAGTACCAGTATAACTGAGCTTTCTGGGCTACATAAGGAATCGTTATTTTTCTCAGACTCTGGAAAGACTGGTCCGCTTGTTATGAAAAACCCTTGAAATAAGGGTCACTTAAGAGTTTACTCTGAGAAACAGTGGTAAATATCCATGATGGAAATGCTAAGTTAAGCAAGGAGATGCCTAAACCCAAAATGTTCTATTAATTGGAAATGAGTGTCTTTGGGGGAAAAAAATGCATAGAGAGGCTTGCGTTTGTCACTGTGTCTGTCTAATACTACCCCCTTCCAAAACAGACTTCACCCCGAGTTCGCGCTGAGGGGCGGCCATAGATGGCCATGTTTATACCTCATGAGCTTGCATGGCGGCAGATAGACCAAAAGGCCGCCACTTCTGCCTCTGGCAAATAGGGCCACCACGGTGTAGAGCCTGAAGAAGGCACCAGTCACATTTTTTTCTACTTAAATGGTCTCCCTGGAGTTAGGCATTCCTCAGCCCAGGCTGCCCATTGACAGTACCCTTCTGAAAATAGATTACCAAAAATGATTTTGCACATAAATCTTCCCCATGTCAAAGATTCCTGGAATCTAACCAGATTCAAAGAGACCGCTTACCCGAGGCATCCCAGCTTAAAGAAGCAGACGTAAAACCTATAATACATACATTTGAGCCTTTTACAGGAGTAGCCTGTGAATCACAAGTGCTGCAATCCCCAGATCATTTGTGTGAAATGCAAACTCTCAGCCTGTACCCTGAGAGGTTCTAATTCCCGAGGTCTACGGTGAGGCCTGTGGGTCATGATGAACAGCCAGGGCTGAGATCCATTGCTGGAGCAGTGCCATCCCATAGAAACATAAAGCAAGCCACAAGACAAAGCACATTTGCAAGTTTAGATTTTCTGGTAGCCACACTTAATAAAAGGTGCTTAATTTTAACAATATATTGTTAATTTTAACTGGTGCTTAATTTTAACAATATATTTAATTTAACACAATATATCCAAAACACTCTCTTAACATGCAATGAATATGAAAAAGTTACTAGTGAGATATACTGCACTTTTTTTTTTTCATAGGAAGTCTTTGAGTTTTTCAAGCACTCCATAGACACATGTGGCCAGCACTAACATACTGGATAGCGCAGACAGAGAAGGAAGTTGGGATTTTCTGCTTTCATTAAAGCTATTGTGAGTCCTAAACCAGCCCCAGGCTTGAGTTACCAGAGGCTACATTGGTCTTTGTTATTCTTCCCTCTTAACCCCAAGGCCTGAAACTCCATATCCCTCATCCCTACCACTTTTACCTACTAAATTCCTATCTGTCGTTAAATTTCAGCTCAAATAGAACTTCCTCTTGCTTGGTTGCCCTAGCCTCTCTCATCCCCCAACCCTGACACCACGAAAAGCAAAATAAACATAGCAAACAAGAATGTTATTATCTATTACAGTTGTCAACTGAAAAAACTGCACAATGTGAGAGCTGTGAGTTAAGTGTATCGGGGGCAAAATGAGGACTGTAGCCTGGGATGCAGCATCTCAGAAAGCTCTGAGAAACCACTCTGGAGAGATGACGAAACTGCAACAGAGAGCAGTTGTGTCTTGCTCAAGCTCAAATAACTGGTGGTGGAACTGGAGGTATTTGAACCTCTTAGCGCTGTATTAACAGCAGAGACTCTGAAGTCAAATAGCACTGACAGTTACCCATGTGTGTGACCTTGGGCAAAAAGCTTAATCTCATGGTGACTGTTAGTAAAATGAAGTTTTTCTCCCTCCTAGGAAATAAAATATTACGCCTGTTTTCTAAAATTAAATAAATCAAGATGCTCGAAACATTAAAAAAAATGTAAACAAAACCCTGGGTACCTAGTTTCATGTTTTCTTATTATATACTCTCAGAACACTGTGTATATTTCATAACACTGTCACGGTTGGCTATACATTTATTCCTGTGGTTGATAATTATTGACTGGCTCCTTCTCCCTGAGGGATGGTACTGTATCTGTATCTTGCAGAGGATGTATATTCAAAATAATTATGTCGACTAGGCAAATGAATTCCTAGTTCTTGAAATGAGCCTTGGAAGATTCATATATATACATACACACACACACACACACACACACACACAGACAGGATATTTCTTTTCCAAACCTTAAGGGCCAGAGGGAAATTTAATGTGAGGCTAACTGAGCTCACTCACGGGACCACCATGAGACTGGACATTGCTAGGAGTTTTCTTCTATGGAGGGAAGCCAGTAACATTCATTTCTGGTAAATTGCCTCACGAGATCTCAGAAAATAAGGGACCTGAGCCTTGAAGGGTCTAGTAATTTGTTGTGAGTTTTTTCTCATTCTAAATAAAGATTCTACCTTATACTTAATTTTGTTTTTATAATCCGGTATTCCTTTTTTGTAAAGAGTTCCCCAAACTCCAAATTGTATGACGCTTCATGTTCCACAAAGCCTGGATCTACCCCTGCAGAGAACATAAAAGTTTTAATCCTTTGATCATTTTGTATATGAGGAAAAAATTCAATCCTTTTCCAAAAATTTGGATTCTAATGCTTTGTACTGTAATGACTTTTCTTATCAAAGTGAAGGGTCAGCACCAAGGAGGCTACATACAGGTTAATGGTGCCAGATTTCAGGGGAGAGTGAAGGGGTGTGTGCATGGGGAAGGTGCATCCCACTGCTTCTTTTTTTTTTTTTTTTTTTTTTGCGGTACGAGGGCCTCTCACTGTTGGGGCCTCTCCCGCTGTGGTCGGAGCACAGGCTCCCGACGCGCAGCCCCAGCAGCCACGGCCCACGGGCCCAGCCACTCCGTGGCACGCGGGATCCTCCCGGACCGGGGCACGAACCCGTATCCCCTGCATCGGCAGGCGGACTCTCAACCACTGCGCCACCAGGGAAGCCCCCACTGCTTCTTACACAGCCCTAAATACCATTCTGTGAAGACCAGAAAGACCACAGGGCTGACACCAGATTTTCCTTGGGCAAATTGTACTCTCCTTCATTAGGTTAACTTCCCTAGTTAGAACTGAAGATTGAGGGGCTAGGGAAATGAAGATTTGTATAATCGGAAACATAGTCAGCAAATACAAAATTTAGGGGAGTACTATCAAAAATTAAGTGCAAACTTGCATGGTGTTCACTCATTCACACAATAACTGAATTCCTATGAAATACAAACAGTACGGTAAGTGCTGGGGGTATAATAGGAGGCAAATGGATCCCGTCCCTGCCCTCAGCAAGTCTAGAGTCAGAGAAAGTATCACTATTACAGGAGTTCAGAACAACAACAAAATGATAACCCTGGTTGGTGTGGTTAGGTAAGGCTTTATATAGAGGGTAAATCTTGAAATATATTTGCAAGGAGAGGAAAAATGTGTACAGTAAACATGAAAGGAAACAAGATCCTAGGGAAGGACATCACCATCAGAATTAAATTAATAAAATAATCTTACCATTTTCTCTATCATTCATTGTGTGTCATCCAATGATACCAAATAATAGGACATCATTAATAATGTTTCTATTACCTTTATTGTTATCTTTTAAATAAATGTCCATGCTTTTTTTTAAACTTTATTTGTTGCAATTTTTGAAGTATTACAGGAATATGTAATGTTCCTAGACTTAATAAATATAATGTTTATAGCAGGAATAGGCTTAGCAATGTGAAAAGCATGCTGCCTGGACTACCAAAACGCACACATTTATTCTAAATAAGCTTCATGTCTCCTCCTCTTGGCCTGACTACCAGGAACCTGGGATTGAGATGAGCAGGAAAGTCAGGAAGCCATAGAAAATCTGCTGTTGAAGGCGAAGCTTAAGTAGAGATGAGTTTGATGTGCAGCCTTGCATGCCCCTGTTATCCTCACTCTTGTCACTTTAATTTCGAATCATCTCTTCTTTTTACCATTTAACCATCATGCTATCCTAGACTGCTAAATAGCTTTTGCTGGAGAAAATGAAATACTATTCTCTAATCTTTAGAGATGTAACACAGGAATACACAACAAACAAAACAGATAAGTTAGAAACTTAAAGAACTAAAGTTAGAAACTGAATTTTGCGTATGATAAACGACTCAATAAAAGAGAGTATAAAAAACAACTGTTATAACTACTCCCAGACCCCCAGTTCTGCCATAAAAATAATAATTAAATCCAACAATAGGCTCAAAATCCCATTTTATGCACTGTAATAATAGATAGGGTTTTTAAATCATTTTTATGAAAGCACAAATTTCTCAGTGAATAGAACGCTGCAGAATTGCTCTTAGGCTGCAGAAGTATCCTAGCAGGACTGTGTTCTTTGTAGTACTGGTCTCAGAGTACTCAGATACTTGGAGCTCGTGCAGCATGGAGATGGTTACCTATCAAAGACCCCAGTGCTGTTTCACCTGCCCGGGTCCCTGAGGATGATACATCATGCAGGAAAATGACTAAATCAGGCCTCTACAACTTTTTTGCACAATTGAAAATTTAAAAAAGGTGGCCTACTGGCCTCATAACTTGGTCAATTGAAAACACATTTGCGAACACTAGAAAGTAGTGACCCTTATTCTGGGTGTTCACAGCCCTGCTTGGCAGGGGCTCAATTTCAACTCTCGCTTACCCCTTACCAGAGAGTTCTTGTGCAGTGAACTACCTGTGCAACTGTAAGGGTGAACTCAGTCTCAATTGCCTAAGAGATGGTGCCCTTTCTATAAGACAAAGACATGTCTCCTCAGAAGTTTATTGCACTTTGCAGAATTCTCGATAAATGATCACCTTCTATCTAGAATTTGAAACCTCTGTCTAGAAAATGCAGAGTTTCTTTATTTTTCTGGATCTCAAGATGTCTCAGAACTGCTTAGGAGCAATGGCATAATCAAGCAGGGGGACATTGTTGAATCTATAGCTCTGTTGAGGTTCTGATGCTCTAACACATCCTGCTTCAGGCTGCCATGCGATTGTGATTGGCATTTTTGCGATTCCTGCCGTAAGGTTTCTTACAGCAGTAAGGGTTCTGTGCAACTGCTCCAGGCTGGCCACTTTGGAAGTTCCCCAGGTATAAGTCTGGTGGTCTGATCTGTGCTGGTGGGAACCAGTGAGTGATGGCTGCTCTTGCCGTGGCTCATCCACGCCTGTTTGGCACTCCTTATCCACAATCCCTCAACTTCTTAAAATGTTTTCCCTCCCCACTTTAAACTGTGGGATCTTTTTTACCCCTCCCTACCTCATCCTACCATTCTACCCAACTTTGTCATGGAGGAGAATGGACAAAAAAAAAAAAACCCAAAATCCTCATTTACGCAAAGTATTTGTATTTCAAAAGTTGCTTAAAAATACTTCCTACAATAAATATCTAGTTCTAAACTTCCATGCTTCTTTGGGCAAAGAGTTACGGATGAGAGTGTGCTTTTCCTAAGAGCCTCATATAACAATATGAAAGCACGAGAAGATTCAGGCTCTGCCCGAGGTCTCTCTTATTTTGTGTCATCATCTTACATGTCTCTCCTTCCTCTGCTTCTATTTTCCTTAACTTTAGCCTTTTAAAAAATAGAGTAGGTTCACCCCACCTCTGTCTGTCCCTGTCATATAAATGTCAACCAAATAAAGCAAATTCATTGCTTATATCTATAAAGCTTCCCAGGTTGGAATCCAGAGGCCTCACTGACCTCTGGGATCAAGCAAACCATTTCTCTTTGAGTCATGGGTGCCTCAGGTTTGCTAGATGCTATGTCTCCAAAGACTCAAACAAATACACACACTCTCTCTCCCTTGTATGTCTTACTTGCAAATTGTTTTTTCATTTTATTCAAAGTGATTCCCCAAAGAATGAAATAGATTTTAGATTGTTTTTTAGGGGGATAGAGAAATGAGAGAGAAGGTCATTTAAATAGCAAAGTATCCGTATGTATGACTCAAGCTAAATTGAAGGAACTGTGTGTATGGTTTCTATACTGTAACAGCATGAGGACCCTTAGCCTAATTCACTTCTTCTGGGTACAGCACCCTCAGAGTGAAGGAAATAAAAAGATATTGGAAAAAACATACCATAATGTCACTCTAACACTATTTAATACTATGTATAAGTCAAAATATTTCAGGCAAATCTCTGACCTGGTCCAAAGAAAGGTAGTAGATAAATTATAGTGGAATCCTGACATGTTCCTGTAGTTAAGTTTGTTTTTTCTTTAAGGAGGAACAATGCTTACTTATACCAGTGGTTAAAAATAGATACTTTTTGATTTAAACTATTACTTGTTAGCAGACTTCACAGGCTCCCAGATAATCGCTATAGTCAGAAGCTACTTTTTATATTTATATATATATATTTTTTATATTTATAATTTAACTAACTCATTGCAATATTCGGGTCCATTTCCTAAGCGTTTGTTCCTCTGAGGACACCGTCGGTAGAAAGTTACTGCCTATATTAGTTTGCTGGGGCTGCCATAACAAAATACACAAGCTTAAACAATAAAACTTAATTTTCTCAAAGTTGTGGAGGCTGGAAGTCCAAGACCAACTTTGTTTGTTTCTCAGGCCTCTCTCCTTGACTTGCAGATGGCTGCCCCCAGGGCTGTGTCCTCACACCATCTTCCCTGTGTTTGTCTAGGTCCTAATCTCTTCTCATAAGGACACCAGTCATATTGGATTAGGGCCACCCTGAAATCCCCATTTTAATTTAATTCAATTACCTCTTTAAAGACTCTATAGCTCCAAACACTGTCACATTCTGCGGTACTAGGGGTTAGGATTTCAATATACAAATTTGGGGGGGACACAATTCAGTCAAAACACTGTCTTATACTTAGTTCCTTTCTAATGCTTAAGGTTCTATTTTCAGTCATTCCCCAATCTTCTCCCCAAATGAAATCAGTGCAGTTTTTTAAACATTTCAAACTGAGTCATAAGATTCTTAACATACTCCACATTCACTATCACTACCCTCCTCTGAATTTAGCTTAAGTCTTACACATTCCTTTTGGATCGTGGTCCTTAAGAACAGTCTGCATTTTATAATAAAATACTATTATCTTTTCTTTGTAACGTTTGCTTGGCTCCTAACACAGTGCCTTGCTCATATCAAGCACTCAAAAATCTTTCAATAGGATGAGTAGAAGAAATTTTATTATTATACATGGCTGCAATAATAAGTGTTATAATCCTGACTCATGTCCAGCTTATGGTTAATTATGACTCTCAAATCATCTCCTGCTTTGCCAGCAAGTAACTAATCATTTTTATTTGAACAGATGCTTACCCATCTAGTGGTTCATCAAAACCTTTCAAAATCATTGTCCATCGTTACAAAATTCTAGGTAACTGAGGTTTTCAAACTTGAAGATTTAAAGCAATTGGTTCTCATCATACCCTACATTTTTTTTTTTTTTTTTTTGTGGTACGCGGGCCTCTTACTGTTGTGGCCTCTCCCGTCGCAGAGCACAGGCTCCGGACGCGCAGGCTCAGCGGCCATGGCTCACGGGCCCAGCCGCTCCGCGGCACGTGGGATCCTCCCGGACCGGGGCACGAACCCGTGTCCCCTGCATCGGCAGGCGGACTCCCAACCACTGCACCACCAGGGAAGCCCCATACCCTACATTTTTAATATTAGCCTCAGCTAACCATTTTTGCATCACTGAATATTTATGAATTACTTTTCCATTTTTTTCCCTAATATAATTTTAAAACACCACTTGAACATCATTAGTGCTGAAAGGTCACTTCTCCGACTTACAGATCAAAAAATGCAATAGGAGAAACTGTTCTGGGTGACAGTAAGACTTTTGTTTCTATCCCCTTACCACTTGACAAGAGCCAATATGGAGACATTTCTTCTCTAGAGCTTCAAAATATTGGGACCAGCCCTAGCTGCACAACATAAGTGTGGAGACTTTCAGAAATGCAAAAACCCAGGAATTGTCTTAGACCTTTTGAATCAGAATGCCTCGGGGGAGAGAGAGTATGTTTGAAGCTGAAATGGCAGTTTCCATGCACAGTCAGAGCTGAGAATTTTGCTCAACAAAGAAATAAGAAACGGGTCCTTACATGTCCATGGCACATTGGAATCACCTGGGGAGCCTGAAAGCAAGCTGCTGCCTGGGTTTCACCCCACTGCCTGGGCATCGGGATATTAAAGCTTTCCAAGTGCTTCTAATGTGAAACCAAAAGGACACAGTAATGAGAAATTAGAAGGGCATTACTAGCTATATATTTTTAAAATATACTTGAAAGTTAAAATTATAACACTAGGACTGATTCTGAATAGCATGTTTATTACAAACGGTTCGGTATGACTTGCCAGAGACTGTAAAACATGGGCACAGCAGTGGTTCTTGGCTGTTAAAGTGTAGCTGCTTTAGATCAGAATCCCCTGGAAGGCTTATTATAACACAGATTGCTGGACCCAACCCCAGTTTCTTTTTTTAAAAATTTTTATTGAAATATAGTTGATTCACAATGTTGTGTTAGTTTCAGGTGTACATCAAAGTGATTCAGATATATATATATATTTTTTTCTTTTTTAGAATCTTTTCCATTATAGGTTATTACAAGATACTGAGTATAGTTCCCTGTGCTATACAGTAGGTCCTTGTTGTTTACCTATTTTATATATAGTAGTGGGTGTCTGTTAATCCCAAACTCCTCATTTATCCCTCCCCCCCCTTCCCCTTTGGTAACCATAAATTTGTTTTCTATGTCTGTGAGTCTACTTCTGTTTTGTAAATAAGTTCATTTGCATTTTTTTTTTTTTTTAGATTCCACATATAAGCGATATATATTTGTCACCATTTGCAGCAACATGGATGGACCCAGAGATTATCATACTGAGCGAAGTAAGCCAGCTCCAGTTTCTGATTCACTCATTCTGGGGTGGTGCCCAAGAAGTTACATTTTTTACAAGTTCCAGGGTAGTATGGACCACACTCTGAGTTTCTACTTCCATAGGGAGGTGGATGTCCTTTCAGGCAGATGAGACTATTGATTCCACGTCCCACATCTTGCAATGAAGAGACCATCGACCCAAAGTATATGCACCTGTTTTCAAAGAACATTCTGCAAGATGCACACTACAAGATGTTCTCACAGAATGCCATGTTCCCTCCAAAATCTGAGAAAAAATAGGATTTGGCAGAATCATATGTTATCCTCCACTATTTTCACATACTCTAAAATACAATAATAATAATGGTAAACTGAAGTGTGGATACTACACCTTTAATCTCAATTTGTCATTTTATGCTCACTAGCGTATTTTCAGAATTTTTCTCCCCAGTTTTTTTTTTGCGGTATGCGGACCTCTCACTGTTGTGGCCTCTCCCGTTGCGGAGCACAGGCTCCAGACGCGCAGGCCCAGCGGCCATGGCTCACGGGCCCAACCGCTCCGCGGCATGTGGGATCCTCCCGGACTGGGGCACGAACCCGCGTCCCCTGCATCGGCAGGCGGACTCTCAACCACTGCGCCACCAGGGAAGCCCTCCCCAGTTTTAATAAATGGTTGGAATTCAATTCAAACTGTTGAAGATAATATATAAGCTAAAAGAATTCTTTTTTAAAAAATTTTCACCATATATTAAAAGTTTTTTTGATTCTGTGACACTAAAATTTTTTGCCATATATTAAAAGTGTTTTTGATGCAGTGGTATAGACTTCTATATGGCATCATACCGTGGGCTTTTCCATGAAATGTAACTTGGAGACAGAAATAGAAAAATATTTAAGTTGTTTTTACTCAGTAAATTCCTACATTAACTGTCCTAGGGGGTATCTCTCAAATCCCCTAACACAAATAATTGGGCATATTTTCTTAGATCTACCTTAAAGAAATTTCATGTTAAATTGCAAACTAAAAATCTATGATCTCTCCACCTTTCTTTAGATGTGGCTCATCACCTCCCTCTTCTCCAAAGTTGACATTCCCCCTGTTCTGGATCTTTTCCATGGTTTCCTTGGAAAGACATGTTCTGTTCAGCAATCCATGTTACTTTCCAAAGCCTCTTTACTTGCTGATTGATTCCAACATGTTTGACTCGATAATAAATCTAATCTCTTCCTTTTAGGGGGTAGGAAGGCAGAGAGGATGGGAGAACAACTGAAGATAGGTATAACTATAGGTATAAATACTAAATGTTCTCAAAATTGAGTTCATGTTTAAGGACCCTGTATAACCTAGCATTGTATGTCATCTGGCTTCTTTCAAAAGCCTAATTGTGAGAAGTCATATTTAGGTTAGATAATATAAAAATACAGCATTCCCCACATCTCTCAGTATTCTATATTTGACATTTGCATTGACTTATCCTAAACAACAGAATGCCTACACCTTAGAACAAAGAAGCTTCAGTTACTGGGATTCACTTTTAAGACTATGTTCTTAGCTTTTATTGAAGCCTTTTAAAACAACAACAACAACAAAAAGTCTTATAAGCACTGCTTTCTATTTGCTATGATGTCCTCCATATAAGAAAACTCTCTTTGAATTTTACCCTGTATAAACTGTTTATCTTCTCTGAAAAGCTTGTATTTAAAAAATTATATATGTATATAAAATATTAAAATTATATATATATATATTTTTACCCAGTTAGGAAACTCAAACCTTACTTTATTTCCGTCTTTTCCTTGGTATTATCTTCATGTAAGATACTAATTTCCCTATTTCTACATCACTGAACTATTTTAAGGAAAAGAAAGTGGTTGCATTGGTGATAAAATTCCAAAAGAATCCGGATACCAGAATTTAAAGAAAAATAAAAAGGAGTAAAGAAATGTACCAAGCAAAGTGCCTTATGATTTTCCACATTTTAATTTTATGTAAGCTTCAAGCCTACTCTGACACTAGATATAGCAGTCTCTGAACTGATGCCCAGAGAAGTTCAGTGACGTGCCCTCAGCTAGGTCTCTAGTGCCAACTAAAAATTGTCAATCACCATCTGGTTCTACAAGAAGTCACTAACCACCTGAGTTGCTGACCTTCAACACACCCTGAAAGAAGTTCAGGGTGGGGGTCAGGAATGAGGCACTCTGCGCTCTGGGAAAACCTGGCAGAACAGGCCTTCAGATATTTTCAGGAGCAGATTTTATGAGCCTTATTTCTTGCGTCTTCTCATATTTAAACAAGCACTAAAATCATTAACGGAGACGTCTGCTCCTTGTGACTAGCAGAAACCTTCCGCCAAACTGTGTGCTTCACCGCACATATTCCCTGTTCACTAAAATCATATATATACTGACCTCCCCACACTCCTTCTGAGCAGTTCCTCAGAGCCATCTGAGAAGCTATCTCCCAGGCTATAGCCCTTATTAGGCCCCAAATGACACAACTCACAACTCTCACATTGTGCATTTTTTTTTGTCAACACTAGTAAACTTCAGAGAACACATTCAAACACAGTTTTCTGACTATAGCACTCATGCTAATTTTACTAAATCATCCTGGAAGGAAACAAATGGAAACCACACTCATTTAATATAATTCTGTGGCTTGTACCTCTAGATTATCACACGAAAAGATCCCTTATTTCCATTTCCTTTACACGTCTAGGCAGGCCACGCCTCTTCCCACCTCTGTGGATTGTTAAAAGTTTGGTACAGAAATGTTTGACCCATCAAGGAAAAAAGAAGTGATTGTAGAAAAGGGAATGTGGAAGCACGTATGGAGGCTTAGGGGACCAAAATCATTTGCTTTTCCTCTGGAATTACTGGAGACAGCAAGGGTTAGTGAAAACAGCACTAGACTTGGAATTTGAGTCCCCACTGTCACCAAGTACCTACACAAGCTTAGGCAGCCACTTCTCCAGCCCTCAGTTACCTCATCCATATTGTTTATTTAACAAGACTTCATCATCATTGCATTGTACCAATATAACACTAAGGTGTTCAACTTGGGATTCTCCATTTGCACTCATTATTATTATTATTATTTTTTGCGGTACGCGGGCCTCTCACTGTTGTGGCCTCTCCCGTTGCGGAGCACAGGCTCCGGACGTGCATGCTCAGCGGCCATGGCTCACGGGCCCAGCCGCCCCGCGGCATGTGGGATCTTCCTGGACCGGGGCACGAACCCGTGTCCCCTGCATCGACAGGCGGACTCTCAACCACTGTGCCACCAGGGAAGCCCCTGCACTCATTATTTTAATCAAACAACTCCTTATTGCGTATTTACCACATCCTTAAGACTTTGTTACCTGCTGAAAGAAACACTGAGGTAGGATGCCATCTGTTCTGCTGTCTCTCCCAATCCCCCACTGGACCTGCACGTTTGAGCAAGTCACTCAACATGTTACATCCCTCCAAGCCCCACACGATTCTTCATGCAGATTGGGTTTCAGGATGAGCCATTTCACCTCTGTCTTTGTCGTCACCCTAAATATGTAGGGTCCTTAGCCTTTTTCATGCTCATCCCTGACCTGGAGACTCCCTCCTGCCCCAGTTTGCCTATCACCCTTCTCACTTTTTAATAAATTGCACTGGAGAGGAGAATATCATTTTGGTGTGAATGCCTGATGGCCATTCCTCAGCTTTGGGCCCTAAAGAGAGTGGTGACTATTCTAACTAGATGGGTTTGACGCCTATGGAATTTTTATTGGAGGTAACATCCACAGTGAGAAGGAGACTAGGGCAGGGGGCTCCTGCACCTGCCATTGTGAATCTCATCTCCTTGCCGCCTGAGTTGTTACCTGGGCAACCAAAGGGCCTGCCTCCTGCATATCAGGTGAGACTGCTGAGTGGAATTCTGCAAGGACTCACTGAAAGGGCCACCTGATGTTGCCCTGTCTGGCATGTTTGCTTCCTGTTCAATAGGCTTCTGAGTAAGCTGGTGTCTTAATGTTTAATTGGACCCTGAAAGACTGCCTGGCGAGCACTGCACGACTGTACTTCTATAATTAGTCCCTTATTTCCTGTTAATCTAAGCAACTCCATCGCTCCACTAAAACTATCTTCTCAAAAGCCACCAGTGATTTCTTTTTCTTTGTCCAAATCAAAGCCTTTTTCAGTCTCTTGATGCCCAAGTGTTTTTGACACTTGTCAGCGCCTCATCTTCCCTGAAATTCTCTCTTCCTGGGGCCTCATGCTTTTTTTATTTTTTTTCCGTCTCACAGCACTTCTAATCATTCTTCTCTTTCCAGGCCTGATTTCTTTTTTTCTCTTTGATTTCCTAAGAATGCTGAATTCTCTAGGAACCAGTCCTCTGGCATTTTTTCGCTAGAGTTTCCACTCAAAGTCAGTCAATCTTATGACCGAACTTCTTACACCCAGCTCTTCATCTACAGTGTGAGCATCTCCCTCCTCCCTGACTCCAATGCCGTATATGTAAATAACAAATTCTAATTGTTAAATACTAAGTATGTGGTCTTATTTTTCAAAACCCCATGTCACACATCCTTTTCCCTATTAAAACCTGTACAGAGTTTTGTACCCATCACTTATATGTAAACGGGTGAAAAGTGATTTTATTATAATATGTATCATAATGTTAATTATTCTCTACATTTGATGTCATAAAGCTTTATTTAAAGAGTTATAAAATTCTAGAATAAGTAAAAAAATTAAACATACTTACTTTCATGTAAAAAAAATATATAGTACTCAAAGCCTAAAATACATAGTTTTCAACACTGTTAAGCAAATATAGGTGCTAAAAAAGAAAGCCAATCAAAAAGGTGAAGTTCCGATTGTTGCTATAAACATTCACTATGCCAAAATAAATAAACGCATAAATAAATAGAATTCACTTTCCTTGACAGGGAATCATTGTTAGGCAAACTTCCTCTTTGTTGCAGGCTTTTTCCATCATAATTTTGTGACTAAATTGTTCACATGTGCTGCTAATATATGATTGTCATGATAATTTAAAAATAAAGGCAATTCTACGTTTCTTCCCCTTTCTGAGCAAGATAATTATATTTCTTTGGAATATAAATTGCCACCATTTTTAGAGTTAAAAATTCTTCAAAGAACAATTAAGTCTTTGCTGAAACATGAAATAGAAGATAGTTCTAGAGACTATAACAGCGTTTCAATTCAGTGCTTCCAATGAGAACAAAAAAATTGGCCTAACTGTTGCCCAAAGTCAATGCTTCTGATTCTAAGATGTCAGGCTGTATATTTTGAATGAGCTTAAATATATTCAGCAATATAAGCGAGCCTGGTAAACTATAAAGTTATTGAAGTGAATAAATGTTTACTTTCTCTACATAATTGAAACTAGGAAAAATCATATGGTTGTAATATTAAACATCATGTACTTTTAAGTAAAAGTTTAAAGCATTTCTCCATTATCTTATTTCTTTTCCAGGAAGAAGGAATCAAAAAAAAGCAAAAAAGTTAAAGTTCTTAAAATAAGGGAGTAAAAATTTCCTGTAGTTCTAAACTATTATCTGGTTCAAAAGCAGTATTTTTAGAGTAGAGTTTCATTTTTACACTGGTGCTTAGCTATACATTTCTCCTTTCCATTCCTATAATATTTCGGGGATGTTAGAGCCATGTTTTTGTTGTTCTGATGTAGCTGTGAATACGGTATTGTAAGTTGCATTACAGGAAAGTTTATGGAACCTTTCATTAGAGGCAAAGACTGGCAGTAGTAGCCTTCTGGTGATCGGAGGGTCTTCCCAAAGTTATGAAGTTTCTACTGAGTTACAGTGGGGCAAGTTCTGCCCTACAACCTGAATGAAATCTCTCATTCTTACAAGTAAGCCATGGAAGAGGGAAAACACACACATACACACACACACACCTACCTGGACACAACACTGGCATAATACGAAAGCAATACAATACCCCAAATGTCAAGGATTCAGAGATACATCAGGTTAAAAGAGCAGACACTGACTGCTAGGTTGGAACCAGAGAAATGGGTGAATGAACCCTGTTTTCCCTGCTTACTGTGTGGATGGAGCCAGTACTTAAAATACGGGACCCTCATCGTAAAATAGGAATAACCTTATGTCATAGAAGACTAAGACCTGCCAATAAGATACTGCATCAGCATAGTGCTTGACACATAACATACACTGAGAAAATGACACTCTCAAGTACATACTATCCAGAGACCACTGGTCAAGCCTGAAGCCTGATTGTCCCCAATTGTGGACACAATATGAACAGAATCATGTGTGTCCAGGTGCCCAGAAATAAGGGACTTTCCACTTGAGCTCTGCATCCAAGAGCAGGGGGACCACTCTGGGGCCTCTCACACCTGAAGAAGCAGTTTTGTTGATAGCAGTCATATACTTACTAGTTATCACTATTACACCTGATTGTTATTGTTTTTTAGCCTTCAGAGTCTTCAGAGATCTCTGGTTTCTTATCCCCAGCAAGGATCCTTTCATTCTTGAGCTCAGAAGGTGGTTTTATAAAGCCTCAAGAAAATGGCAGGGTCTCTAAAAACATCAAGGCAGTAATATCTTCTATCCTGGTATGGTACATATTTTTCTTAAGAATAATGTAGAGAACCTGCTAGGTGACCAGCAGCATTTACAGTTAACCCTTAAACAACATGGGCTTTTGAAAATCCATGTATAACTAACTTACAGTTGGCCCTCCATACAGGCAGTTCTTCTGTACCCGTGGATTCAACCAACCACAGATTGTGTAGCACTATAGTGTTTAATGTTGAAAAAAATTTGCATATAAGTGGGCCCATGCAGTTCAACCCCGTGTTGTTCAAGGGTTAACTGCACATGGGTAGGGAACCCTCATTTGTCAAAAGAGGTGTTTCTAGGTCACTTTCTTTACTATCTTCTGGAATAACAAGAAGGTTCAATCCAGAGACAGATGACAAATATAAATGCACAAGCATCAGAGCGGGCAGTGGGCAATACAATTCAACAGAAGGAAATGACCTAGGCTCTAATTACCTGGACTAGATATTTCATTCCCTCCTACTGGGGCTCTTTAAAGTTCAACTTCTTTAAGACTGTCACCATCGGATCCCTGACAAGTCCCAACCTGACTGGTGGAGAACCAAGCAGAGGGACAGGATATTGATTAGTGAGCAGTTTATTGAATACAGTCTTTGGATGCAGCTTCCTGAGTTCAAATCCAGGCTCTGCCACTTACCAGATACTGTGCCTGGGCTGGTTATTTAACCTCTCATTGTCTCACTTCTATCATCTATAAAATGGGGATAATAATTGCACCTGCTTTATAGGGTAATCATGTAGATTGAGTTAACTTTTGTAAGTGCATAGGACACGCATAACACATAGCAGGAACTGTGTGTTTGAGAAATCACATAGAATAAATAAATCTACCACAGGCTTGGCATTCTGATTGGATCAGAATCCAGGGATAGAAAACTATATCTCGTATTACCATTTTCCTTTAATGCATTATTTTGATTAGTGAGTCATAGAACTTGAGAAACTCTAAAGAGATTTTTTTTTCTAGCCTCATTCTTTCACTTGGGTAAGAAATTGTTTCCCCCACTTTATAGGTGGAGCAAGGGAGATTCAGGAAGTTTAAATTACTTACTAAAAGTGAACCAACGAAAAAGAAACTCTGTGAGAAACGATGAGACTAGAAACTGAGGAAAAAGTTGTTCTAAACCTCTTGTGAGACAGGACTTTTTTGCCAGATGCAATTCACAGCCCCTCCTGAAAGCAATTAGAATCCTGATAAAACTCTCCAGCAATTTTCTAAGAGACTTTGATGATCTTTCAAGATCCTTTCTGGGAATGTAGGGTCACCCATTCTGCTATCAGTTTGGGAACTTGCTTACATTTTAATCCATTTTGAGACTAGCCTAATAGTCTCAAACCAGACATTTCTTTATTGTTATTGCCTTTCTTTTTTCCTACAAAATGTTTTTACTAGCAGGGGGCAACCTGGAGCACGGCTTATCAGCAACCTCTCATTTACCAGCATGTTTGAAACAAAACTGTGATGTGGGCACAAAACTATTTTATCTGAGAAGTTGTCTTTAAATATATACATATTTCCCAATTGAATACAGCATTCCTTCCTATATTCTTAATGATTCTTATCCCCCGCTGCTTTTCATTAATCCTAAAAACTCATAGATCCATTGAATTAGAGTTGGAAGAGATATTAGGGATCAACCAGGCCACATTTCTTAATTGAAAACATAAGCATCTTCTCAGATGCAGCTCTGGAGACTTAAAGACAACGTTATACTAAATGTAAGTGTCCTGAATAAGCCATTACTTATCCTTTCTGTGGGCAAACATGGTTTCTCTATTTGCAGAGGGTTTGTTTGTTTATTGCCTTCCTCCTTACCATCCAGGCTCTAGACAAAAGTGAAAGTAATAAGTCCCTTTTTCGACTTTTTCTCTCTCTCCCCCGCCAACAGTTGGAAAGGGTAAGACCAGAGAAAACATGAGACAACAGTGGTTCTCAAACCTGAGTTTGCCCCAGAATCACCTGGAGGGTTTGGTAAACCACAGATTGCTGGGCTCCACTCTGGAGTTTCTGATTCTGTAAATCTAGAGTGAAGTCCAATAATTTGCATTTCTAACAAGTTTCCAGGTGATGCAGCTGGTGCCAGTCAAAGAATAACACAGGAGCTACCTCAATGGGAAAATCTCTTTTTGATCAGCACCTTCAAGACAGACACACCTTTTCTCTCCTTCCCCCAAACGCCAAACCTCTCCCTCCCCCTGGAGGAGGGGATGGACTGAGACGTATAATCCAAATGCATAATGTTGAGAGACTATCAGACTGGAGGGGAAAGTGCTGCGTCAATAGGGGATGAAAAGGTGTCCTGAGAGCGGCTCTCGGGAAGGTTCCTGGAGGACCTCGGTGCGAAGTTCCCTGTGGTAATAAGCTTCTCACCCTGAGAAGCCACTTCTGAATCTCCAGCATCTCGCACTTTATTGAGGTTTGGACCGTATCAATTTAAACTGGAAAAAAGAACTGGTGGAACTTTCCTCAAAACTCTCTTAGGGGGCTTCCCTGGTGGCGCAGTGGTTGAGAGTCCGCCTGCCGATGCAGGGGACATGGGTTTGCGCCCCGGTCCGGGAAGATCCCACATGCCGCGGAGCGGCTGGGCCCGTGAGCCATGGCCGCTGAGCCTGCGCGTCCGGAGGCTGTGCTCTGCAACGGGAGAGGCCACAACAGTGAGAGGCCTGCGTACCGCAAAAAAAAAAAAAAAAAACCAAAAAAACCCAAAAAAAAACTCTCTTAGGGAAAGCTCAAGACACTCTTCACTATTTGAGTTTCCGCAAATTTTTCCATAAGGGGTGGGGAGACGGTGACCCATGCTTGACCCAGAAGTGTCTTCCTTGGCTCCTTTAATCCAGAGTCCCCTCCCCCGCATCCCCAAAGGCCTTGTTCTCTAGAACAAAGGGGTGGGGAAAATGAATGCTATTGACTGTAATGTGATCCGTTCTCTCCATTTTTAAATTCCTGCAGGTGGGATCGATCTAAGAAGGGGCACGTTTTCTTAATCAAAAGGATCCTCCTGAAGGTTCTCCTGGTAAGAGGTTATTTGGAGATCAGGTTTGACTTCTACAAACACACCCCTCCTCCCCCACCCCCATTCCCCACAACATCTAGTAACATCTTTGGAGTTGTTTTAACCAGTGTTTCCAGCCTCAACTCTAGCATCACGCGGGGAGCATGCCAAACTACCAGGCCAGGACTCCACCCCAGACCCACATCATCAGAATCCGAGCTGTGATTTGGCGTCTGAATTGTTAAGGTTCCCAGCTGATTCTAATGTGACCTCTAAGGGTCAGAACATCCCTGTTTTAATCAGACAGCCAGTTACGTGTCTGGTAGAGCTGCCTATCTTAATCTGGGTAGTGAGGAAACGCCTCCACCATGGCCGATTTAGGCAGCAGGGAAACTGCACGAGGGTGCTGTGCGAACGGAAAAAGAAATAAGACCGGTGGTGGGAGAGCTCTTCTGAAAAGAAGCCGCCATCAAAGACCAAGGAACTTCGGTAGAAACATCCAGTATGTTAGCAAACTTGCTGCCCCAAGTCACCAATGTCTAAAATCAACTATGGTCTTTTGAGAAGTACAACAGGGGAAAACCTCAGCTTTCCCAAGTCAGCGGAGTTTCCGTTCCAGCTCTGAATCTGCAGTGGGGTGAGGGAGAGATTGAAGGTAAGTGTTTGAAACTTCTTTCACCCCCAAAGTCTTCCTTTAGTTTAGGGCATAGCTGTGTTATTCAAAGGGCGACCCTACTTATGGCTTCTTTATAACTGGGAGACCGCTCTTGGGGTGCTTAAAGGCATCAGCGCTTGGAGGATGTCCACAAAACGGGACAGTGGGTATTTCCTGCAAGATGAGGCTTTTTTAAACTTTGCGAAGACAGTTGTGGTTTGAATTTCTCTTGGAGGAAAATGGGATGCATTGATCATTTGTGCCTCTTACATGGTGAATAGAAAACAAATTTGAAAATCTCTGCCTGTTCATGAACTTAAAACTCAGTGACTCACATTGTGAATAAACACTACATCCTTAGGCATAAAAGGAACAATTTCTTTTCTAAAGCTTTTCTCCTGTCTAGCTGCTTTTTAGCTATTTGACCCAAGGAGTCCTCAGAAAACTTCTAGAAAATGGGCTCCTCCGGTGAGCATGTAATGCTTCAGTATTTTTCTTAACCTGTACAAACTCTTCATTCACAGAGTTGGCTTTGTATTGTCAACTAACTAGGCTGGGCAGAATTTTCCCTCACCCTCTGGCGTTTTGAAATTGTGTGTTTTCCTCCAAGGCTTAAATACTAAGTTTTTTGCTTTTTTCATTCTCACAAAGAACAGGTGGCTCATCAAGGCCAGAACTCTTAAGTAACATTGCTATGCTTAGTCACGACTCCCTTATAAGCCACTTGGCTCCTTTATATTAATGAGGCTGTCTATAACTTTCCTTAAATTCTTGTTCTTTCTTTATCTCTGTTTTCAAATTGGGTGAAGGGAGTTAAAAAGTACAAACTCAATAAAATAAATCAATCATGGGAATGTAATGTATAGCATGGGGACTATAGTTAATAATATAGAATATAATTTTAAATATCCCTTTGATGTTATTAGGACAGACTTCAATATTCCAAATACTCAAGTAAATGATGTTAAATAGAAAACAAAATCTTTAAAAAACTTAAAGGTATTTTTAAAAAACAATATTTCTACCTATTCTAATCATCAGTCAATCTTTATCCTCAGTGTTTGAATAGTATTCACAAATGCTTGACATAGAGTGAGGTCTTAGTAAATATTTTTCGGTGAATGCGTGTATGAATAAATGACCGAGTGAATAAAGGAAGGAATATCCATTGAATATTTATAAATGAGGAAAAGGACATATAGGTAGAAAAGTATAGGAGTTTAGAAGAAGGGATAAAAATTGAATCAGCAATCAAGGGTAATATGGTTCCACAGTTCTGCTAATTAATCCCCTGTTTTAATGGGCATAATAGTTAATGCTTGTCAGCTGACAAGAATGCAACTTGATTCTATTGCTTAGCAATAGTACTGCAAACAATAAAATGCATCTAGTGTCCTATGGAAAGCCACTTTATTAATTTAAATTACTAAGACTCCTGAGGAGAGAGGAGATGAACTCCAAAGAAGAAGAAATGATTTTTTAATGTAAAAAATATTATGTTAAAATACAATATCAAAAAATATTCCCTAGCTGGATTGTTAATTTCAAATTAAACTCTCTCTAAATCTTTATAACTGATACTGCATTCTATATTAGACACACAGTAGGGACTGAAATAGAGGCTTGTAAAATGGGGTAGAATGAAGTGAACTAAAAGCATCTTCCAGCTCTATTTAGTGATTAATCCCCAGAACCTTCTTTCTTGAGGTGAGATTGTATTCTTTACTATAATTTTCTAAAATAATTTGCCTTTCATTATTTAAAAAAAATGCACACAACTTTTTAGTAGCTATTTTTAGTGTTCCACTATTCTTACAGAAACAATGACCCGAGTTTGAAGATAAAAGCTGAAGTAATTGGATTTTATTCTCAGAGTGTCATTTGTGATCTAGATCAGCGAAAGCAAACGAGTTTACCCCTCGTAAAGACCGGGTCCAGTTGATTGGCAGAGCTACCTGGGAGGGGCCCAGTGTAAGAAAGTCACTGAAGCCAGAGTGGGGCTCAGTGATGCTGCCACACATAGAGGAGAACAGGGTGGTGCTACAGGCTGCTGCTTTACCGTCCCGAGGAGAGGCAATTCCCTCCATCCTGACAGCATACTCGGGGGGAGGTGTCCTGTGCACAAGGTAGTCTCGTGTCTTGCAGCTCTCTAGAGAATCTCTCAGTGCTTGACCCTGAGGAAAAACTTTTTTTCTTAAAAAAAAAATAGATATTATTTTTCTCCTTCAGTGACGGTATTAAAACAGTTTACCTCCAAAATGAGAATAATATTTTCGGGGCCAGCAAGGGGAAAGAAAAGTAATATAATTTACCTTTTTAGACAAAATCAAAATTATTTTAAAAATCTGCTAAGCATTTGAGGAAATTGCAAAATTCAACCTTGAGAGGTAGAAAACATGTCCCCCATCCCCCAAAAGCCTTCTAATATTTTTAGTCCCTTTGTGGGGGAACATAAGTGTTTTCCTAACTGGTATTGTTTTGCCCAGTTGCTTTCTAGAGCAACTTCGTTTTTTTTTTTTTTCCCCGCACTCTCATAGCTCATTAAAATGAGCGTCACTAAGAGTCTAAGATGTATTTCCATAAGAGAAAATAATCTGAGGACTAGTACTTTGAGTTATTTTTAAATGAATGATTTTAAAATAGTATGGGTGGTGGAAAAGGATTCCTTGGCCTGATACCTGTGAAAGCACAAAATGAAAACCTCTTCATTCTGGCCGTAGTTCAAAGGTCACCTCTCAGAGACGCCTGCTCTGATCACCCGTAAAAAAAAAAAGGTTGTCTATCCAGCTACCCTGCTTTATTACATCCTATACCTATTTGTTCATTGTGTATCTTACCCTCTAAAATGTAAGTTCCTGGAGGCCCAACGCTTTATCTCTCTTGTTCATTATTGTATCATTAGGACCTAGAATGGCGCCTAAAATATTTATTCAATTAATGAATTGGGTAGATGGCTGGCAGGGGGAATAGACGGACTGCTTTATACTATAGATATTTAACTAACCATTAAGAGAATTATTAGGACATCTGAGAAATATTTTCAAGGCAAAAGGAAGTCATTTATTTTAGCCTATGGGACTCTACTAAAGTTTACTCCCTATAAATGACTATCTTCATCCTATTTTATTGGGCTAATGATGATTGCTGACCTCTGATCTCCCAAGGGACTTGATAAAGTTGAGAGACTGACAAGGGTCCTTTCTTCTCTAGCCCTCTGGACTCCGGGGGGGATGGGGCATTGGGTTCTTGTGTGTATTGCTTCAATTCTTATATACTTGGAACAGGGCTGCCAGCCCCAGGACGAAATGTACGCAGAGCCAGAATGGGGAAGCGAGGCAAGTTTAGTTGAGACAGTGTGTCATTTAGCTCAGCAGTGGGAGATGAAGATGGAAAGAAAGACTGGGGCAAAGAGTGTGGAGTCATGGAGGAAGATGGTGGCGAAGGAATTCAGATATATTAAGTCAAAAATGGAATCCTCATCCGCACCCCAAACAGGGGTGATGAGAGATGTTCAGAGAAATAGAACTGTCCATTTCTTCATCAAAAGGACCAGTTTTTCCATTGAGGAAAATAACCATAATTATAAAGTTTTACTTTGGTCTGTTCTTGGTGCTGACTAGTAGTTACACTGTTAAGTTTATGAAAACCTTTGTTCATGACATGGTCCTTTCAGCACTGAAGACCTTGTATTTTGCAAAATGATACACTAAGCAGATAATGAAGACAGCAGGCAAATGTACAAAAATTTTTGACCATTTATAGGCCGTGCAGTGAGTTTCTCATAACATTAATATCTTTATCTGCAAATTTCTCATCCACACGCAACCACCAGGGACATGACTAAAAATCAAGAAATAAGCAATAAGGCCTCTAAAGTCACCAAACGTTTAATAAGGTTGATGCATAGGTGAGTTCCTTAGGTACAATTTACCTTTACCTTCACCACTATTTACCTTTACTTTTCCCATGATCTTGAAAACATGGGGGGACCTAAAACCTATAATCAGAGACAAAAAGAAATTAGAAAGCAGAAAGTCATGTGGGAAAACTGGCAATGATGCTGGGGGAGGCGTGGGTGGGAAAGGAGTGTAGGAGGTGGGCAGGTTGTACAGGTCCACATAACCTAGCACTCGACAGGAAAAAGGAGGAATAGATAAGCAGACCAAAAGAATGGTAATCTGTGGCATTTAACAAGAGGAAGGAGAGTGTGTAATGCCAACACTTAATGTATATGATATTTATAGATAAAAACTATACATCAACATTTTCTGCTTAAACAGACAGAAAAATGTAGTCTGTCTCAAATTTTCAATTAAATATCATCAAAATTGATTAAAAAATACTGCTTTTAGAGGGGTGAGTCTGAGCTATCAGGGAAATTTTTTGGTAAAGCCAGGTAAATAGAATTACTTTATTCAAAAGCCCACTGCATATCACATTTAAGAGTATATACTAATATCATACATAGCCCCTTTCCTTAGACTATTTCATTTGATAGTTTTTTAAAATTAGGAAATTACTATATGGGAAAAGATTATCATTTAGTTAGTGCCTAAAATATACCACACAATGGATTGGCTGCCAGAAGATATTATATTTAATCCTCTTAGCAGGCCTGTTAGATAAGGATTATTATCCCTGTTTTTAAAGATAATAAAACCGATACTTAGAGAGTCATTCAATCTGTCAAAAGTGAAGCAGCCAGAACTTCATTCAGATGCCATCTCTTTTCACTGCATTATTATTCCATTTATTAAAGGTGTGTTAAGAATCAAGATAGGTGGAAATAGTAGCTTGAAAAAAGACTGAGTTGATCAAAGAGAGCATCCTATAAGTGATCAGAAAGAAAGAAAAAAAAATGTTAAGGAAAGGAGGGTTGTCATTTTGTACTTTGGGTGGAGGTAGAGTGGACCAGACTTTAGGGTTGGTGAGATAAATGCACAGAGAGGACTTCAAGGTAGGTGGTTTTGTTTTTAAATAATTCTGGTGAAATGTAGATGGTGGATACTAACAGAAGGGAATGAGTCAGGGAAGAAATAATGGATGGAAAAATTTTAAGTTTGTATTTGATCCGAAGTGTCCTAAAGACAACTTAAGAGTCTGGGGAACTCATGATCAAAGTATCAGCCTTTAAAAAATTGACAGTAGTGGGCAAAGTGTTCTGGAATGGGTAGAAGCTGGAAGATCTATCAAGTGGAGATTAATCTTTCTATCATGGTGCCACAGATTTCTGGGGAAAAATACAAAGATTTTGCTTTAAACAAGAAATCCATAGGAAGTTACAGAACCGGACACATGTAAGGAAGAAAAGAGGAGTAGTATTTATTCCAGAATGCTGAGTGTGTAGAATAGAACAATTATATTGTCCTTAACATAATCTGAACTTGGCAAAGAGAATGTCAGTAGAATGATGACCCTATGCTATTAAAGAGTTGAGTATTCCTTAATAAACTTGTCATTCAGAGAATATATAATAGTAATAAAAATTTTGGAATCATTCTTTTTCACAAGAATGAATGGTAAAAGTAAAAATCTTGGAGTAGGAAAAAAAAAAAAACCAGGACACTGAAGGTTAAGCAACGATGAAGTTGATTGCATTGTGAGGAGGCAGTCAATGAAGGCAAATACTCATGCAGCAATTAAAAAACCAGAAAATCAAGTAAATTCAAATCAAGAGGATGCTTGGCAATTCTGCATAGTGAGAAGAAATAAACACATGAGGAACTCACTTTTTATATGTTCTGTTTTATAAAGGTATAACAGATCAGGCTTGCTGGATTTAACAAAGAAAAATACAGACCAAGTTTTTAAATTGCATAGGACAAACTTAGACAAAAGCATTGTTCACTGTTGATCTGAAATTCAAATCTAACTGGGCATCTGGTATTTTGTCCAGCAGTTCTAAATCAGATTCA
Organism: Leucopleurus acutus; assembly: GCF_964270905.1. Lineage (NCBI taxonomy): Eukaryota > Metazoa > Chordata > Mammalia > Artiodactyla > Delphinidae > Leucopleurus > Leucopleurus acutus. The sequence goes on along the minus strand of NC_139144.1, from coordinate 100,465,709 downwards.
CTGAGATTTCATCCTCTTAATCATTTTCAACCTGAAAGAAAAGTTGCAAAGGGCAACAGAGGGCAACAAAAATTCAGACACATTGGAATAAGAAAAAAGATGAAATGATTTTCTATGAAGAGACATAGAGTTTTATCTCGGATTGGACCAGAGACTCCATTGCTCTGATATAAAGAGCTTAGTGCCTGAATTCCAAAGATGAGAAAGTTATGTTTGTCCTTTGCTCTTAAAGGGAGAGGCCTACCCGACAGGAGAGAACTGTGTGTAAAGATTGATTTGCTTCATCCTTGTACTTTGAAGCAATATCTGTTCCTAATTATTCAGTCAGGTCTCAATAGCTCAGGACAAACTTGATGGTATCTAAGTGCAGATGTGATCCTACTTGAAAGGTCTGGTCATCACCTCTGCATTAAGATGTTTACTCAGCAACAGGTACAAAGATTGAGCAATTTACTTTTGCAAAATTCAGAAAACAAAAGACACCAAAATAAAAGTTGCACCTCTCTCTTCTCCCTGCATAAAAGTAAGTAAGTAGATGAACAAAGATTGTGATACCCCAAAATCTGTGTTTAAATGAGATGAATCATAATGTGGGAATAATGTCCCTCTGCACAGAATTTTAAATCTATATCTCTGGTATTTGTTTTCTTTTACAAATATTTAATTCAACAAAGATATGTTAGGACAGTAAACATGATGTGGATAGTTTGCTGCTGGCCAAACTGAGCATCAGCTAAGACGTATTCAACGCAACAGCTCGGTGACTACAGTGGAGATGCCTTGTACTAGAGAGGTGATCTACATCTTGGGCGGCTCAAGCCCCGCAGAGGATGCCAGTGCTCGGAGCTGAGTCGAATGGAGGGAATATGGAATTAGTCACTAATTAAATTAATTGTTTACTCCACAGTTGGAAGGGAAAATGCCTGGGGCTTGGGAGAGAAGATAGAGAAATCACCATATTTCCTTTACACAGGTAAAGTGTAATGGCCTTATTTGTTGACATCTTACTCTGTGACAAGTTTATTCGTCTACATGATGATATAAAATGAGTACTACTGTGGTTCTCATTTTATAGATGAGGCACAAAAAGTTTATGCAGCTTTTCCAAAAATAATTTGGCTAGGGAATGGCAGGGATGAAATAAAAAGGGTTTCGGACCTGGAGCTCACACCTGCCATATTGCCACATACTCTACTGTGGAAAATGCCTTCAATTACTGAAAAGAGAATGGGAGTATCTATAAAATGTATGATATTGTTGTAGTTTCATAGACAGTGATGTCTCATTAATGGTTTGGGGTTTACAACATATTTTGTTCTGTTTGATTAACTTCTAGAAACAGCAATAAAACCCTTAAACATTTATTAAGCAAAATTCATTAGCCATATTGTATTATCCATTGTAAACACAACCATTTTTTGCAGGCAGTTTCTATGTCCACAACATTCAGGTGTTATTGATGTTAAGTTTGTATGCACTATCATGAATATCAATGAGGTGGCCAAATGTTGAGATGCCAACTCAACAGACGTAAAAAAGCACTTTCATGATATTTTCATCGATGTAGAGAACCAATGCGGAGTATTCCATCTACTGACTACCAGATTCTTTGATAAATTCTTAAGAAAATTCCTTATCTATAAAATTACCTGCTTTCTCACTTTTTTTTTCCTTCTTTGAGTTGGATGGTGAATGGCTTGTCCATTTCCTTGTATATTCAACTGCATTGAATTATAACCATTCTTAAGGATAGTTGCTCTAAATCTCTTGTGGTTCACCCTGAGGCAAGACTTAACAGTAAATATTGAAACAGTAAATAATAAGAGCAAGGCTTAAAAGTAACTCTTCTGCTTTAAAGCATAGCAACATAGTAGACGGGATGAAGCTTTTCCAGCATTTGTTATTAACTTACAGGATGTTAATGGTTGAATCCATATCTGGGAACAGAGGAAGGAGGAACAAAAGGGAATGTCTGAGCCTGTATTTGCCTGTGTTTACTGGGAAATAAAGAAATAACAGATAGGACTAAATCTCAGAGATCTAATGTCATATACAGAAGCTATATTGGGCACAGACAATTAGAGATGAAATGTATTCTCAATGTTAAAATTAAGCAGGGGAGTTTGCTAACATTTATTGATCCTGATGCAAAAAAAAAGTTGATGGCATTTCATTCAAACCAACAGGAAAGCTGCTTCCTGCTTCATAAGGATTAAGGTGACTGTTAAGAAAGAATTAAAGCAACTAGGGAATATGCCTGCAGGAGTCTGTGTGTTTGTGTGTCTCTGTCTATGGGAATGAAACTTTGATTTATGTATTGCGTGAAAGTCAAAATCTAGTGTTTACTACACTTTCATCAGCACTCCCCCATGGAGTTTAGGTTTCTAGACTTTATATTAACTTTTTATTGATTTTTAAAGCAAGTTGAGTGTTTACAACCTGACTAAATGTGTTTGTGCAGGACTGTCTTAACGGACAGGGGTAATCATAACTCATATACTTATTTTTAAAGTGTTCAATGTTTCTGCTTTAGTAAGAGTTTATAGGGATGTATATCTGACAAATCTTCTACCATTATTTTATTGTACAAATTTACTTGCACCGTCTTATTTAGTTACATAGCAGTAGCCATAGTTACACATAAGAATGCCCACAGCTGACTCAACCAATATTCACAGATTTTGCTCCTTGCCAGTCTGTAATAGGAACTGCTGATGCACAAGTAAACAGACAACAAGGCCTTAAGGAACTTGCGCTCTACTGGGAAGACAGACATTCAAATAAGCATTTATAATACAAATTGAAATGAGCTGCCCTGGAGTTGTATATCAGATGCATTTGAGAGCACAGGGAGAAGGAAAGTCTTCCCACCCAGGGAAGTTAGGAAACCCTTCAAAGGGGAGCTAGCTAGCAGTTAAACTAGTTATAGAAGACAGTACTCTGAGCATGTGCAGGAATAACTATAAAGAGTTATTGCTAGGATAGAATTGAAGAGGTGAAGACCAGAGGAAGTGGCATAATATGAGGCTAGTAGAGGCAGGAAAAAACCAAATTACAATGTTATTTGACAATCCAAAGGGTGTGGATTTTACCTTAAAGAATTTTAGATACGGCAGTCACAGGGTGAGATTTACAGTTAGATCAGTATGTGAGACAGACAAGGGAGAGCTGATTTAGGACACTGGTGGTGAGGATTTTAGGAAGCTGCGTTGGAAGAAGTGAGTAATTATTTGAATGTGGGAGATAGGGGAATATAAGAACTATAACTTGAGTCCCAGGTTTCTTGTATCAAATGAAAATAATGCAGTAGGCGAAATCGTTGACAGTGCCCCAACTCCAGGCAAAAGAAAATAAGTCTGTTTCTAGGAAAAGCATACCCAGTTTAGATAATCAAGATTCTCACGGGTTAAAGTTAAAACAACTCACAGTCAAAACATCACCAAAGGATGCCATATTGAATAAGAGTCAGTAAAAACAAGAAGCAAAATTGATAGACTCCAATGACACAGGAATTATCAGACACAGACTATTAAGTATATGAAATGTTTAAAGAATAGAAGAAATGTTTTTAAAAAACACTGAGCAAGTATTTGTATGAGATCATGGTCTTCTATATATAAAAATATAGGAAGAACTAAATATGGATATAAATGTATGTATATCTACCTACATATCTACTTACCTAGTTACCTACCTATGTACACCTGTACATGTTTTCCATGACTCTGTCCACTGAGGGGACCAGGGAACAGCAACACCACAATAGTAATGAGTACATGTAGTATGCAGATGATGGCTTCTAAAATCATTTTCCACCAAAAGGAACACAGATCCCTGAAGAAAAGGCTGATTCTAGTCTGGGGCAGATAAAGTAGAAGATGATCTTGAAACATCTGTTTAGAGCAGAAAGCAGGAAAATGCTCAAAAAAAGAATGGGTCCATGATAAAAGGGAAGAGACACCAGCTTGAAGGGCTCCCATGGGCCAAATCTGGGACAACTTGAACATCATTTAAAAAACAGAAGGAGCAATGGATTTTAACTTATTAAATCAAATAGGAAACCATTAATCTATACCAATAAAAGTAAATAAATAAGTGGAAGATTTTATTAGGTGAGGACATTTGCATGTTTCAAAGAACCTTCACAAAAATACTTATTAATTATAAATGAAAAAAAGTGAATTACAAAGGAAAAAATCTTTCCACTTTGGAGAATCCTGGCAAGACACCACCTTAATCAAATGATCAAAATCATGGGATGATTTGAAACTGTGCATCACAAAACCAACACAGCATCTCTATAGTGCTACTCCTGCCAAAGATGCATAACTTGAACCAAATCATGAGGAAACACAAGATGGAGTCAAACTGGGGGGAATTCTACAAAATACGTGGCCACTAACCTTTAAAATGGCAAAGCCCTGAAAGTTAAGGAAAGACTGAGGAAATCTTCCAGATGGAAAGAAACCAAGGATGAATGAAGTTAAATGCTGTGTGTAACTCTGGACTAGATCCTTTTGCTTGAAAGGGCTTTACTGGGACAACTGGTGAAACTCGAATGTGATCTGAGGATTAGAAGGAAGAATAAAATAATGAAGTAATAAAATAATATTAATTTCCTGATTTTAGTGGTTGTATTGTGGTTATGTAGGAGAATGTACTTGTTTGTGGAAAGAAGACACCAACATATTTGGGGTGATGGGATATTAGGTTGCTTTCAAATGACTCAGGAAAAAAATTCATTCTTCTGTATTCTGTAAGCTTGAAATTGTTTTAAAATGAAATAACTGAAACATTAATTCGATCTCTTACTGAGTATTTTTTACTGTGGAAATTTATCATAGTATTTACCATGCTAATTTGTGTTTTGCATTTCTAAGAAAGAAATAAAATATGCAGTATTTCCTACAGATTTTTTGAACAAAGCATCTCCTGGAAACAGGTATTTAAAGACAATCTTTTCATTAAAAAATTATAAAGAAACGTAATAAATATACCAAATTCTAAGTGAATATAGCAACTAATTACTATTATGTAAATAGTAGTAAATGTGATCAGGACTGACAGTTACTTCATCAAAACAGTTGATTAAAGAAAGAAATTTTTTTTTAACTTTATTGAAGTATAGTTGAATGACAAGGCTGTGTAATTTCTGCTGTATAGCAAAGTGACTCAGTTATAAATATACTATTTTTCATATTCTTTTCCATTATGGTTTATCACAGGATATTGAATATGTTCCCTGTGATATACAGTAGGACCTTGTTGTTTATCCATCCTATATATAATAGTTTGCATCTGCTAATCCCAAACTCCCAATCCTTCCCTCCCACTTAGCAACCACAAGTCTGTTCTCTGTATCTGTGAGTTTGTTTTTGTTTTGTAGATACGTTCGCTATTGTCATACTTTAGATTCCACATAACAGTGATATAATTTGGTATTCATCTTTCTTTTTCTGACTTACTTTGCTTAGCATGATAATGTCTAGGTGCATCCATGTTGCTGCAATGGCATTATTTCATTTTTTTTTATAGCTGAGTGAGTAGTATTCCATTGTATGTATATATGTGTGTGTGTATACATGTATATATATACATGTATACACACACACACACCACCTCTTCTTTATCCATCTGTCGATGAACATTTACATTGTTTCCGTGTCATGACTATTGTAAATAGTGCTGCTATGAACATAGGGGTGCATGTATCTTTTTGAATTAGAGTTTTGCCTGGATATATGCCCAGGAGTGGGATTGCTGGATCACATGGCAACTCTATTTTTAGTTTTTTGAAGAACCTCCTTACTGTTTTCCATAATGGCTGTACCAATTTACATTCCCACCAACAGTGTAAGAGGGTTCCCTTTTCTCCCCACCTTTCCAGGATTTATTATTTGCAGATTTTTAATGATGGCCATTCTGACTGGTGTGAGGTAGTACTTCACTGTTGTTTTGATTTGCATTCCTCTAATAATTAGTGATGATGAGCATCTTTTCATGCGCTTATTGTGCATCTGTACATCTTCTTTGGAGAAATGTCTATTTAGGTCTTCTGCTCATTTTTCAATTGGGTTGTTTGTGGTGGTGGTGGTGTTATTGAATTGTAGGAGCTGTTTATATTTTGGAAATTAAGCCCTTGTTGGTTGCATCATTTGTAAATATTTCATCCCAGTCTGTAGGTTGTCTTTTTGTTTTGTTTTTTGTTTCCTTTGCTGTGCAAAAGCTGATATGTTTGATTAGGTCCATTTGTTTATTTTTGCTTTTATTTCTATTGCATTGGGAGACTGACCTAAGAAAACATTGGTATGACTTATGCCAGAGAAAGTTTGACCTATATTCTTTTTTTTTCGCGGTACGCGGGCCTCTCACTGTTGTGGCCTCTCCTGTTGCGGAGCACAGGCTCCAGATGCGCAGGCTCAGTGGCCATGGCTCACGGGCCTAGCCATTCCGTGGCATGTGGGATCTTCCCGGACCGGGACACGAACCCGTGTGCCCTGCATCGGTAGGCGGACTCTCAACCACTGCGACACCAGGGAAGCCCCCTATATTCTTTTATAGGAGTTTTATGGTGTCTTGTCTTATATTTAAGTCTTTAAGACATTTTGAGTTTATTTTTGTGTATGGTGTGAGGGTGTGTTCTAACTTCATTGATTTTCATGTGGCTGTCCAGCTTTCTCAACACCACTTGCTGAAGAGACTATATTTTCCCCATTGTATATTCATGCCTCCTTTGTCAAAGATTAGTTGTCCATAGGTGTGTGGGTTATTTCTGGGCTTTCCATTTTGTTCTGTTGATCTGTGTATCTGTTTCTGTGCCAGTACCATGCTGTTTTGATTACTGTAGCTTTGTAGTATTGTGTGATGTCTGGGAGGGTTTTGCTTCCTGCTTTGTTCTTTTTCCTCAGGATTCCTTTGGCAATTCTGGGTCTTTTATTGTTCCATATAAATTTTAGGACTGTTCTAGTTCTGTGAAAAACGTCATGGGTAATTTGATAGGGATCTCATTAAATCTGTAGATTGCTTTGGGGAGTATAGCCATTTTAACGATTTTGATTCTTCCAATCCAAGAGCATGGAATATCTTTCCATTTCTTTGACTCATCTTTAATTTCCTTTATTAATGTTTTATAGTTCTCAGCATATAAGTCTTTCACCTTCTTGGTCAGGTTTACTCCTAAGTATTTTATATTTTTAAATGCAATTTTAAAAAGTATTGTTTTTTTACATTCCCTTTCTGATATTTCATTGTTAATGTAATAAAGAAATGTAACTAATTTCTATATGTTAATCTTGTATCTTGCTACCTTGCTGACTTTATCAGTTCTAGTAATTTTTGTGTGGAGTTGTAGGGTTTTCTATATATAGTATCATGTCATCTGGAAATAATGACAATTTTCCCTCTTCCTTACCAGTTTGAATATCTTTTACTTCTTTTTCTTGTCTGATTGCTGTGGCTAAGACTTCCAGTACTATGTTGAAGAGAAGTGGTGAGAGTGACCATCCTTGTCTTGGTCCAGATTTTAGTGGGAAGGCTTTCAGCTTTTCACCATTGGGTATTATATTGGCTGTGGGTTTGTTGTAAATAGCTTTTATTATGTTGACATATGTTCCCTCTATACCCACTTTTGTAAGGGTTTTTATCATGAATCGATGTTAAACTTTATCAGTTCCTTTTTTGCATCTATTGAGATGATCATCTGGTTTTTGTCTTTTGTTGATGTGGTGTATCACATTGATCTTGCATATGTTGAACTATCCTTGTGACCCTGCAATGAATCCAACTTGGACATGGTGTATGATCTTTTTTATGTGTTGTTGGAGTTGGTTTGCTAATATTTGTTGAGAATTTTTGCATCTATATTCATCAGAGATATTGGCCTGTGATTTTCTTTTCTGGTAGTGTCTTTGTCTGGTTTTGGTATCAGGGTGATGGTGGCTTAATAGAATGTCTTTGGGAATCTTCCCTCCTCTTCAGTCTTTTGGAAGAGTTTGAGATGGATCAGTATAAGTTCTTCTTTGGATGTTTGGTAGAATTCATCTGTGAAGCCATCTAGTCCTGGACTTTTGTTTGTAGGTTTTTTTTTTTTATTACAGAATCCTATTTCACTTCTGGTGATTGATCTGTTCAAGTCATCTATTTCTTCTTGATTCTGTTTTGGTGGGCTGTATGTTTGTAGAAAGTTGTCCATTTCTTCTAGGTTGTCAAATTTGTTGGCATATAATTGTTCATAGTATTTTCTTTCTTTTTTTGTAGTTCTGTGGTATCAGTTGTGATTTCTCTTCTTTAATTTCTTAATTTGTTTATTTGGGTCTTCTCTCTTTTCTTCTTGGTGAGCCTGTCCAGAGGTTTATCAATTTTGTTCACCCTTTCAAAGAACCAGCTCTTGGTTTTATTGATTTTTTTTCTATTTTTTTAATCTCTATTTCCTCTCTGATCTTTATTATCCCCTTCCTTCTGCTGACTTTAGGTTTTGTTTGTTCTTTTTCTAATTCTTTTGGTGGTGGGTCAGATTGCTTATTTGAGATTTTTCTTGTTTTAAAGGAGGACTGTATCACTATGAACTTCCCTCTAAGAACTGCTCTTACTGCATCCCATAGATTTTATATGGTTGTGTTTTCATTGTCATTTGCCTCAATGTACTTTTAAAATTTCTTCTTTGATTTCATCATTGACCCATTGGTGTTTTAGTGGCATGTTGTTTAGTCTCCATATAATTGTTTTTTTCTTGTTTCTTTTTCTGTGGCTGATTTCTGGTTTCATGCTGTAGTGGTCAGAAAAGATGCTTGAAATAATTTCTATACTCTTAAATTTGTTGAGGCTTGTTTTATGCCCTAGGATGTGGCCAGTCCTAGAGAATGTTGCATGTGCACTTGAAAAGAATGTGTATTCTGCTGTTTTGGGGATGTACTGTCCTGAAAATATCAATTAAGTCTAACTGTTCTATTGTATCATTTAGGATATCTGCTGCCTCATTGATTTTCTGTCTCAAAGATCCATTCACTGATATGAGTGGGATGTTAAATTCTCCTAGTATTATTGTATTCCTATCAATTTCTCCCTTTATGTCTGTTAGGAAGGAAATTATTTTAAAGTTATACATATATTAAATATTTTTTAACTTTAAAACATATAAATTTTCAGTAATTCACAAATATTTTTATATAGGGCACTTTTTTCCTTCTCTCTCTTTCTCTCTCTGTCTTTTTTCTTTTTGAATGGGGGTCTACTAATTGGATCTATGCATAATCTTTTAAAAATAAATTATATGTGTGTGAGTGTGTGTAATAAATTTTTTAGAATGAAATAGGTAATCATCAGGTTGCTCTCTTTCTTACTATTTTTAATGCCTTTTTGATCAATATTTTGCAGTTGCCTCACTACAATAATTTGAGATAAAAAATTTAGTAATTTTTCACTGGGAGTCTTTACAAATCATGAAAGTACGTTTCCATGGAATATGTTTTCTCTATATATAACATTTTATAGGATTATGTACAATTTAATTAAATTGTAACATTAATTTAGCAAGTCAAGATGCGGTAAAATGTTAAGAGAACAAATGTTGCAGAGTTTTGGTAAGCAGTTCAGTTAGTGGAAGCAGCAGCTTTGCCAGATGACTAGGGAGCAGTCTGTGAGTCAAATATTCATTGTCATGGACACAGGCAGCCAACTGTATGAAAGGAATAGGAAATGTTTGTTAATCCAGGCGAAAAGGTCGTCAGATGTTTTCTCTAGGGTAGGACTCCGGGTTATTTTGTTCTCTTCCTCTCTGCACTTTTCATCTTGTTTGTTTATAAAGATACTCCACTGATTTTATAACGGAAAGCATCTCTGAAAATATAATGAGTCTTATTGAAGGAATATATAAACCTACTTTTAACTTTGTTCATTTTCTTTGGTCAGAAGCAATCTGAGAGGCCAAATTTCCAGCCATAGACTGGATCACAACACAGCCTATCTGATTTGTTCATAAATATAGAAACATCAGGCTATTCTTAATTCTGAATTTTGAGAATATTACCACTGAAACAGTGTAGCCACATGGCATGCTTTGGTTTGCTTGCCAGTTACAGATCATATAGCAGTCGAGGTAATTTCAACAGGTGCTCTTCAGAGAAACAAAAACATGAAAGCTGAAGTCCTTTTGACATTTTGAATGCACAATAAACTCAGTAAGGGAAAGGGTAAGAAGCATCAGATTTTTTCAAAAGTATGTTCTTCTTTTACCATTTGGTGAATATATGAAGTAATAGACTCATTTATTTAATGCATATCAATATTAGAAACATTTTTATGTTTGTAAACAACATACTAACTATATTTTTACATAAAGCTTGGTAACTTGTACCGAGAGGCATTACTGAGTCCCCCTCACCTTTTTAGCAGGATTTATGTTTAATACCTTGGAAAATGTTTTGAAATTATGGAATGTAAAGCATTAACATAGCCAAGGATTAGATGTGCCATTATTTTCTTTCAAACCTGAACAGCATTTATTTTTACTTTATTAGATTTGGGTTTCAGTTCTAACCTGCTTTCATCTACATCATCAGAAAAGATAAAAATAATCTACTTTTACAAGTTTAGTATGATGCCTTTGTCTACATAGACAAGAACATATTTTAAATGCAATGGTAGTTGTGAAGATATTGATTATTACCCTGGAGTTTCCGTTAAGCCTGAGTAAAACATTGTCCACAACTGTAATTCCATTAACCCAACATGATAAAATATGAATGGTCTTTTCCACCAATTTCATTTGAAACCTGTCACTGTGTTTGCACTAATATCTGTGGTTACCAATTGAAACACTCCGTGAGCTAGAGTCCAGAGGTTTTGTTTTGGCTTGTGTAAATTTTTGTCAGGTCAGAGTTTTCATTGTGGCCTAAATAGAGATAACAAAACATTTCCATATGGACTACCCATCCACTCAACTGCCGTATCTTAAAATGCTTTCATTGATTCAAAACCAAAGAGTTTTCAAACCATTGAGTTAAAAGTTTGACTAAAGTGAATTTAACTTTAGTGGCAGTTTTTTAAAAGAGTTTAATTCAAGCTGTTCCTTGTGCTCGAGCAAATCTATGAATCCCAGTTCACAAATGAATGAACTCATCTATAAACTGGAGTTGCTATAGGCTCTGCCAGACAGATGGGCAAGAATGAATTTTGTCTTCCCTAAATGGGCTACATTTAACCAGAGAAATGTTTTCCCCAGGGTTATATTTGCATAGTAGGATTTAAGAGGCTCTAGTTAGTTTCTTCTCTATCTCAGCAGAAAAATTTACTTCCATCTCCTGATAGAAATTCTTCATTTGAAATTTACTAACAGTGTATGAATAGAGAATTATTTAGTTAAATAGTGTCTTACATCTAAATGTGAATGCTCCTGGAAAAGCTGAGGACTTTACATCTATCCATTCATCTATACTCAGCTCTCACATCTGTTAATTAGGTCAACTGCCCTTTTTTCTATGATGGGTTTCTTCCCTTATGTATTGAACCCTAACTCCTCCCACCTGCTCAAGGAAACGTGTCCAGCAGTTTCAACCCTTTATCCTGCATTATCAATTGTTTTCCTCTCCGCTAATTATTTTCATCATCATATAAACATGTTTCTTCCATTAAGAAAAAAATCTTAACCATCCTTCCCTCTCCAGCTATTGCCCCATTTCTCTACCCTCTTTTGCAGCAAAACTCAAAAAAAAAAAAAAAAAAAAAAAAAAAAGGGATCCATGGTCACAGATTCCAATTCTTTTCTTTTCATTCTTTCCTGAAACTGCTCCAAACAGACATACCAAAACATCTCTTATGGTCACCTTGGACCTGCTGTTGCTAAATATAGTGGTCAATTTTCAGTCCTCATTTTATATGACCCATCAGGAGCATTTAACCTAGTTGGTCACCCATAGTCCCTTGAAATAATTTCATTGGTAGGCATCTAAAACACCTACCTTTAGTCATTCCTTCTTCACCTACTTACTGCTTCTGCCTCATCTCACCAACTACTTAATATTAGAGTTCAAATAAAGAACAGTCCTTGGACCTTTTCTGTTCCTTTCTGCTCTCATTCCTTCAGCAGTCTCATCCATTCTCACAAACTTAAATTATCATCTAGATGTTAAGGATTCTCCCAGTTTCATATCCCCAGCCCAGATGACTCCCTTAAATTCCAGACTTGTATATTCAACTACCTATTCAACATCTCCCCTGGATAACTAAGACATCTCAGACTCAACATACCTAAAATTTAACTCCTGATACTGATGCAAAACTTGCTCTGCTTTCAATTTTGCCATCTCAATTTATAGCAACTCTTAACTTCCCAGTACTTTAGTCATGAACCTTTGTGTCATCAGTGACCCTCTCTTTCTCTTCCTCCTTACCATCCATCTATTACTAAGTCCCATTCAGAATCCAGCAACTTCCTACCAGCCTGACGAATGGCTTCACCTGCATATTTGTAATAGTTTCCTAACTGGTCTGCTTGCTTCTACTTTGCTTTCTTATAGCCTATTTCTAACATGGTACTTAGAATGAGCCTTTTAAAATCACAAGTCATATCACATCATTTCTCCATTCAAAACCCTCAAAGGCTCTATTCTCCATCTGCCTCACCTCCTGTAATCACTTGACTTAATCTCCTCTAATCTAATTACACTGGTCTCCTTACTCTTCTTAGACCATGATGGACATCTTTCCTGCCTCAGGGCCTTTGCACTTCCAGTTTCTCCTGCCTAGACTGCTTTCTCCCTTTATATCTTCCTGACTTGCACTCTTGGTGATTTTATTCAATTGTCACCTCAGTGAAGCCGTTCCTAACAACCATTTGCCACTAAAACTCTACTTCCAGGTACTTCCTATCCCTCTCTTTTGCTTTGTTTCTCCTTACAGCACTTATTTTCTTCTAACATACACAGTGATTTGTTAATTGTCTGCACCCTCCCACTAGAATGTAAGCTCACTGAGGGCAGGAAATTTTATTTTGTTTTCTGTTGCATACTCAACAGCTGGAATAGTGGTAGGCACTCAATAAATATTTGTTAAATTAATATGTAAACCTTGAGTAAATTCTGGGTTAAGTATACTGAAGTAGCATGAACTGCAAAATGTACAGGATAGTAAAGGGGAAGGAGAAGACTGATATCTTGTAGTAAGTGAAGAGGATAGTCCCCTGAAACTCTCTGAAAGAGGCAACTTGTAAAGCTAAGGGCTTGGGATTGAATTACGAAGGGAGGTTGGAGAGGACAGAACAATTTCCTTTAAAGCTGTCCTTGACCTTACTAGTACCTGCCAGAGATAATGTTGAATTCAAAATAATTATAGATGAAAGAAGGAGAGTTTCCTCTAGTGATTTTTTTCCTGCTCTGTTTTTTCCTGGCTCCCAGTTTGTGGAGGGGGGTGAGGGACTAGGAGATCAGGGAGGAAAAGGGCTCAAGGCTGCTTGTCCAGGCTTCATTTCCAAGCCAAGGTCTGAAGCGACAACTAAGTTCCAATCGCCAGACCGAACCCTAGAGCAGTTGATCATTGTTAGACCAAGTTCCCCAAATTAATCACTTTATTTTACTGAAGACTGATTAGGAAGAAGGAAATTGTCTCTTAGAGCAAGAATTACAGTCGTCCCTCAGGATCTGATAGAGGACTCACTCCAGGACACCCCCTCGGATACCAAAATCGGAGGATGCTCAGGTCCCTCATATAAAATGGTGCAGTATTTGCACGTAACCTCCCCATATCCTCCCTTGCACTTTAATCTCTAGATTACTTATAATACTTAATACGATGTCAGTGCTGTGTAAATAGTTGTAAGTACAATGTAAGTGCAATGTAGATAGTTGTCAGTGCATGGCAAATTCAAGTGTTGCTCTTTGGAAGTTTCTGGAATTTTTTTTCTTACGTTTTTGATCTGAGTTTGGTTAAATCTGACGATGCAGAACCTGCACGTACAGAGAGCTGACTGTAGAAGGTTTTCACGGGTCAACAAAGACCTTGATCAGATTACAACAAAAACAACAATATCCATTTATTAAGGGTTTACTGTGACTGTTGTGTTGTATCTATTACAGTTGACCCTTGAATGACATGGGCTTGAACTGCACGGATCCACTTATACATGGATTTTTTTCAATCAATACATACTACAGTACTGTATGATACGTGGTTGGATGTGGAACCTTGGATACAGAGGGCCAACTATAAAGTTATACAGTTTTTCAACTGCACCCCTAAGCCCCACGTTGTTCAAGGATCAACTGCATTTGTAATCTTAACAAGAACGTTTCAAAGAAGGGATAAGAATACCTTATCAGATGAGGGCACTGAAGCTTTGAAAGTTACTGAGGCTAAATATCTGCTTACCCATTCTGTTGTACAAAGCACAAATGATTTCTCTCTTTCTTTTTTTCATTTAAGGAATTCTTTGGGGTGGAAGGAATTCCAGTCTCCAACACTGGAATGCCAAGGGGATGCAGATACAAACCAAAGACAGTAAATCCTAATGCTGTTTCATGTTAAAGCTGGTCTTACATGTAAAGCCAATTTAGTATGTTTTTAAAAAGTTTTATATAATATCACTGAGTTCAGTGATAGAAAGCAGCATGGGAAATGAATCATTCCAGTTGTACCTATTAACCATTCTCCACACTGAGAGAGAAGGTCACACTGTTTCCATAGGGCCCCTTAAACATGAATAAGAGCAAGAGTCATGTTGTTTAGATGGGGTAACGTTTATTTCCATGCCAAGAAGAACAAAAGCCATTTTCACTAGGCGTTATGTTTATCTCTAGCAGTTCTTTGAGCTAGTAAAATATTTTAGCAAAAAAGTAATTAATCATGTTAAAAATATTTAGAACTACAAAGCAAAGGGGATCCCCCCCCCAAAAAAAACTTTCCACTCAGTTACAAGCTAGTGCATTTTCAAAGTTCTCACCATTCCCATGTTGCCACTGGAAACTGAATTTGTAATTGACACTTGTACTTTGTAGTGAACAATATGGCACCACACATTTATTCCTGTAATTATTTTAGAACTTTTAAATTGTGGCTTTTATTTGAAAGGCCTCAGGACATGGTAAACACAGCCAAGATTATTGAGGGTGCATTGTTTGAGATGTTTTACTTAACTCTAAGTAATCTAATTGAAGTCAGTAAATCTCAAGGAAGATATACCAAATGGTCTACGCTGTGCTTGCAACAGACAAGGCAATGGTTGGGGATTAAAAATTGTATAAGATACAGCTGTCTCAACATTTAAAAACATACATTGAGAAAACCATTTGAGAGCTTGGCAAGAGGGATCAGAAAATAAGCCCTATTCACACAAACCAAAAAACCAAAAACAAACTTTGGTGTTAAAAAGAACAGGAGTAATTAATGCAGCATGAATATATTTGCATTATAGTCCTGTATCTTACTGCCAATATGTTTAATTATAGACAGTATCACTGATTGACATCTATATGTATATATATGAATATGTATATACAAATTTTGAGAAACACTGATATGTGAATAAAGTTATGCAAATTCAAAACCAATTCTGAACTTCACTCATTCTATACTTTTTAGAGATAAGTAATCGTTTCTAACAAAAAATGTCAAACTAAAGATTTCTTAGCATTCCCTTTACTTGATTTCCTGGAAGAAATGAAACATTTATTGAATTATTCTAGTGTTATCAAGAATGGAAGACAGGGTAACACTGTTTATATTCAAATATCTCCCACAGGTTAGCAAGCAAACTTTCTGTAAAGAACAATAGTAAATACTTCAGACTTTGTGGTCATACTCAGCTCTGGCATGTATGTTCCAATAATCTTATTCGTGGACACAGAAATTTTAATTTCATGTAATTTTCATGTGTTAAAATATTGTTTTGATTTTCCCCCCAATCATTTAAACATGTAAAACTGTACTTTAAAAATTATATGCAAAAACAGGGGACTGCAGACCCCTGATATAACTTGTTTTCCCGGTCCGAGTCACAAAATAGCTTTCATGTTTGTATACATATAAACTATCCCTCAGGGATATAATAATTGCAACTAATCATTTAGTGTTTATATGCCAAACATTATTCAATATACTTATTAACCTGTATAAGCACCTTTAATAATCAGGCCAACCCTAAAAGTAAGGAATATTATTGCCTCCATTTTACAAAGAAGGAAGGTATCACACACTTATAGGATCAGACCTAGAATCTGTGCTCTTAGCCTCTGTTCTTTGCCACCTGGCTGCCTGGTGATGTGCTATGTTTCCAGCTACAAAACAGGAAACTGTGAACTACTTAAGTTCTTTTAAATTTATAGGGATGGTGTTTTTATGTGAACTGGTAAAGATAAATGCAAATTGTTCAATTTTTGAGATTTTTTTTTGGCAACTAGAGTATTTGAGACAAGTAATACAGTTGAGGGGAAAAAAAAGTATTGGTGATAATGTGTATAGCTGACTGCCATCACAAAAATACTAACATATTTTCCTTGGGTTGGGAAATTCTAAGTGTCTTGGAGAGTTAACTCATTTGACATCCTGATGCCAGAGAAACTTTACCTAAAACACAGCAGGATATTAAGTATATATTTTAGTTTGAGTCATCTCTTAATTGTCACATTGTTTTTCTATGTAAGAACTGTTGATATTTAAACTGTGCACAATCTCTTAATTCTTTGTATTTGTTTTTAATGCAACATGAGGTGTTCATAAGTAATACAAATAAAAACTAATATTTATTATCCAAACTCCTTTCTTAGAATAACTTAGCACACATCTCTAGAAATAGATTGTGTATTATTTTATACATGGCAGGAAGGCATGGGGTTATTCAATTTGGTAATTACATTACCATTCTTTGGATAGTATTATGCAATTTCTTGTAAGATTAATCCATTAAATAAATTCTTTTTGTTTTTATAATGGGCTTGATAGATTAAAATAGCTCATTATTTTCCTTAATAAGACAATTTAAACTGTTCATTAGCAGGAATATGCCCATTATTTTTCAAAGCCTCATAATATTTTTATAATGCAGTTGTGCTTATTCTTTTGTAGAATTACATTTCTTATACCTTCTGTAATTATCCACATAGTATTTGCATATATTAGAGACATTTCTGAATATATATGTATGTGTGTGTTTATCATAGCAGTCATGAAATGGCCATATTTATGATTTTAAGCCCAAACCTAGAATATATATGCCCTCTTTAATTTTTAATAAAGCTTTTATTTAATCTCTTCATCTAGGTCTTTTAGATGATCACAGGGGAATGTAAATAAAACATTCACAGTAATTTCTATACGGTCTTCCCTACTAGACTTTGTATCTTTGCCTAGAGATTTTCTACTCTACCAAACTGAACTGATTAAAACTCTTCCCTGACCTTTAAATGTTCTTACTGAAGTAGAAGTCAGAGGAAAGAGAGATCATGATTGAATTTTGAACAAAAGCCAGTATGAAAATGTAGACCGGAATTCTGTCTGGCTATGAAACTGGAACAAAATAATGACAATTTTAAAAATCGTATGCAAAGCAGAGCTGATAGAAGATAGAATAACTGAAAAACATTAGCAGGGATAGAATGACCTAGAAAAACTCCTGGGGACTTGTACTCCCTCTGCAGACACCCAGTATGAGTCCCCAGGGTAAACAATTCCATTCCAATAAATGTTGTTGAAAAGATAACTTTTCTTATCAGACAACAACTAAATGTGTGGCATAATTACTCTGCAAAGGAGAGTAATATGCTCACATAATTTTTTTTAAAGAACTGATTGCCTGTTGAAGGTTTGTTCTCCCAACAATAGCCTGTGGCATCCACCTTGATAATGGACCAGATAACAGATGGTATTTCTTGAAGGACACATTCAAATTAAAGCACTACTTCAGAGAAAAGCAACTTTATTCCTCTATTATCATGGACATTGAGAAAACATTTTTGATTTTATGGTTTTTATAAGTTAAGGAGATCTCTTGAGTAGTCACCTGGTTATTGGAAAAACCTAGCCATGGACGTTCTCTTTCCTTTTCAGACTATAGCATTTATTTTAAAAGTAACTATAACTAGACTCTAAAATAGTGTCAATTGGGCAATGTTATATTTTAGAGTTGATTCCTAATGTGACATTAAACTAAAAATCTTAGAGTTGTTCTCCAGGTTTTCTACCCTATTACCTGAATAAAGCCTTATTTTTTGATTCAGAGCCTCATTTTTAAAATGAGATTTTACAACAATGTCTGCAACACCTAATTGTGCATTTAGAGAAACTTTACTATCTCTACAAAGTTGGAATTGTATAGAATTATGCTATATGTTATAATAATGTAGCTTTATACTATATTGCTTTATAAATGGGATTTTTTCATTTAACTAAAACAGTGAATATTTTCTCATGTCACTGAAACATGATTTCTCACGCATTGCAAAATAAGATATTTAATAGCTGCATAGAATCCCATCATAGGATAGTATTAGCATTCACTTTGTTTTTTTTCTGTTACATCAGAATTTCTGTTGATAATTCAGTACCATTACTCCTACATCTATGTTCTCCCCTTTATTAAAGAGCTAGACACCTGGGAACTATGTTTTCCAGAATCCCTCACAACAGGTTTCCACATAGATTCTGCCAACAAGAGACACTTGAGTAGAATTTAGAAGGTAGAGAGCAGAAGTCATTACTGTTCTTGTGTCTGCAGTGGGCAGATACCCACCCACTTTCTTGTAGGGGATGAGATTATCTGTAGCAGTTTTCTGTAACTCCCCAATTTCTAGTTTTCTGAAACAAGCAGCAATTTCTCTCACTTTTGTTCACCCAGTCATCCCAACAATTTTGTAAATCTTTGATCCCCTGTATTTCATTCTGATTAAAATACCAAGAGGGGTTTCTGGTTTTCTGACAGAACCCTGACTGAAATAGTCATGACTATTCAAAAAGGACTGAATCAAAAATTATGGACCTTATTAGGTTTTTGGTAAATTGCCAGAAAGGTTTCCAGAAAATGTGTGGTAGTTTCATTAGCATGACAACATATGAAAGTAAATTTTTCCACGTTAATGTCATTGTATATAGTTGTTAAAAAGTTTTTGCTAGTTTAATATGGCAACTTACTTGTTCATTTATTTCATGGTGGAGAGATTAACAATATTTTCTTACTTGGCAGTTTTTATTATTTGTAAAAGAATTTTTGAACAGCTTAGTTGTAACATTTTCTCATTTTTTAATTAAACTTTTAATTTTAGAACAGTTTTGTTTACATAGATTCTGCACCCCAGTTTCTCCTATTATTAACATCTTGCATTAGTAGAATGCACTTGTTACAATTAATGAACCAATGATACATTATATTATCTATAAAATCATGAATATAAGTAATCAGCACTAGGAGCATACACACCCAAATTGAGAAACACTGATTTGTGGCTTTTAAAAACCTTTTTTACTTGAAGATATAGATTTTTAATTGATTTTGTGATCATGAATTGGTTTCTATTTTACTTCTATTTGTTTTGTATACAATGCAGTTCCTCAACCCAAGATTCAACAAATATTTATTAGGATAAATTTATTTCCTGGTTTCTTTATAGATACATCTTTGATCTATTTGGTACTTACTTTGAAAAATTGAGTAAAGAATCTAAATTTAACTTCCCCTTCATAGTACAACACATTTTCCAGGATGATATATTGAATAATTAATTTCATCCCCTTTAATTTAAATGCAACATTTACATATAAATGTTTTTGGACTCTAATTCGTTCCAGTGATAACTTTCCTTTCTTGTTTCAATTCCTCATTGTTATATTTATTGTATATTTAAATAGGTTTTAATGTATGTTGGTACAAGTTGCTTTCTCATTTTTTTCTTTCAGAGTAATCTAATCATCTTAATAATTCTTCTTCCAGATTGACTATAGAATCAGTTTGGCTTCAAAAATCTTTTTGAAATTTTTATGGTAATTGTTTTAATTATTTTATAGAAAGTTAAGAACTTCGCACTATATACTTCTGTGACACAACTTTTCTCTTTAATTTTTTAAGCCATATTTCGTACCTTTCAGGAAAACGAAGACTTTCTTATCAATATATTCTCACATCTCCTTCCTACTGCATTTAACCTCAGATTTAGTTTATCATGTTATGCTGTCATGAACAATCTTTTGTTGCTTTTTATTCTAAGTGATAATTAGTAGGAGAGAATAGTAGGAGAATGCTTGATATAACACTGCAACTAGCAATTTTTCAAGTGTAAATATGGTGTGAGTGTGTGTGTATTTGAGCTTCTATATCACTTATAATTTTTACTTCTGTTGTTTTCTAATTTTTCCTGTATATAGGACTACCTTGATACCAATGATATAAATGTAAAATCAAACACAACATTGACTTTATAATAATGTCATTTAAAATTGTATTAGGAAAAGAAAATTGTATTAGGAATTTATATTATGTGTATAATAGTATAATACATATAATATGTATTTATAATAATATAAATACATATAATTTATATTATGTGTATAATTTTTCTGGAAAATCTTTTATTCTCATGATTTCTCTTATTAGACAGTTATGACAGTTTTGAAAATTACATTTTAATCTTTCTAATAATATAGCCCTATTCTTTTTCTAATTGCATTGGCTTAAAATTCCAAACTTATATTATTAATATTGGTTATAGAGTTCTCTCAAGTTTAATGGGAATAACTATTTTGCCATTTAGTATGTATTAGTTATTGATTTGAGATTAGTAGCCTTTTTTCATGTTGAACAGGTAAAATTCACTCCTAGGTTACTAAAAATTTTAATCAGGAATAGGTACTGAATTTATCAAATTTTCATATCAATGTAAATATTATATAAACTAATTTTATCTATTACTGTGATGTATCATATCTCTACACAGCTCAACTTAATGTCCTCTCACTTTATATAGATCTTTGAACTTACAAGTGAATTTGGCTTGAAGTTTTTCTTTGGTAGACAACTTTTATCAGGTGTAGGAGTCAGTTATGCAGTATTTGAACATAAATAAGAATTTTTTTCATATTTTCCTATGATCTGGAAAGGTGTGTATAGCAAAGGATTGATCTTTTCCTTGAAAGATTGACAAAGTTTACCAGTAAACTCTCAGGGTCTCTCCTAATTCCTCTTGGAGGGTCTCAGTATTTTGGATATATGGCTATTAGTTTGAGATTTTACCTTTCTTCATCTATTTTTTAGTCTATTTTGGTAATCTATATTCCCTTCAAAATAATCTAGGTCACTGATTTGCAGGTTTGTTTTTTAGAATCATAAATGCTATTCTCTTACAATTTTCGTTTTCTCATGTCTTATGTCTCCTTCTTCCTTACAATTTAGATTTCATGTTCTTTTATTACTATTTAGGGGTGTTTGGATTTCTTTTTTAAATCAGGCTAGCCAGATGTTGGACTATTTTATTATTTTCTGAGATTATCTGTTATGAGTAGTAATTTTATTTTTCTGCCTTTTAAATTCATTAATTTTTACCTTTATTATTTCCTCTTTCCTGCTGCCTTGAAATTTCTCCTACCCCGTTTAATCAAATATTCATTATTTTTAGTCTTTCTTCTTCTAATCAAATATTTATGGTTAGAAATTAAGTGACAGATACAAATATGGTAGCATTCAATACAGAGTTCATTTGATCTATTGTGTAAGCTCTATGTCATCACTTCTTGCTTCTTTTCTGTTAATATAATTTTTAGGTTTTGCTACAAGGGAAGTATTTTGTTTTCCCTCCCCTTCTAATATATTACTTTGCATGCACAGTACTGTTTTTATTTCATCATCTCTTTCCTTCTAAAAATGCAATCAAAACAAAACAATTTTTAAAATAATATGACACTGTATTCATATCTTGCTGAACTGTGACAGTGAAACAGTCAGACTCTGTGTTTTGCTCTGCACTGATCTCTTCCCCCTCACTTCATTCCTATCCAAATTAGGGGTGTTAGGGAGGTTGTTTGAGTTTATCTTCTGATTAATTCCCAGTGATACTACTGTTGAAAATGTCAGAAGGTTATACAATCCTACAATTGTCTTCTCCCTCACCTATGCCTGTGCATTGGGGAAGCTTTCTTCTAACCATGACCAAGGCAGGAGAAAATGGGTTATTAATAATCTTCAGACAGTGTGATAGCAGAAACCAAGGTTAAATGTTTCTTAGGAATTTGATACATAATTTAAGAGAATAAAAACAAACTAGGCATAAAAGTAAAAAAAAGAAAACAAAAACCTTATTTATTTATTTATTTTGCGGTACGCGGGCCTCTCACTGTTGTGGCCTCTCCCATTGTGGAGCACAGGCTCCAGACACGCAGGCTCAGCGGCCATGGCTCACGGGCCCAGCCGCTCCGTGGCATGTGGGATCTTCCCAGACTGGGGCACGAACCCGTGTCCCCTGCATCGGCAGGCGGACTCTCAACCACTGTGCCACCAGGGAAGCCCAACTTTTAAATTTTTTTCCAGCACAGTGATTCAGTTACATACATTCTTTTTCAGGTTCTTTTTCATTATACATTATTACAAAATACTGGGTATGGTTCCCTGTGCTATATAGTAGGTCCTTGTTGGTTATCTGTTTTATATATAGTAGTGTGTATATGTTAATCCTAAACCTAATTTATCCCTCCCTCCTCCTTCCCCTTTGGTAACCATCAATTTGTTTTCTATGTCTGTGGGTCTATTTCTGTCTTATAAATGAGTTCATGTTTATCTTTTTTTTTTGAGATTCCACATACAAGCAGTATCATATATTTGTCTTTCTCTTTCTGACTTACTTCACTTAGTATGATAATCTCTAGGTCCATCCATGTTGCTGCACATGACATTATTTCATTCTTTTTTATGGCTAATATTCTATATATACCACATCTTCTTTATCCATTCATCTGTTAATGGACAATTAGGCTTTTTCCATGTCTTGGCTATTGTAAATAGTGCTGCAGTGAACATGTGGGGTGCATGTATCTTTTCAAATTAGAATTTTGTCCGGATATGTGCCCAGGAGTGGGGTTGTAAGATCATATGGTAACTCTGTGTTTAGTTTTTTAAGGAATCTCCATACTGTTCTCCATAGTGGCTGCACCAATTTACATTCTTACCAACAGTGTAGGAGGGTTCCCTGTTCTCCACACCAACTCCATCATTTATTATTTGTAGACTTTTTGATGATGGCCATTCTGACTGGTGTGAGGTGATACCTCATTGTAGTTTTAATTTGCATTTCTCTAATAATCAACAAAATCGAGCATCTTTTCATGTGCCTGTTGGCCATCTGAATGTCTTCTTTGGAGAAATGTCTATTTAGATCTGCCCATTTTTTATTGGGTTGTTTTTGTTTTTTTTGCTTTTTGGGTTTTTCTTGATATTGAGCTGTATGAGCTGTTTGCATATTTTGGAGATTAATCCTTTGTTGGTCGCATTATTTGCAAATATTTTCTCCCATTCTGCAGGTTGCTTTTTGTTTTGTTTATGGTTTCCTTTGCTGTGCAAAAGCTTTTAAGTTCAATTAGGTCCCATTTGTTTATTTTTGTTTTTATTTCCATTACTCTAGGAGATGAATTCAAAAAGATATTGCTGTGATTTATGTCAGAGAGTGCCTCTGCCTATGTTTTCCTCTAAGAGTTTTAGAGTATCTGGTCTTACATTTAGGTCTTTAATCCATTTAGAGTTTATTTTTGTATATGGTGTTAGAGAATGTTATAATTTCATTCTTTTACATGTAGCTGTCCAGTTTTTCTAGCACCACTTATTGAAGACACTGTCTTTTCTTCATTGTATAGTCTCACTTCCTTTGTTGTAGATTAATTGACCGTAGGTGTGTGGGTTTATTTCTGGGCTTTCTATCCTGTTCCGTTGATCTATATTTCTCTTTTTGTGCCAGTACCATAGTGTTTTGATGACTGTAGCTTTGTAGTATAGTCTGAAGTCAGGGAGCGTCATTCTTCCAGCTCCGTTTTTCTTTCTCAAGATGGCTTTGGCTACTTGGGGTCATTTGTGTTTCCATACAAATTAAAACTTTTTTGTTGTTCTAGTTCTGTGAAAAATGCCATTGGTAGTTTGATAGGGGTTGCATTGAATCTGTAGATTGCCTTGGGTAGTACAGTCATTTTAACAATATTGATTCTTCCAATCCAAGAACACAGTATATCTTTCCATCCATCTGTGTTGTCTTCAGTTTCTTTCATAGGTGTCTTATAGTTTTCAGAGCACAGGTCTTTTGATGGCGATGGTGAAGAGGATTGTTTCCTTAATTTCTCTTTCTGATTTTTTGTTGTTAGTATATAGAAATGCAACAGATTTCTGCATATTAATTTTGTATCCTGCAACTTTACCAAATTCATTGATGAGCTCTGGTAGTTTTCTGGTAGTGACTTTAGGATTTTCTATGTATCATGTCATCTGCAAACAGTGACAGTTTTACTTCTTCTTTTCCAATTTGGATCCATTTTATTTCTTTTTCTTCTCTGATTGCTGTGCCTAGGATTTCCAAAACCATGTTGAATAAAAGTGGTGAGAATGGGCATCCTTGTCTTATTCCTGATCTTAGAAGAAATGTTTTCAGCTTTTCACCATTGAGTATGATGTTAGCTGTGGGTTTGTCATATATGGCCTTTATTACATTGAGGTATTTCACTCTAAGCCCACTTTCTGAGAGTTTTTATCAGATGAATGTTGGGCATAAAAACAAAAAAAAGCTTTTCTTTACCATCATCCTCATTGTCTTTTGTAATGAAATTTTATGCCTCCAAAATACCAGAAACTAACAATTGATGACTGGGACAGGGCTAATTTATTTACGTTCTACACTGAGAATGTGCACAATAAAGATGAAAGGTTCCCCAAGGGAGAACCAAGAAATTGTTCAGGGAAGAAAGAAGCCTATGACCCTCACAACACCGTCCCACACCCAGGCTAATGACTGAAATCTTATTAGCTTTAGGCTTTAGTCTCTGTTGAATGTAAAACACTCCGTTGAAGAATCAGGCTTTAAGCCAGTGTTTTTCTACCTTTTAAGCCCATCTTTACTTTTCTAAAATATGCAAATATCAAAAAACACTCATATAACCCTCAGTTGAGAATGCTTCAATCATATATTTGAACACATCTCCACCATTCAAGATTTCTTTTGAGCTTTATATTTTATTTACAAAAAAGAAAAAAAAAACTAAATAGTTTTCTCTTCCCACTGCACATGTGGAATTATTTATTGGGTATTCTTTATCAAATGTCCATTTTAACCTCACACCAATGGCTTCCTAAACAGACCCTTCCACATACGTAGACGACATGCCTGTTGGAGATATTATCCAGGATCCGTATTCTTCAGGATCCTGTTGTGTTTCTGCCCTTCCTATGAGCAGAGCAATGACCACCTTTTGTTCTGGACTTTGTTTTCCAGGCTATACTGTATTGTGAACAGCCTTGGAAGACAGAGGTAGTGGCGTCTGCCTAAGCAGAGTGCATGTGTGTTTGCTGTCCCCTCTAACCAAGATGATGTCCCCTTGGGGGCAGATGCTGGCTCGGTTTGGTTGTGGTCTTTCATAAAAGACTGGTGTTTCCTAAACTTGGGACTCTTCTACTGACATGTGGAAAGGCATTCCCTGGCCTCCATGATGCCACCCTGTGGAAATTACAGCTCAGGGTCCTGGGGCAAATGCTGATACTATGGCCATTGCCACTGCAATATATGAGGAATACATTGTCCTTTGTCTCTGACTCAGAAGCCAGGTCTTCTGCCAACATCCATGCACCTGTGGCAGGCTAACTTGTTAGCTGGTGATCAGGGAACAATCCCAGTCCCTTCAGGGTTTTGTCAATCCGAGTTTTAAGATGCTTTCATTTACATCTGTTTTCTTCTTTCTTCCTAAGTACTGGTGTGACTGGGGGAAACAGGGAAAAAGAAGCAGGTGGTCAAAGAGTACACTGGGTGCCAGAGGGGAAGAAAAACAGGCCCAACAAGTGGTGAGAAAGGGCTCTATAGACAGAGAGAAAGATGCTAGTGGCTCCCAAAACCAGCTCAATCCACTTCACAGCTGAGCCTGGGGCCCATCCTGCTGTCAGCCTGCCTCTTCAGTGTCGTTCCCCAGCGTGGCTGAGGGCGGTTAATCACGCCTCATCAGCATAAACCAGACCTCTTAGCATGTGTTTATATTAATTCTCACACAAATCACTCCTTCAAATGAAAAATGAGACAACCATCTGTAACTAATTTCATAGTTCCTGAGATGATGAAACAGAATGCTTTTAAAAAAAGAAAAAAAGCGTGGCAACTACTTTTCTAACTTCTCAAAAGCAGTTGGTCTTTCCTAAATCTCAGTATACTCTCTGCTTCCCTCAAGGAAGCATGCCAGCATAATTGTAACAGACAAACTTCATTTCTCTAAAGAATCTCAGCGTTCGTCCACAGTCTGCAAGGAACTCATTTAGCTAGCAGTGGAAAAAACAAAAACAGAAAAACAAAAACCTCAACCTTAAAAAAATATACTCTTCAGTCAAAAATTAGAAATGGCCCTACATGAAGCAAAAGCATATCATCTACAAAATAATCCATTTAAACACCAGCAGGAGACTGTTATGTGTTTGAATCATTAGTTAGTTTGAAACACAGTATCCTATTTTAGCTTTCATGGTGTATTACCTGGAAATGAAAGTTTTACATTTCTTACTGTCTACCATTTGAGTTGAATTTATTTTCATGCTGTGGAATTTTAATACTTTTAATTATAGAGATTAATAACTCTTATTCTTTGAGGAAAACTTTTATTTGACTCCATCTCATGGCATGAGGCTAAGACCTTGATTAGTTAGCCAGATTGCAATATTCCAGACTGTTGATCCTTCTGGTTAAATTCTGACTCAGTTCTGATTAACCAGAATTACCTATTTGTTTGTTCATTTCATCTTTGAAATCTTTCAAAACTATTATTGTGGTTTCTTGTCATAATAAGGCCATTGCAATAAGTCTAAATGAGTGTTTCCTTGATGAATAAGGATGACTCAGGGTCTAAAGTTCATTATTCATATCACCAGTTACCACTGGAAATCACTATAAATGAATGTTGTGTAGGGTTATTGGATGGCAGGCAGCCGAGTTGCTTCCAGAGTATAAACTTGAAGTTTCTTTATTAAACAACAAAACAGCAGAATGGTGAAATCTACAAATTGCAGTTTGTCTCTTAAAGAAAAAATAAAAACCCACAACTATGAGCATTAGAAACCTATTATACTAATATTTTGGTTAGCCAGGTTTTATTTACACTTTTTTTGAGGTGGTGTTAAAATCTTTAATATGTTCTGTTTTATGAATAGATTTTAAAATAGATCATATGTTAAATGTAAAATAAACTATAAAATAGATTTTATAAATAGGTTTTAAAAACTTTTCTATTTGTCTTCAACTAGTCATTATTATCTTTAAAAAGTATTTTAAAAGAATAATACTTTTCAAAATATTTAGGCATAAAATACTACATTTTCCAGTTTCTGAGGTAACTTTTGCTTGTCTTTTAAAATAATAAAAGCTGCCTTCACACATTTTTAAAGAATTCAAAGTTTCGAGCTCAAACTCTTTTTGCCAATTTTTAACGAACAAAAGTAACTGGAAAAAAAATACTGAATGACCTCAACAACTTTGGGACATAATACATATTTTAATAATGTTATGGAAACAAATGTGGCAGTAATAGAGTAGACTTTATAATATTCTTAAACACTATGCTTAAATATTTGAGGTGTGGGACAAAATATGTGTAGTACTTATCACACCAAATTTTCTACTCTCTGGAGGGTATTATTGGATATTCTGTCTTCTGAGAAAAATCCTTTCATTGGTTTGCCAGTAGCAGTTGAGGTGAGGGTGAACTGCACACTTTCTTGGCGATTTCACCCCTGTCTCTCTCTGTAGGGCAGTGATGGTGACCAGGAGGAAGCCATCTGCACAAGGAATCATGGGACGAGCAATGCAGTTCACACCCACGCTGTCTCCTGAGCCTCTCGATGGCATGTTCCTGCTACTTCTAGCTGTATATTCTCCACACTGCTCGGTAGTTGCTCTTTCATGCTGGTTCCCTTCCATAATTTGTGATACTGCAGGAAAGTGACAGAGGAAGCTGCCTTTGCTGGTTGCCATAGGGATGGCTGTTCTAGATGACCGATTCTCAAGTGGGCATGAAAGACCGTCAGAAGTGCTGAAGTGGGGTTTTCTTCCTTTGTATCCAGGCAGGGGCACATACTCACACTCTGTGTCTCAACAAGAGAGGAAAACTAAAGATGAGGTTAAATTTAACACAGCGCTCCTTCATGCTAAGGGTTCAAATGCTTTCTGTCGCGCTAATTCATCCTCCAGACAGTTCTGTGGCTGAAGTGGGGAGTCTTTGTTGTTCTTTTTTTCCCTTACAAAAATATAAAAAGAAGATAGGATCTTGGAATGACCTTTCCTAGCTAACATTTCACTTATAGCAAATTCACACATGTGCTCCGTGGGCCTGATGCTACCTATAGAAGAATTTCCAGTACATAGTTGTTTTTAATTTGAACTGGTAGCCGTTGTTTAAAATATGGGAGATTTAAAATCTGTGTATTAGTTCGCTTGGGCTATCATAACAATGTAGCACACACTGGGTGGCTTAAACAACAGAAATGTATTTTCTCACAATTCTTGAGGTGAGAAATCTGAGATGAAGTTGTTGGCAGGATAGGTTTCTCCTAAGGCCTCTCTCCTAGGCTGGTAGATGGCCGTCTTCTCTCTGTGTCTTCATATGGTCTTCCTTCTGTGTGTCTGTCTGTCCTAATCTTTTTTTATAAGGACTCCAGTCTTATTAGATTAGGGCTCACCCATACAACCTCATTTTAATTTAACTACCTCCTGAAAGAGCCTATCTCCAAATACATTCTGCCGTATTGGTGGGGAGGACTTCAACCTCCCGCCAACGTGAATTTTGGGGCAACACAATTTAGCCCATTACAATTAGAACCCAGGTATCTGGCTCTTCTTAAAACAGTAGAATACAGGGTGGTTCTGGGCACTCATTTCTTCTACTTTCGAATCTATTTCCCACACTATTAGTAATATAATCTTTCTGAATCTCATTTGTTTGCTTAAAAGTATTCCCAGTCTCCCCGTGCTTTCTAGATAGATTCCAGTTCCTTATCAGGGCATGAAAATCCTTGTGGTCTCAGCTCTGCCTATTTCTTCCTTCTCACCTCCCTCAGCCATACTGAGCTGGAAGTCCAAGTAGCCAAACTTTATCAGGCTTCTTCCCCTTTGCAGATGCTATTCCTTTTACCTGAAATGCCCTTTTCTGTGTTCTCTTCCTGTGATTTATTTCCTGGCTGACTCTTCCTCTGACAAGGCTCCCATGTCATTGCCCCTAGGAGGGCCTCCATGACCCCTCACCTGGGGAACATGCCCTGTACATTATCCCTGCCCCGCTCAGCCCCCTGGGTGGCTCTAAATCATGGCTCTTTGAGAAACAGTGAAATGGTTTAGTTATCTATTTCTCCACTGGGACACAAGTCCTCAAGGACTGTGTCTGTCTTCTCTGTGTTCCCAGAGCCTAGCCCACTGCATCCCGGAAAGCAGGGCTTAACAAAAATGCCTTGAATGAACTAATAAATACACAAAAGGATGAATCCACAGGACAACCCTTCCCAGCAAGTATCATTAGCAGCCTGTTCTACAGATTTAGACAGACGTTGGTATGAAATCCAGCTCACTGCCTGCTGTTAGTTATATTATTAACTTGGACAATTCCTTAATAGCTTGAAACTTCAATTTCTTTGTCTGAAAAATTGGAATGAAAATTAAAATTATTTATTGGGTTCTGTAAAATTTTAAAAAGAGAAACACAGGAGTAACTTTGTATATTGTGAAGAATCAAAATATTAATAATAATTTTTATTATTGTCCCACAATGCAGGAGCCAGGGTCTCAACTCCAGCTACTGTCACTGACTGTCAGCACTTTTCTAAGACATCGATGGTATGTTTAGTAGATGGAGAAAATACCAATCCTGTTTACTGAATATTACTGTACTTCTTCTCTGGACTAGTTCTGAGTAATACCAGTAGGATAGGTCCACTATAGTCAAACAGAGCTAGAGAGAAGAATCTAGCAATCCATAAATCACTAGAGCTGCTTTTCCAGCTTTAGATACCCTGTAATTAAAATCCATCCAAATGTGTAATTTCTCAAAATGCAAAATACACTGATTTTGAAAATCGGTGGGTTGAAAAGCAAATACAGTAAGAGAAAAGAAGAGGGACCAAGTGCTCTGAGGAACCTGACAGTTGTGGGATAGAGAAGCCCAGGCTATGGTGTTATTCTTTTAAAAGATGGAATATACTAGAGCTTTGGTGCTCAAGCATTGGCCTGCTTCAGAACTACCTGGGGGGCTGGTGCAACAAGATTACTGGGCTCCATCCCAGAGTCTGATTCCGTAGGTCTGGGGTGAGGCCAGAGAATTTATGCTGCTGGTTAGGGGACCACACTGAGACCTGCTGGATTAGAATATAGGAAGGAGACGTGAAACTTTAAGGACAAAGACGGTATAATCAAACGTTGGACAGGGTTTCTGTGACATGGGATGCAAGACACAAAGAGGAAGTCACTGGAAAACAACAAGGCCCATGTCTTCCTGGGAGGCTAGAGGAACACACCTGTGAGGAAAGGAAGCTGAGGCGGGATTTCACCAGAAGGTAGAGTGGAATGTTACCAAGCACCTGGGACAGCCAAAGCAGGGAAATGGATCCTGAGTCTTTTGAGCTTGGCCAGTTTGGAGAATGTAGTTGAGATCAAAGTCCTATTTACTTCTATTTTATTCTAATTAAACATTTATTTCCTTCTTAAGAGATGTGCATGAAACAACCTCTCAGAAATGGTCGGGCCTTGGCAAATGAGTGCTGTCCATTATAACCATGCTTATACTTCAAACATAACCCTCCACGCCCCGCTCCCCAAATGCTGGCATGCATCCTCCTCAGAATAATTTACTATCAGGCAAGAACAGGATGTTATGAGATAAAATTCAGTTTTGCTTTTTAAAAAACAAGATTGCCCATATTTTTGTTATTTACACTTCTCTGTGGCAGTGTTGTCTAGATGGGGTTAACAAGTGTGGAGCATTTGGAAAACTGAATTCCTGAAGGGTTTGGAGACTCGAGGCTCTTCTGAGCTGGGTAGGAAAAGAAAGGCAAAAAATAAAACGAAATAAAAAAAGAAATAGAAAACCTAGAGTTAACTGGATTGTTCTTTTCCCCTCCAGAAATACTATTTTTCACTGGCTTATATAGGAATGTCTTCAATAAAGCACACCAGACAAACTTGTTAGGCAGAGTTCCGGAGATCTAAGACATGACTGTCTCTCTGCACTAAAATTGTGGCTCACACCACAGGCCACCAGAAAAATGGTCCGTGGCCTCCACTGCTGCCCTCTAAGCAGCCATGGCTTTTGTGAGCTAAGCCTCTCAAGTCCATGGCCTTTGCCTTTTAGAGGACTCTTTATTTATTTACTTATTTTTAATTTCAGGATTCGGTCTCAGTTTTGTGTACTGATAAAGACAGTATTTAACTTTAATTTTAATGCAGAATTTATGGAAATTAGTCTTTAGCTTACTCTCTGAATTAAATTTAACATGGGCTCTACTGGAAATAATACACTTTATTAGGAGTTAGGAGCCTGTCACTTTCACGCTGTGTTGACTTGGGGTAGACCCTCACCTTCTCCAGACTTTGGTTTTCCCATCCACAAAATCCGAGGGATGAAAGATCATTTCCCAGGGCCCCTCAACTCTCCCTGGGCACCCCCCACCAACCTGGCTCTCTACTTCTAGAATGTAGAGTCAGTCATTTTTATATCCTTTTTCCCCTCCTTTTTCTGTTTTTCTCATTTAGAACATTGCACCTGATACGTATATCTTTAAACTTTCCAGTTTAGAGTCCGGATTGTTTTTCTTATCATTTGAATTTAGTCCTTTAAAAACCATAACGGGCTTACGCCAGAAAAGTGACAATATTCAGCCCAAGTGTTATATCACAACCGTTTTTCTGTCTTCTGAGATCAGCTCAGTTAACATTTTTCAGATCTCCTTCACAAAGCACTTTATGTAAGTTTAATGTTACAGTGAATTTAATCTAACTGTGACATAGTTTAACGCTTCATAAATTCTCCGGTTTGCCAGCCAAATGAATGCTGCAAACAAACTGACAAGGTGATGGCTATACCATTGCTGGTGGTGATTTATGCAAATTGATTATAGTTATTTCTTTTCTTTAGGAACTGTCATGACGAGAGTGCATATCAATATCTTCAGCCCTCAGGCCAACACTACCACAATACTAATGTCACATTCAGTGTTCACTGCTATGGAAATTATATGCAGATTGTATGTGATAATGAACTAAAGAACAATTGATAAAAATTCCTTACTTTGACATTCTCATAACCAGAATATTGTAATACACTCTATTTGCTGAGAAACTCTGATTTCACAACGCAGCTCTAGCAACAGAACAGTACAGAAGACAACATTAAGGACATTCCTATTTTGCTTTCTGAGCACATCAAGAAAATAAGTTTTGATATTTGATTTTGGCATATCACCTTCTCAAGAACTTATTCCAGACCATTTAAATAATAAATTACCTAAGTAATGCCTCTTTCAAATTGGTTTATAACAAGATAGAAGAAGGAAAGAAATTCTTCCTCTTCTTTTTGAACTAGAATGAATGGTCAACATGAAAATGTACTTTTTGTTTTTTAGGACACTAGTTTTGATATTAACCCCTTAACACAGGGGTCCCCCGTGGCCTGTTAGGAACCGGGGCCACACAGCAGGAGGTGAGCAGTGGGCAAGCGAGTGCAGCTTCATCTGCCGCTCCCCATCGCTCACATTACCGCACGAACCATCCCGCTGCCCCCCGTCCGCCCCAGGTCTGTGGAAAAATTGTCTTCCATGAAACCAGCCCCTGGTTCCAAAAAGGTTGGGGACCACTGCCTTAACAGATACATGGTTTGCAAATATTTTGTCCCATTCCCTAGGCTGTCTTTTCATTTTGTTGATCCTTTCTTTTGTTGTGCAGCAGCTTTTCAGTTTGAGGTACTCCCAATTGGATTTGATTTTGTTGTCTGTGTCAAATCCAAAATGTCATTGCCAAGACCCACGTTAAGGAGCTTTTTCCCTATGTTTTTCTTGTAGGAGCTTTAAGATTTCCGGTCTTACATTTAAGTCTTTAATCTACTTCAAGTTAATTTTTGTGATGTAAGAGAGGGGTCTAGTTTTATTCTTTATATGTGAATATCCAATTTCCCCAGCACCGTTTATTGAAGAGACTGTCTTTTCTTCATTGAGTATTCTTGGCTCCCTTGTCAAACATTAGTTGACTATATATACGCATGGGTTTATCTCTGGGCTTTTAATTCTGTTCCATTCATCTTTGTTTCTGTTTTTATGCCAGTATCATGCTGCTTTGATTATCATAGCTTTATAATATAGCTTGAAATCAGGAAATATGATGCTTCTCTCTTTGTTCTTTTTTCTCAGGATTACTTTTGCTATGTGGGTTCTTTTGTGGTCCAAATATATTTTAGCATTTTTTTTTCTATTTCAGTAAACAAAAAAATTGGAATATTGATAGAAATTGCATTGACTCTATAGATGGCTTTAGGGAATATAGACATTCTAACAATATTCTTCTAATCCATGAACCTGGGATACTTTTCCATTTATTTGTGTAGGCTTTGATTTCATTCATCAATGTCTTATGGTTTTGAATATAGAGATCTTTCACCTTCTTGGTTGAAATACTTTTTTCCTAAGTATTTTATTGTTTGTGATGCTATTGTAAATAGGATCATTTTCTTTATTTCCTTTTCAGATAATTTGTTGTTAGTGTATAGAAACACTACTGATTTTTGTTTTTAATTCTGTATCCTGCAGATTCACTGAATGTGTTAAGTAGGTCATTTTCTTTTTTTTTTTTTTTGGTGGAACCTTTAGGATTTTCTATATATAAAATCATGTCATCTGCAAAGAGAGATAATTTTACTTCTTTCTTTTCAATTTTGATGCCCTTTATTTCTTTTTCTTGCCTGATTGCTCTTGCTAGGACTTCTAGTACTGTGTTGAATAGGGGTGGTCAGAGTGTACACCCTTGTCTTCTTCCTGATCTTAGAGAAAAAGTTTTCAAACTTTAACCATTGAGTATGATGTTAGCTGTGGGCTGGTTACATACCTTTATTAGGTTGAGGTACTTTACTTCATATCTAATTTGTTAAGAGTTTTTAATATGAACAGATGTTAAATTTTGTCAAATGCTTTTTCTGCATCTATTGAGATGATCATAGGATTTTTTTTCTTTCATTCTATTAATGTGGTGTATTATATTGATTGATTTGAATACGTTGAACCATCCCTACACTCCAGAGATAAATACCACTTGATCATGGTGAATGATCTTTTCAATGTGCTGCTGAGCTTTATTTATTAGTATTTTATTGAGAACTTTGGCATCTATATTCATCAGGGACATTGGCCTATAGTTGCCTTTTCTAATAGTGTTCTTTTCTGGCTTTGGTGTCAGGATAATGTTGGCCTCATAAAATGAGTTTGGGAATATTCCCTCCTCTTCAATTCTTTGGAAAAGTTTCAGAAGGATTGATGTTAATTCCTTAAATTTTTGGCAAAATTCACCAATGAAGCCATTTAGTCCTGGGCTTTTCTTCATTGGGAGATTTTTTGGTTACTGAATCAATCTCTTTACTAGTAATTGGTCTGTTCTTATTATTGTCTGTTGAATCAGTCTTATAGTAGGTTGTGTGTTCTAAGAATTTTTCCATTTCTTCTAGGTTTTCCAGTTTGTTGGTATATAGTTGTTCATATTAGCCTCTTATGATCCTTTGTATTTCTGTGGCATAAGTTATAAGGTCTCTTTTATTCATTTACAGATTTTTTGATTTGAATCCTTTCTCTTTTTCCCTTGGTTAGTCTAGCTAAAAGTTTGTTAATTTTAACTTTTCAGAAAACTAACTCTTAGTTTTATTAATCTTTTCTATTGTTTTCCTGTTCTCTATTTCATTTATTTCTCCTCTAATATTTATTATTTCCTTCCTTCTGCTAACTTTGGGCTTAGTTCTTATTTTTCTACTTCCTTAAGGTGTAGAGTTAGGTTGTTTGAGATCTTTCTTGTCTCAATGTAGACATCTATTGTTATGAACTTCCCTCTAAGAACTGTTTTTGCTGCATCCCATAAGTTCTGGTATGCTGTGTTTCCATATTCATTTATCTCAAGATACTTTTTATTTCCCATTTAGTTTCTTTTTTGATCTGTTGGTCATATTCTATTTAGAATGCAAGTTGTCTTTAGATATTTAGTTCTTATTACTCAGCACTGCAGTATAGGTACCGTCTGCATTTTTTAAAAATGAGGAAACAGTCTAAGGGAGGTTAAATAATTTGTCCATGGGTACTGTCTTGGTAGGAGAATCCCTGGTCCATCCTCTCTGTGGAAATATTTTCAGCACCAGACCTTTCCCTACCACATCCTAACACAACAATTTCTCTTTGTAACAAAGCTGTTCTTTGGTCATAAGTACTAAAATAGTTATGAGTTGTTGGCATTAGATACAAAAAATGGATTGATCCACCAGAATAAAAGAATAGTAGTTTGGATTCATCTTGTTATATAAATGTGTGTACTTGGCTTTAACAATATCATTTAAAAATAATTGTGCATCACTTGAACTCAGCAAGCCTAGTTCTGAAGTCTGATTGTCTTTAATGTATCTGGGCAGCCAAGCCCAATTGTCAGACTACATTTAGTAAGACCCAAGACTAAACCAATGTGTCTTTACAAGGGGGTAGGACAATGAGACAGCAACAGGATATGCATCTGTTCTCTGCAGACGATGTTGCATATGATTGAAATCCACTGGCAGATGGTCTTCTTGTGAACTCACAGAGAACAGGTTTTGTTGAGAATCCTTACTCTATAAAAATAATTCCATTCACCCTTCCCCATCATCAGCATCGGGCTGGTATGCTATATCTGACAGTGAGAAACTCTAATCCTGCCTGCCCTCCTTGGCCTGAGATCTCCAGTTTAATCCCTACTAGGTCTTTGGAGGCCTGGGATCAGCCATAATAGTTCCTTGGACATTCTCCACATTTGGTGAGCCTACATCTCTATGAAAGAGACTTCTAAGAACAAGAATATTCTTACATAGATACTTATAGTATCTTATTGATACTTATTGACCCTCAGGGGTCAATAGAGACACTATGGAATACAGATATTTTATTCTAAAATCCAAATTGTTTTTGTTACATCACTTTAAAGGGGTAGAAATGATCACATTCTATTTTTACAAATCTGAGAGCCAAACCTACATTCCATCCTCAACTGCTGTCCCGTCCTTCACTTTTCTCTGTTCCAGCCACACTCAGTGTTCCACTATTCTCACATCTTCTAGATGCTTCTTCCTCTTCATATCTTTATCCAGATGGTTTCTGGTGGCTGGAACATCTTTTCTAACTTCTAATCATTTTACGATACTCAGTTCATATGTCAATATTTTTGTGAATTTTTTTCCACGCTGCTCAGTCTCCCTTCAGTTTCCCATGGTATTTCACACACAGCACATTCTAGTCCATATTGAAGTAGGAGTCTGCAACTTTGGTCTTCCCTCTGAAAAGTGTCGGAATAGGTAGAGGTAGTACAACAAACGAAGGAAGGGGCTTTGGAACTACAGAGTAAATGGCCTGAACCGTAGCTCTGTCACCCCCTAGCCATGTTTCTTGGTCTCTCTAAATTTCAGCTTCCTCACCTTTCATGTGAGGGTAACAATAACTACCTCAAAAGTTTGCCACAAAGTAAATGAGATAATTTATATAAGGCATAGACCAGAAAATATCTTCTATAGAACATAAAAAAGTTCATCATGTACTATTTGAAACACACAAGAGAATTTATGTAATGTGTAGGTTATGTAGCATAACAATCAAACACCTTTGAATGTATCAGTCAACATAAGAGTTAGGGTGTTGGCACTAAGATTGATCTGCAGTTGACCCTTGAACAACATGAGAGTTAGGGGCACTGACCCTCTGCACAGTCAAAAATCAGTGTATAACTTACAGTCAGTCCCCTGTATCCACTGTTACCCCATAGATATGGTTCTTCTGTATCCATGGTTCCACATCCACGGATTCAGCTAACCATGAATTGTACAGTACTGTAATACTTACTATTGAAAAAAATTGCACATAAATGGACCCACACAGTTCAAACCCATGTTGTTCAAGGATCAGCTGTACTTGTGTCTCCTTCCCTCTCCATCCTCTTTCCCCAAATTGACAAGTATTCTGAAATGTATGCTTTTCCTTCCTTCCTTTTTCAAAATGTTGTTTTAACATATGCATGTTAGGTTGCTTCCATGTCCTGGCTACTGTAAGTAATGCTGCAATGAACATTGGGGTGCACATGTCTTTTTGAATTATGGTTTTCTCAGGGTATATGCCCAGTAGTGGGATTGCTGGGTCATACGGTATTTCTATTTTTAGTTTTTATTTATTTATTTATTTTGCGGTACGCAGGCCTCTCACCGTTGTTTCCTCTCCCGTTGCGGAGCACAGGCTCCGGACGCGCAGGCCCAGCGACCATGGCTCACGGGCCCAGCCGCTCCGCGGCATGTGGGATTTTCCCGGACCGGGGCACAAACCCGTGTCCCCTGCATCAGCAGGCGGACTCTCAACCACTGCGCCACCAGGGAAGCCCTCTATTTTTAGTTTTTAAAGGAAACTTCATACTGTTCTCCGTAGTGGCTGTATCAATTTACATTCCCACCAACAGTGCAAGAGGGTGGAATATTACTCAGCCATAAAAGGGAATGAAATCAGGTCATTTGTAGAGATGTGGATGGACCTAGAGACTCATACAGAGTGAAGTAGGTCAGAAAGAGAAAAAACAAATATTGTATATTAATGCATATATGCAGAATCTAGAAAAATGGTACAGATGAACCTATTTGCAAAGCAGAAATAGAAACACAGATGTAGAGAATCAATGTATGGACACCATGGGGGGAAAAGAGGGGTGGGATGAAGTGGGAGATTGGGACTGACATAAATATACTACTATGTATAAAATAGATAGCTAATGAGAACCTGCTGTATAGCACAGGGAACTCTACTCATTGCTCTGTGGTGACCTAAATGGAAAGGAAATCCAAAAAAGAGGGGATACATGTATACATCTAGCTGATTCACTTCGCTGTACAGTAGAAACTAACACAACATTGTAAAGCAACTATACCCCAATAAAAAACAAAAAAACCCATGCATATTAACTAAAATTTATGATTTCATTTTATGTGTATTTATATTTCTGTGTGTAGTTGTGGTCAATTAAATGTTACTATTGGATAACATTTTATCATTTGATTATTCCACAATTTATTTAGCACTATACTGTCATTAGTATAATGATGTGAACATTTGGGTTCTCAGGTTTTGCTATTATGAACAATTTTTTTATTGAAATATATATGACACATAACGTGCAAATTTAAGGTGTACAACACGTTAATTTGATACATTTATATATTGTAATATGATTGCCATTGTAGTGATAATTAGCACCTCTATCATATTACATAATGGTCCTTCCTTTTCAGTGGCTGGAATCATTAAGTTCTAGTCTCTTAGCAAGTTTGATAATACAATATTGTTGTCTATATTCACTATACTGTTCATTAGATCTCTAGGGCTTACTTATTTCTCATTGCAAGTTTGTATCCTCAACAACATTTGTCCTCTCCCCCAATCCTCTGGTAACCACTATATTACTTTCTGTTTTTACAATTTTGGCTTTTTTAGATTCCACATGTAAGCGATACTACACAGTACTTGTCTTTCTTTGTCTGACTTACCTCCTTTGGCACAGTACTGAACAATGTTAATATGAACATTTTGTACAGGTTTTCTATTTCTGTGTGAGAATTTCTCTAGTGCATCTACCTAAATTGGAGTTGTTGATTTGTAGGTTAGTGCAAGTTTAACTTTACTAGGTAGTGTCAAATCTATTTCCAAAGATGTTATGTTTATAATTGAATGTATTCATTGTGTAAATTGGCCTTTTGAAAGAACTTCTGGTCTTTTGATCATCTTACTTAATTAGTGTCTCCTCTTACCTTTATTATTTATTCCTTTCTACTTTCTTAGGATTCATTTTGTTGCTCTGTTCCTTACTTCTTAAGATTGATATTTATACAATTTTTAGCCTTTTTTTCCCTAATATCAGTGTTTCAGGAAATAACATTCTCTGTAAGACTCATTTAAATACTTTCTAGTTTATAGAATTTTGGGTCCATATTTAGCCTTTTTAAATGTTTTCTTTTATTCCAGTCCTACATGTTAGATACTATTGCTATTTTTTATAGGCAGTATTTACAAAGTGGCATCACCTACATTTTCTCAGTGGTACCAATGTTTTAGTTTTGATTTGTAGTAGATATAGATCACTTGGTTCTAAGTATTTTACATTTACATGGCAAGTCATTTGTTTTCGGCATTTAGAAGTGTTAAATTTTCCAAATATGTCCTTTCTTTAAAAAAAAATGTTACAGGAACAAAATCCACTTGCCTCCACCTCTCTCTCCCTTCCCTCTC
Organism: Leucopleurus acutus; assembly: GCF_964270905.1. Lineage (NCBI taxonomy): Eukaryota > Metazoa > Chordata > Mammalia > Artiodactyla > Delphinidae > Leucopleurus > Leucopleurus acutus. Next base: position 100,426,018 of record NC_139144.1, on the reverse strand, counting down.
TCTCTCTCTGGTCTCTCCCTTTCCCCCTCTTTCTCTGCTCTGTCCCCTCTCCTCTCTCTGTCTGGTCTCTTCCTTCCTCCATCCTTCCTTCTCTCCTTTCCTCCCCCAACTAATGTGCAGATTCACAAGTGCTGTTGAGGGTACCCATTGAGGGTACCCATTGTTATCCCAGCCTGGAGTTCTACAAGGTAAGAAATGGCTGGAATTTGTACCATGATGTTACCCTCTCCCCCTTTAGGATGGGCTGTCTTCAGTCTGCTTCAGTCATTTTATTATTTACCTGGCTTCTGTTTTAAAAAGGCTTTCACTATAATGTGTACAACCTTACATGCTCCATAAATAGGTCCCATAGACCTTCACTCTCAGTTTTGAGACTTTTCCACTGTGCATCAGATAAGACCCTTTGGTTTCAAGCAAGAGAGAATCCAAATCCAGCTGGCTAGTCAGTAAAGGGCCCGGGTAGCAGAAAACTCAGAAGCAGGGCAGCCTTGGGAGTGATCCAGTCTCTCTAGAGACACACTTTACCCCTTCTGGTGGTGACAAAGCGACAGGGAGGTAATTCCTATGCATCTTTGAATAGCTCTTATTTGTCTTGGAGGTGAAGAATGTAGGAGCTGTAGAGGCAGAAGGAATCCCCGAGACCATTTTACAGGAACTCAGACTTATCAATACTTATTCTGGAAGTTAGTCACTATTTCACCCCAAAATTATTTACTGTGTAATTAAATATCCTTATTTTAGATTCTTGCAGTGGGTGACATTCCTGTGATGGATCAGAAGTTTACATTTTTAGAAAAAGCTCACAAATTCTCCCTACTGTATAGTAGGTACAGTGTATCAGTGATTATTCCTGCCAGGTATTGTCTGTTTGTCTTGATACAGGAATTAAAACTAATTATAATAGCTGCTGCTTTACTGGGCAAGTACTACATTCCAGCCCCAGTGAGACACAGTGATTCTCTGAGACAGAGGTTATCATCCTCATTTTGCAGCTCAGGTAATGGTCTCCATTCAGAAATTATAGAGCCTGTCCTAGAGATAGCACATGATCGAGGAGGGTTTAATATCTTACTGAATTTGTCTAAAAAAATACGCTTATTTAACAAATGGGCTGAATACACCAATGAACAGCCCTGGCACATTGTGGAAGACAAGTAATGAAAATGAAGTCCACGTTGGCCATCTGTATCATGGGATGGTTGAACTAGATGGCATAACAGGCCCTTCCAAGTCTGAGATTTGCTGTATAATTTAACTCTACTTATAAGTCTCAATTAGGCTTTACTAGACTGAGCTGCTTGAAGATACTCCTGATTTATGATTCATCTATTTTTTTTAGCTGCAAGCCAGTGCCTGTTTCTGTTTAGGTTTTCAAGACATTATTGGTGACTTGAATTAGAATACCCAAGATGGAGTTTTGATATAAAATAAAAATAGATTTTAAAGATTCTTTTCAACTTTAATTTAGATGAGACAGAGTTCAATGTTTCACTTTTTATGGCTCCTTCATATTGGCAGTCATTATCGACTGTCGCAGTTTGAACTTTATTCAAGCTTGTTCTCAGCTGCTAGCTAGTGAGAGTAACCATGGGTAGATAACACATTAACACAAGTTCTTGTAACTTTCAAGAAATTCCAGTTATGAAACTAGATTAAAATAAACCATTTATGACTTTCAAAACCTCTTTATTTATCACATTTATTTTTAAATACACTTGGGTGGTTGATCTAAGTTACTGAATAATAAAAATAGTCCTAATAATAAGTATGAATATGATTAATTTATGTCCATTCTTATGTACCGAATACATGCTGCTTTCACAAACACTGAAGTTGTTTCAATTATGTGACATAGAAAATGGAGTGCTGTAACTCCATGGGTTACAAGATTGTAAAACAGAAGCAGCCTATTTTATTATATAAATAATGAAGTTTAGGAATAGAGCAGACAAAAATATCATCCACAAAAGCAGGGTTCAAGGTCAGCAACTTACTTCTGTACCATAGCAATAGAAAAGATACCCCTCAAAAGATATTTAAGTTTCAATCAAAGGCAACTAGTAGACTTTAGTAAAGAATAGTAATTATGGGAAAATGTAACATTGGAAAAGAACTACAAATCGAAAAACAAGATTCAAAAATGAAACTAATGGTTGATAAAGTTAAAGAGGTTGTATTTGAACATAATGTGCTTCATGATTTTACTTTATTTTTAGGTTATAGTATAATTACTCCAGCCTCTCTAATGAAATTTATTAAAAAGGTAATTTTAAAATGTAACAAATTAACACCAGGATGCTAAAAAAAAAAGTATTTACCGAGGAAACAGAGCAGGTTAATATTGATTTTTTTCTCCTTATTAATATAGGCTGCACTATCACAGCTGTGCAACGCTGGCTTATCAGTGTTAACGGGCTTTGCTTAGCCAGAGCGCTTTGCTTTTCTTCTTATTTCTCTGGTTTAATATGGAACTCACTCTCGAGCACATTTGGCTTTGACAGAGAGTTACATTTGATTTGTAGCTTTCAGCCCTTCTGTAGAGGATTGCCTCAGAACATTTTATAATGTTTTCCAAAAGAACTGAACATGAAAGCCTCCCTGATATCCTGACAACTCAGAGTGAAAAGAGCATTTTGATGAATTTCTTAATAAAGTAAAATGTCCTCCTTCAAAACTCCTTTGTACCTCCCCTGCTTTAAAAAAAATTAAAGTTCACCATTTTGTTCAACTGTTTCTCAGTGTTATTATATTCTCTTCTTTAGTCCATGTCAATGATAGGTTTTGCAAATTTGTAAATATTCCCTTTAATTTCTTTAAACCTGTCATATTTAGTACCTAAAGATGTACAGAGATTTACATTTTCTGAACATGGTTAAGGTTTCAAGTAATTTTGCTTTTAAGTTTATGGAATGAGCAAATAGTTTTTCCTCATAAAATAATATATCTGTGTGAATTCTAATGCCTATAATATGCCCCCCCCACACACACTTCTAGGAGGACTGCTTTAGGTATGATTCTCTGTTTTCTCCATTTGCTCGGCCCCTTGCACGGCAGTCATGCATTTTCTCTTATATCTGGCCTCTGGTCTCTCTCTGCTACCCTGCTTCCAGATTAATGTTCCTGAGGTCAGCAATGTTATAAGACTTATTGTCTTTTATAATGACTTATTTCAAATTGGACCTACACTGTCTCGTGCTTATACTTTTCCCACCTTTGCAATGTTCTCTGTTGCTTCTATTTGATCCATGGTAGGCATTGTTTATGGCTATCCATCCAGAGTGTGAGGTGGATGCTGGGAAGCAAATGCCTGCGTGGACTGTGTCCTGGCACACTCTGCGTCCAGCAGATGTGGCAGAGTGGTGGTGGCGGTGGCAGTGGTGGCGGTAGCATTGTACTTGGGCTCTGGTCGGTGGAAAGCAGGCGGAAGTGATGTGTGCCCTTTCTATGCCTGGACCATAAAAGTCTACAGGCATGATCCCCCATCCTCTTTTTCCACTCCTGGTGTGATTTTTTACACCCTGAACGACTATGTAGAAGAGTGCGCCCCTCGCTCTCCCTGCTGCCATCAACTGGATTTCCAGCAAGTGAGAAGTAAGCTTCTATTTTGTCAAACCACTGAGACTTCATGGTTCTCTCTTACAGTGGCTAACTTTAACCATTTTTAAACTATGTCCTTCATGACAGCTTCCCAGGCTTAGAGTTTATACTTTCTCTGGGTACACTTAATAATACATATATAGCTTAACAGAAATACAGCAATACAAAGGACATATACATGAATGAACTGTCAAAAAACCCAAATGTCCATAAAATAGACCACGGTGATTGGTCTATCATGTAGCGTTTGTCAGCTACGTGATTACTCTCATAGGAAAAACTGGAATGCAGTCAGGTGTGATGTCTACAATGAAGCTATTAGTATAATAGTACCACAAAAATTGATGTTAAAGTGAAGAAGTTACATGTTTGATTGTATATGATCTATATAAAGTTACACTATAAAATAATATTTCAATGAAAAGTTAAATAAGAATTGTCATAAACTCATAAATTATCGTAGGTAACTTCTCTAAAACTAAAGTATATTTCTGGGATACCCCAGCCTGATAATGTCATTTATTTAGAATAAAATCCCAATTCTTTACCATAGTATTCAAAGTCCTGCATAATTTGGCTTCTACCTATTTTTCAGTCTAATCTTTTCTTCTCATTCCTTTTTCTTTTATTTTCCTTCTGTTAACTTACATGCTCTTCAACTCTTTATATTGTCAACGTTTTCAAATTTGCCTATTGATTATATATAAAATAATACCTCATTTATGTCATTATTTTCATTTCCCTAGCCACAAATAATGTTAAATATATTTTTCAAACGTTTTTTCATTAATTTTTCCTCTTCTAGGAAATGCTTCTCTCCTTTGTCCATTTTTTTCTATTGGTTAGTAGTGTTTTACTTATAGATTTGCAGTTCTCTATATATTCTTATTACTAACCATGTGTCTGCTGGATGTATATCTTCTGCCATTTTTTACTTTTTTTTCACATTCTTTAAGATATCTTTGATAAGAAAATTCTGAAGTTAAATGTAGCAAATTTTTATAGTCAGTCCTTTCTGTCTTCCATAAGAAAAGTTTCCCCAACCCCAAATCTAAAAGATACCTATACATTTTATTAAGAATCTTAAAACTTTATTTTTAACATTGAAGCCTTTAATGTCTGGAGTTAATTTTTAAAATATCTATGTTGTTTGCTTAGTGATAACCTCTTTTCTAACTCCATTTATTGGATATAAATCTGAAATGCCATCATGGTTAAATACTCAGTCTTTTTCTGGGCTTTCTATTCACCTCTACCAGTCAAGTTCTTTATCCCCTGGAATTACATTATCTCAGCCTCTACAATCTTGTAATTGTCACCAGAACTGTCCTCACGGTTGTCCTCACACCATTCATAGTATGGATTCCTCTTTTTCGCTCTTCAGTGATATCCTGACATTCTTTTTTTTTTTTTCTGTTTTTTTTTTTTTTTTTTTGCGGTACGCGGGCCTCTCACTGTTGTGGCCTCTCCCGTTGCGGAGCACAGCCTCCGGACGTGCAGGCTCAGCGGCCATGGCTCACGGGCCCAGCCGCTCTGCGGCATGTGGGATCTTTCCAGACCGGGGCACGAACCCGCGTCCCCTGCATCGGCAGGCGGACTCTCAACCACTGCGCCACCAGGGAAGCCCATATCCTGACATTCTTAGTTGTTTACTGTCCTACACAAATCATAGAATCCACTTATATAATTCTAAATATTAAAAAAATCTTTGAGGATTCTTCTTGGCATTACACCACCTCTAAAGATTAATTTGAACGGACCTTGTCTTTTTTTTTTTTAAAGCTTTATTGGAGTATAGTTGATTTACAGTGTTGTGTTAGTTTCAGGTGTACAGCATAGTGATTCAGTTATACATATATATATGTATAACTGACCTTGTCTTTTGACAATTTTGTTATATTCATGTTCATGTTATAATTTTTAAGTTATTTTTAATGTTTAATATTCTAAAATATTTTTTTCCTGAAGCAGTGTTGTACATTTTGGTCATATCCATTCCTAATAATATTACTAAAATAATCACTGGTAATAATGTAAGCTATGACTTTTTTTTTTTTTTTTTTTTTTTTTGCGGTATGTGGGCCTCTCACTGTTGTGGCCTCTCCCGTTGCGGAGCACAGGCTCCGGATGCACAGGCTCAGCAGCCATGGCCCACAGGCCCAGCCGCTCCGCGGCACGTGGGATCCTCCCGGACCGGGACACGAACCCGCGTCCCCCGCATCGGCAGGCGGACTCTCAACCACTGCGCCACCAGGGAAGCCCGAAGCTATGACTTTTTAAATTATATGTTCTAAGTATTTGTCACCAGTATATTGTATATCAGTGTTACCTCCAGTCACTTTGCTAAACTATCCTTTTTTTTTTTTTTTTTTTTAATTTGGTACGTGGGCCTCTCACTGCTGTGGCCTCTCCCATTGCGGAGCACAGGCTCCGGACGCGCAGGCTCAGCAGCCATAGCACACGGGCCCAGCCGCTCCGTGGCATGTGGGATCTTCCCGGACCGGGGCACGAACCCGTGTCCCCTGCATCGGCAGGCGGACTCTCAACCACTGAGCCACCAGGGAAGCCCTAAACCATCCTATTTTTAAAATACTTTTTCTCTATATTCTTTAGTACTTTTCTATGTAGATGTTTTCAACATCAGCAAATAATGACAGCATATTTCCATTTTTTCCATTTTTATACTACTAATTCAATTGTTTATTAGAATGCTGGCTTGAGTCTCCAATTAAAAGTTGAATAGAAGTGATTCTAGTAAGCATCCTTGTCACATGATTAAAATATATGATGGCATTTATATATTTCAAATTGCTACTGTTTACCAAGCCGAAGTTCTATTCCCAATTTACTAAATTTTTGTAAAGAATGGATGTTATACATTATCAAATATATTTTCTGTATCTATTGGAGTGACTGTTTTTTCTCTTTTAGGCTGGCAATGTGTTCAATATATTTATGGGTTTTTCCAATATCGATATGTCCTTATACATAAAGTTTAAACACAGCTTAGTCATAGAGTAGCATATTTCTCATAGACTACTGTATTCCCTTCGCTTATATGTTGTTCAGGATTTTTGTATTATGTCAAGTATAACATCGACTTTAGTTTCCCCTCTCTTAGTGACTGTATCTGGTTTTTATATTAAGAATATTCCAGCCTGGTAAATGATTGTATTTTCAGGAAGAGTGTGTATAATGTTTGGATATTTGTACTCTAAGATACTCTAGTGTATCTTTGTTGTTTAGTTCATTGATTCCTGACCTTATTTTACTTTATTTCCTATTTCCTGATACTGATTTCTATTCCATGAAGTTGCTAATGTCTTCCTTACATTTTCTTTCATCTGTAAGTCATGTTATCTCTTGTCGTCACATGGCTAATTACCACCTCTGAGAGGCCTTTCCTGACCACACATCCTAAACCAGTCTCCCACTATTTCTCATGATACTCTACTGTGTTACTGTTTACCTTCTTCTTGACATAGTCATAATCTTAAATTACATTGTTTATGTACGTTTGCTTGTTTACGATCCAACTCATCCTCCTAGACTGCAGTAGCCTCTGGGACTAAGACCCTGGTTTTCTACTTTATTATTCTACATCCAGCTCAGAGAAGAGCTTATGACATATAAAAGATAATCTTAAATATATGTTGATGAACTTTCTGCAACTTAGCCCTGGAAATTACTGAAAACACGAAGTTTAAATGTTGACATTCTCAGTCCTCAGAAATAGAAATAAACAAATTACAGATCACTTGCAAAGCCCATCTTTGTGTGTGTGTGTTTGACAGTGTTCTTAGTAAACTCTGTTACATTGGAATAAACCATAAAAGTGTATGACTTAACATTTTTTCAAAACAACCTAACAGCAACATAATTTACAGTACATATAGTTTTCCTAATGGGATCTTGGGAAAAACAAGGGGATCTTGAGAGAAATTTTGTAATTTTAAATAGTTACAAAGGTTCCTTTTAATTGATAGGAATGTCTTTAATAAAGTAAATTGCAAAATTTAATTATATATATGTGTGTGTGTATATACACACACATATGTATAATTAAAGAAGTAAAATAGAGAGTAAAGTAAATTGAAATGAACCGCTTGGTGAACAGAGTATATGGGGTGGTTGATTTTATGTATTAACTTGACTAGGCAGTGGGGTGCTCAGATAGAAGGTTAAGTATTATTTCTGGTGTGTCTGTGAGGGTGTTTCTGGATGAGGTGACATCTGAATCAGCAGGCTGAGTAAAGCCAGTTCTCCCCAGTGTGAGTGGGCTTCATCCAATCTGCTGAAGGCTTGAAAAGAACAAAAATGTGGAGAACGGAGGATTCACTCTCTCTTCCTGACTGAGTTGGGACACTGGTCTTCTGCCCTCGGTTCTCACACCTTTGGACTCAGACTGGACACCACCACCAGCTTCCCTGAGTTTCCAGATTACAGACAGCAGATCATGGAACCTTTCTGTCTCCATAGTTGCAAGAGACAATTTCTTATAAGAAAAATTTCTCTCTCTTGATAGATTGGTATATAGACAGATAGACAGACTAGAATCCTATTAGTTCTGTTCCTCTGATGAAGCCTAATACAGCATTTATATGACCAACAGATTTTCAATGTAGTTAATGATTTCAGGTATCTAATGGGTTACAATTAGATATACAGTAAATCTTAGAATAATTTTTAGGAAATATTTTATTTAACTTAAAAAGTTAAAGTATACCTTAGCCAACTATTTAAAATCTTAGCATTATTTTATTATGCCCTATTAATTAGCTATCACATTGTATTTCTGTTCATTTGTTTAAATATGAGTTTCACCTAAAAGACTAAGGCCAGTCAGGACAAGGGCCTGGCCAGGACTAACTCTCAGGGTCTTATATCAAATGAAAACTGGAAAGGATTATATATGAATCAACATTATGCATAATATTGATTATTACATATCATAATGCTTTGTTTCTAGAAATTTTTATAATTCCATTTTATTTGCATTACATACTTTAACTCATCTAATTTCAGTGTGATATTTTATTACCCGTATTTTACAGCAGTGAAAGCTGAAACTCAGATAGGTTAAAAACTGTTGATATTCACATAAAAATCTGTACCCAAAACAATACAGATCGATAGCATTGAAAGATATAGTTCAGGAAGTCACTATGGTAATATATATTTAGCCACTGGAAGAAGAAAAATGAACAGCATTGCAATATGTGCATATAAAAACATGCAATACTAAGGTTTATTTTTATTTATTTATTATTATTTTTGCGGTATGCAGGCCTCTCACTGTTGTGGCCTCTCCTGTTGTGGAGCACAGGCTCCGGACGCGCAAGCTCAGCGGCCATGGCTCACGGGCCTAGCCGCTCCGCGGCATGTGGGATCTTCCCGGACCAGGGCACGAACCCGTGTCCCCTGCATTGGCAGGCGGACCCTCAACTACTGCGCCACCAGGGAAGCCCTAAGGTTTATTTTTTAATTAATGAATGAATTTTTTAAAAACCCATCAGGCAATGAAAGAAGATTAAATAATTTATATTAGAAATTAAAATATTACTTTATAACATTTACTGAGTATCCAGCAATATTGGGTAATTATTAAAAAGAAAATGCAATATATCTAATGGAATTAATACTAATTCAATATTTTATATTTATAGTTTTCAAAATAATTGGCTGATAATATTGAGTTAATATAAGGTAAACTAAAATTTTAACTTCAATTGGGGTTGGAGAAATTATTTTAGAACGTTTATGCCATAAATTCTAACAACTAGTACATTACAGGAGCAAATATCTACAATGTGTGTGCCTGTGAGAAGTGGTGAAGGTGGTGAGTAAAGGGGCTAAAATGTGGACTCAGATAATTTCCTGGTGTCTGATGACAAAATGTACCAAATTATAGTTGGGATACACTCCAAAGTATATTCAATGGGAAAAGTAATTTCCAAGAAAAGTAAAAGTTCATGATGTCAAATGCTTTTTGAATAGTCTGAAAAGGGTCTGATCAGAAGTTTATGAAAATCTCCAGGATTTTCAACTTACAGAAACACAAATGGAAGGACTTAAACTCTAAATTGGGGAACAATTTAAAAAATACTGTTGTTTCTTTGAGGAAATGAACAAAAGTGACATAGGCTGGTCAGTTGCAAGACTGTTTCTATGTTCCTGATAACCCTTGTCAGTCAGTGCCACCTGCCTCCCAGCCGGAAGGAGGTCAACAGTCTCAGGTCAACATCTGCAAGATGCCCATCGCACAGCTTGGCGTCTCAGGTTCTGATAGCCTCCCCTCCAACAACCATTTCTTCTAATCTATCCCTGACACCCATTCACACTGAACAACCTGAATTTTCTTTTTAATTGAAGTATGGTTGATATACAATATTGTGTTAGTTTCAGGTGTATGGCATAGTGATTCAGCATTTTTGCAGATTGTATTCCATTATAGGTTATTTTAAGATAATGGATATAATTTCCTGTGTTCTGTAGTATATCCTTGTTGCTTATCTATTTTATATATAGTATCTTGTGTCTGTTAATCCCATACCCCTAATTTGTCTTCCCCCTTCCCTCTCTCCCTTGGTAACTGCAAGTTTGTTTTCCGTATCTCTGAGACTGTTTCTGTTTTGCATATACCTTCATTCGTGTTATTTTTGTAGAGTCCACATATAAGTGATATCATATAGTATTTGTCTTTTTCTGTCTGACTTCACAAGCCTAATATTCTCTAGGTCCATCCATGTTGCTGTAAATGGCATTATTTCATTCTTTTTATGGCTGAGTAGTATTCCATTGTGTATGTATACCACATCTTTTTAATCCAATAATCTGTTGATGGGCACTTACATTGCTTCCATATCTTGGCAATTGTAAGTATGCTGCAATGAATATTGCGTGTATCTTTTGGAATCAGTATTTTCATCTTCTTTGGATATATACACCCAGGAGTGGGATTACTGAATCATATGGTAGTTCTATTTTTAGTTTTTTAAGGAACCTCCATACTGTTTTCATAGTGGCTACACAAATTTACATTCCCACCAGCAGTATAGGAGGGCTCCTTTTCTCCACATCCTTTCCAACGTTTGTTATTTGTAGACATTTTAATGATAGCCATTCTAAAAGGTATGAGTTTACACTTCATTGTGGTTTTGATTTGCATTCTCTAATAATTAGTGATGTGGAGCATATTTTCATCTCCCTGTTATCCATCTGTATGTCTTCTTTGGTAAAATTTCTATTCAGGTCTTCTGTATACTTTTTTTTTTTGGTCTTTCCTTTTGTTAATGTGATGTATCACATTGATTGATTTGCATACATAACCATGCTTGTGACACTGGAATAAATCCAAATTAATCATGATGTATGATCCTATTACAGTAAGACCCCTACATATGAATGAGTTCCGTTCTGAGAGCGTGTTCGTAAGTCCAATTTGTTCATAAGTCCAACAAAGTTAGCCTAGGTACCTAACTAACACAATCGGCTATATAGTACTGTACTGTAATAGGTTTATAATACTTTTCAAACAAATAAGTCATAAGAAAACCACAAAAACCAAATAAAACACTTTTAATCTTACAGGACAGTACCTTGAAAGGTACAGTAGTACGGTACAACAGCTGGCATACAGGGGCTGGCACTGAGCGAACAGGCAAGTTACTGACTGGAGGAGGGGGAGGAGGTGGGAGATGGTAGAGCTGAAGGGTCGTCAGCAACAGGAGACGGAGAGCGAGCTGCAATTCCACTCACACCTGACGCTGATGGCACAGGTTCTGGTTCCTTGCTGGATTCAGTTCTATCTACCCTCTTGAAAATTGATCCAGTGATACCTGGGTAGTAGCACATCCACACATTTGAAAGTTTGCAACTTGATGGTTCATATGTAGGGGACTTACTGTAATGTATTGTTGGATTCAGCTTGCTAATATTTTGTTGAGGATTTTTGCATCTCTGTTCATCAAAGATATTGGCCTGTAATTTTTTTTTTTTTTGTATTTTCTTTGTCTGGTTTTGGTATCAGGGTAATGGTAGGCTTATAAACAAAAGTGGGAGTGTTCCCTCCTCTTCAGATTTTTAGAATAGTTTGAGAAGGACAGGTGTAAGTTCTTCTTTATATGTTTGGTAGAATTTCCTGGGGAAGCTGTCTGGTCCTGAAATTTTGTTTGTTGAGAGGTTTTGTTTTGTTTTTTCCCACAGATTCAATTTCACATCTAGTGATCAGACAGTTCAAATGGTCTGTTTCTTCTTGACTCAGTCTTGGCAGGCTGTATGCTTCTACAAATTTATTCATTTCTTCAAGGTTGTCCAATTTGTTAGCATGTAACTATTCATAGTATTCTCTTGTGACTTTTTGTATCTCTGTGGTTTCAGCTGTTATTTCTCCACATTCTTATTTTGTTTATTTGGGTTCTCTCTCTTTTCTTCTTGATGAGCCTGGCTAAAGGTTTATCAATTTTGTTTAACTTTTCAGAAAACCAGCTCTTGGTTTCATTGATTTTTTTTTATCTCTGTTTCCTCCCTGATATTTATTATTACCTTCTTCTGCTACCTTTGGGCTCTGTCTGTTCTTCCTTTTATAATTCTTTTAGGTGGTAGGCTAGGCTGTTTATTTGAGATTTTTCTTGTTTGTTAAAGACCAGTATCACTATGAACTTCAGTCTTCGAACTGCTTTTGCTGCATCCCATAGATTTTGGAATGTTGTGTTTTCATTTTCATTTGTCTTAAGGTATTTTCTGATTTTCTCTTTGATTTCATTGTTGACCCATTGGTTTTTTAGTAGCATATTATTTAGTCTCCATGTGTTTGCTCTTTTCCCATTTTTATTCCTGTAGTTGATGTCTAGTTTCACACTCTTGTGGTTGGAAAAGATGCTTGATATAAATTCTGTCCTCTTAAATTTGCTGAGACTTGTTTTGTGACCTAGTATGTGATACATCCTACAGAACATTCCATGCACACTTGAAAAGCATGTGTATTCTGCTTTATTTGGATGTAGTGTCCTGTAGGTATCAAGTAAGTCCAAATGTTGTACTGTGTCATTTAGGACCTCTGTTACCTTTATGATTTTCTGTCTATTGATGTCAGTGGGGTATTTAAAGTTTCCTACTATTACTGTATTATTGTCAATTTCTCCCTTTATGCCTGTTAGTACTTGCTTTATATATTTAGGTGCTCCTGTATTGGGTGTGTGTATGTTAATGAGTGTCATATCCTCCTCTTGTTATCAATCCCTTTGTCACTAAAAAATGCCCTTCTTTGTGTTTCATTATAGCCTTTGTTTCAAAGTCTATTTTGTCTGATATGAGTATTGCTATCCCTGCTTTTTTTTGTTTCCATTTGCATGAGGTATCTTTTTCTATCCCCTCACTTTCCATCTGTGTATGTCTTTCACCCTGAAGTAAATTTCTTGTAGGCAGCATATTGGAGGGTCTTGTTTTTTGTACAATCAGCTACCCTAAGACTTTTGATTGGAGCATTTAGTCCATTGATATTTCAAGTAATTATTGATAGGTATGTACTTCTTGCCATTTTATTCCTTGTTTTCCAGTTGTTTTATAGTTCTTTGTTCATTTCTTCTTCTATTTTTTCCTCTTGTTTGATGATTTTCTTTTGTAGTATGCTTGAGTTCCTTTCTTTGTTGTTTTTGTGTATCTATTGTAGGTTTTGAATTTGTGGTTACCATGGGGTTAATATATACTTATATGACCCAAGATTGTATCTATTTGCTTTATACTGATAGTCATTTAAGTTCAAATACATTCTAAAAGATCGACATTTTTTTACTCCTGTCCCCAACATCTTGTATTTTTGATATCATATTTTACATCTTCATGCTTACCCCTTTATTGTAGTTATAGTTGCTTTTAAGACTTTTGTTTTTTAATCTGTGTACTGGTTTTTTTAAGTGATCTTCAGTCCTTTTATATATTTGCCTTTCCTATTGGGATTATCCCTTTCCTATAGATCCTTATTTTCTATTTAGAGAAGATCCTTCAACATTTCTTTTATGGCATGTTTAGCATTGCTGAATTCTCTTAGTTTTTGCTTACTTGGGGAATTCTTTCTCTCTCCTTCTATTCTAAATGATAATCTCGATGGGTAGAATATCCTAGGTTGCAGGTTTTTCCCTTTGAAGACTTTGAATATATCATGCCACTTCTTTGTGGCCTGGAAAGTCTTTGCAGAGAAATCAGCTGATAGCCTTATGGGGGTTCCCTTGTAACTGACTCTTTTTCTCTCACTGCCTTTAGAATGCTCCCTTCATCTTTAACTTTTGCTATTTTAATTATAATATGCCTTGCTATGGGTCGGTCTGGGTTCATCTTATTTGAGACCCTCTGTACTTCCTGTACATTGCTATCTGTTTCCTTCTTTACATCTGGGAAGTTTTCAGCCATAATTTCTTCAAATACATTTTAGATCCCTTTATCTCCCTCTTCTCCTTCTGGAACCCCTATAATGTGGATGTTGGCACATTTTATATTATCCCATAGATCTTGTATGTTGCTTTCATTTTTTTACTTGTCTTTCTGTCTGCTCTTCTGATGGGGTGATTTCCATTATTCTATCTTCCAGATCACTTGTGTGGTTTTCTGTGTCATTTAGTCTGCTAGTCATTGTTTCTAGAATGCTTTTTATCTCAGAAATTGAATTATCTATTTTTGATTGGGTCTTCTTTATAGTTTCTAGTTCCTTGTTAAAACGAGCTGTGCTTAGATTGATTCTCTTTATTCAGTTAGCATTTTTATTACCAACTTTTTGAACTTATTGTCTGTCAGACTGATTAGCTTTGTTTCGTTATTTTTTCATAGGTTTTCTCTTGCACTTTCAATTGAGAGTAGTTCCCCTGCATTTTCATTTTACTTAAACTCTCTTGATCTCTATAAATTTAGATGACAGTTATTTATGGTGGTCTTGAATGGGTGTTTTCATGTGGGAGCATTCCTATGTAGACTGTGTGTGTCCAATGTCTTTGACGCAAGGGCTGGATTTGATATGGATGCCAGCCACGTCTTTCCTCAGGGTGTGCTGGCCACTATCACCTGGATAGGGGGTGTGGTTTGTGTTAGAGGATCACACTGTGCTGAGTGTGATGCGGGATTTCCTCTCTGCTCAGGGACAGTTGCTGCCCTTTCAAGGGCAGGGTCTGTTCTGAAGTTGCTGGAGTGGCTGCCCTGAGGGTCAGGCTTGAGCTAGCTCTCTTCCCTTCTTGTATATTCTTCCTTCTCCCTGCATTGGAGATTTTGCCCCAAAGGAGGAGAGTGCTGTAGTAAATGGGGCTCATGTGCTTACAGAAGTTGGATGTGCTGCCTGTGTGATTACCTGTGGCTCCGCTCAGATGCAGCAACAAGGTCGTGTCTTTTCACCTGTTGCGGTCATCCCATATCTAGTGCAAGGTTACAGTGTGGAGTGGGCGGGGCCAGAGCATTCCTTTGGCTGGCATTAGGGATCATGGCATTGTGGTTGTGGGAATTCAAGTGGCTGTTTCTGTGACACTGAGTAAGCTCCAACAATGGCAACTGCCACCCCACCTGGACCACATCCCAGGCCCCTGGGCCATCTCTGTGTCCCTAGATTGAGTCTTTTTCCAGGAACTGACTGCCCTAGATCCAGTGCCAACCTGTGGCGTGGAGTGACTGGGGCAGGGTTTTCACTCAGCTTTGATTCAGGAGCTTGGTGAGGCAGTAGCCACTAGGGCAGACCTCTCTCCGTCCTGTCTGATGGCAAGCCCAAGCCAGTACCTGTGCATGAGTGGAGTCTAGGATCCTCCAGCCTTTCTATCTATCCCAGTAATTCTCCAAGTAGATAAGTGGGCTTGTCTCCTTTCCATAGAATCCCAGGACTGGGATGTCCAGTCTGTGGCTCAGCCCGCTCACTCCCCAGGGTGAGTGTCCACCTGTGCAATCTCCCTTTTCCTTAGTCCCCTCCTAGGGACACAGGTCCAGACCTGATGCTTTTCTTCCTGTCCTACCTGATTATGTGGGAATGTTTATTGCAGCCTTGGTTGTATACAGGTTCCTCTGCCAGTTTCCATTTAGTTTTCTGTGAGAATTATTCCACATATAGATACATTTTCATGTGTTTGTGAGGGGAGGTGAGCTCCACATCCTCCTACTCCACCGTCTGGAGCCTCAACCTGACCTTTCTTCATAACCCGAAACTATAGCACATCTGACATTTTGATTTCAAACATCCCATTCTCCATAATGCCTCTCTCCCTCCAGACCACTTATTCTAGTACTCCTGTTACCAAATTATTGTAGCCCAGGATAGATTTTTATTTGAATCTATCCCCTTTCCTCGATTTATCAGCTTTCTCCTATATTCATTGCCCACCTCATTCAGCTTATATCTCATGGTTTATCAAGTTATTAACTACTTCACATGGACTCTCCCTTCTCCACTCTTTCGTCTTTCATACCCATAAACAGAAACACAGTTTGTTGAAACCAATTATCCACTCTTTCTTGGTGAATTTTTATTTGTGAAAAATCACAAAATGGAACAACTAGCTCCACTTTAAGTTTATGATCACAAACTTTAGTCACTCAACACTGCTGGATAATGTCATTATTTCTCACTTTCTGAAATGACTCATATATTTTTCTCTCTGCTTAAATCACATTCCCTTTTTTTTTTCTCCCTCACTGCTGGCCGTACCCTCTCAGTATCTTTTCCCGTTTCCTAATCCTTCACCCAGACATCCATTGGTTTCTAGAATCTGAGAGATGGTCTCATTTTAGAGAGCATCTAAATGATGTTTCATTATGATGTCATCTCTCCAGAGAGACTCTCCTTTACCTGCAATCACAACCTCTTTACTTTTATTTCACATACCACAATCTCAAAGTAAACTTGGAGTTTCAATACTTTACCTTTTTGTTTCTTCCAGAAGGATTCTTTGTAGTTTTTCTAGCCCTGGTAAATAATAACTTCTCACTACATAAACATCAAAATAACTAATGAATTTATTGGAAATATTGGCATACAAATCTAGAAGAGACTAAAGAGGGCGCTTCATATAACTCTTTGAGTTAACAAATGAAGATACGGATTCTCAGAGAGTTCCACTGAGAGTTTCACAGTCCACAGCACTAGAGTTGGGACAAGAACTCATCTGGCTTTCTACAGTGATCAATCCTCTGATTAAAAGATAATAACTCCTGTGTTATCTGGAGACCTCAGTTCTATCAGAGTTAGCCTCTACCTATGAATTTGCCAAATCAGATGTTAAATTCTCAGTGTAGATGCTTTGAACTTTTAGTTAGAAGGGGAACACAACAAAACTTCCTATCTGTGGCAATAGTGAAATTATCATTTTATTTTTTTTCTAAATACATATTTTCTCCCTGTTTCAGAGACCCAGGCTCTGGATTAATGAGAAAATTGAAGTAGCTGTTCCTAAGTATATGGACAGCAGTGGTACTGCTATGTCTTTTCTTCCTAGCTTTCTATATGCATTCAGAAACTTAAACTCCAGAATGTTGTTTCGGATGGTATATTAGTTTTCTACTGCTTTCATACAAAATTACCACAAACTTTGTGCCTTAAAACAGCACAGATATTATTATCTTAGACTTCTGTAGGTCAGAAGTCTGGTGTGAGTCTCACTGAGCTAAAAATCAAGGTGTCAGCAGAGCTGCTTTCTTTTCTGGAGGCTCTAGGGAAGAAGCCTCTTCCAGCTTCCAGAGGTGGCCCACATTCCTTGGCTCTCGACCACCTTCTTCTTCCATCTTCAAAGAAGCAACAGCAGACAGAGTCCTCAAGATTTTTATTACTCTTGCCTCTTCTTCCTTTGTCCTGTCATTCTTGGACCACAGCTTGGAAAAGGTCTTCCCTTTAAAGAACTCATGGGAACTTTGAGCCCACCTGGCTAAATCAGACAACCTCCTCATCTCAAGGTCTGTATCCTTGATCACATCTGCGAAGTTCCATTTGCTATGTAAGGTAACACATTCAAAGGTTCCAGGGATTAGGATATGAGCATCTTTGGGGATGGGGGTATTACTCTACCACAGAAGGAGTTGAAAGGTAGGATGGAAACTAGTATATTCTCTACATGTAAACCTTTATAATCAGATTTGGGGTCAGAATAGTATATTCTGGACAAAGTATTTTAAGTTTTTATAGGTATGGAGGCAATGAGAAAAAGGAAAAGATCTCACCTCAGTTACTCAGGGTTGCACTAAATGCTTATCTTTGATATTAGAATTTGAAATAAGAGCTATACCCATAAGCCTACCCTACCCATATGCCTAACTTGGGTTTCCTTCAACCTTTAAGGGCACCTAACACACTGAAAGTGGTAATCAACTCACCTTCTCAACATCAAGTCTGTGTATTCCTCCACACATTTGGGGTTGAAGAGAAAAAACAAAAAAGAAATCAAGTACATTTTTTTCAATGGAGGAAGGAGAACATTATCTTAAAGTTTAAGAAGAAGAGTGTATATCCACAAATCATTGAATGTAGGAGCGAGAAGTAATTGTTATAAAGTGCTTGTTTCTCTCAGTAGGATGAAAGAAGATATGGTCTCAGTGGAGGAATAAAATGACATAAGAGATTGGATTGAGATGAAAAGATAAAAGAATACGATTCTAAGACAAAGTTGTGTGTGTGTGTGTGTGTGTGTGTGATCTATCTTGATCATTTCATACAACTAGTAAATGGCAGAACTGGGAAAAAGAGGAAGAAGTTATACAATGTTGTACATATTACAAATTTCCTATTTTAAAGAATATAAATATTTTAAGAAAAGTCATTGACCATCCACCTAGCATGATACCTGATTTATCATATATGCTCAGTAAATGTCTGTTTCATGATTAATTAAAATAATTACAATGACCAGTGACAGAGCAAGCAGGAAACTTTTGAAACGTGTATTAAAACTACAATGCTAAGCAGTGTAGGCATTGCTGAGGCACTGAAGGCATCATATTTAATTACCCTTTTATGTTGAGAAATACTTATTTTCCAAGTGATGAGGTGAATGACCTTCAATTCCTACTTAATTATGTCTTGAAGTTGACCCAGGGTAGGCTTTCTGACCTTCCAGGTGAGTATCTTCAGAAAAGTCCTCATTAAGGGAATCATTACCCTGAGAAAAGGAGGTTCCTTTCAGATGTAGCTATCAGCACAAACATGGACATTCTTAAACGTGGAGAGCTGCCTTATGAAAAGCTTTTAGATTCCCATCTGGAGTAGGGGCATAAAAGACTTCTCCACTCCATGTAAGCAGTGATATTAGGATTAATTTGACCTATCATTTATCCAGGTATTCATGTCATTCTGATTAGCTTGTGAAAGGAAGTTGGGAAAAGTTTGATAGGTTTGCAAAACAGTATTGATGCTGATTATAGACTGTTGGAGAGCTTGTTCTATTAGTCCTAACTGCTAGAGACTCTTACACAGTTTTATCTGCTGAGCACTGTGATGAACACAGTAGGAGAGTCAACCTGTTCCATCCTGAATGCTCAAGAGGTCATCCTGAGATGTAAGGGGTATCGTTACTGCACACTCCCTCCTGAATTCCTGCGTACAAATGCTGTGGGTGAACTCAGGGCCAGTTCCAGGCACACGTGTGATTTCTTCCTCTGTGTCCCTCCTCCTCATTTTTCACCCGTTGGTGGTTTCATGGTGGGGGGGGGAGAGACATATTCTGTGTGTAGAGAAGGAGGCAGATTGATATACGTGTGAAAATGTGCATAAGAAATGTACAGTTTAAAACAAAAACTGAGTAATAGCATCTCATAGAAGATCCATGGTTCATCATCAAATAAATATTTAAGCCAAAGTCCAGAGTGTGGATGAAGGACTTCAGGCCAGAGTAGTCAGGAAGGGTTTAAAAGGAGAAGAATTTGAAGGATGAGTGAGATTTTATTAATCTAACAGCAGAAGGGCCACATATTTCCATTAGGTGGATCTGACTTGACACAAAGTCTTTGATCTTGGAAGGTTTAATCGTGAGTATTTTAAGACCAGTAAATCCTGGAATTAATATTTAACTTTCCTGTACACAGCTAACAAGGTTTAGCATTTAAACTGCCGATCCCTCAGTGAGCTATCCAGCAATATATCCTCTTTCAACTGCATAGGGTTTATGTATGTCTTTTTCTATCTTCTCTATGGAGGGAATTTTACTCCATTAAATGATCTCTGAGATGTTTCCTCCTTGTAATGGAATCGGCAGTGCTTTTGATATGAGTAATATTTCAACTTAAATTTCAGAGAACCTTGACAGTTTTCATCATTATTGCTTCTTACAGTGTGTTGTATGGTAAATTTCTACTCATTAGGACGTCCTCAATATTACAGAGGAGTAGTCCAAAGAGTTACAGTATACATGGTATTTGTCTTTCAAAATTTCTGTCATGTATCAAAATTCTTTTTATTTTCTTGATGGTGAATGACTGGTGTAAGCAATCCAGAGGTTCTTTATTTTGTCCAAAAGGTGCTGAGTCTAAAAATCTGAAAAGCGCTGTAACATCAGCATCTCTATCATTCATGTGGACTTTTGGTTCTCACTGTATTTCACAGGGCTACTTCATGAGTCCTGGTTCCTTTTTCATAAAACAAAAGGATCAAAAGACCCAAAATACAGCCTTGTCTGGCTAGTCATTTCTGGCTTCTCGAGATTCACAGTGGAGAAGTATTGAAAAGCACGAGTGGAGTGATGTGATCAGAGTTGTGCTTTATCATGACTAATAAGATCATGCCAGACTCAGACTGGCTTGAGAAAAAAAAATGTATGTCTGGATCAGAAATGGCATTTTGGAAGCTAATCCAGTCATTTCATTGAGTGATAATAAGCATTTGGGTGGCCATGGGGAAAGACAGTCAGGTATGTACCGGAATTTGGGAAGGAGGTGACAAGTAACGAGATGTTGGGAAGAAAATAAAAGTTGAAAAACTCTGAGGCAGAATGACTGTAATATGATGTTACCATCAATACGATTAAGGAGGTTAGCAGGATGAATTGCAGTTTGTTGGGCTTGCTGTGCCAATAGGGCATTTTTGAGGACACATTTCAGAGGTCAGAGTAGAGAGGACTGACCCCTGTTGGAGGCATAGTTAGTTCTCTGTGCCTGCTAGTGATGTCTTGAGTTACAGAGTGTTTTACACAATTCTATATTATTTACTGGTTTTTGTATCTAGAACAAATTTTTTTCCATCTGTACTTACCCCCAATCCCATGACAGTATTAAGTAATGGAGCCCATGAAAAATGGCAATTGCTAGGGTTTATGGAGATGCAAACTCCCCCAGCTCCCACTGCAGTAGCACCTGTCTGTTTAGAGACCCCTTGCTTCCCAGGATGACTCCCAGCCTCCATGTCCTTCCAGTCATTAGTATTATCTCTGAATGGAAGCTGGTAGAAGGTACTATTGGAGGGCTGGAGACATTAGTCTGGTTACTTTGAAAAGTCAGCATCCACCTGGTGAATGCCCGTCTGGTTTTATAGCTGGTACAGGCCAAATCTTTCTGAACTAGGGGACAGGAAAAGAAATACAAACTGTTTCTCTTCTACTTTCAGGTGCCCATGCCAGGCCTGTTTCTGGCAGAAACATCATGGGTGATCCCATTTTTTTGTTTTGTTTTTTTTGCGATATGCGGGCCTTTCACTGCTGTGGCCTCTCCCGTTGCGAAGCACAGGCTCCGGACATGCAGGCTCAGTGGCCATGGCTCACAGGCCCAGCCACTCCGCAGCATGTGGGATCTTCCTGGACCAGGGCACGAACCCGCGTCCCCTGCATCGGCAGGCGGACTCTCAACCACTGCGCCACCAGGGAAGCCCCCATTTGTTTTTATTAATCTAATATCATCTGCCTTACAGGGAATGAAATTCCCTCCACACAACAGATCAAAGTCAGTTCTACTTGTCTCGTCATGATCTTCAACTTCTTTTCTCTAGGTTCCTCATAGATATTTTATTGGGAAATTGGGACAGCCTGTGTCAGGAACTGTTAAAATAGCATATGGTTAAGACAGGCGATACCATATGTATAAAAGTAGTATACACATAGCTTAGGTAAATGTCCAAGTATACCTTAGGCTTACTAAACCATGTGACTGACTCATTTGCTAAAATAAAATCTGAATTTTTCAAATCAATGCTAGTTATCAAGGAGGTTATAATAAATATTATCATGTGGCACCTAAGGATAAAAATCTAATGCTAACTGTATTTAAAAGTTCTCTCTTTGGAACCTCAAAATAGTATTAAGCTATTGGCTATCCAGTTTCTAAAAGGTCTTTAAAAACTGTTCCTGGAGAAAACTAATGAATGTACTCTCCTCAGTTGCTCTACTACAGATTTTAAATTCTCTTAGATGCATTCACAATTCATTCACTCAGTCATTCATTAAACATGTATTAAGCACTGCATGAACTTATCCTCAAATTATGAGAAAAGCAAAAATACAAATAAATGACATTAAAACTATATGATAAGTACAGTAAGAACAGGAGGTGATATCTCTGCTCTCAAAAGATGAGTCAAAGAACAGAAGCATGACATATGTACCAAAGTGCTGTAGCAGGCTGGCAAGAAGCAGCATAGTGTACATACAAAAATCCAAATAGTTGGGGGTTGGCACATTTTAAAGCATCAAGCAGGGTATGACACTGTTAGCTTTGTAGTTAAAGTAGATTAGAATGTAAGTTGTCTGGAAGAAAAAAATGGAAACTGAATAAAACCTGGAAGTTTTTTTTTTAATTTAATTTTTATTTTATTTTAAATTTTATTTTATTTTTTTAAATTTAATTTTTATTTAATTTAATTTAATTTTTATTTTAATTTAATTTTTATTTTAAATTTTATTTTATTTTTTAATTTAATTTTTATCAACTAACTATAGTTATATAGTTATATAAATAAATCAACTAACTATAGTTGATTTACAATGTTGTGTTAGTTTCAGGTGTACAGCAAAGTGATTCAGTTATACGTATATTCATTCTTTTTCAGATTGCTTTCCCATATAGGTTATTACAGATTATTGAGTAGAGTTCCCTGTGTTATACAGTAGGTCCTTGTTGATTATCTATTTTATATATAGTAGTGTGTATATATTAATCCCAAACTCCTAATTTATCCCTTCCCCTCAACTTTACCCTTTGGTAACCATAAGTTTGTGTTCTATGTCTGTGAGTCTGTTTCTGTTTTGTAAATAAGTTCATTTGTATCATTTTTATAGATTCCACGTATAAGTGATATCATGTGGTATTTTTCTTTCTCTGGCTTACTTCACTTAGTATGCTAATCTCTGGGTTTATCCATGTTGCTGCAAATGGCATTATTTCATTCATTTTATGGTTGAGTAATATTCCATTGTATATACGTACCATATCTTCTTTATCCATTCCTCTGTTGATGGACATTTAGGTTGCTTCCATGTCTTGGCTACCGTAAATAGTGCTGCAGTGAACATTGGGGTGCATGTTTCTTTTCAAACTATGGTTTTCTCTGGATATATGCCCAGGAGTGGGATTGCTGGATCATATGACAGTTATATTTTTAATTTTTTAAGGAACCTCCATAGTATTCTCCATAATGGTTGTGCCAATTTACATTCCCACCAACAATGTAGGAGGGTTCCCTTTTCTCCACACCCTCTCCTGCATTTATTGTTTGTAGACTTTTTGATGATGGCCATTCTGACTGGTGAGAGGGGATACCTCATTGTTGTTTTGATTTGCATTTCTCTAATAATTAGTGATGTTGTGCATCTTTTCACATGCCCATTGGCCATCTCTATGTCTTCTTTGGAGAAATGTCTATTTAGATCTCCTGCCCATTTTTTGATTGGGTTGTTTGTTTTTTGATACTGAGCTGCATGAGCTGTTTGTATATTTTGGAGATTAATCCATTGTCAGTAGTTTTGTTTGCAAATATTTTCTCCCATTCTGTGGGTTGTCTTTTTGTTTTGTTTGTGGCTTCCTTTGCTGTGCAAAAGCTTTTAAGTTTAATTAGGTCCCATTTGTTTATTTTTGTTTTTACTTTCATTACTCTAAGAGGTGGATCCAAGAAGATATTGCTGTGATTTACATCAAAGAGTGTTCTATGTTTTCCTCTAAGAGTCTTATAGTATCTGGTCTTACATTTAGGCCTTTAATCCATTTTGATTTTATTTTTGTGTGTGAATGTTAGAGAATGTTCCAATTTTATTCTTTTACATGTAGCTATCCAGTTTTCCCAGCACCACTTATTGAAGACACTGTCTTTTCTCCATTGTATATTTTCACCTCCTTTGTCATACATTAACTGACCGTAGGTGTGTGGGTTCATTCCTGGGCTTTCTATCCTGTTTCTTTGATCTATATTTCTCTTTTTGTGCCACTACCATACTGTTTTGATAACTGTAGCTTTGTAGTACAGTCTGATGTCAGGGAGCCTGATTCCTCCAGCTCCATTTTTCTTTATCAGGATTGCTCTATTCAGGGTCTTCTGTCTTTCCATACAAATTAAAAATGTTTTTGCCCTAGTTCTATGAAAAATGCCATTGGTAATTTAATAGGGATTGCATTGAATCTGTAGATTGCCTTGGGTAGTATAGTCATTTTGACAATACTGATTCTTCCAATCCAAGAACACAGTATATCTTTCCATCTGTTAGTGTCATCTTCAGTTTCTTTCACAGTGTCTTATATTTTTCAGAGTACAGGTCTTTTCCCTCCTTAGGTAGGTTTATTCTTAGGTATTTTATTATTTTTCATGTATTGGTAAACAGGATTGTTTCCTTAATGTCTCTTTCTGCTCTTTTGTTGTTAATGTATAGAAATACAAAAGATTTCTCTATTAATTTTGTATCCTTCAACTTTACCAAATTCATTGATGAGCTCTAGTAGTTTTCTGGTAGTGACTTTAGGATTTTCTATGTATAGTATTGTGTCACCTGCAAACGGTAACAGTTTTAATTCTTTTCCAGTTTGGATTCCTTTTCTTTCTTTTTCTTCTATTATTGTCATGGTTAGGACTTCCAAAACCATGTTGAATAAATGTGGCAAGGATGGACGTCCTTGTCTTGTTCCTGATCTTAGAGGAAATGCTTTCAGTTTTCACCATTGAGTATGATGTTAGCTGTGGGTCTGTCATATATGGTGTTTATTACATTGAAATAGGTTCCCTCTATGCCTACTTTCTAGAGGGTTTTTTTTTTAATCATAAATGGGTGTTGAATTTTGTTGAAAGCTTTTTCTGCATCTATTGAGATGATCCTATGGTTTTTATTCTTCAATTTGTTAAGGTGGTATATCACACTGATTGATTTGCAGATATTGAAAAATCCTTGCATCCCTGGGATAAATCCCATTTGATCATGGTGTATGATTCTTTTAATATATTGTTGGATTCAGTTTTCTAGGTTTTTGTTGGTGACTTCTGCATCTGTGTTTATCAGTGATATTGGCCTGTAATTTTCTTTTTTGTGTGGTATCTTCATTTGGTTTTGGTATCAAGGTGTGACGATAGCCTTAGAGAATGAGTTTGGGAGTGTTCCTTCCTTTGCAATTTTCTTGGAAGAGTTTCAGAAGGATAGGTGTTAACTTTTTTCTGAATGTTTGATAGAATTTTCCTGTGAAGCCATCTGGTCCTGGACTTTTGTTTGTTGGAAGTTTATAAATCAGTTTCAATTTTGATACTTGTGATTGATCTGTTCATATTTTCTATTTCTTCCTGGTTCATTCTTGGAATATTGTATTCTTCTAAGAATTTGCTCATTTCTTTTAGTTTGTCCAATTTATTGGCATATAGTTGCTTGTAGTAGTCTCTTATGACCCTTTGTATTTCTGTGGTTTCAGCTGTAACATCTTCTTTTTCATTTCTAATTTTATTGATTTGAGCCCTCTCCCTTTTTGTTTTGATGAGTCTGGCTAAAGGTTTATCAGTTTCATCCTTTCAAAGATCCAGCTTTTAGTTTCATTGGTCTTTTCTATTGTTTTCTTCACCTCTATTTCATTTATTTCTGCTCTGATCTTTATGATTTCTTTCCTTCCACTAACTTTGGGTCTTGTTTGTTCTTCTTTCACTAGTTGCTTTAGGTGTAAGGTTAGGTTTTTTTATTTGAGATTTTTCTTGTTTCCTGAGGTACGATTTTATTGCTATAAATCTCCCTCTTATAACTTCTTTTCTGCTTCCCATAGCTTTTGGATTGTTGTGTTTTCATTTTCATTTGTCTCTAGGCAATTTTTTATTTCCTCTTTGATTTCTTTAGTAATTCACTGGTTTTTTAGTAACGTTGTTTAGGCTCCACATGATTGTGGGTTTTTTTTTTACAGGTCTTTTCTAGTTGATTTCTAATCTCATAGTGTTGTGGCCGGAGAAGATGGTTGATATGATTTCTGTCTTCTTAATTTTACTTAGCCTTGCTTTGTAGCCCAGAATGTGATCTATCCTGGAGACTGTTCCATGTACACTTGAGAAGAATGCGTACTCTGCTGCTTTGGGATGGAATGTTATATCAATATCAATTCAGTCCATCTGGTCTAATGTGTCATTTAAGGCTCTGTTTCCTTATTGATTTCCTGTCTGGATGAGGTGTACATTGATGAAAGTTGGGTGTTAAAGTCCCCCACTATTATTGTGTTACTGTCTATTTCTCCTTTTATGACTGTTAGGAGCACCTTGATATATAAGGCAAATGCTGTGTTGGATGTATATTTATTTACAATTGTTGTATCTTCTTCTTGGATTGATCCCTTGATCATTATGTAGTGTTCTTGTTTGTCTCTTGTAACAGTCTTTATTTTAACAACTATTTTGTCTGATACGAGTATTGCTACTCCAGCTTTCTTTTGATTGCCATTGCATGGAATACCTTTTTCCATCCCCTCAATTTCAGTCTGTATGTGTCCCTAGATCTGAAGTGGGTCTCTTGTAGACAGCATATATATGGGTCTTTTCTTTTTATCCATTCAGCCAGTCTATGTCTTTTGGTTGGAGCATTTAATCCATTTACATTCAAGGTAATTATTGATATGTATGTTCTTATTTCCATCTTGTTGTTTTGGGTTTGTTTTTGTAGGTCTTTTTTCTTCCCTTCCTCTTTTGTTCTCTTGTGATTTGATGACTATCTTTAGTGTTGTGTTTGGATTGCTTTTCTTTTTTGTATGCGTATCTACTGTAGATTTTTGGTTTGTGGTTACTATGGGGTTTATTATAGCAGTCTATATATATATACAAGATTGTTTTAAATTGCTGGTCTCTTAATTTCAAATGCATTTCCAATATCCTGCATTTGTACTCTTCTCATGATTGCTGGTTTTGATATCATATTTGTGTGTGGATGATTTCCTACCATAATTGTATGTTTGCCTTTACCAGTGAGCTTTCCCATTAGTAATTTTCTTGTTTATAGTTGTGGCATTTTCTTTTCCATCTAGAGAAGTTCCTTTAGCATTTGTTGTAAAGCTGGTTTGGTGGTACTAAATCCTCTTAGCTTTTGCTTGTCTGTAAAGCTTTTGATTTCTCTGTCAAATCTGAACGAGAGCCTTGCTGGGTAGAGTATTCTTGGTTGTAGCTTCTTCACTTTCATCACTTTAAATATACTGTACCACTCCCTTCTGGCCTGCAGACTTTCTGCTGAAAAACCAGCTGATAACCTTGTGGGGATTCCCTTGTATGTTATTTGTTGCTTTTCCCTTTTTGCTTTTTGATATTTTCTCTTTGTCTTTAACTTTTGTCAATTTGATTTATGTGTGTCTCGGTGTGTTCCTCCTTGGGTTTATCCTCAATGGGACTCTGTGCTTCCTGGACTTCAGTGAGTGTTTCCTTTCCCATGTTAGGGAAGTTTTTGGCTATAATCCCTTCAAATATTTTCTCAGGCCCTTTCTCTCTCTCTCCTCCTCTTGGCCCCCGATAATGCAAATGTTGATGTGTTTAATGTTGTCCCAGAGGTTTCAGACTGTCCTCATTACTTATCATTCTTCTTTCTTTATTCTGTTCCACAGCAGTGATTTCCACCAATCTATCTTCCAGCTCACTTATTTGTTCTTCTGCCTCATTTATTCTGATATTGAGTCCTTCTAGTGTATTTTTCATTTGTTATTGTACTGTTCATATCTGTTCTTTTAAGCTTCTCTTTTTTTTTTTTTTTGCGGTACGCGGGCCTCTCACTGTAGTGGCCTCTCCCATTGCGGAGCACAGGCTCCGGACGCGCAGGCTCAGCGGCCATGGCTCACGGGCCCAGTCGCTCCGCGGCATGTGGGATCTTCCCGGACCGGGGCACGAACCCATGTCCCCTGCATCGGCAGGCGGACTCCCAACAACTGCGCCACCAGGGAAGCCCGCTTCTAACTCTTTATTAAACATTTCTTGTATCCTCTCGGTCTGTGCCTCCGTTCTTTTTTCCGTGATCTTGGATCAACTTTACTATTGTTACTCTGAATTCTTTTTCAGGTAGATTGCGTATCTCCACTTCACTTAGTTGTTCTTCTGGTGTTTTATCTTGTTCCTTCACCTGGAACATTCTCTGCTGTCTCATTTTGTCTAACTTTCTGTGTTTGTGGTCTCCCTTCCTCAGGCTGCAAGACTAGCTCTTCTTGGTTCTGGTGTCTGCCCCCTGGTGGTGAGGTTGGTCCAAGGGCTTGTGCAGGCTTCCTGGTGGGAGGAACTGGTGTCTTCCCACTGGTGGGTGGAGCTGGGTTTTGTCCCTCTCGTGGATGGGGCTGTGTCAAGGGGTTTTGTTTATAGGTGGCTGTTGGCTCAGGATGACTTTAGGCAGCCTGTCTGCTGGTGTGTGAGGCTATGTTCTCATCCTGTTCATTGTTTTGCCTGAGGCATCCCAGCACTGCAGGCTGCAGGCTGTTGGGTGGGGCCAGGTCTTGGTGCAAAAGTAGTGACCTCTGGGGGAGCTCACACTGATGAGTATTCCCTGGGGCATTAACTACAGACAATAATAAACTCCAATCATATGAATAACAGATATGATAGCCAGTACTTGGGGTAAATAAAGATGGAGAAAAACATTGGGTTATTGGACATTTTAAGAGATAAACATCAGGAGGTCTTGAACTTGATAATTGATGAAAAGAGAAGTCAAAGATGATGGCTGGATTTCTAGCTTAAGGAATGGGATGGAAGTATGGTGATACTGCCCAAATGAGCTGAAGATATAGGTTGAAAAAAGAAAAATGGAAGAAGAGGAGTCAGTCTTAAAAATGGAGGAAAATTCAGTTTGAGGCATTATGATATTTTCAACTATAACTATAGCAGAGAACTAGGTATAAATCCAATGACCTAGGTAGCTGATTAGGAAATTTAAAGTTGGAAGTCATCTGGTTGTTGAAAGAATGATAATGGACAGCATAAACTTAATAGAATGCATCAAGTTAAGAGTAGTAGGTGAAGGTGGTAACCACAGAGTATCAACATTTAAGATAGAAAACGTTCATGATGGAGACATAGGAGGAACAGGGTAGCATGAGAAGAACAAATAAGCAAGGTATTGTGGAAATCAAGGGAAGAGAGAGCTTTGAGAGTGAATGTTTAACAGGTATAAAGTGTAGCAGAGAGTATCCACTAGGTAAAAGGTGAACAATTTCCAGGAGATCTGGGCATAAAGACAAGATTTAACTTACAGAATTTCTGTTAAAGTAGTGGAGATAGAAACAAGGTTTCAGGTGATCAGTAAATGAAAAGTGAAACAAATTTGGTGCTATGTTTTTGCAAAATTGGGTGAGTAGGAAAGGAGAATCACTAAACGTAACTACAGTAATATACTGACTAGTTTATGGGAAGCCAAAGCAAATCAATTTAGATAATCAGAAAGCTCTATCCCTGTATCATATGGTTAGAAAAAACCTTCACTGGATTTAATTTTATGTCCCTAGGCTTAAGAACTCCATTTTTGAATCTGGTGTCATAAGATTTGTTGAGAGTAGTGCCCACTTCTCCATCTTAAGACCTGAGCAAGAATTTGTAGATTTTAATGCCATCAGAAAAACATTAATTGCTTGAGGTACAGTTCTTTCTTTCCAATAAGATCTATGTAAGGTTTGTATTTCCTTTTATGTGTTGGCTGCCAGCAGGTGCAGAGTTAAATATTATAGTCAAATTATAGAAAATATAGGTTAATCCTGATGGTATGTATTCTTTCTTTCCTCCTTGATTTGTCTTCTGTTCCAGCTTATTAAGATGTTGTGTGGTAAGTGATTGTACTTTTTAAAGAAGCAGGGTATACACATACCAAACGACACATGTGTGCTATGGTGTCTGCCCTTGAAGTCAGGGATGAGGGCTGGAGTGGCTCGTAGAAAGAGCTTGTGTCTATGGATATAAAATCCAACATTAAGTTACAAAAACATCCTGATACCTTCTCTTAGTTTAGACCCTTGTGTTCAACTCCAAGACATCTATCAAATTCTATTTTTTAGTCTTAATTTCTCCACTGGAAAATTTTGATGGCTTTTTTTTTTTGTGGTACACGGGCCTCTCACTGTTGTGGCCTCTCCCGGTGCGGACCACAGGCTCCGGACGCGCAAGCTCAGCGGCCATGGCTCACGGGCCCAGCTGCTCTGTGTCATGTGGGATCTTCCCGGACCGGGGTACGAACCCGTGACCCCTGCATCGGCAGGCGGACTCTCAACCACTGCGCCACCAGGGAAGCCCAGATGGCTTTTTTTTTATAAGTAGGTAACCACTTTGTCTTTGTCCCTGATTGTGCATAATCACCCAAACAATGGAGTACCTTCCAAAGCTTATATTAACATGACCCAAGAAACTGTAACAATGGAGGTACAAATGACTTTGAAAATATTTTGATCAAAATCAAAAGGTAAGTGTATGGCAGTAATTCTGTTGAACAACAGAATGAGTTATAGAATCAATTAGCCAATATTTGAAATTAAAAGGGAATGTGTAATTCATCATTCCCTGGTTATAATTCAGTCAATCAATTCAAAGTTGACCTACTGAGAATCTTACCTTGCTTTTCACACTTTTAATGTTAAATGTTGGCTATTTGGAATAAATTTGATTTAGGTAACCTTTCACAGAGCACAGGTACATGTATGCCATAAATGTCAAGAAAAGAATAAAACTGTCTCTTCACACAGACATATAACGAGAATAAAGCTATTATTGGTACACATTAGATAGTCATGGAAAATCTGCTTATCTTTAAAGTCATCAGCTAAGAATAGCATCATTAAGAAAGTTAATATAAGTGGAAATTAAAATCAACCAATATTAGCCAGAGAGGGCAGAAACATCATGTTAATCACCTCTATATACTCAACAGCATCTAGTGTAATGTCTTGAAAATTCTTGACATTCAGTAAATGTCTTTTCTAAAAATTTAAAAAAATTTTTTTTATTTTTTGGCTGGACTGGGTCTTTGTTGCTATGCCTGGGCTTTCTCTAGTTGCAGCGAACAGGGGCTACTCTTCATTGCAGTGCGCAGGCTTCTCGTTGCTGTGGCTTCTCTTGTTGCGGAGGATGGGTTCCAAGCATGTGGGCTTCAGTAGTTGCAGCACACAGGCTCAGTAGTTGTGGCACATGGGCTTAGTTGCTCCATGGCATGTGGGATCTTTCTGGACCAGGGCTCGAACCCGTGTCCCCTGCATTGGCAGGCGGATTCTTAACCACTGCGCCACCAGGGAAATCCCAGTAAATATGTCTTTAATGAATGGCATTTTGAGTTATTTAATTGCAGGTATCCCCATTTTTTTTCCCCAAGGAATATATTTCTCTTTTAGGTTTCATGATCATGATGTGATCCCCAATACTAGGTAATTGGGAAATAGAATAACTAATTCCTGACACTATTTTAATCAGAAACTGGTTAGCCAACATGACTTATTCCAAGCGCCAAACTCATTGTTATAGACTGAATGTTTGTGTCCACCCCCTGCCCCCCATTCAAAGGTTGAAACCCTACTCTCCCCGTGTGATTGCTTTTAGAGGTGGGGGGGCCTTTGGGAAGCGGGAGGAGCCCACAGAAAAGTCACAAAGCTCTTGCTTCTTTTCTCTGCATTCCAGCACATGCAGATACAAGGAGAAGTCAGCAGTCAGCGAGTCAGAAGAGGTCCTTACAAGAATCAGACCGTGCTGGCACCCTGCTCTCAGACTTCCAGCCTCCAGAACTGTAAGAAATACGTTTCTGTTATTTATAAGTCACCCTGTCTGTGGTATTTCTGTTATAGCAGCTCAAACAGACTAGGACACTCCTTATTTGGCTTCTTAAAGGTAAAAGATTTTATATGACATGTACCACATACATAGTTGGAGAACACAGAAATTAAGTAGATTTTTCATGATACTTGTAACCAAACTGAACCAACCACATGATTTAAGCTTCAAAGAAAAAAAAAAAAAAAAAAGAAAGCAAACCGACCCCTGTACCATTTGGTTACTCAACTAATTCTGTTTTATCACAGGTAGCTTCACTTTTTGGTCATTTGTGTAGTTAACAATGAATGATGTAAGTGCTCTGTTTTGATTTCCTTTGCAGGCCTAGGTGTTCATTGTTTCCATATGTTTTCTTTCTTTTTGAAGCTAGAACTTAATACTTAGGCCAAGACTTGTGATTCTAAAGATTTAGCTACTCCAAGTCTATTAGTTTTCCTAGGTCAAGATGGTTTCATTAGAGTTGTAGAGATGAAAAGAAACATTGATTGAAATCCAAATTTCCATATATATGTTCAGAAGAGTAACATTTACTTTCCTTTTACGAGTTTCTCATGACCATTATACATAACACATTTGGAATTACTTGAAAGAGTGGAAATAATCCCACTTGATTAAAAATGACTTGCATTTTTTAATGAGATTGATAAACTGATTTTATCTTATAAAGGCACTGATGTGCCTTATAGTTGGTATAACCACTCACTCTTACATATATCACATATGATGTAGAATGCTTTTCCGTCACTGGAATCATATTTACAGAAGACTAAGAAAGGGAATAAACAAAAGTTCTAGCTTATAATGCCTTGCATTTGGTTTGTAATAATCTGTTGAAAAGATGACAAATGCATTG
Organism: Leucopleurus acutus; assembly: GCF_964270905.1. Lineage (NCBI taxonomy): Eukaryota > Metazoa > Chordata > Mammalia > Artiodactyla > Delphinidae > Leucopleurus > Leucopleurus acutus. The sequence goes on along the minus strand of NC_139144.1, from coordinate 100,393,430 downwards.
AAATCATTTTCTCATTAACAATTAGGGAAAAGAAAATACACTACTTTCTAAAACTTTAGGTACAGAATATACAAACATTTTCCCCTAATTTACAGTAATTGGAAAAGGTGGAGAATGAAACTCCAATATATTAAAATCTTAACTCCAATATATTAAAATCGTAATATTAAAATCTTTCAAATCTTCACGAGTTTTGTTCATTTTCAGAAGAAGAAAAGACATTTTAGAAATCAACTTGAATCAAACATAACCTTTATCATATGTGGTGACTATAAATACTTACATACCCAAGCCAATTTAGGCGAAAATTAGGCCATTAGTAACTGCTCTCATGTCTGAATTAATTAGGAACAAATCCATATTTACCATAGCAACTTCCTCCATTTCAAAACCTGTGACATACAAAGCTTTTAAAATAACATCAATCATTCTTTTTTTTTTTTTTTTTTTTTTTTTTTGCGGTACGCGGGCCTCTCCCGCTGCGGAGCACAGGCTCCGGACGCGCAGGCTCAGCGGCCATGGCTCACGGGCCCAGCCATGCTGTGGCATGTGGTATCTTCCTGGACCGGGGCACGAACCCGCATCCCCTGCATCGGCAGGCGGACTCTCAACCACTGCACCACCAGGGAAGCCCAATAATTCTTATCTATCATTTTTAATGTCTACATTTGACATTACATACAGACGACATTTGAAACACCTTAAAATCTAGTTATACACATATGTTTTGAAATTTGCAGTGTTATAATTGAAACATCTAATCAAGAGACTAAAAGTGATTACAAATGTTAAAGAAAATTATAAAAAGTTCACCATTTAATATCAGAGGTAGACTGTTATACCATTATTCTGAGAATCCTGGCAAAGAACATGAAGATGCTTGAGTGTGAAAGCATAAGAGATATGGGGAGAACAAAAATTAATATCAACCAGTAATGTAAAAGTCAAAGATGTATGACTGAGAATGGTTGAGAGAGAAAAATGTCAGTTTCCATATGATCCAAGTAAGAAAAAGAAGAGAGGAAAAAAGCAGTCTTATAGTGGCAGGGCAATTCCAGATGTAATATTAAAACCACTATTACATTTGTTTAAAAACTGGGCAAACCATGTTGCTATTGCATCCTAATTCTCTTAGTTTTGAAATAAGAATGGTGGACTTTATCAGCAGTTTTTAAACAGGGGTCCATATAGGAATCTCTTGTGGAGTTTTTCAATAATATGCATGTTGGCACTCAACCTTGATCAGTCTCCTTGGAGAACAGTTAAGTCTAATAATTGTCAAGCAAGATTCACTTTTTCCCTGGCAAGTGTCTTGGGTAATGAGATTAGGAGTATGAGGAAATTACTTTCTTATGGAAAGAAAATGATTCTGAAAATAACCAAATTTCTTATCAAGGCTTGGGTTTCATTTGAAATCCTTAAAGAAGCATAGAGAGCCAGCCTGGAGACTTGAACAGAGCAAAAACTATGGAAGGACCAATTTTAGCCAAAAGTTGATGGTGACCCCTCAATCTGAAGAGCAAAATTAAAGTTAAAACCCACAACAAGTGGAAGAGAATAAGGTTTAAACCTTTTCTCATATTTAAGATGAAGAGTAAGCAGCCTTAAATTTTATTTACAAGTCTAAAAATCTGTTAGACTAAAATGTTACATTTACTTAAATATTATTCCTTATTACATTTAACTATATCTTACAGTAAAGAATAAAATCAACTGTTAATTTAGTTAGTAAGTAGTTTTTAAAAATAAAATAAAAGGACATATAAATAGGAACCATGTGTTTCATGCAAGCCTTTCTTAGCCAGACTTGGAACAGAACCTAACTACTTGGTTTATCGACCATAAAACAAGGCCCCGTTTACCTGGAGGCGGCTGCAGGCCTGGTGTTTGGAAATGAATAAGCAGCCTCTATTAGGCCTGCTTTGTAAACTTGGGCCTATGAAATAATGGCACTGTCACAAATGGCTTTCAAAATAGGAGAAATAGTTACAAACAGTCCTTCTTTGTTTCCTAACTTACCAAGATTTGAAAACATGAATTGAATTGAATTCTTTCAATTATGCTTTTGTTTATCAACATGAAGGTGCCAAGATCACTTGAAAATCAAATCTTCCACTTATCTGTGGAATAGTTCAGGCATAAACAGCTGTCATTGCTACCAAAAAAAGTCAATATGTCTGTCTCCAGTTGTGGAGGGATTTACAGTAGAACAGATTTTCATTTTCTCGAGTTTCAAAATGCACCTTACTTTCATAAATTCAACCTTGTACAACTGACTGTCTGAGTCAGAAAAGCTAAAACAATTTTGTTAAAGAAAAGAAAATAGGAAAGGGGTGAAGGTGTAAGTTCCTTACTTTGTTCTGCCAGATAAGATGTCCAATTTAGGAATCACAGAAACCTTATACGTTACCAAAGTAGGATGTCTGTTTCCATCATTAATGCCACATATAGACAGAATACATTTTGACAGCAAATAATGACAGTTCTGGAGAGGTATAGAAATGAAGGAAACTGTTTTCTAATATCAAAGTGATTTCTCTAACACAAAACAGTTAATGACTGTACTTTGTTCAGCGTGGCTTTCTGATAAAGCCTTTCTTGGTTAAACATTGATATTGGAGATACTCATTGACAGAAGTTTCTTCAACACCTAACTTCAAAGCGATCTTTTTGACACCATAGAAGATGCAATCTGTTGCCTGCCCTAGAGAAAGTTACAATTTAATTAGAATGATGAAATAGTCATATAAAAAATTCTATGGCAATATGAGATCTAAATAGTTGTATGCTAGAATAATAAAGGAGTTTTTCATAAGATGATAGATCTTTCCCAGCCATAGGAGATGAATAAACGTTTTGGAAGAAGACACCTAAGTAAGTTAGGGTTGACCAAAAAAAAAAAAAAATGGTAATAAGAAAACCTGTTAAAAGTACTTTCGTCTATTTTCAATGTATTAATACAACAAAATAGCACACTAAAAGGATATACCACATATTCCTATACAGTGGGCCCTCTGTATGCACGGGTTGCGCATTCGTGGATTCATCCAACCACAGATACAGAGGGCTGACCCTACTCCACCATTTTATATAAGAGACTTGAGAATCTGTGGCTACTGATTTTTGTGGGGGTCCTGGAACCAATCCACCACGGATACAAAGGGACTACTGTATTCTTTTATCCGGTTTGATAAGTTTCAGAATATTTTCTCAGCCATTTTAAGGAGAGGACTGTTAAATACTTTTTTCTTTCTTTTTACGCTGAGTGTGTCGTCCACTTCTTTTTACTTTTATGACAGGAGACTCATGGTCCCCTCCCTCCGGGCTCTTGCCTCTATCACTTTCTTGGTTCTCACAGCTGTGCCACCCTGGGGGAGTAGCTGTCCATACTGAGGTTAGTTTTCCTGGCTCTCATTCACCCGTCCTTAGTTTTCACCACAAAGGCTTGTGCTTTGTGTGTCTGGCTTAGGGCAGTGTGAGTCCGCCATCCCTGTGAGAAGAGCAGACCCTGGAAATCCACGGGTCCCAGGATGAGATGCACACGGAAGAGACTTGAAACCCGACCCTGGCTTATATGAAAACCTGTGAGGACAGTGAGTCCCTGCTGTTAATAAAGTGTCTGTGTAACATGGTTATAGCGAAACATTATTATTAATGCATATGCTTAAGTCTCCTAAGGGTCAGACATGTTTTCATGCTTACTTAGCTCAGGTGACATTCATTAGGCAAAATTATGTCTCTGCTTCTAGACTTGCTAAAACTGAGTAATGATTTGAGCGTGCTTTTAACTATAACATTGGATCCCAAACTTGACCTGCCATGCAACCCACTAATGGGTGGAGACAGAGAAAGTAAAGTGGACAGTAAATATGTATAAAATGACTATTACAACCAAACTTTTCCTGCATAAATACATTCGTAGAAGATATTTTCAATCGCTAAGGTTATACCTGTCTACACCCATGTGCAACACATGGAGGAATGCTGGATTGCTTTTGCCATTGATGATGGATTGACTGTTAACAGATCAGAAGCAAGAACAACTATTAGCTTATGAAGAGAAAGTGACTTCTTTCTCTTATTTTGTACTGTACATTATTCAAATAATAGTTAAAAGACAGATTACTTTTTTCATTTACTAAATGAGCTCTTCAGATAATCTAAAGATTAAATCTTAAGCAGTGATACATGGGTGCACATACATAAGAATATAGATGCTCTATTCATTAGACCAGCTATAAATGGGTGTTTCCACGTGCCCAGAGTAGAACACGGATATACTTTATGAAGAGACAGGGGGAACATTTGTTAGTGTGCAAAAAAGCAGAAAGGGATTGCCAAAGAGGCCTTTTGATTTTTAGGGGACAAGACACGGGGTATGGTTTTTGTTGTTTTTAATAGCAAGATATTCCATGTGCTCTAGTCACATACATGGGGCAAATCCAAGTCCCTAATGAAGCGTTACCATAAAATACAAACGCTTCCTGTGTTTTCCTTCTTTCGCTCTGGAGCAAGAGAGACAATCAAAGCAGATATCTTTGTAACAAATGGAAATGGCATTCTTGATGAAAAAGGAATAAAGATTCATTAAATAAAACTTGTAAGATTCTCCTGGGATCAGATCTCCACAATGATGTCTAAGAAGGAGAACTCTTGAATGGGTAGCTTCACAGGAAGAGATTTCAATTTTATCGGAAGCAGAAATAACCTCTTCAAACTGAGGCCAGGGGTTCTAACTAAGGAGGTCAGTACATCATCCAGCGAAGATGCCAGTATTTACCATGAGAGAGCACAGGGAAGGCTGTGTAAGCTCTTTTCTCTTAAACTGAACTAGGAACAGGAGAACTTGTACTGAGACAATCAGAAAAATCCCTCTTAGAGAAAAAGGCTGGGTAGAGCCCCAGGAATATCCAACACATTGGAGTTGAGTTCCTACTATGTGCCAGGCACTGCACGCGATCCCAAGTGTAAAGTGGTAGATAGACTTATGTACCTTATATATGCATAACCATATACATTTCTGTATGTATATATGTGCTCCAAGGAGAGGCAGCTTAACAATATTACTCAGGATATAAAACACCCTCACGGGAGGATTATGTATCCTTACCCTGAGTACCAGGAGAAGAATCTACATTCTCCTGCTTCTGGGTAATGCAATCTGAGTGGGGGTGTCCTAGTGGCGCTTCAAACACTACACGTCTTCCGCTGCATTCATCATCCCCATGTATGTTTCTTTTGTATTTTGTATCTCTGTTATCAAATATCATTAAGTTACCCTTGTCTTAAATTAGGGAGCCCTCATCACCTCCCCTTCGCTTGCTTACCTACACATCCAGCTGGTCACCAAATCCTTTACATTTTTTCCGCTCACCACCTCTTGATTCTGTCCCCTTTTCACCATTTCAACTGATGCTAGTAACAAAAACTGATGTTACTTCCAAAGCTTTCAATGGTTTCCCCGTACTTTCAGGAGATAAACCAACTTTCTTCGCATGGAATCCAAAACTTTTCGCAATCAGTTCTCCGTTTAGCCAACAGATGCAGTGCTTGCTTCTTCTCCTCCTAGGCTTCTAGGTACCAAAACATCTCTGGGAATTTGTGTATTCTGACCTCACTGAAAGCATTGCCCTTCCTCCTGCCCATTCTACTGTGCTTACACAGTTTTTTGACTTAAGCATTAACAAAAAGAACAAAAATAAATGTTAAGTCTCCAGCCAACCCTCGCTAAGACTTGGATGCCTTTTAAAATGCATACTTAACACGCGATATTGTAATTTTATATCTTGTTTATTAAATTCTGAACTCTTACAGGGTTTTAAATCGCTACATTTCTTGTGATGAGCACACTGTGTATAATAAAAATCGCCAGTGCTCAGTAAATATACGCCTAATTCATAAAGGTAGGTGGTTATAGTGGTTAAAATATAGCTATAATGATTAAAAACTAAATTTCTTGATAGGGTAAGAAGCATTTAGCAAAATAGTTTGTAACTTGGATAAAACTTCTATAGTTATAAACTCCCAGCAATCTTTTTCTCCTCTGAGCCTTAACTGGGCATCTAATTCCATATTCCCAGAATTTAATAAATAAGCTTGGTTCCTAAAACCATAAATATAAAGGAGATAAATGGCCTGAATATAATAATGAGCATCTATCAACATCACTTATATGACAGGTCTGCATATTGAATATTTACTTTTATAACAATCAAAATTATCCTGGAAAAACATTTCAGTTCAAGAAAGCAGCTGTCTTAGCTTGTGATTGCTTGAGATACCGACAAACCAGTTTGTTAGTCACAGTGGTTCAGTGACTGGATAGCTCAAAATAATGTAAACTTATCCAAGCAAACCTCTGATGTTTCTAGGGTCATATAAATTGTGTTTTCTCAACTACTTAAAGCCAAGTAACTGAAACCCTTGGATAGTTTGTCATTTCTCTGTTGTAGCTTCTGCCCTGAAAATATTTGATTCATATCATGTAAAGATCTGATCTGTAAATGGATAATAGATATACTTAGCTGTATAATTTCTTAGTTAAGGTTTCTGCATAGTTACCAGTTTAGGTATTGGTGATGTGCTTTCAACACATATTCTGAGTTGTGAGGCACAACTATAAGGTTGGACAAACCCGAATGATGACAGTTTGAGGTACACACTTAATTGTGGTTTGATTTTTATACTGTTGCCAGAACTGCTCCAGGTATTTGCTCAGAACCCTCCACTGGTAGCAGGAGTGTCCTTGCTCAAAACTTGCCACTACACCGTCCCCTGCCCCCTCATTTAGCAGGAGTGAACATAAATCTTTACGTTAAAGGGTCCAGAGATAAGAAACGAAGCTATGCATTGCACAAGGGGAATAAACAGATGGAACCAGCTGGGACCAAGGTGGTGACGAATCTGGCCTCCAACAGACCCTGAGTCTCATTGTATGTTGATTTTACTATACACCTGTTGGTGGCCAGAACCAGATATTAAGGACCAAAAAAGGATAAAAAGGGGGTGGGCACCCTGCTCCCTCAGGGAAAATGCCCTGCTCCTTCCCTGGTAGACTAATGCATATACCTCCCCATCATTATTAGCCTCACTCCTCCTCCCTTTGTCTTTACTGTTTAAAATTAAACCACTCTTGCCAGAAATGGGCGAAAAATTGACCTGTGAACTTAGTTCCTGCTTCTTTATTTGTTGGTCACTGAATAAAGCTTGCGCTGTGTCGATCTTAGTTATTCGCTTACTGGAACCAAATGGGAAAAGAACAAGTCCCCTGCCAAGGCAGAGAGCCTCGGCCAGTCTAGGGCCCGGGTAGTGTTCGTACGACTTAATTCAGTAATAATACCTGAGTCAGTCAATCATATTGTGTAAATGAATTAATAAGTACAAAAAATATCTGTAGGTCATGCAATGATTCTGGTCTTTAGAAAATATGGTTATGACTGAAAAAGGATGGGTATACTTTGTTTAATATATTTTAAAATGAAGACTGGTAAATGTAATCAACATTGAAGACAGAGTATGGTTGATTTAAAAGTTTTCTTAAAAGGTTTCAGCCAAATTAAACATTTGAGCACCACAGATAAATAGGTATATGTGACTTTCTAAATGCTCTATTTCTTTAGTTTTACCTTATTCTAGCCCCCTCATTTCCTGTAGAGATTTTAATAACTTGCACACCTTTAAAAAAATTGGTGACCTTAAAAATCACATTTCTAAAATGAAAATTATATAATCATTTGATAATATAATTCTTTTACTTATCTAGTTCTAATAGCTACCCACAGAAATATGATCAAAGTTCTCTAAAAGGACACACAATACTTCCCAATTTGAATTAGTGTAAGAAACTTCTGCTTCTCTTCAGTATTGTTCGTGTGCTCCAGACACCCCTAAATTTCCTTGAAGAATCGTGTCATTTTATACCAGGCAGAGGCTGGTCCCTTGGCTTCTTTAGACTCACTTACTCCCCCCTGACCAAATCGAGAACCCTGACTTTCCATTATGTCTTAGATCACATGTTATTTCCTCTGTCAAATGTCCATTGAATCCCCTGAGGAAGCAGGTATACCGTTGTTTGTAGGCAAATGATCTATATGCATATTTCATAGAATTTATTACACTGCACTGTAATTTTTTGTTTCAAATCATCTGTTTCTTCCTTTAAAGTATAAACTGTTTCTGCTTTGGGAGCCTGTTTTATTCCTCTCTATATTTTCTAAGTGCATTTCTTGTGCATGGCCCCCAGTAGATGCTCAACAGCCCACAATTCATTCCAGCAACCAGAAGAAGGAAGAATGACAGATAGAGAAAACTCCACCATTCAGCTTTTGCTATAGATTTAGGTATTGCCAATGCTTTTTAATATTGAAGAAAAATCACCCTGAGACACAAATACCTATATTTTAAGATGTGCTAATGCTTGCATTAAACCACCACCTCTTATTCACAACAAATGAATAGGTTAATTGTGCTGAATTCCAGGTCAGCAAAATAAGATGTGATTTAACTGAGCAGTGTGAAAAGTGGTATCTTTTCATAAATAAATGCAGCTCATGGTCCTGTTGTGCATGTAATCCATGGTGCAGAAATAAACCCTCTGAAGAACTATTGTCATAAATAGCATTATTAGGGATAAGCCAAACTTCTTTTTTTTTCAGCTGTCATTCAAAATGGATTTGTCAAAACATAAAAGGTCTTTTAAGCTTGGTGGAAGCTTGTTCCATTAGAAGCTGATGTGGTTATTATTGGATGTTTCCATATGACTGTTTTCCAGAGGCCCATGAAATTTTAATTTACTTGAAAAACTAAAATGCAGAATTATTTGTTTTGACATGTTTAATCACTTTTCCATTTTAAAGCTAAAGATGAGAAATTACTGGGGAAAGTTAAAAAATAGTGTCAATATGAACACAAAGAAATGACAGATTTTCAAATAAAACTTCACATTATTAAACTGTCATTTAGTTGCAGTGTTTTTATTACTTCTTTAGAACGTGAAAAGCATGTAAATTGTTTTTGTTATTGCTGATTTAATGTGAAATTAACGTACTTAAAAAAATCAATATAATGTCCCACTGCATGCCACTAATTGAATTACTGCTGATGAAAACATAAATCTGTAACATAAAAATTTGAATTAAAATTTAATTTATTGTACCTTTTCTGATAAATATAGGCACTTATATTTGGGTGGAGTAAAAAGCATCTGAAACTCATACTATTCATTTGTTTATCTGTCTAGCCAAGTGCATTGAACATGTATTTCTGTGTCAGGTACAGGACTAGACTCCTGGGAAACACTGTGGAACCAGGGATGTGGAATCCTGATTCTCAAAGAGCTTATATTAGTGTTTGTTAGAGATAAACAAGAAATAAAAATTGAAACAAAGCAACCACATATTATTTTAAAAACAGATGCCAAAGGACTATACGGCAAAGCTACAGTAATCAAAACATCATAGTGCTTGCACAAAAAGAGACACATAGATCAATGGAACAGAATAGAGAGCCCAGAAATAAACCCTTGCACCTATGGTTAATCTACAACAAAGGAGGCAAGAATATACAATGGAGAAGACAGTCTCTTCAATAAGCGGTACTGGGAAAACTGAACAGTTATGTGCAAAGCAATGAGATTTGAACATTCCCTTACGCCATATACAAAAACAAACTCAAAATGATTTGAAGATCTAAATGTAAGACCTGAAACCATAAAACGTCTAGAAGAGAACATAGGCAGAACACTCTTTGACATAAATCATAGCAGTGTTTTTTGGATCTGTCTCCTAAGGCAAAAGAAATAAAAGCACAAATAAACAAATGGGATTTAACCTACCACCTTTTGCACAGCAAAGGAAACCATCAACAAAATGAAAAGATCACCTATGGAATGGGAGAAAATGTTTGTAAATGATATGACTGACAAGGGGTTAATATCGAAAATTTATAAACAGTTCATGCAGCGCAACAACAAAAAAACCCAACAACAACAAAGAACCCAATCAAAAAATGGGCAGGAGACCTGAATAGTTATTGTTCCAAAGAAATCAGAGAGATGGTGAACAGGCACATGAAAAGATGCTCAGTCAACATCACTAATCATCAGGGAAATGCAAATCAAAACAACCATGAGGTATCTCAGACCTGTCAGAATGGCTATTATCAAAAAGTCTACAAATAACAAATGTTGGCGACGATATGGAGAAAAGGAACGCTTGAACACTGTTGGTGGAAATGTAAATTGGTGCAGCCACTATGAAAACAGTATAGAGTTTTCCTCAAAAACCTGAAAATAGAACTACCATATGATCTAGCAATTCCACTCCTGGGTATATAGCCAGAAAAAAATGAAAACACTAATTCGAAAAGATACACGCACCCCAATGTTCATAGCAGCAGTATGTACAATAGCCAAAATATGGAAGCAACCCAAGTATCCATCAACACACGAACAGATAAAGAAGATGTGGTGTATACACACACACACACATATGTATATATATATGTGTGTGTGTGTATGTAAAATGAAATATTACTCCGCCATAAAAAAAATTCTGCCATTTGCAGCAATGTGGATGGACCTAGAGAATATTATGTTTAGTAAAATAAGTCAGAGAAAAACAAATACTGTATGGTATCACTTATATGTGGAATCTAAAAAATAATACAAATGAATGTTATAGCAAAACAGACTCCCAGATATAGAAAACAAACCAGTGGTTACCAGTGGAGAGAGGAGCAAGTTTGGGGTATGGGATTAAGAGATACAAACTACTATGTATAAAATAGATAAGCAACAAGGATATGTTGTGCAGCACAGGGAATTATAGCCATTATCTTATAATAACTTTTAATGGATTATAATCTGTAAAAATACTGAATCACCATGCTGTACACCTGAAACTAATATATTGATAATACTGTAAATCAAATATACTTCAAAAAGAGAAATGCTAAAGGAAATAGAGTTCAATAATATAGAATAGAGGTTAGCCTTGAGTAGAATGCTCAGAAAGAGTGACCTGAGGAAGTGCCTCAAAGCTGGAGAATGAAAAGAAACATGACAAGTGCTTTGAGAATTGCTTTTACAGGAAGGCACCATCCTTTACAAAAGTTACATTTGTTTCCAGCCAGGCTAACTTTTTCTCTTCCCTTTTCAGTATCATCTCCCTCCTGATCATTTCTGGTACAATATTCACACCAAAATCGGTTCTCAGGGAAAAAGATGTGAAACTTCTTCCAGAAATATTAGAATTTTAATAGGGATCAAAACCCCTGTTCATCACAATGGAAAGAAATAAAGTTCTAAAACTAACGTTTCTGGCATTATGTGCTTAGTACACTTTGGGGACCTCTGGGTGTGGTGGGAGGAACTTTCTTGGTCACCCAGAAATGAGGCCAAAGAGGCAATAACTAAAGGTCGGCCTTGTTGACAATTTCTTTTTTTTCATATTTATTTATTTGGTTGCACCAGGTCTTAGTTGTGGCACGTGGGCTCCTTAGTTGTGGCATGTGAACTCTTAGTTGCCATATGCATGTGGGGTCTGGTTTCCTGACCAGGGATCAAACCCAGGCCTCCTGCATTGGGAGCCTGGAGTCTTATCCACTGTGCCACCAGGGAAGTCCTGACAATTTCTTGAAGATAGGTTTTTTTCCCCTTGGGCTATGAGCAGGATAGTTAAAAAAAAAAAAAAAAAAAAAAAAAGCCCAGAAAGAAATGGAGAGTGGAGTCAGGTGTGTTTATGATCTGGGTTTTACTGGAAAGGAAGAGTGGAGATGGAAACAGACATGGTTGTTTTCGTAATAGGGAAGGACAAATCTGACTCCATATTGGATCCGTTTCTTTTACTTTAACCTTTGTATTCTATTACTTCTGCTACAAGTTAATCACTAAAGGGATGTTCCCTGTAGCTTAAAGTATACATAATGGCCCTTCTCCGGGACCCCTGCCTCCCATGCCTGAGCCTTAAGCTAAAATACCTGTATTTAAGTACAGCATTTATGAGGTTAGTTGAAATTTCAGAGATGAGAACAAAGCATTCACTTCTGTGTTTATTTCCATGAACTGTAGGTGTTGAATTCACTTAAGTGATCATAGAACCTTTTTGGGGTTCATCAATTTGTTCAATATCAGAATTGGCAACTAAACATGATTTTTACAGATCAATAGGCCAAAACACGTATTTGACAGTTTTGTCAGATATTGAACTATTGTCTCTCAGGTCAAAATATCTACGCTTCTCTATTTTTATTTTGTGATGCTGCCTATGAGACTGAAAATTACATCCCTCCTTTGCCAGCTGGTTCTGTGTTAGATTCTACCATCTGGGTGCTAGAGGAAGACCGTGAGGCAGAGGGAAAAAGAAGGAACTGGTTCCTTCTTCTTTAGTTTGCTGTTCTTACCAGTGTTGCCACACAAATGGCCCTTTACCTGTGTACTTGTAATTGGTACCCGCAGCGTTCGGTTACCACTTCCAGATTTTCCCATACTCTGAAACATGTCAGTGACGCAGGAGATAGATGGGCCCCTGGGGCAAACAGTTGGAGTTTCTTCTCTGTGGACCTATACTCCAGGAGGAAAATAGTAGGACAATTGAGGGAGGTGGCTGGGCCCTGCCCAGATAGAAGATAAGAGACCGTGTATTTCTTATTCTCGAAGTCAGGAGACCTCCCCGACTACACATGTGCAGAAAAGCTCCTTGGAGGTCAAAAAGGGAGGAGGCACCACTCCATAGTAAGTGATGCTAACGGCTCACAGGCCTCTTGAGTAGAATCCATCTTGGCTAAGAGATGCGCGCACACACAGGAAGACCCTGAGATATACCAAATATGGACTCTCAACCAGGCAAATCAAAATGATTGGCCAAAGGAAACCCGAAGGAATGCCCCATATAAGTGATATAAACTGCCACGAGGGTGCGACTCTCTCTGAGCCCACCCGTCCTAGTACTGTACTCTGTTTTCTTTTTCCTCCTAATAAACACTGTACTTGTTTCACTACTTTCCATCCTTGCGGGAATTCTTCTTCCACAAAGCCAGAGAGCCACGGCCTTGTCACTGACCAGTGGTCTAGTGGCTAGAATGTGGTACTCTCACTGCTGTGACCCAACCTCAATCACCGGCAGGGACTGAAACCCTGCTTCAAGCTGCCGCAAGCCGAGGCCACCTGAGGTCATCAGCACACACTGGAGGCACCTGTGCTTAGAGGACTGATCGCGATCCCTAGGGTTCTTCTTCCAATCTCAAAAGGTACCAACAACGTAGGGCAACATTGCTTCCTTTCCCATTAATATATGCACTGCTACTACATGTGATTCGACTTACGTAGGACATGCTATGTGTTTTCATACAAATATGTCACAGAATGCATTAATGCAAGCATGTGCTGACAGTCTTGATAGCACATAATACATATTATTTACCATATTTAATTATGCATAATATTGTCTCCATGAATATTCTTTACTAACGGTTATTCATGCATTTACACAGGGCATTGAATCCTTAGCTGTAAGTAGTGTGTTCTACTAATTAAACCTCTGTCAACATTCAAGTCACTTGTGCAGAGGTCTGGGTTCCAGTTCTGCAGGAGCACTCCTCCAAATCTCTATATTCTGATACCCCAGTATCTTCCCTTCATTTCTCCAGCAATTACTATACTTGTGTTACCTTAGTTTCCTTTGCCTTCTTTTGGTCTGCCAGTGTCTATTTAGCCATTTCTCTCTACTGAATTCTCTCTGTTGAAATAACTGGATGGTTTCTGTTTCCTCACTGAACTCTGACTGATACAACAACATATAATGAGTCTAGGACATCTTCTAAATACAACAGACCATATCCCAAACCGTACTGTACAGTTTCTTATATTTACAATAGTTAAAACATTCAGTAATTAGCAGTTAGAAAACTTCTTGGAAACGGGTGGATTTAGAAGTTATTGGTTTCAGTTCAATATTTCTTTTTGAAGGCAGTTGAAAATAGAGCTCTCTCTATTTTGGTGCATTTTGTTTCAATTTACCAGAAGTGTTGATGAGAGGACAGAATGGATTTTATTTTCTTAGCAATTAGAATGCAGGAATAATTAATACAAAAATGAGGAATTATTTTAAAGTCAGTAATTATTGTCAATATGGTGAGCATATACAATTTCTTATGATTGGTCCTATATTTTGAATGATTTTAAATTCTAGGTGAAAATGGATCCTTAAGCAGCTTTACCTTAACCCAATCTAGAAGAGATTCAAAGTGCTCCATTGTTTTGTAAAACCTAGTAGATCACTCCTTTGCAAACTCTTTCAACTCAAAAAAACCCCCACAAAACTTTATCCCAAATTTCCCCTCCAGCTACTCATTTTTTAATGCAAAATTCCCCACCTGACATGGTTTACTCCTGATCTGCAATTTCTGATCTCACCCTCTTTCTCGATTAAAACCCTTTTACAACAAGTGTTGCCTCTGCCACCCCACAGAACGCTCACTGCTTTCTCTTGTCAAGATCTCTTATCTTTAAGATCTCTCATCTCTTGTCCTGATGGATGTTATCATTCTGATGGACTTAGTTCTCAGTCCCTATCTTATTTGAGATTCTAGCAGCAACATACATGGGGGATCACTGCCTTCTTCTTGAAACAATTTCTTTACTTTCTCAACACCACATTTTCTTACTTATCCTTGACTCTTCTCCTTGTCCTATACAGCATATCCAGTCTCTCAGTAAACTGACTTCAAATTATATCCAGAATCCAACTACTTCTCCACACTTCAAAACTTCCACTACCACACACTCTGGGCTCACCTGGATTTTAACAGTTCTCTCTGTTTCTATAGCTGGACCTTGAAGTCTATATTTTTAACACAGCAGCCAGAATGACCATTTATAATGGGAAATAGATTATGATTCTTCCGTTGCTTCCTTATTTCATTCAGGGTAAAAGGCAAAGTGTTTGAGGTGGACTATAGGTCTTATATGTAATGAACCCCCATTACCTTTCCTCTTTTACTACTCTCCTGTCACTCACCTTTCTAGAAACGTAACTTCTTTGCTTCACACATTGTAGGCATGCTCCTATCTTTTGGGTCTTGGCTTTTCTTTCTGCCTGGGATGTTCTTCCCCAACATGTCTACTTGGATCGCTCCCTCACCTGTTGGAAGATCTTTTATCACCTTTACTATGAGGCATATGCTGATCTATTTGATACTGTTATGTGCCCAACCCGCCTGCCCTCCAATAACACACCAGATCCCTTTTATCCTACATCTTCCTTTGCCATAGTGTTTTTCACTTATTTTCTAACATACTACATAATCTCTGTATATTTTATTTATCTATTACAATTATAAGTTAGTCTTCTACCACATTTTAAGCTCCATTGATCAGAAGTCTTTGTTTTGTTCTCTGATTTATACCAGGTGTGCACAACACAATAAGCTTGGCATTCAGTAAATATTCAATAAATATTTGTTAAGTGAATGTAGAAATTTATGTAACCACCCACTACTCCCTGACAAGTCTCTGCATTCCTTAAACAACTTCCTCCTGTTCTGCGGGGGAAATAGCAATGTGCCTATTTACTTTACGCTTTTAATCCCTAAAACTCTTTCCTCAGCCAACTGGATTGGAAAAGTATGCCAAAGCTCCACTAAATCCAGAGCTCCACTAAGTCCAAATATAATCCTATATATTTGGTACACCCTTCCCTGACCCCCATTAATTTGACATAATCTCCTGTTCCTAATTTGAAAAACCAACATGGACCAGTGGAAAGAAGTCCAGGAATGAACATCAGAAGACTCTCTGCTCTGGGTCATGTTACCACAGAGCTGTGTAACCCTGGGCTGAACTTTTTTTTTTTTAACATCTTTAGTAGAGTATAGTTGCTTTACAATGGTGTGTCAGTTTCTGCTTTATAACAAAGTGAATCAGTTATACACATACATATGTTCCCATATCTCTTTCCTCTTGTGTCTCCCTCCCTCCCACCCTCCCTATCCCACCCCTCTTGGTGATCACAAAGCACCGAGCTGATCTCCCTGTGCTACGCGGCTGCTTCCCACTAGCTATCTATCTTACATTTGGTAGTGTATATATGTCCATGCCACTCTCTCACTTTGTCCCAGCTTACCCTTCCCCCTCCCCGTATCCTCAAGTCCATTCTCTAGTAGGTCTGCATCTTTATTCCCGTCTTGCGCCTAGGTTCTTCTGACCATTTTCTTTTCTTTTTTTTTTTTTTTTTAGATTCCATATATATGTGTTAGTATACGGTATTTGTTTTTCTCTTTCTGACTTACTTCACTCTGTATGACAGTCTCTGGGTCCATCCACCTCACTACAAATAACTCAGTTTTGTTCCTTTTTATGGCTGAGTAATATTCCATTGTATATATGTGCCACATCTTCTTTATCCATTCATCTGCTGATGGACACTTAGGTTGCTTCCATGTCCTGGCTATTGTAAATAGAACTGCAATGAACATTTTGGGACATGACTTTTTTTGTGTGTGTGTGGTACGTGGGCCTCTCACTGTTGTGGCCTCTCCCATTGTGGAGCACAGGCTCCAGACGCGCAGGCTCAGTGGCCATGGCTCACAGGCCCAGCCGCTCCGCGGCATGTTGGATCGTCCCGGACCGGGGCACGAACCCATGTCCCCCGCATCGGCAGGTGGACTCTCAACCACTGCGCCACCAGGAAAGCCCTACATGACTCTTTTTGAATTATGGTTTTCTCAGGGTATATGCCCAGTAGTGGGATTGCTGGGTCGTATGGTAGTTCTATTTTTAGTTTTCTAAGGAACCTCCATACTGTTCTCCATAGTGGCTGTATCAATTTACATTCCCACCAATAGTGCTAGAGGGTTCCCTTTTCTCCACACCCTCTCCAACATTTACTGTTGTAGATTTTTTGATGATGGCCATCCTGACCGGTGTGAGATGATATCTCATTGTAGTTTTGATTTGAATTTCTCTAATGATTAATGATGTTGAGCATTCTTTCATGTGTTTGTTGGCAATCTGTATGTCTTCTTTGGAGAAATGTCTATTTAGGTCTTCTGCCCATTTTGGGATTGGGTTGTTTGTGTTTTTGATATTGAGCTGCATGAGCTGCTTGTAAATATTGGAGATTAATCCTTTGTCAGTTGCTTCATTTGCAAATATTTTCTCCCATTCTGAGGGTTGTCTTTTCGTCTTGTTTATGGTTTCCTTTGCTGTGCAAAAGCTTTTAAGTTTCATTAGGTCCCATTTGTTTATTTTTGTTTTTATTTCCATTTCTCTAGGAGGTGGGTCAAAAGGATCTTGCTGTGATTTATGTCATAGAGTCTTCTGCCTATGTTTTCCTCTAAGAGTTTGATGGTGTCTGGCCTTACATTTAGGTCTTTAATCCATTTTGAGTTTACTTTTGTGTATGGTGTTAGGGAGTGTTCTAATTTCATTCTTTTACATGTAGCTGTTCAGGTTTCCCAGCACCACTTATTGAAGAGGCTGTCTTTTCTCCACTGTATATTCTTTTAACATTGCAACAAAAAGAATAAAATATCTAGGAATAAACCTACCTGATGAGACAAAAGACCTGTATGCAGAAAATTATAAGACACTGATGAAAGAAATTAAAGATGATACAAATAGATGGAGAGATATACCATGTTCTTGGATTGGAAGAATCAACATGTGAAAGTGACTCTACTACCCAAAGCAATCTACAGATTCAATGCAATCCCTATCAAACTACCACTGGCATTTTTCACAGAACTAGAACAAAAACTTTCACAATTTGTATGGAAACAGAAAAGACCCCGAATAGCCAAAGCAATCTTGAGAAAGAAAAACGGAGCTGGAGGAATCAGGCTCCCTGACTTCAGATTATACTACAAAGCTACAGTAATGAAGACAGTGTGGTACTGGCACAAAAGCAGAAATATAGATCAATGGAACAGGATAGAAAGCCCAGAGATAAACCCACTCACATATGGTCACCTTATTTTTGATAAAGGAGGCTGGGCTGAACTCTTTAACATCTGAGCCTGCTTCCTCATTTTTTTAATGAACCAGTGGTACAATCTGATCTGTAAAATTTCTTTGGATTCTAATGTAATACGACTGTAATTATAATTTAAGCACAATGTTTATAGTGTATATTTATGTAAAATGCACACCTTATAAACTGGTGTTGTTTTACCACTAATTAAATCTCATATTGTTTTTAACATCCTATAGATAAGTCAGAAGTCCATTTATTTACTTTTTATCTCCTCAACTATACTGTAAGTTATTGGAGATACTGATTCTGTCCTCTTTGTTTCCACACTACCAGGAATAAGTAACAATAACATAACGGTAGCACAGCCTAATATTTATATGAGCCAGAGACCCTTCTAACCATTTCACATTTAATTCTCAAGGCCAGCTTGAGAGGTAGATACTATTATCATCTTCATCAGACCATTTTACAAACTAAGAACCTGTGACCCAGAGAATTTAAGTAGTTGATGGATACTGAACATAACGGTAGATTTGAACCCTGGCATTCAGGTTCTAGAGTTCAAGTTCTTGATCACAACACACTGCTCCTTATCTAACTCTCAGTACATATCAATTAGTTAGGTAAGAGGAAGGCAGAGATCAGAACAAATGAATAAGTAGGTACCTTTTTGATTATAAAATGTTTGAATTTGAATAGATTAATATCTGGTTTCCTGAAAGAGAGTTCATCTCCTGTGTACACAAGTCAATATTGTTGCTACAGAATGTTTCTGCTGGGTACTGGCAGTTGCAACATTGTCTTGATCACTAAATTCAAGATACATATTTGGGGGCATAAGGTATGATGCTTCTTACCATTTCCCATTGGCAAAGTTCAGGGTAACACGGCTTTTCCATGGCTGCATCAGGGAAAAGAAATTTGGATGCATAACTACATCCAAAGATCAACATTAACAGGAGAGGCTTCCCAAAGACAGTTCCATTTCCAAATTAGTATGTAGAAGCCAAAGGAAGACCCTGCTGTTCTTTCCAGCTCTGCGCTCTGGTAGCAACCATTCAGCAGCAGTGAAAACATACTGGAGCAACGTGTTAGAAAAAAAAAAAAAAGATCCCTGAGAAGAATCATTGTTTTTTTCTGGATTTGCAAACAAAAAAGACTACCAGATACATGCCAAATGAAAGTTATGTTTTCTATGTGCATTTTTTTTTACCCTTTAGAAACTGCCTTCTGTAAAATTATTGGCAAAGAAACAAAACAATTATATTCATGCAGGTGAAACTGAAGAGTGGAAATACTAAACTTAGGCCACGAAAATAGACTTTTGCCTGAATACCCTGACAAGATATAACTATTTGATGTATTTGTATTGAGAGAAGTTATTTCAAGGGATCAGTTGAAAAGTATATTTTTATATTCGATTATATTTGGTTGTTATTATACAACAGCCTGCATGCTAGATATATACTGACTTTACTATCAATTATCTGCCCATTTCTCACTTTTTGTCTTACTGCCTAACCTTATGAAACAGTAACTCTAATCCTACTCACCATTTTCCTTTCACCGGTTTCCTCTTATTTATCCTTTGATTTACTTGGTATCTCAACATTTTCCCTAGCTTTTGGAATACCTGCCACTTTTTTATTGTTTTTGTTTGTTTTTTTTTTTTTTACTAGCATGGGGTACTAGAAAGTGCATGGGCTTAGGGAGAGAACCAAATTCATTGCAAGTACTAACTCTGCCACTTTAGAACTTAGAGAATGGGTATAATCTTTATAAGCTTTGGCTTTCTCCTTATAAAAGGACAATGGCCGTTTCCGGATTTGTTGTGACGATCATGTGAGGTAGAATGTATCAAGTCCCCAATATCTGTCACAGAGTGCCCCTTAGTATGCTAGCTCTGTTGTAATTGTTGTTTTTCATGAAACAACATTGCCTTGATTTTCTATTCCTTCTGCAGTCCTTAGAGTTCTTTCCAGGGTTTATCTCCGATCTCCTTCAACAGTCATTCCTAATAGATTCAATTCATCTTCCTTAAGATACAATCTTATTATTCATCTATTTTTAACCACTTTTGTAACCTTTCACCATTTTGAGTATACTTATTGTGACTTCTCATTGGAGATGGCAAGCGGGTTGAACAAGGAGTGGACAGTACTAATACTATAATAAGAGACAAATACACATATATGTATAGAATATAATAAAAGCTATAAAGGAAATAAACAAAACTATATGGTAAAGAGTCATAAGTATTAAACTTAGACTCAGATATAAAAGATAATAAAAGGGTCAAGCTGGGATAGGAAAAACCTAAAGTACAAAGACCCTACAAATTTAAAGAACTTGACTATTCAAGCAATGTAAACACAGGGCAAGAAGGAAGAGCTGAGTTTGGAGAGGTAGGTAGAAGCCAGATCATGGGAGGTGTAATAAGCTATGGTAAGAAGTTAGGGTTGAAACTCATTGAAGGATTTCTTCTCAGGGAGTGCCATGATCTGATTTTTAAATGATCTCCCTGGCTACTATGTGGATAACCAAGTAGATAGAAAGATAGAAAGATAGATAGATAGATATAATAGATTATAGAGTGGGTTTATACACAGGGCACTTTTTATATCCTCAATGCTTTAGCACATACTTGGTACCCAATGCGTATTAATGAATGAGTCAGGAAATAATGTGTATGGGTACGTGAGATCGTGTGTGTGTGTATGTGCATCTATGTCTATAGATAAGACTGAAATCACATACTTGAGTGGATGTTTATGGAAAACTGTGACTTTTCCCCTCTTACTTTATAATTTCTCTATTTTATGATTCTCACAGAGTGGTATGTGAATTTTTTGTGGAGATCAAAGACCAGAGTAATAAAGGGACTTCTGGGGAGATAAAGGTAGCAAAGAGAAGGCTGGCCTCTCTGCTGTCAACAGTCCCACACTTAGGAGCTGAAAACAGCAAGGAGGAGCCCATGATGAGAAGGACAAAATTCTACACTGACTCCTCAGACAGGTGCCGGATAACTCCTCTGGCAGGGGAAGCTGAACGCTGCTGGGAGAAAGGCGTCCACTGCTCGCTCTCTTCCTTGCTGAATCCTACCTTCACTTATCCCTCTTTCGTCTCTCAGCTTATACCTCTAAGGAATACGTTTTGAAAACTAATAGATTCCAGTTAAGGCTCATTTCCACTCTAAAATTCTCTTTCTCTTACCTTTATTATAGTTCATTTTTTTCCTAACACTTGAATCTAACATTGACAGTCGATTATTTTGACCATGTAGATAAATGCCCACTGCCTAATGCCAAACTCACACACAGACACATAATTTATGTTTGTGCCTGCTACTGAGAAAAATGAGAGGAACATGTTATAGTGAACAAAGCACTAGAGAGTACACATATTTAGAAAAATAGAGTTTAGAGCTTGTATCAAACAAGAGTACAAATAATAGAGCATGGTTTAGAATAGCACAGAAGAGTATTTACTAGAACAATCTCATTGTATGATTAGTTCTGACCATCCTAGAGAAGAATCAACAATGTCTCTTCATTGTTAGAAGTGCAAAAACTTCACAAAGAAAGCAAAAGTAAAATGGAAGGGCTTCCCTGGTGGCGCAGTGGTTGAGAGTCCACCTGCCGATGCAGGGGACGCGGGTTCGTGCCCCGGTTTGGGAAGATCCCACATGCCGCGGAGCGGCTGGGCCCGTGAGCCATGGCCACTGAGCCTGCGCGTCCGGAGCCTGTGCTCCGCAACAGCAGAGGCCCCAGCAGCGAGAGGCCCGCGTACCGCAAAAAAAAAAAAAAAAAAAGTAAAATGGAAGGTGTTTAGGATGTTTTCAAAGCACATATATACTGGGAAAGGGGGAAAAAAAGGAGTAAGATCAAAACAGCATAGAGCAAAATGATAAAGAAAAGAAAAACTGAATGGTCCTAAAAGGAACCTCAGGAATCAGCTTAACTTCTTTACTAGAGAAGACAACGGAAGTCCACACACGGAGGGGAGGGGAGCCTGGATTCCTCCCTTACGGGCACTAGGCTTTGGGAGTGTAACAGGAGAGACCTCTCAACTTGGGCACTATTGACATTTGGGGCCAAATACATCCTTGTTTGGCAGGGAGAAAGGTTTTTCCTGTATTTTATGGAATATTTAACAGTATCTTTGTCCTCCATCCTCTGGGTGCCGGTAGTGTATGCCCACGTGCGCACACACACCCATCCCCCAATTTGTGACAACCAAAAATGTCTCCAGATATTGCCAAATACCCCCTGGAGTCAAAATCACACCCAGTTCAACACCAGTGCTTTAGAAGTTCTGTCCCTTAAGATTTCTTCTCCCCACCTCCCTGTATTAATATCCATGGTTTCATTAAGGGGAAAATAGGGAACCAGAAAAGCTAGGAACTGTTATTATTATTATTATTATTTTGGTAAATGCTCAAATGTGTGAGAAAAGGGAATGGAAGAAAGCAAGCACTTTAGAAAAGTTCAGGAAGAGCTATAATTCTGACTTTAATGTCACATCATCTTCCTGATTAAATCTATTCTATTCTGAACCATTCAAACATGGCAAATGGAGACATTACAGCAGTCAATTAGAAATAGAATTAGTGAATTTTAAGGTTTTTAACTTCATTAAAGATTGAAGTTTTTAAAGAGCATACACACCTACACACTCCTACACATTCACACACCTATCAGCTGCATTCATTACCGGAGATCCACTCATTCACAGCAACAGAGCTCACAATCTGTATTTTTTTTTCCAAGAGTGATGCCCATTGGCTGTTCTTGTAATAAATTGCACTGTGCATTACAGAACTGCTCTAGGCAGCCAAAAATACATAAAGATATAGAACACCCTCTTTTTCTTTAAGTTTCCTAAGGGCAATATTTCTTATAGAGACTATCAAGGGTTTTATTTCCCTCATCAAGCTTTTAATGAACGAACCATTTGTTAGGTATGCCTATGGTGCTGATTACCCTGCATGAAACAGAATACATAGCTCTTTGGTTAGAAAAGGTTAGAAGTGTACCTGCCAATGCATCTACATGGACAACCCAGATTTCACATTTTCCTCTATAGCATTGAATTATAAAGAATACAGAAAAAGATAGCGAATTTGTTAGCTCTATTCTTCCCATCATAGTGAATAAAGTGTGCTAGAAGGGCAGCAAGTATGCACCATATGGTCCTATGTGAACCTAGGAAAAATAGGTGCCTGTTCTGGGATTGGGATGGAAGGATGGTGGAGGTGCTGTTTATTCCTCCACGTCATGTATAGTGTCTCCTATGAAGTTACTCTGAAGTTCAGGTTTTATTAAGTTATCCAGTAGAGAAAGGGTTATTGACTGGAGTTACCAAATAGAAGTCAGAGACAACACAATTTGATCACCCAAGACATCATTTCCCTTGACAAAGAAAGTCAGACTAGGCTCCTACAACAAATGCAAAGTCGTTTTAAGTAAGTGTAGAACTGACTGGAGATCAGGGACCTTAAGTAGAAGGTTGTAAAAACATTGATTTCCTTATTTTTCCCTGGCATTATCATGTCAAATGCATTCCTAAGACTGAAGAATAGAGCTAAATTAATTTTAATCACGCACATTTCTACCTTTTTGTAGTCTATGTGGAAATAATAAATACAAAGGGAATATGACTAATTTCAAGGTTTTACTTCATGTCACGCTCTTGAGAATACATTTTTCGGCAAACGCGTAGATATACTTTTATTTTATTCATATAAGAGTTTACTCAGTACAGCTCTAGGCTTCAAGATGCTAAAAAACAACTCTTCCTGCTATAAAAGTATCACATCAAAATTCAGGTCCTGATCAATTTCACACACATTAGCCTCCCACAGTTAAGCAATTATTTCCTTGAGATACTTGTTACTCTCATTTCACAACGAATTTGGTTCATATAAATTGATGAAGACAACAAAATTATAAAGTTACATTTATAACATCTTGGTATCAGTTCATTAAAAAAATCAATCAACTGGATATTGGGAAACATGCCACGTATAAGACTGTGCTCAGCTCAGAGATAGAAGTAAGAACAGGATTTCTGTCCTCTGAAAGCTTTAGGAGATTAAGCCTTTTCAACCAGGGTAGTCAAACATCTGAACTACATAATATACGATTTCAAACTAGTGAAAACAATAAAAGTAGCTTAAAATTTTAGAAGGATTTGAGATCACCACGGGATGAGTGTTCAGGCTTTTGTGGAAAACACATGGGACTTCATCTTAAAAATTGAGGGCTTCATGGAAGATTTTTCCAATGAGAATATGATGACACAGTGGAAGCACTCACTTTGGAATTTTCATCAGGAGGGGATGTATGGAGTGGACTTGTGGAGAGGTGGGAAGCAGAGAGAAGAACCAGGACACTGCCACTGCCCAAGCGTAGCTCCAACAAAAAAAGCAAAGATGAAAATACTGATCACCTATTCTCTGCCAAGTGTTGTGATAAATTCTAGGAATCCAGAGATGAGTGAGACGTGAGAGTGGGGGAGTTTACAATTTAAGACGGAGCAAAGAACGACTGTTATTATCCAAGATGTGGGGAGCCATGTGTACCAGAGGATGGTAGATTATCCTCTGGGGTTTGAGAGAGGAAACGGTACTGAGTTATTACTAAATGTTACGAAAACTGAATCTTGAAGGATGAGTAGGAGTTTGCTGGGGTAGCATTTAGAGGATGGGATTCTTGGCAGAGGGTGGAAAGTAGTCAGAGTTTATGGTGTAAAGCAGGAAAAATGACCCCAAATAACTCCAGCTGGGCTCAGTTTGGGCATACTCATGAAATTAGGACTTATAGGCAATGGAGAAAATATCAAAGTATTTTCCTTGCATTTTAGAAACATAAACTTGGATAACGTGAGAGAGAGAAATGAGAAACAATAGGGAGAGTATGAAAAAGGCTCCTGGGAGAATCCCAATGAGACGTGATCAGGACATCATTGGTATGAGGTGCTGCATTCAACAAATATATCATATGTGTCATATTCAACAATGCCTGATCCTCGGTGAATGAAAGCCAGTGTGTTGAACTCATATGAGAGGCTGTGTAGTAGAATGGCCCAAAGTGCTGACTTCAGACTCAGATATTTTCTGGACTCTTTTTCAAACTTTTCTAACTACTAGCTGGAGTGGTCTAGGTGAGTTATTCTATCTCTATGCCTCTGTTTTTTCGTCTATTTAATGCAGATGATAATAGCCTTTATACCGAGGAGTTATTGAATTCAATGATTTAATACTTTGTGCACATGATCTTTGTTTAAACAGTGACTGAAATACAGAAAGACCTCAATCAGTATTAGCCACTGGGAAATCTGGTTCGAGAGATATATGCTTATAACTGCTATGCCATAGAAACAGGACAGTGACTGAAAAGAAACACTCATTCTGGCAAGTTAGATGGCCTTTATTATCTTTTTAAATGATGGCTTTTTGAACTAGGAAAAGGAACAGATGGAGAAAGCACTTCCAAAGAACTCCGGGCACTTGCTACATCATTACGTGTGCCAGGCAAAGATGAAGAACAAAATTTGAATTTTCTAAAGGTTTTGAACTTGGATACTACAAGAACGATTTTACCATTGATATAAATTAGAAAGAAGGTTTCACAATTGTACCTAACTCACAAGTCAACTGAAGTCTTAAGCAAGTTAATTAATTGTGTAGGACTTAGCACAGTGACAGGCATGGTGTAAGCATTCAGTAGCCATTAGCAAGCATCATAGTCATCACTGCAATCCCAGGAGTAGATGACAGACACATCTGGATGACCCTGCAGTCTCATTTCTTCCAGACTTTTAGTTCCATAGCAGAGCTGGATCAGCAGATCTGAGTCAGCACAGCAGAGAAGCAGACTGATAGCAGCCACTGGGCTCCAGGGGGCCTCCCTTTTCTAATAAGGCAGCTTGTTTGGACTCCTTCCCCCATCATGACATGAAGCATTAAAAGTGAAGGCTCCGGGCTTCCCTGGTGGTGCAGTGGTTGAGAATCTGCCTGCCAATGCAGGGGACACGGGTTCAGGCCCTGGTCTGGGAAGATCCCACATGCCGCGGAGCAACTAGGCCCGTGAGCCACAACTACTGAGCCTGCGCGTCTGGAGCCTGTGCTCCGCAACAAGAGAGGCCTCGATAGTGAGAGGCCCGCGTACCGTGATGAAGAGTGGCCCCCGCTTGCCCCAACTAGAGTAAGCCCTTGCACAGAAACGAAGACCCAACACAGACAAAAATAAAAAAAATTTTTTAAAA
Organism: Leucopleurus acutus; assembly: GCF_964270905.1. Classification (NCBI taxonomy): domain Eukaryota; kingdom Metazoa; phylum Chordata; class Mammalia; order Artiodactyla; family Delphinidae; genus Leucopleurus; species Leucopleurus acutus. The sequence goes on along the minus strand of NC_139144.1, from coordinate 100,367,193 downwards.
ATAAATTAATTAAAAAAGAAGGCTCAACATTAAAAAAAAAAAAAAAAAAGTGAAGGCTTCTCTCTACTGGAATCTTGGCGCTACGGTGTCAGCCAACCATCTATGCCCAGTTAAAGCTAAGAACTTGCGGCACTGTTTGTATCAGTACTTTACTACTTCTCTGATTATAGTTCTCCCCACGTCTCTCAATAAACTGTGTCATATCTGTACGCCAAGAAGCAGTAGGCATTTGATGAAGGAGGGAGCTGGAGATTTGGCATAGGTCTGCACAGGAACTGAAAGAGGCATTTCAGGTTGGGAGACGGTTGAAACTCATGTCCAAAGGGGTAGGTGATATTTATAGGCAATAGTGGGTTGCAGTCTAGACTCAAGTCAGCAATGTCAGGATTAAAGATAAAATAACAGGGAATTTGAATGAGGGGGAGGAAGACTGCTGGGAAATCAGAGGTGAGCAGTACTCCAGGATCCCGGCAGGGCACTGGCAGCATGGTGAAATGTCTAGGGATAGCAAAATCTCAGCCTGCGGACAGAGGTTCAGCAACAGGGATTCGATCTCTGAAATGATCCCAGAAAGACTAGAGGTACTAGAAGAATGACTGGCAGATCGGCAGCATCTTTCAGAAAATATCAGATGCTAATAAGTGCTACAGCAAAGACCTAGGCAGCCCTTTCCTTGTAAAAATTAGATCTTAAGGAGTGAGAGAAAAAAGGCAGTGCCTGGAGAAGAAAGGGGACTCAGAAATAACTATAGGAATGCAGTTATCAGAATTAGGGTCTGTGCTTAGGTTAGAAAGGCCTCAAGGGAAATGTGTCAGAATAAAATACATTGTAAAATTGAATTATGATCAAAGATGCGTCCATACACACAATTATTTCCTGATACAATGTTACCAGAGGTAATACTTTCTAAGCAGTATCGTGTGGCTTCCCGACAAATTTTCTTGTTAAGAGCTTTTATAAACAAAGGAAAGAGACTAAGAAATACTTGTGGTAAACATCTCAGAGAGCATCCAGAGGAATCATTCTTCAGGCTGATCCCAAATTAATTTCAGAGGTTCCCAAGTAGCGCTCCAGAAGCAGCAGGAAACCTCTCCCGAAGAGACTCATTTCCACAACTAATTATAATGAAGTCATAGATAACCCAATGAGCCTAAATTCTCATTGCTCAAATTGCTTAAATTCATCAACGAAAAAGAAAGGAAGATGATAGTCCAATGGTACTATTTCACAGTCGGAGTTTCCTGGTTAATTACCCAGGGTAATCCTCATCATGAGGGTTTGGGGGAGGGGTTCCAATTCAATGAGTTTGCATTATTTCAGATTACGAAGGTAAATCTCTTGAGTTTTCTATGCCAACACTATTTTTATTTTGTTAACTATTTAAAACAAAAGTATGTACTCAATGGTAAAGATATCTATGATGTGACAGTTAATTTCACGCGTCAACCTGACTTGGCCACAGGGTGCCCAGATGACTGGTTCAGCATTATTCTGGTGTGTGTCTGTGAAGGTGTCTCTGGGTGCAAGTTACATTTGAATCTTAGCCTTAGTAAAGCAGACTGATCTCCCAGACGTGGGTGAGCCTCATCCAATATGCTGAAGGCCTGAATGGAACTAAAAGGCAGAGTAACAGGGAATTCCTGCTCTCTGCCTGGTGGCCTTCAAGCTGGGACACGGGTCTTTTCCTGCCCTCAGACTCAGGCTGAAACACTGGTGTTCCTTTGGTCTTGAGCCTGCCAGCTTTCAGATTAGATCTCATACCATCAGTTTTCCTGGTTCTCAGACCGTTGGACTCGGAGTGAAATTACACCACGGGGTCTCCTGGGTTTCCAGCTTTTGACCTCTCGGCCTCCAGAATTGTGTAAGCCCATCCTTTCTAACAAATCTCTTCCTCTCTCTCTATACATCCTATTGGTTTTCACTGGAGAACCCTGACTAATACGGTTGACTTATCATCTATTATATAAATCTATATTGTTTAAATGTACCAATTACTCATCTGTCAGAGAAGTTTCAGTTCTTAAACTCATATGAAGCATAAAGTCAATGCATCCGTATATTAAGTTTGGGACTCCTGAGCTGTGTCCTTTGCTGTTCTTGCATAATTCATTTTTATTCTCCTAGTTTGTAGTAGTGATGTCTGATTTTTTTCTCTTTGATTAGTTCATTTGTACAGTCAACTAAAGCTTTTAAAACATGACCCGGTCCCTATTGGGAGTTTTTAACCTCCATTTTATCCACCTAAGTTTACTAAATTTCATCCTCTCCTTGCAACTTTTAAAAATTATTATACACACACACAATCATGTTATATTCATCTTGCCTGAAAAAGGCAAGGAATATTTTAAAAGGCCCCCATACCTTGTAGAAGCTAGAGTGGGTATGGTATCCTGCTGTGTGATTATAAATTAAAATGTCCCCTTTGCTTCCTAAAGAATAAGTCAATGCATCATATCACAAAATGTTCCCCCCAATCTCTTTTTTCTTTCATGTTGGAATATAATGCTTCTATTGATGTGGAAATGCACCAGCATGCAATGAAGTATAATTGAAGGTAGATTTCCACTCAGCTGGCATGATGATAGCACAGCCACTTTGGGAATTGAAATATAATAAAAAGTCAGTTAGGTGACACTACCCAGGAGCAACACACTGTTCACTCAGATGCTTTTTACTTGGCACCATGTGACTCTTACAGCAAGTCTATTTGTGAATTTGGGAGAATAAAATCAGCAGTCTGTGTTGTAGGTATATCCAAGGTTATCTCTATTTATCTCTGTAGATCTGTATCTGTAGCTCTTTGTGCATCTCACTTTTGGCTGTTGCTAAACAAGAGGAGCTGCGCTATCCTAGCACCCATCTAGGCTCCTAAATAAAATGATCACGGTGCTCCATGAATCAGCCTTCCTCAGGCTCCATCTCCCCTAAGAATCCAAAGCCAGGTTTTGTTCTCAGAATTCTAAAATGATGCATTTCTGAGTTTTCCTTGAACACTTTGCATATCTAGAAGACCATCAAAAAGGAAAAACTTCTAAAATCAATTTTTAGATACTTTTTTGGTAGAAGGATATGTAGACTATTTGGAAATAGAGACATTTGTATCCATGGACTCACTATTAAGAGAGAAAAATAAAATCTGTTTTCCCCTGAGAGCTAGCAACAGTTTTAAGGGAAAATGCTTTTATATATGAATTCATCTAGCTCCCCCTCCCTTCCTCCCTCCCTCCCTTTATTTATCCTGAAAAAAAAAAAGGTTTAAAATGAGTTATGTATATTTTCAAATAAAAGCTCATAGACCCAACATAAAATGTTCCATTTGTTATGTAAATGCCATTAAGGAAATTAAGTTGAAGCCCATTGTTTAAGGACACACTTTTAAAACACTGATGTTATATATATGCTTCTGTTTAAGTAGGGAAACTAGACTTTTTAAATCGATATAACCTACTCTATGTAATTTCCATTCATAATGTTGTTAAGCATTATACTTTTTAGGAATATCATTTCACCCTCAATTATTTATGCTTGGTGTTTGTTTTGGAAAATTTGGATATTATGGAAAATGTATTAAGAAATTAGTAATGGACTGACAACCTACCAGTTAGAGATAATTAGTTAGCATTATCCAGCTTTTATTTCATTCAGATCTCTTTTCTAACTATCTATATATTTACCATAATATTGGGGTCATAATCTATATAAATTTTTGTAAACACTTTTATTTACTGTATTATATTTTCCAATGGTATTAAATATTTTTGAGAAACATGATTTCTCATAACATAATAGTATTCCACATAAGGATATACTCTTTAAAATCACCTCTTCATTTAAAATATTTACTTGTTTTCAATTACTGGAAAACAAAGTACTTGACAAATGTGAAGTAATGCCTAAACATTATTATTATTATTATTATTATTTTTGCGGTACGCAGGCCTCTCACTGTGGTGGCCTCTCCCGTTGCGGAGCACAGGCTCTGGATGCGCAGGCTCAGCGGCCATGGGTCACGGGCCCAGCCGCTCCGCGGCATGTGGGATCTTCCCGGACTGGGGCACGAACCCGTGTGCCCTGCATCGGCAGGCAGACTCTCAACCACTGCGCCACCAGGGAAGCCCCTACTTATTTTTTGAGTTACAGAAATCTAAGAAATCTAGAAAATTATCTGCAGTTTGAAAGCACAGAGCTGAAAATCAATTCTCAATAAATAATTAAAACATAAAAAATAGTATTATAAACGAAACCAGTTTTTCTTATGTGAGGAAAAAGAAATCTCATGATGCAAGTTATCACTGAACTTTGAAATTGGTGTGAATTAATTCTTCCAAATATTAATATATTAACTACTTTTTCAAACGTTCATAAAATCAAGAGAGGAGATATCCTAATTGCTTAGGATAGACAGTGCCAGGAGTAGTCCCAGGGAAATAAATTTGCTGAGACTGAACTGGGAACTTGCCAGTATCTGCCAGCAAGTTCCCCAGCTACACACAAAGCCAAGAAAATGTCTACTCCTTAGGCTATGGTCTGAATGTGTGTGTCCCCCAAAATTCACACGTTGAAATTTTAATGCCCAGTATGGTATTAGTAGGTGGGGCCTTTGGTAGGTGCTAGGTCATGAGGGTGGAGCCTTCATGAATGGGATTCGTGTTCTTATAAAGAAGACCTCACAGGCTCCCTCACCCCTTCCACCATGTGAGGACACAGCAAGAAGTCTGCAACCAGGAAGAGGACCCTCACCAGAGCTCAAACAGGCTGGCGCCCTGATCTCAGGCTTCCAGCCTCCAGGACTCTGAGAAGTAAGTGTGTGTATCTGAGCCATGAAGTCTATGGTATTTGGTTATGGCAGCTTGACTGGACTAAGATAACTTCCCTTAAAGCACCCAAATGGAAGTTTATCAAAGGTTTACAGAGGAAATTGTACTACAAAACAGAAATGAAAAGAGACCCCGGAAAGATTCCCATTGGAGACAGAAATACCAAGATGATGTTTGCTGAGTACAGGTTTCTGAAGCAGTGTGGATGCTGAGAAGTCATTCTATAACTGAAGCAATGTCTAGATGAACAGAATGAGGAGGTTTGAATAATTCAGCTTAGCAACCAGTTGATTTAGGAGGAAGACATATTCTGAATGGCTCTTCTAAAAGGCTTTGTTTACGTGGACAGAAATTGATTTTTCTTTTCCAATAGGTGAGAAAGGTCATTAACAAAAATCACTTTCCTTCCACCATATAAATGCTGAACCACATTTTATGACCTTACTGATAGGCGCAGACAAAAATTTTAGAGTATGATTCTAAACATCTGTCTGTAATTTAGTGGCATAAAACTGAGGCAGTTTGCAATAAAAAACTTATTTCAAATGGCAGGGAGGTTTTGTGTGTGTGTGTGTGTGTGTGTGTGTGTGTGTGTGTGTGTGTGCTTTGTTTTCTGTTGTTTGGCGATGTATCAGACAGTAATACACATGGACATTTTTTTTACCACTATTACAATATTATAATACTGTTCCTGGAAGATACATTTAGTTTCCTAATATGGATTCATGGAGTACATACCCTCAGGCAATTAGAACTGTAAAAAATTCCAACTTTCCAAATGAGAAGCCCAATCTGTAGGTCAGTGTTTTCCTAATTATGGGTTGCAGCTTGTTTTTAGGTCATGAAATCATTTAGTGGGTCATGGCGATTTTTTTTTAATGGAAAAGAAAAAAGTTAGAAAATATCAAAATTATGAGAGCACATGGTGAATTTTATTTCATAAAACTTTGTTTCAGTAGGTATTGAGTATGATATAAAATATTTTCTCACTGTTTTGATCAAAATCATTTGAACTTGGAGGATGTTATGCTAAATGAAATAGACAAAAAAGACAAATACTGGATGACCTCACTTATATGTAGAATCTTAAAAGACTAGAAGTCATATAGAATCAAAGAGTAGAATGGTGGTTGCCAGGGGCTTGTTGAATATTGGTCAAAGAGTACCAACTTTCACAGTCAGGAGGCGAAAAAGTTCTAGGGTATCTAAATGCACAGCATGGTGATTATAGTTAACAATACTGCATAGTATACTTAAATACAAAATAAAATAAGAGAGAGATCTTAAGTGTCCTCACCACACACACAAAAGATAACTATGTGAGGTACATGTATTAATTAACTTGTTTGTGGTAATCCTGTCACAATGTACATGTATATTAAAACATCACATTGTACATCTTTAAAAAAGCCACACTGTACAACCTAAATATATACAGTTTTAATTTGTCAATCACACCTCAATAAAGCTAGAAACAATTTAGGGGTACAAAATCATCTCTAGGTCCACCTTTCCCAGGGTAGTAGATATGAAAGTTAAAATGAAAATTATTCTCAGAGTGAACAGATGTTATACATTTGACCCTTTCAGCATTTTTTTTTCTTTTTAGCACTTATTCCTAGTTAAAGGTAATGCATAAATATATATTCACCAGTCAGTGACCTCTGTTCTAAATAGAAATAAATGTAGTGGAATGTTTTATGAAAGTTGATGTTGCAACTTGGAAAATATTTTCACAGAGAGATAACCCACTCTGCAAATTCAAGGTTACTCAGAGTTTGACTAATTTTTACAAGTCATAGTCAATAACTAATGAGACTTAAAAATTAATCACAACTTAGAGGGAAAAAATGCGAGAGGGTGAATAATATATTGAATAGTCTCTAACTTATCGAATTTATTTTGAATTCATCACCAAAGAACAATATTTTCCAAGATGGCTTTTCAACCAAATGACTTACCTTCATCCTGGACTACAGAACTTATTATTTAGAAGTAGCACACACGTGTGTGTGTGTGTGTGAACAACAACATGTTATTAGTGTTTTATTCTTCTAGATTTTCGTTATCTCCTACATTTTTGCAACCAAGCTATTTCAAAAAAGAAGTAAAATAGGACTTTCATTCTTCAGTGCTCATGCTGTTGATAAGAATAGGGTAGATATAGTTTTCAGTGTATAAGACTTTCACCTCCAAGGTAAAGGAAATTGAAGATGATTCAAAGAGATGGAAAGATATCCCATGCTCTTGGACTGGAAGAATATTGTTAAAATGGCCAAACTGCCCAAAGCAATCCACAGATATAATGTGATCCCTATCAAATTAACCATGGCATTTTTTTCACAAAACTAGAACAATAATCCTAAAATTTATTCGGAAACACAAAAGACCCAGAATTGCCAAAGCAATCCTGAGGGAAAAGAAAAAAGCTGGGGGCATAATCCTTCCAGACTTCAGACAATACTACAAAGCTAAAGTAATCAACACAGCATGGTATTCGCATAAAAACAGATATATAGATCAATGAAATAAACCCAAACACCTACAGTCAATTAATCTTTGACATCGGAGGCAAGAATGTACAATGGAGAAAAGACAGTCTCTTCAGCAAGTGGTGTTGGGAAATCTGGACAGCTGCATGTAAATCAATGAAGTTAGACTACTTCCTCCCACCGTACACAAAAATAAACTCAAGATGGCTTAAAGACTTAAATATAAGACAAGACACCATAAAACTCCAAGAAGAGAGCATAGGCAAAACATTCTCTGCAATAAATCATAGCAATATTTTCTTAGATCAGTCTCCCAAGCCAAAAGAAATAAAAGCAAAAATAAACAAATGGGACCTAATCAAACTTATCAGCTTTTGCACAGCAAAGGAAACCATAAACAAAATGAAAAGACAACCTAGGGACTGGGAGAAAATAACTGCAAATGATGCAACCAACAAGGGCTTAGTTTCCAAAATATACAAACAGCTCATAAAACTCAATATCAAAAAAACAACCCAATCTAAAAATGGGCAGAAGACCTAAATAGACATTTTCCCAAAGAATACATATAGAGGGCCAATAGGCACATGAAAAGATGCTCAACATTTCTAATTATTAGAGAAATGCAAATCAAAACAACACCAGTCAGAATGGCCATCATCAAAAAGTCTGCAAACAATGAATGCTGGAGAGGGTGTGGAGAAAATGGAACCCTTCTACACTGTTGGTGGAAATGTAAATTTGTACAGCTACTATGGAAAAGAGTCTTGGAGGTTCCTTAAAAAACTAAAATTTGAAGTATGATATGATCCAGCAATCCCACTTCTGGGCATTTATCTGGAAAAGACAAAAACGCTAATTCGAAAAGATACATGCACCCCAATGTTCATTGCAGCACTATTTACAATAGCTAAGGCATGGAAGCAACCTAAGTGTCCATTGACAGATGAATGGATAAAGAAGATGTGGTACATATATAAAATGGAATATTATTCATAAAAAAGAATGAAATGATGCCATTTGCAGTAACATGGATGAACCTAGAGATGATCATACTAAGTGAACTAAGTCAGAGAAAAGACAAATATCATATGGTATCACTTATATGTGGAATCTAAAAAATAATACAAATGAACTTATTTACCAAACAGAAATAGACTCACAGACATAGAACATAAAATTATGGTTACCAAAAGGGAAAGGGAGGGGAGGGATAAATTAGGAGTATGGGATTAACAGACACACAATACTACACATAAAATAGTTAAACAGTAAGGATTAACTGTATAGCACAGGGAACTATATCCAATATCTTGTAACAACCTATAATGGGAAAATAATCTAAAAAGAATCTATATTTGAATCACTTTCTTGTACACCTGAAGCTAACACAGTATTGTAAATCAACTATACTTCAACAATAAATGAATAGGGTATATATAATACAGAATGATTTCCCTTTGTTAAACCAAATATTAGTGTGCTCCATGTATGGGAAAAAATGAAAATCTTTGAAACATAAATACTTTCTTTGGACTATATAAGAGTGAGACTATATAAAATTTTGGGTTTCACATCTGTTCTCCTTAATTTGCACAGATTCTTAGCTAAATTGTCAAAAACACCTGAAGTCTACTTTTATCATATTTAAGCAAATCTATTAAGGTAAATTAGTTATTGCATATTGGATTCCTTTGTTCTTTCTTTTATATTTTAATAAACACAGTTTAAAACAGATGAGAGTATCTTGGAGTCCTAAATTAGACCAAATTAAATTAGTAAATGTCTATTATTCACTATGTTTAAGATCCTATTCTTTTAATTATAATGGTTCCTGTTATGTGGAAAACCACCAAGAGATTGGGTTTGCTCAGTGAATGCCAGAAGGGAGGCCTTCATCCTTATATTTTTATGTGTTTAAGCATTAGAAAAGAATCATTAAACATAACAGAATCTAATGGGGAATTTCTCAAATGTGGTCAATATTTGTATGTGTATTTGTTTTATGTGTTATTCTGGTCTCTCCAGATAATTTCTATTTGTTCTAAATCTCTCCGGGTGGATTTATACTGGGAAGTAGTGCTAGAATATGGTGATCAATCATTTTGACTCTGGACATTCAGGGAGAAAGCAAAACTAACAACATAAGAAAGAAAAAGTAAACATCTAGGTATTTCACTATAGCTTTTGATTTCTATAATTCAGAGACATCTGTGACATAACGGTTCCTGTCTTCCTTGAGTCCTTTTAAGTAAGAGTCCACAAAGCCAGGCCATACAGAAGCACACAGCCTACTGTATGAAAAGATACCTATCCTTGAGCAGGAGATATTCTGTGTTCAAGGAGCCACAGTGCTGAATTCAAACATTCCTGGAGCACCTCTTACGTTACAGGTGCTGCTGTATATGTGGGGCATGGCTTCTGCCTTCAAGGAGCTGATAGCATAGAAGAGAAATGAGATGGACCAAATCATACAACATGTTAGCAACTGTGTCAGGTGTGTGCATATGGTGTCACGAGTGAATACGGAATATTTAGAAATCAGAGTCCACAGTCACACAGTTGAGCCTTCTGTTACGAACTTCTTCTCTTAGAATTTGGTACATCTGTAAGGGGCTCAGGAAACATTCTTTCTCCTTCTGTCTTCCATTTCTAAATAGTTCTTTACTTAAAATAAATACTTACTTAAAACACCTATTGCAAGAAACATCTAGAGAAATTTGGTGATTTTTAAAAATTATTTATCAGTCCCATATCATACATTATTCTCTTTGTTTATGACATCTCACTTTGCAATCTCAGTTTTCTTTGCACCATCATAATCAAGGAATATTCCAAGGTCGCCAAGTTTGTTCAAATAACAACAATATTACCTAAGTCTCAGTTTATCACACCACTACCATGTCAAGTTTAAAAATTACTCTGCTTAGCCAGGCCAGTCTGCCCTCAGTCGATACATATCTCCTGTCATTCCTGTTTGTACTCACCCCCCTTTTTTTCTGACACGTTGTACAAATTTAGCAAGATCACTTTGAGCTTTTGATTCAAGCAGAATATACCTTTAAAGTCATAATTAAATCAATAGTCTTATTACTAATAGTAAAAGGTATTTGAATGCCCATAAGGTCAAAAGATAAACTACTCTTTCTTATGTTAATCAAATAAACATTCTTTGTTTTTAAACATATAACATTAACTTAGAGGAGTATCCACTGCTCTATTCAAAATGAACTAGCATTTGCAAAAAAAAAATGGAAGATTTCAGTCCTCTGAGACGGTCTCAACCAACTTTCCTCCTCGCCCACCCTCACCATATCAGCGAGGTTCTGTTTCCCTCATTCAATCCGCACTCAGCGCAGCTAAGAGAGTACCTCAAAAGTCTGATTCCAAACATAATCACGAGCATGTGACACCAACACAGCAACAACAGAACTTAAGCTGTGGAAATCACGATAGTTTCAGGAGCGAACACTGAATAGATTTCACTGACCTGAGGAAATATCTATCTGGCTCATCTTGGTCTGCGTGATGTTGATGTGAACGCTGACTTTGCTGTCAGTGAGGTCAATCTCCACGTTGCCCAAATGATCCGCAAAATGACTGAAAAGCAGGAGACCATTGGGGTTCCAAGTCCTGAACTGGAAACTAACCGAAAACAGGTCTTGATGAAGCCGTCCAGGCACCTCCAGGTAACTGGTAGCATTGAAAAAGACAGGTACCGTGTAGGGCTCCACGCATGCGAAACTCAAATTTCCCTGGAAAGCAGAAGGGCATGCTTTAAGGAAAGTGTAGAATAAAATAAGCATCCATGGAAGACAGTAGACAAAGCGACAGTTTTACAAATTTCAAAGCAGAACTTGAGCCTGTGTGAAATTCCCACGTGCAGCAGTGTGACACGGATGCAGCAATTGGATACCTCGGCATGTCCTTCCTGCTATAGCTAACAGGATACGGCAGTTGGCTACCAAGTTGAGGGATTCGTACAAGCACCATCCAGCATGAAATTGAGAGACTGACAGCCTGATGTGATGGGCTGACCATGGAATGGATGTGTCCCTGTGTGGTGGGCTTGGGTGTGGACCACTGGACCTTCTGAAGACAGCAAGGAGCTGCTTTTCCCTCCCCCACAACTGATGCTGCATCAGCCAGGGAGGGAATGCCTTTGTCCTCTTCTGGATGGCCTTGGTCAAATGTTTATTAACATATAAATCTGGTCTCAGTGGGAACTATGATCATTTCGGTTGCTATTTATTAAACTATTATGGGGCAAATGCTCTTGGGTTTTATCTCAATACCTGATATATATGAATTAATATTAACTATTTAGCATCAATATGATTGTGATTATCTCAGATTATTTTGTTATTCAACTCAAAAATCTCATTTAAATTCCCATGAAGGACTTCCCTGGTGGTGCAGTGGTTAAGAATCCGCCTGCCAATGCAGGAGACACGGGTTCGAGCCCTGGTCCGGGAAGATCCCACATGCTGTGGAGCAACTAAGCCCGTGCACCACAACTACTGAGCCTGCGCTCTAGAGCCTGTGAGGCACAACTGCTGAGCCTGTGTGCCACAACTACTAAAGCCTGTGCGCCTACAGCCTGTGCTCCGCAACAAGAGAAGCCACTGCAATGAGAAGCCCACGCACTGCAATGCAGAGTAGCCCCCGCTCGCCGCAACTAGAGAAAAGCCTGTGTGCAGCAACGAAGACCCAACGCAGCCAAAAATAAAATAAATTTATAAAATAAATAAATTCCCATGAAGTGTGCATATATAACACATTAATGTTTGTGGAAACAGTGACATGAATGTACAAAAGGAAAAGAAAACTTGCAGTAATTAAAGCTTCCTCCTTCCCCTTCACAACCCCTCTATTTGGTACAAGGAAATTTGATTTATTATTCAAATACATTGAGTTTTATATTCTAGTATCTAAGTACCTTCCTTTTAAAGATATGAAAATCTACATATTCTTCCATCTTTTTTTTTTTTTTTCAGTACGCGGGCCTCTCACTGCTGTGGCCCCTCCTGTCGCGGAGCACAGGCTCCGGACACACAGGCTCAGCGGCCATGGCTCACGGGTCCAGCCGCTCCGCGGCATGTGGGATCTTCTCGGACCGGGGCATGAACCCGCGTCCCCTGCATCGGCAGACGGACTCTCAACCACTGCGCCACCAGGGAAGCCCTTTCCATCTTTTTTTTAACCCACCATATCTTGAGGAATATGATTTGGAGACATTTTCACTTCATTTTTTGTTTGTTTGTTTAACAACACCGCATATTTGTCCCTAGATGCATAGCTCTTCCACTTTAGTACATTAAGCTAGGCTGTCTCTCTGTGAATTAATATTCAAATTAAATTTGTGCTGTGACTTCACAGATGATTATTTTTAAATGCTTACTTTTCCCGATGAAAAGAACTGGTTGTGCATAATAACGGAGATGTCATAAATGACTGCATGCCTGTGCTGTGGGGACTGTCTCCCCGCAAAGTTAAAGGTATTTTCTGAGTAATGGTGCTGACTCTGGATCCACCGTATAATGAGGAAATGGGTGTGTATATGGAGAGGGGTGCAGGATGAGTGCTGAGTCAATTCCACTGAACTATCAGCACCTGACATCTTTGAAAGCAAATTTCCTACGTAAATATTTGCCTTTGTAGAGCTGCTTGCAAATGTCCAGCTTGCCTCTATACTGCCTAAACTTTTAATATATAGGTATATTTTTGTTTCAAAGCCTTTTTTATGTTTGCTCATTCTATTTTAACAAACATAATTATAGATAATTCATGCTTTTCTAAATGTCTTTGTTATTCAAGTTAAAATAGCATTTATAAGCACAATATATATTTTGTGGTTAAAGCTGGTTTTGGAATGAGTCCCCCGGAGTGCAATTCTCTGTAGTTTCGGTACCTAATTAATACATATGAGGACCAACTGAGAGGTTTGGGCAGAAATAACACTTTACTTCTTAAAGGTATAAATAATGGAAAAGGTATTATGATGATTTGGACTCTGTACCCTTCTATCTTAAGTAACAATTTCTGAGGAAACAAAAGGACTCTGATGCCATTTTATCCCAAACTTAAAATAACCTATGTATAAATACTGCTCTAGATAAGAAATAACACAGCATGGAAAGAGACCATGACCTCAGGGGTCGGATACTGTGAATCCACAATCTGTGTTGATTGGAAAGTTATTTTTCCAGTTTAAATCTCAGTTTTCATCTACAAAATGTTTATGACAATATCTCCCTTGTAGTATTGTTCTTAGATTACCATAAATGTAACAGGTCTTGTACAGTGCCTTTTGCCTGTACATGGAGCTATTATTATTTTTCTCTACAGTCAATATATCTTATGAGAAAATTTCACCAAAGTTCAATTTTTAACTATTAGTATAAATTCATCATTATTTTTAAGAAAGATAATTAGTAAAGAAAAATTTTGCATTAAATTATTATTTTATAGTTTCTTATATCCAACCTGAACTCTTGGTTATTCATTCAGCATTTCCATTTGTCCAGTAATTTTATGAAAACCCTAGACTCAAGTTTGGGTTAACAAGACCAGAGTCTTTTAGAACATAGCACAAATACTCATTATATTATCCACTCCTGCTGGCTCCCAAACACATGGACCTCTGGATTCCCAGGCTCTTCTCGATTACATTTTGGGATTAAAGAAACTCCTGCTCTTGCAGAGCCATAAGGAACTCACATACCAGATTTTTAAGTTGATATCTTGTAGTGATCCTATATGGTGTCGTAGGAACGCAAGTGTGCTAGCATGTTCTTTGATTTCTACTCTCCTTCTTGAAATAGTTCAACCTGGAAACACTCACACCAGAGTCAGAGAAGACCACTGTGAGCTTCTGGGTCACAGATTTCACTATCCAGTCTAATCCATCTTTATTTAATTGCATAATATTTGGTATGTTTAACTTGGACAAGAAGTTTATTTCTTTACATATTTGAGTGAATTAACTTTGGAAACATGGAAGTAAATATAATAAAGTTCCTGGTTTTAAAACTTTTAAAATATTGAATTACATCAAAATCAAGAAATGCAGAGCTATATACGATGTGACATTTGGAAACATGAGGCTGCCGACACAAGGGCTGCTGAAAGGCTGCGATGAGGTATGCCTGTTCCTCTGCCATGGGGAATCCAGAAACACTGGGGCTGAAATTCTGGGCCCCCTCTGAATCAAACTTATTGTCTATTTCTGGTTAATTTAACTCAAAAACTGGTATCTATTCTCAGAGTAAATTCAATATCTCCACATCTTCAGGTAACTCTAAAGTTAGTTTTATATGGTTGAACTCACCACAAGCCTGATGATAAATGCTATGATGCTGTTGTTTATTAACAGTCCAGACACAATAAAATTTCTTTGCTTTTTCTATGAACCAATATTTTGGGGGTGAGAAACCTTACCACATTTGAGGGTTCTAGTTTCTTCCTTCTGGCGAGATCAGTTATGTTGATGCCATTGTAGTTAATGTTTTCCATGCAGCCTTTGAAATTCTTTCTACTGCTGGAACTTGGCTTACCGGAGAAAGGTATGCCTCCAAAGGTTATCTTTGAAAAAAAAAGACGAAATGTCAACATTCATACTGTATTCAACTTAAAAAAAAAACAAAAACATTTACAATAAATTAGACAAAACTACTATTAGATCCAAGGTCAGTTATCTTTACCTCGACCAATATATACAGACATTTTTTTCTGCCTCCAAAGTCTGTTGCATATTAAATTATGTTGTTATTGAAGTATATGCTAATTGTCATTAATTCTGAAAATTAGACTGTAACTTGAACAAGAAAATAGCAACAACCCCTAGCATTTTAATACACAGAAGACAGTTTATCAATTTTCCTGGGACTGTTTTAAAAGATTGTACACAGCAAATATCTTTCATTAAGTAATATTAAGAATACATTTTTATGCTTATCATTCAAAGACATACTATCAATAAATGCTTCTAGCCATTATGAAATAACCAGCATTAAAATATTAAGTTTATAAAACTTCAGCCAAAAGCAAAGAAAATTGTATTCAGCCTATTTAGACATTATAGTCTAATGACCATTAGAGTAAAAAATTCATTGGTCTTATTTGAATGCAGAAAATAGTTCCAAAAGTCTAATTGCAACATTGATTAGGAACATCTTCAGATTTGGGGGCTATGATTTGAGAAGTACAGGTTTAAAGATATTATAGGTCTCCTAGGTCCTAAGGAATAAGGTCAATGCTCCTTCCTGTGATTCTTAAGCAATCATTGCCTATAAAAAGGGAGTATATATTTTTCTACATATTTTTGATCCAATTATAGTACTAAATATCAATTTCATATAATAGAAAATTATACTTAATTATGTATTGCCAATGACATTTACTGCTAACAAAGAATTAGTAGTGAATGAATCTATTAATCATAGCTGTAATATCAAGATATATAAACCAGATATATTTCTCTTAATTATTATTAAATTACCAATTTTTCTTACAAAGTTTTGAAAATGAAAGACATATTTTAATGTCAAGACTTCATATTTTATATATAAAGCAGAGATCTTTGGGTTTTAGAAGACACAAATTATGCTTCTGTTATTTATGTTTCGGCATTTTATTTTTACTTTTTAATTTTAAAAAAATTTTTAAAAAATTTTAAAAAAAATTTAAATTTTTAAAATTATTTTTTAACCATTTAAAAATTTTTAATGTACAATGTTGTTAGTTTCAGGTGTATAGCAAAGTGATTTAGTTATACACATATATATATTCTTTCTCAGATTCTTTTTCATTATTGGTTATTACAAGATATAGAATATAGTTCCCTGTGCTCTACAGTAGGTCCTTGTTGTTTATCTATTTTATATATAGTAGTGTGTATATGCATTTTAAACACTTAACTGGTTTTAGGGACAAAGCACAAATTAATGATGGTTTATGAGACAGTATAAAAAACCAAAAACCTCACTTAAAATAAAATTAAATGTATTAATACTGGTTAGCTGTATATATATCATTTACCTTAGATTTTAAACATGGGAAGAAAAGAGAAAAACTAAGAATACATAAAAAATAATAAGGAAACTACAAAATGAATAATAGAGTATTCTAAAATAGATTAGGAAAATATTTTCAAGTGGCATTGAACTGAACTTATCAGGTGCTATATACATGTAATTAATAACAAAGGTAGGAATTAATGATACTTTAATGGAGTGTTGTATTTCCCATCTAAAATTCATTTTATCAATTTTATCAATTTCTGCTCCAGTAATAAAATCTTCCAGCCTTAATGACATGCAGCATCACATTCTGAATAATATTACTAAATGCTATTTAAAAGTATTGTTTTATTCCTTCTCTGTGTGCGTAGTTCCTTTACGGAGGGGACTCTCATTTTCCTTCCAGATGATGATTCACACACTCCTTACGGTTTCTCTGTTTTCAACAACCTTGGGCTCATGTCCTACCTTACAGAAGGTACCCTGGTGAAGCGTCACAGGCTCAATTTACCAGATTCCTTACAATTAAGAGATGTGGGTTCAAATCTCAATTCTTAATGTAACTCATCATTTGCTATTAGGTGCTCACTACTTGTTTCTTGTTATGTATTCTCATCAGTAAAAGGAAACACGTTGTGATATTGTAATCATTCTCATGGTAAAAAGAAAACTGTTGCAGTTGTTAGATTAATAATCTGATATTGCTATGACTCACACAATTGCCTTATGAATGGCACTGCCATTCAATGACAACGTTGACTCTAAAAAAGAATTGCACTGACCTTTTTTTTGTTAGCTACCAAGAGTTTCCAAAGGGTGGCAGAGACTGCTAGATACCTCTGAGTGTCCTTTCTCCCACCTTCTTTAAGAAAAAACCATTGCTTTTCAGCTAGGCACAGGCTCCCCAGACAATACATGGCATTTACCAACCTCTTTGAACAAGTTTTGGTCTCATGAGATTTAAGTGGAAGGGTTGTGTGTGACTCCAAGAACTATAATTAAAGGGATGGGGGGGGCACAGTCTTCTTCACTTCCTTCCTTTGCACTGTCTGGAATACAAAATGGAACGTGAGTGACTATCTTGGAGTGATTTGCAGAGGGGATGGAGTAGCAGCAGGATAAAAGTAGACTGTGGTCTTGATGACCATGATGCTGCCATTTGAGCCCAGGGCTACCTGCC
Source organism: Leucopleurus acutus (assembly GCF_964270905.1). Taxonomy (NCBI): domain Eukaryota; kingdom Metazoa; phylum Chordata; class Mammalia; order Artiodactyla; family Delphinidae; genus Leucopleurus; species Leucopleurus acutus. Next base: position 100,349,684 of record NC_139144.1, on the reverse strand, counting down.
TGTAGGCTCCTTTTATGTGAAAGGAATAAACATGTATCTGTTATGTTCAGTCTTATTAATTATAACTGATATATGTGGTGATTTCTATTACTTCCTGTTGTCTCCTCACATAACCCTATGAGCAATGTGCTATTATATTCACTTTATAGAAAGGGAATGTGATTTCACCACTGTCACACAACCAGTTAGGGGCAAAAAGGGATTCAAACCCAGGACTATGGCTCCAATTTGAGCTCATGCCGTTGATTCTCTACAAAATCTCAACCGGTTTCTAAAATCCTAGCCCAGTTCTGCAGTGGGCAAGGGGGAAGCACTCTTCTACTTTCCAAGCAGAGCTGTATGGCAAAGGCAAGGGCATAACATCCAAAGTGGGTGTATCTTGGCATTTGGATAAAGAAGGGAGAGAAGCCAGGACAAACACCAGTCTGCTGCCCTGCCCTGTGTTGTCACTGGCTGGAGGAGGAAGAATGAAGTGAACTGCCTCTGTACACCCTTGCACGCTTCTCAGGTCACCATGTAGCTGCAGCTTGACTGCAATGGTGATTTGCTCACTTTTAACAGGCTACAGAGAGGTCAGTGAAGTGAACGGTTAAGGCTTCTCCCCCCCCAGAAATGCCCAAATTGAGTTATGTCAAAGGAACAAACTTGTCTTCTATTGCTTCTTTTATGATGTATCAATATATCCCCGGGAATGAGGCTAGGTATTATTTAATTAACCACTGGCAGCAGTGTGCTGCATCCTGCCAATACTGGCTCATGAGAACTGATTGTTGGAGTCATTGTTAAAAATTAAATTATATAAGCTTTAAATTCAATACATTAAACAAAATATTAATAACTACTCAGAACTCATGTCTACATTTTCCTATCGTGTATGCTCTTGAGGTTATTTATGTTTATTTTGTCTACATGATGGAAATATTGAATAATGGTGTAGTATAATAAATATTTTTCATCTTTGTTCCCAATTCCTGGCACAGAGCTCCTAAAATCCTTACAATTTCCTGAGTAACAGGCGTGTCTTTTGTTAGTCATAGTGAACCCTTTCGTGCAAGGAGATGTGTGCAAAAACACTGAGAGACCGATTCTACTATAGTCCCTAATTTTCTTTAAACAAATAAGCCAAGAGAATCCCTTTATCTTCAGGTAAACATGTTGAGATATAAAGGTAGGCCCAACCATTTTCATTGCAGCTTTTGCCAATCACTGCAGGATCTGAGGAAAGTAATCAGGTAGTAGCTCTACAAAGAGAAATATGTTGAGTCTCTCCTGATTCTTTCTAGTAAATTAAAATTTTTTTCCTGTGTCTCTCTAACAAATATGTCTCAGGCATTTTAGTCTACAGGTGAGGTTCTCAAACATGGTATTCTATCTAGAGGGGCTTCGAAGTGTCGATGAAACTGCTGACCCCATAGAAAGCATTGTGTGTGCATGAATATTCATAGATTTCATCAAAAACTCAAAGGGTCTATAACCCCAAATTTTTAATTCTGTTTTTGAAAATTGGAATTGTGTTTGCCCATTACTAATGTTCCAGGATTTCTCACCTCTTCTATGATACTTCAAAGTTTATTAATGGAGAATGAATAATTCATCTTTAAATTCTCTCCTATAGTAGGAGATAAGCCACATAAGTCAAGATTCATATTAATTTACAGAAGATAGAAATTTCAGGGATTTTCACATTCTTTCCCTTTCAACCATCATTTTTACTTTAAAGAGATATTTGGAGGAGTAATTATTTCCTGATAACCTTAGATTTATTTTAATGTTAATAAAGTCTCTATTTCAAAGTTTATATGGCATATTCTATTCTAAATTTCTATTTAGAAACATATATAATGTATTTATATTACAGAAAATTTAGAAACTATTTAAACATATAAAGAAAATAACATAGTTGTAAATCCTGACTTTTTCACTTACTATGTTATGGTAAAGCACATTCTATGTTCTGAAAGATTTATGTACGGATATCAGTAACATACATATATGTATATGTATATACCTGCAATTTCAAAACTGGGGGCCGAGGCACATGGAGGTGGCACAGCAAACTCATAGGGGTGCCCCAGTGATGAACATCTTCTTACAGAACTTTTATCCCTATTTATGATTAACATTTTTGATGGACATTTTAAGGTTGAACTGCTCTCCAAATAATTAAAAAACTTGATACGCCTACCAGTATATTATGAGAATATATATTTTTTATGGCAACAATATGATCATTGATTATTTTTTAATCTTTGATCATTTGGAAGGTAAAAAAATATTTTTATTTATGGACAATCTCTTTAAAATATTCTGTATTTTTATTTCTTTTATGACAATGATATCTGAGAAAACAGAACTTGTCAATGACTTAACATATACCAGAACTCAGGATTTCTTATTCAATATTTTGTAATAAATATTAGACAATCCTATGTACATAATATACTGTACATCATCAAGAACAGGTGATTTATGTTATAATTAACTACCAAAGAAAAGATTACAACTTAAATTTATTGTGGTTTCGTTAAATGGCCATGATAACATGATAGATGGTCCTTCTCTTTAAATATATCAGTATGTTATTTTGGTACCAAGTTTTTAAATATGTTTTAAGAACTCATTATGAATAATTTAGAAATGAATAAAACGACATATTAACAAATTAGGTTGTCAAGTTGTAAGTTAAGTTTTCTTTGGAGGATAAAATGAAAATGGTATAGGAAGGTATATGATTAACAATAATACAACAAGACAGTAGGAAACTGAGGCAGCCACTTGATGCGTTACAACTTACACATCCTCAAATTTACCTCATAGTCCAAATCCAGGTAGTCGAACTCCCCATTGGTGCGGAAGTGCTGTGTGCTTCTGTCCAGGGTGAGGTTGATGCTCCGGCCCTGGCGCTCAATGACCACAGAGTGCCAGTGGTGATCATCCAGCAGACTTCCTGTCCTCACGGACGTGTGGCCATATATGGGGCCAAGCTGGTTGCTTCCTGAGTGGAAAAGAAACAAGGCAAAGCCATCACAACTCTATGTCGAAGTAGACCTTTCATCTACGACACCAAGGGCTGACGTTTCTCTACAGCTCTGTCTATTGAAGTTAACATGGGAAAACCAACATGTAAGTACACTTAAAAACAGTTGTATGTTCAAACTACATAAAAGCTATTAAAGACGGAAAAAAGTCTGCTCCCTTAAAAAACATGAGCTTTTTTTTTTTTTTTTTTCAATTACTGTGCCATGAATTCTGCTGAATTTGGTAGATTCTTTATAAAGTCAGTGCCCCATGGGCTCTGGGGCCAGAGCGCCTCGATTCTGATGCTGGTTCCACCATTGGCTTGCTCCATGATCCTGGCCAAGGTGACAGTTCTCTGGGCCTCCCTTTCCTCACATGTAAAAAGGGAAGAATAATAGTACCTGCTTTACAAGGTTGCTGTAAGGATTAAATTAATTAGTACAAGCAAAGAACTTACACACTTCCTGACATATAGTGAACATTCATTAAATGTTACCTGTTAATTTTTTTATTATTATTGTTGTTGTTATTATTTTTGGTCAAGAAAACATGGCATGACAATTTTCAGCTTTTTTTTTTTGATTCCAAAAGCCATAATCAGTATAATAGTTAACGTCATGGAAAGTTTACCCAAGTTATACGTTAAAATAAAAAACTGCAAAATTATATATGCAGCATTAATCCAGTTTTGAAATAAGACCTCCATAGCAACAAGACTATAAAGAAGAGTGGAAGGTTGTGAGAATCTGAGATGTTTACTAAAGTCATCTCTGGATGCTGTTTACATATTTTTTACCATTTTTTATTTTGTCTAATCAAGCATTGCTTTTGATGGTCAGGCAAAGCTAAATGCTATAAAAATACAATATTGCTTCAGAATAAAGAGCATAATAGAAATCAGAGAAACACACAATTGACTGAAGAATTAAATTATTTTCATTTTTTCACATTTAGGATGCTAATATGCCTATACCTGACATTTTCTATGGATTTCCTAGATGAAATTTCTTTCCTTTTGGTGATGAAATCAAATGTTGCCCTGTGATTGTGATTATGATTGTGTATGTACATTGGCGGTGGGACAGGGAGAAAGAGAAGAAAGAATAAATTTAAGTGAAAGACTACATTCAGTTTCATTACTTTAAATATTTAGACTAGAAGGCTAAGCAGCAACTCACGTGCCTGATATTTAGGTAACAGCATTAAAGAGTGACAGCGGATATTTGAGTGGATGTGTTTCCATCGCTGTCATAAATTCTAGTCAATAAAACTCTACACAAACTGCTTTCCAATAATGACATGGTAATGGTCTTTTTAGTGAGGCCATATGATCAGTTCTTGTTTCAGAACAGTAATGTCACACTCTTACAAGCCCCAGCGGCTTTTAAAGGCTATTCTGTACATTTCACTTTTTTTAAAAAACCAGGAGAAAGGTTTGAAAAAATAAACGTCTTTGGATATGATCCAATTGCTCTGAGTGTGTGTGTGTGTGTGCATGTGCGTGTGTGTGTGTTAGCGTGCATGTTTTTAAAAAGCACTTATTTTTGGTTTTCTGGTTTCTCTTCCTCCATCCCTCTTTCTTAGCTTCTACTGAACCTTTTTTTCAAAAACTATTTAGGGATATGTTTCTCCCAGGTAATGCATGAATACATGTTTAATATTACAAATAGAGAATATTATAAAGAATTAATATGTAAAACATTAATCACTCATTTCCATCACTAAAGATAGCATGGTCTATTTCCTTCCAGACATTTTTCATTTACATACATTTAATTATATATACATATAATTATATAATACATATAATTCATACACATAAAATATTGGTATATTATATTTTCCTACGGTTCTCATTTAGTGCTGTACCGTATTCCCCAAATTATTCACAGACATTTTAAACACATACGCACCTATTTCTATATGTTAAGCTTTATTTCTTTCAATTTTTGTTATTGTAACGAATATTGCAAAGTACATCCTTAAATCCTAAAGTTATTTCTTATTATTTCTTTATATAAAGAATTTAAAATATCTGAAGATACATTATCAAGTTGTTTTCTTGAAATATCTTCAGGAACAGTACAAAGAATCCTTTTTGTCACATAACTCACCAACACAGATACTATCATTTTTTAAATTTATTTACTTGAAAAAATTGGAATCTTGTTATTTTATTGTACATTTCTTTTATAGATAGTTTGAGCATTTGGTGTTTATAGATTATTTATAATGTTTCTTCTACAAGTTTTCCTTATATTTTTTGGCAACATTTTCCTCCTAAAGTCTTGGTATTATTACAGAGTGGAATGAATTTTTATTCATGAATGACATTAAAATTCTATATTTGACATTTGCATTTTCCCAGGTTTTGGCAGGCATTTTCATTTTATGATTTTTTAATATAAAAATTAAAATATTTCTGTGTAATTATATAATCAGCATTTTTGGATAATTTTCTTCTTTGTTATAGAAATTATTATTTCTATCAGAGATTTTGAATGTGAAAAGTTTTATAATAAAAGATAAATCTTTGTAGACACTATAGCAAGTATTATCAACCAAAAAAACTAACTGAAGTTTTAATTTTTAGTATAATTTTGATTTTCAAAGTAATAAAAGTTAATATAAGGGACACAAGCCATATTTAAGAATGTTGGAACAACCATATTGATAAGGAAAGTAAATAGGCAGGATCTCTTTTTGTGTTCTAATTTTTAGTTTTATAGCTTTCCATTGGGATGCATTTAACATGTGAATTTTAAAAGAATTCTATAAAGATTATAAAGTCTTTTATATCTTTATAGACTATAAAATCTTTATAGAATTCTAAAGTCACTGCAGCATAAAAAATACAGAATATATGATGCCCTTCAAACAACTCTTGCATAAATCCCGAAATTTTTAGGCAAGCAAGAGGAGGATAAGTGTACTGTTGATTTGCATGAATTGTAATTTTGAATGTCAGTATCTGTGTTGTGGATCTTCCCTTTAGCTTTAAGTAAACCTGAGCTACATTATCAACAACCAAACATGTGTTAGGATTGTCCACTTAAAAACAACAACAAAAGCCCAAAACAAAACAATAACTCCTTCTTTGAGTTTCATCTCATTCTCCAGTAAACAAATCATTTCTGATTCCTTCATTTCTAGTTGATAATATTTAAAATATTCATTCCCACACCTTTCATCTTTTCTCAACTGATGACAATAAAACTACTGTCCTTTCTATTCCACTGAGAATAAATCAACAGTAACCACAATGTTGCCAAACAGTGACCTCAGTTTTCTGTCTTCTTAAGTGACATTTTAGGCGAATTTGACACAGCAGACCATAGTAGACCGCCTCTTGTCCTTCCCTGGTCTCTGTGATGCCACATACTAGTATTTCCTCCTATCCACTGTCCACTTCTCCTCAGTCTCCATGTAGTATCTTCTCCTGTTAATCTCATACATGCAACTCCCTAGTTGAAATCTCAACTTTGATGCCTAATAGGCAACTAAAATGCACCATATCCAAACAGATCTCTAGACTTCCTCTGTTGGAAAAAACTAATACTTCTCTATTAGAAGAAACTCTGTGGAGAAAATAAAGCTTTCTGTATTTCTGAAAATGGTGCTAATGTCCATTTGGAACTCAAGCCATACCCTAGGAATTATCCCTTATACATTATCTTTCTTTCTTACTCCATATCCAAATCATTACAAATGATACTGAATTTACCACCAGAATCATCTCCCAAGTGGATCAATTTCTCTACATCTCCACTGATAGCCACCTTCTGCAAGCAGTGCTCTCACTGTACCAAGCAGTGTTGTCTCTCACTGTCTCTCACTGTACCAGACTCTCATGTTGATGCAAGTGTTTTCTCTTACAGAAGTCTCAGTACTTTAAAAAAAATAAGATCATGATGCTATAGTTTAAAGCCTACTAATAGCTTCCCATTCTTAAAATAATATCTAAACCTTTTACCATGCCCTAAAGGACACTACAGTATTTCAACAATCCTCAATGTTTGGATTTCATCTTTTATCCTATTTACTCATTACAAATACCCACACCAGCCTTTTCCTGTTCCTTGAGCATGTCAGGTCTTAGTCTTTCGTGATTCCCTCCTCTCAATTAACCTTCTCTCAGATATTTTTAGGGCTTGTTTTTGTCATCACTGAAATCTCAGCATGAATATCTTCTCAGGGAGGACCTTCCTCACTACATATTCTAATGTTGACCCATCTTGCCTATGCAATATCCTTTATATATTAACCTATTTAATTGATTCCACACTCCTCATCATTATTTGAAGTCATTTCTTTGGATTTAGTTGTTTTATAAAAATAGTAATAGATAATATAGTGTCTGATGCCCCCACTGTGTCATAAACTTCATGAACTCAAAGAACTCCATTTTCTTCACCCCTGTATCCTAGATGCTCGTATAGTACCTGCAGAGTACAGGTGTTTAATACATATTTTTGAATGAATAAGTATATCAATATATATCAACCACTATGAATTAAAACTGGATTGACAATATAATGTGAACTCCTTTTGCAATTTACATTTTAAGGATTAAAGACCATTAGCATTTAACTAACGGAAAGACTAATAAATGAAAAGAATGGTGCCAAAAGTCAGGACATACCTAGGTTTAAACTGAAGACCAGCTTGGCTTTTTTCAGTTCCAAAGTAATATAATCCCCTTGCTGTCCTTCCCCGTGCAAGATTACCCCTTCACTTTCGGAGGTTTTAAATTTCAAAGCAATGACATCTTTCAGTGTTTTCATCTTCTTGTTTCTGAATCTATATGGTAACACAACATGACCATCAAAGTTGATAACATCAGCCCCTAAAAGAAGAAATAAATAATATGTTAGTTTAATTATTGTATGTTGTCATCCAGTGTGAAGTATATCTTCTTTCAGTGAGTGTCTACACAGAATAAATGAGAAAAAAGTGTTTTTTTCCTGAAAACTCTTTAGCCCTGGGTTCTTGTTCTATTTCTTATTTTGGTTGATTGTGTGTCCTGAAGTGGATTTTATGGGGAGCACTTACAAAGAATGATCACAGAAACCTTTATCAATATAAATTGTAATACTAATAACATAAATTCCATCAATGACTTTACACGCGTCAAATTTTTAACTTAGAAGTTTGGAGTTTACTTGAAAAAAGTAAAATTTTTAATCCCTGAGATATTATGAGATTTTATTATTTTCCTTCTTAAATGAGGCTGAGTGTTTATGATTTCAAATATACATCAATATTTTGCTCACAAATTTTATTTTCCATGACATAACAATGAAGGATCTTGGAATGCAGGGTTTAGGGTATACTCATTTTTCCAATGGTTTTTATATTCTACTACAGTTTCACTTAACTTTATGGTAGTGCCTAGATATAGTGAAGTGAACTTTAAGAAGCTTTTACCATTTGCTTCTAGGGCTCGTGTCTGTCTCAAATTCCTTGTTAGCCCCTTGCCTTTGGAATGGAGAATTGGGTTGCCCATGTTTTCGACTACACTAAACAAAGACATCCTCACCCATATATAATTAGAAGAACAAGTATCTAGCCTATACTGGGATAAGAGTAGTTCTAATTTTATTTTAGGGAATTTCATTGAAAACATGAAATATAAACTTTTTTAGAAATGTGAACAATTTTTTCACCACGCTCAGAAACAAGGGATGGTGGGCAATAGTTTAATAATTGCTACTTATTCACACCAGAAATAGAAAATGAGATGATTTTATTTATTACACACTGTTGGTTAGTGGGTTGCCAACACATGGAATGGGTCAACGATGAACTGTAATCATTCAGATCAAATTTTAAGTACAAATAGAAGCTTAGTTACCATAATTAGACTTTATCATTGAAAATGCTTTTAGCTCTTAATATTACATTGTAGAGAATCTAGACAAATTGGACAGTTCTAATTATCTTAGAATTATAAGCCAGGATGAAGCTGCCTCTCAGTTTGGGGTAAGGTCTTGCCAAAGAATCCACAGGGAGACACTGGAGAAAAACAATAGCAAGTTTAAAGCCTGTCAGAGAAATATCTTCTCATTACACGTCCTAGTTCTCTGGCACTGGTTTACTTCAATCAGCATGGGGAATACTTTGGATCCCGGTAACAGTAACGATAGCACACTACATCATGGCAGCCTAGGCGGAGGAGCAGAGCTACCACAGGTATATTCACCCTTCTGTGCAGTACCGGCAGCATATTCACTCTGTGCAGTGCTTGCCAGTATAAGTTTTGCTTTTAACTAATTCTATAAAGTGAATTGATATGAATACAGTTATTTCAAATATTGCTTAGAATATCTCTAACTTTTCCCTTCAAATCATCAATAGATTTTGAATATTTAAAAATATCCTACCACCGCAAACATTTATGTTTTTAAATAATAGTTCAGAGAATTGTTACATTCTAAAAAGTTCACAAAGAAAAATATAACTTGGAATTTTGTTTTAATTCTTACAGTCAATAATTTACTATAAGACTTTGTATAATCATAAAAATTTTCTTAACAGAATTCTGTTCTGAGAGTGTGAATCACAGAGGTTTATTTACTATGGAGGAAAAAAAAGCAGCCATTAAATTTTGGCTTCTGCTAACACTGCCAAGCCAATTCGATTTTAGCTTAATCATCTATACTGTCACAAACTGAATTCCAATTGCAATATCTTTATCATTTGTGATGAGAGATAAAACAGAGGAAACGTGGAATCTGATTGTTGGATCCCAGATTGAATTTATAATCCAGCAGCTGGTTGAAATGACTTTTTGTCTTGAAAAGTGTATAAACAAAAAGTCAGAAGGAGGGAGTAAATTCTGAATTCCAGAAAGTAATTTTGCAGTCAATTTCATATCAACAACAGTCATTTTATATACCTTCAATACACATTAATTGACAAAAAATATTCCCCATTCATCTCTTAGGAAGTAAATGTTCCTGGAGCTTAGACAGAGGAAAGAATTCACCCCTCTCCCGTTTCCTCCTAACTCAAAATCAGGTCTAGGTACAGAACAGTGACTTATGCAAATGTTGATGCCTTTCTTCCTTACTTTTAGGGCAATGAAATAAGTGACAAGAAGGATGGTCATCATTTAGACAGTCCTAGGATGTTAAAAAAAAAAACAAAACACAAGGAATGTTTTTCATGAGGAGCAAACCTCATTTTACAAATAGTAAGTGGTCAGTGGTCGGTTGAGAAACTAATAAAAATGCTCTGCAAGCCAGATCACTCATCACAAAATCCAAACTGTTCTTCTAGGAATGGGTTAAATGCTTGCACAATATTAGCATGTGGATGTGAACTCAGAGTTGGCTTTGAAATTACAAAATTCCTAGAAATAATCTATCATATATAATTTATACATAAGCACGCACCATACACTTTTAAGAGAGTCTGGGATATTGTAAAATCCATCAGAGTTTAGTTCCATTTCCTACAAAATACATTACAATTTCATTTGACATCTAATAGTATGTTGTGCTTATTTTGGGACAAGCCATATTTTTTCCCCTATTACCCTGATTGCTTTTCACTCCCTAGAACAAAGTTTTCTATGCAGTGATTAAATATGTGTGGTTGAACTGTTTAAGCAATCTGAACAACAATATGGCTAGTCAAAAAGTGAATGCGAAATCACAGTGCTTCCATGATTTTGTTTCTAACAATAACTCAGAGAGCTGGTAACGTGCCCAATTCATCAAATCGTCACAGCAGAGAAGGCTTTTATTTTAAAACATTTCATTGTTACTTAGTCTTTACTGTCTGAATTTGGAGATACTCAGATTAGATAGTTTGGAAAATTGTTTAGCATCTAAAGATTTTATTATTTTAAAAAAGTACCTTTGCTAATTTTTACTACAAATGTAATATATGTTTATTGTTAAAAAGAAATGAACAATACAGAAATATAGAATGTAGAATGTGAATCCCCAAGACAAGAGATCACCAGTCTTAATGGGTAACCAGTGTTGATGGTGTGTCATTCTAGATTTTATGCATCTATCTCTCTATCTAATGTATGGAATAATGCAAGAAACTATACATTATTACATGGACGTGTGTGTGTGTAAACAGAGAGAGAGAGGAAGGGAAAGAGAAAGGAGAATGTCATTTCATTTAATTGTGGTTCAAAATGTATAATAATAGCTTGAGCTTTGGGCAATCTATTTATAATGTGGGGAAATTGTAGGTTTTAGCAAATTAGTATGTTTTATTGACTTATGTGCAGCAAGGCACTTACATAAAGTAAGAATGTATATAATTAGAAATGTAATTTATGCTATTTGAAAAAATTAAAAATGTATTTGAATATAGCACCACAACGTAAACAGCTTTTGATTTCTTGTTTTCTCATAAATGTTTCATTTTCATATAGAAAATTGAGAATAATAGGAAGATTTAAAGAAGAAAATTAAAAGGACATAATTCTATTTTCATGAAATAACCACTAACTTGCATTTCTGATTATTTTAATTTGTATATATGTAATGTATGTACATAGATACACAGAAGGATCATACTCTATATAGTTTTGTTACTAAACACTACAGTTTGTTTTTTTTTTCAATCTCATATATTGTTTTTCCCAAAACAGGATTTTAATTAGCTAAAAATATACCATCATTTGGATGTCCAGTTTCTTCAATAAGAATCTATTTTGCAGTTTTCTTTTTAATTAACTTTTTATTTTGGAATAATTTTTGATTTAGTGAAAAGTTGCAAAGATAGTACAGTGAGTTCCCACACACCCTCCACCCAGTTTCTTCTAATGTTAACATTTTACATAACTGGTACATTTGTCTAATCTAAGACATAACTTAGGTGTAACACTGTTCACTGAAATACAGACTATGTTTGGATTTTACCAGTTTTCACAAATGATTTTGTTTGTTTGCTTTTCCTATTCCAGGATCCAGTCCAGGATCTCACGTTGCATTTCGTCATCATGTTTCCTTAGTTTCCTTCAACTCCTCGAATCTGTGATGTTTTCTCAGTCTGTCTTTCATAACTTTGACACTTTAGAAGAGCACCGGTCAGGTATTTTGTAGAATCCTTCTCATCCTGGCTTAGTCTGAAGTTTTCTTATGACTAGACTGGTGGAGTTTGGGGAAAAAAACCACTGAGTTGGGGTGTCCTCAGCACTTCCTATCAGGGGAGGCACGATTTCAACATGACTTTCCACTTGTGATAGTGGTCAAGGTGATGTCTGCCGAGTTTCTTCACTGTAAGGTTACTATTTTTCCTTTTCCGTACTTTATTCTGTGGAAGTGAGTCACCAAGTCCAGCCCATGTTTAAGGTTAGGGGAGTTAAGTTCTACCTCCTGGAGGGGGAGTATCTACATATACTATTTAGAATTCTTCTGTAAAGATTTCTTCTATTTATTCATTCATTCAATCATTTATTTATATAATTATGGGATTGTGCATGTTTATTTATTCGTTGAGTTTAATTCAATACTTATCATTATTCAAATTTTTCCAGCTTTAGCCATTGGGAGCTCTTTCAGGTTGGCTCCTGTGTCTCTTTGGTAGGTTGTGGCCCCTGCTGCTTCCTCTTCCCCCTCCCTCTTTTCCCCCTCCCCTCCCCCTCTCCCCTCCTCTCCTCCCCCTTCCCCTCCTCCCCTCCCCTTCCCCTTCCTCCCCTCCCCCTTCCCCTTCCTCCCCTCCCCCTTCCCCTTCCCCCTCCTCCTCTCCCCCTTCCCCTCTTCCCCTCCCCCTTCCCCCTCCCTCTTTTCCCCCTCCCCTCCCCCCTCCCCTCCTCTCCTCCCCCTTCCCCTCCTCCCCTCCCCTTCCCCTCCTCCCCTCCCCTTCCCCTCCTCCCCTCCCCTTCCCCTTCCTCCCCTCCCCCTTCCCCTTCCCCCCTCCCCCTTCCCCCTCCTCCTCTCCCCCTTCCCCTCCCCCTTCCCCCTCCCTCTTTTCCCCCTCTTGCCCTCCCCTTCCCCTCCTCCCCTCCCCCTTCCCCCTCCCTCTTTTCCCCTCCTCCCCTCCCCCTTTCCCCTCCTCCCCTCCCCCTTCCTTCCCTCCCCTTCCCCTCCCTCTTTTCCCCCTCCTCCCCTCCCCCTTCCCCCTCCCTCTTTTCCCCCTCCTCCCCTCCCCCTTCCCCCTCCTCCCCTCCCCCTTCCCCCTCCTCCCCTCCCCCTTCCCCCTCCTCCCCCTTCCCCCTCCTCCTCTCCCCCTTCCCCCTACCTCTTTTCCCCCCTCCCCCTTTTCCCCTCCTCCCCTCTCCCTTCCCCTCCTCCCCCTCCCCTTCCCCTCCTCCCTCTCCCCTTCCCCCTCCTCCCATCCTCCTTCCCCCTCTTCCCCTCCCCCTTCCCCCTTCTCAAGCCTCCCTCTCCTCTTCCTAGACCTCCTCATCCTCTTCCTTTTTCCTCTTTCTCTTCTCTCTTTCTGTCACTATATGATGCCCTAAGCTTATCTTGCACTTTTCCTGCCCCAGACCTAGAATCAGCCATTTTCCCAAGGAACCCCCATTTCTTTTATTGCACAATGGCCCTGAGAAGCTTGCAGGTTTTTTATTTTTTCATTTTGCACACAATAAATTTTCTACAAATATAGTTATCATCTATATGATCTATTCTTCCACAAAGTAAGTGAATTATTCAGAAAAAAAGGACAAAAACTTATAAAATGTTTCTTAGTTATCTATTTCATAAGGATTTGCAAGGATTTTGAAGCTCTTTTCATGTTAATCAAATGTTTTTGCATAAACAGTGACTTTTAAAAGCAATAATGTTAATTGCTAATATGTGTTTAAGTGATTACTGATTACTCCTTAAATAAATTTGATTATTAATATTTAAGTGGTAATGCATAAGCCCTAATATTTTAAAATAATTTTGTTTTATTTTCATGAAATTAATATGTACTCACTGTAAAAGATTTATGTCATGTTAAGAAAGCGAAAACATAATCAATTTAAATTAGTTACAATCACACCACATAGATATCAAAATACTTTTTGTACGTCTGTCTAAGGAATTTGTGGTTTTCTACAAATACCAACATTTTCTACAAATCCAAACATTTCTACTGATATAATGAGCATTCTTGTAGTAAGATTCTGGAGCACTGGAACAATTATTTTCTGACTTTAAATTTCTAAAGTGTTTAATTAAAGCATTTGAATTGCTTAAAGATATCAGTAGAGATGTATGTTAACGAGGTAGTATGAAATCTAACATTATGTAATTTATATAAATACCCAAGTCACTTTCAAGAGTGAAATATATCTCTGAAACTAAAGTTGAAAAATACTACAAGGCGCCATTTGCTTAGTTTTGCACATTTTTACATAGATGCACATCTGTGTATTGTTTCTCTTTTTTTTTAATGTCAGATGTCAATATTCTAGATATGTCTGTCTAGACCTTTCTTTACAAAATAGCACGTCTGCCATCTTCATCTCTAGCTACTTACTCACTGGTCTTCTTCTTCATAGCATTTATCTCTACCTACTACTACCTGATATATGGACGGGCTCATGAATTTACAGCATGCCTCCACCTCCAAGAATGTATATGCATCAGAGACTTTATTTTGCTTCACCGTGAAGCTCAGAACTACAACAGCGGGTAAGTCAATATTCGTTAAGTATTTCTTGAATGATTGCATGTTGTCATGCACACTCAAAGCACTGGATTAAAGTAGAATAAACTTCTTTAAACTTTTTCTTTAAAAATCTGAATCACTAGATTGGAAGAAATTTCAAGAATCACTCTGATCCACCCTTGGTGCCACAACTACTAATATAACCAAAGTTTCAATTGTTAGAGAAAAAGAATGGTAATTTCGTGTTACTTTTTTTGTGGTGGGGGGAAAAATTCATGCTGTTATTATTAATTGACTCAGTGTTATTGAATTGACAGACATTAACTCTAGTGGAACTGAGTCCATTTCATCTCCTCTGCAGACTGTTTCTGATTAATCACCTTCTTCTAACCCACTGCCCTTTCCTTTCAATGTATCTGTGGTTTAAATGTAAATAAGGCAGTTTAAATAGATTCTAAAATGTCAATAACAGCTAATTTAGAATAGTAGCAGCAAAAGAGCCTTCTTCAAATCCTTTAAAATATAATGTAGAGACAGACTTTAAAAAATCACTTTTACTTTGGGAAAAATAAAACAAAATAAAAACCATAAAGGCTCTTTCATAAAGGCCATCATCTCACATTTTGTGCAATATTTCTCCTTAAAATGTGTTGCTTTGCCCTTAAGAGCTTGATAACTCATGGTAGGACAAGAACAATCACATCAGAGAAGTCTGATTTCATTTGTTCACAACACTGGGACTCCAGTACCCAGTTGCCTGAAAGACTGATCCACATGGACCTTCCACAGGCATATCTAACTCTACCTGCCCAACACATAAGTCTTTCTCTGGGTCTTACTGCTCCTGTTCTTATATCCATTATCCAGTCACTTAAGACAGAGCTCTGGGCCTTTCCTTAGCTCCTCCCTTTCTCATGCACCTATGTTCCGTCAGTTCCAAGTCCAGTGAGATTTAGCATGTCCGTGTTTTTCAAACACATCGCTGACTTTTTATATGCACTGCCACCAGGCTCCCATCACCTCACATACTGTCTATTGCATTAACATTGTGAATGAGCAACTCCCACCCTCCGGTCTTATTCCCCTTAAATTTATCCTCCACACTGAAGCTAGTAAGATCTTTCTGAAATAAACTCTTTTACTGAAAAACTCTCCAGTGTGGCCTGCAAGACCCTCAGTGATAGAGCTCCCGCCTTCCTGACACCCTCACATTTTAGCACCAACTTTTTCCTTAAGTGCTGCTGACGGTAAACCCAACTAAATCCCTTGCTAATTTCACCTAGCGCCTTTCCTTGCGGTAAGCTCACTTCCTTCAATGAACAGCTATTTTAAAAAAATCTAGTTTAAGTTTAGGCACCCTCCAAGCTTCAGATAAAGCTCACCTACTAGAAAGGTTTCCTTGTGTGAAACAGCCCTCACCTATTGCTCCACAGCACCCTTGGATACTTTTATTGTATCCCTTCTCATCTTATATTAAAATTATCTCTTTATGGGTCTGATTTCCTCTGGAGCTTTAAACTTTCCTAAGGTACAGTAGACTCTGGTTTGTTCCACTTTGTATTTCTCACACAATAAACATCTCTTAAACTGATTTAAACATAATTGGTATTTGAGCTGTGTGCACCCCAGTGTTCATTGCAACACTGTTTACAATAGCCAAGCCATGGAAACAACCTAAATGTCCATCGACAGATGGATGGATAAAGAAGATGTGGTACATATGCAGAGCGGAATACTACTCAGCCATAAAAGAGAATGAAATGATGCCCCTTGTAGCAACATGGACCTAAAAATTATCATACTAAGTAAGCCAGAGAAAGACAAATATCATATGATATCCCTTATATGTAGAATCTAAAAAAATGATACAAATGAACTTATTTACAAAACAGAAAGAGACTCACAGACTTAGAAAACAAACTTATGGTTACCAAAGGGGAGAAACGGGGGAGGGATAAATTAGGAGGCTGGGATTAACATAGACACACTACTATATATAAAAAATAGATAACCAACAAGGACCTACTGTATAGCACAGGAAACTATACTCAATGTCTTGTAATAACCTGTAAGGCAAAAGAATCTGAAAAGGAATATATATATTACCGAATCACTATGCTGTACACCTGAAACTAACATGATATTCTAAATCAACTATACTGCAATTAAAAAAATTAAAAAAAAACCATAATTGGTATTTGAGACAACATGGCAAAAGGGGCATTCCTCTGTTCTCATTTTCCTTCAAAACCATACCTGGTGCAAGCAGTTTTCTCTCCAAGAGTACAGACTTACACATGTTTTAATGACAGGCATTTATATACATATTACAGGTCTTCCCTGGTGGCGCAGTGGTTAAGAATCTGCCTGCCAATGCAGGGGACACGGGTTTGAGCCCTGGTCCAGGAAGATCCCACATGCTGCGGAGCAACTAAGCCCACTCGCCACAACTACTGAGCGTGCGCTCTAGAGCCTGCAAGCCACAGCTACTGAGTCCGTGTGCTGCAACTACTGAAGCCCGCACGTCTAGAGCCCATGCTCCACAACAATAGAAGTCACCACAACCAGAAGCCTGTGCACCACAAGGAAGCGTAGCCCCGGCTCGCGGCAACTAGAGAAAACCCACGTGCAGCAACGAAGACCCAACGTAGCCAAAAATAAATGAATAAAATAAATTTATAAAAAAAATATTACAACTGTGTGTTTCTGATATGGATACTTTAAAACTTGAAATGCTTTCATTACACTCATACTGGAGTTATTTTTTAATAAGTCAGAAATGAAAACATTTAACTGTAGTATGAGTTGAAATACAAAATATATCTTTTCCTTTTAATTTAATGCATTTAAGGGAAATAGTCATTCATTCACACACACACAGATAGACACACACACACACACACACAGACACACAAAGACACACACACACACACACACAGGACATCAGAAAATCAGAGTGCTCCACTTGTGAACAGGGTTATCGCTCTAATACATCTAATAATACAGAGATAATAAGCAATTTCTGAAAATTAGCGCTAAAAATTAGCATAAAATCTATTGTAGGAAATCCATGTGGAAGCTATTTTTATTTATTTTTGTAAATCGAAAAGTCAAGCACATTAGACTTGCCATCTCTGTGATAATATTACTGTTTACTGAAAATAGCTCTACAGCTTTTCACCGTATACAATCTATTTCTCTGCTAAGGAGACTCTCTAGAATTACAAGCCCTAAGTAAATATCTCACAGATGAGGAAAGGAACCAGACATCAAGAAATCCCCCAGAATGTCTTTTAATACAAATTATTCTTAACATTTATTTCAGATTTTCTGTATCATTACTCAGTTAAACTTACTTCTACTTCTAGTTCCACTGGAAACATTATTGTCAGTGTTGGACCCAAATTTCAACACTGTATTGGCTAAGGGATGGCAGGTTGATTTAGGGACTTGTTTTGGGGCATTGTTCTCATGGTAATTTATACAATACTGAGGAAAAGATAAACTATCCAGATAAGTAAAAGGGGAATGGTGGAAAGGGTGTCAACATCCCAGCAATTTCTCCAAGCTACCACACACAGCTGGCTCCCACCTTCCCCTCGGTATTAACCACATCTTCCGTTTTCTGTACTTTGATGTGTTGACATGTGGGGCCTTGCTGACCCTGGGGGGACCGCCCCTCCCAGGGTGAGCCAATTCCTGCAAACACACTCTCCAAATACAAACCAACCAATCAACACTCCACAACCCAGCTACCTCCTCTCTCTGGCTGTCACACTCCAGGCCACTATCCATCTGCCCTAATCACCCCAGGCTCAGGTACCACACAACAAGGGAAGCCCCTGTGCCCCACAGCCTCTGAGATAATTCGAACTAGCCAACCCTAAACCTGCTTACTCAGCCTCATCCATTCCTTCCTGTGGAAAACACAATAAAGGCTCTTTCCTGCCCTCCCCCTTCTCCTTTGGCCTCCCCATCCCCCCACGGCAGATGTGCCCTCTCCTCTCGGGAACTGTTAGTAATAACCTACCTTTTCAATGGCAGCTGTTTCCTGATATGTTGGCCTTATTATACCTCAAATAATCTATATTCTGAAATATTTTCTACAGTAAATTCCCTTATTATATCTTAGAAATGAAAAAAATTTTAAATTTAGTCAAACAAGGAAAAAAATCTTAAAATTACTGGCAAGACTTATTCCATAGATCTGAAAAAAAGTGAATCTAAGAAATCATTTTGAAATGTCTGATATCAACTAGCATTCCTCAAAATATCTTCTACATCCGTATCACTGCACCAAGAAAGTGGGGCAATGGAGCTAAAGAGGTGATTTTTAAGAAAGAACTAATAGATGAACTCCCCTGTTAAAAGAGAATTAAGATTAAGAAAAATCCAGACAGATAGGGGAAGAGCATATGCGGTTGCCTTAAAGAGCTCAGTAGTTCTGCCTGACGTTAATACATAAGGGTCGTGAATCCTGGCAGGGTTAGAATTGGAAGATGAAGGATCTACTGCTTCATATGGAAGATCTTGGTCTAAGTGTGAAAAGATGGTGCCCTGAGGGGAAGGCGCAGGACCAGATCTACATCTTGGGAAGATAACGCCTGTGTCGATGTGGCAGAACACATGCAGAGGCAGAAAGAGCAAAGACCTCCCTCAAAGCAGATAACCATCTGATCGTGTTGATAAAGGTTATACAAAGCCAGAATGCAGAAGATAACTATGTCATTAAAGAACGCAAAGCTGGGGCTTCCCTGGTGGCACAGTGGTTGAGAATCTGCCTGCCAATGCAGGGGACACGGGTTTGAGCCCTGGTCTGGGAAGATCCCACATGCTGCGGAGCAACTAGGCCCGTGAGCCACAACTACTGAGCCTGCGTGTCAAGAGAGGCCGCGATAGTGAGAGGCCCGCGCACCGCGATGAAGAGTGGTCCCCACTTGCCACAACTAGAGAAAGCCCTCGCACAGAAACGAAGACCCAACACAGCCATAAATAAATAAATAAATAAAATTAAAAAAAAAAAAAAGAACGCAAAGCTTTCTGATGATGCATGGTTGCTACCCAGGATTTCAAAGCAGTTAAGGCTTCTACAGTGATTGAAGAATTTCAGATGAATACTTACTATCATGGTTTTCTCCAAAGATATGACAAATCCAATATCATAAAAGTATTAGGAATTTTAGTGGAATTGAAACTACCCTAAAAACAAAACCAAAATGTCAAAAATTCTTCTTTGAAATATGTTAAATATTTGGATTCACTTATTTGTACCACCTTACTTTTTAGATGGAATCTCAGAGGTCTGCCATCTTTAGCTATCACACATTTTAATGCTCTATCTCATTCAATTCCATGTCTTAAAAAATTCACATTAATCTAAAAATGTAAAATCAGTGTTTTTCCAAACAGCAGATACTTCCCCAACAACTCCTACAAAGTTTCCTGGACAAGTAGCAATATGTAATAGTAAAAACTGTCATTTTTATTTATTTTACTCTCTGTACTTTCCTGAAAGCCAAATGAATTGGTGCAAATGATTTGCACTTACTTGCAGGAAAGTGGGACATATAGAATGTCTGGAGTTCATGCACAGGATGTAGTACATTACAGCTTCATTTTATTTTTGGTTTGATTTCACATACCTTTGGGTGAATCTTTTATCTCAACCATAAAACAGGATTAATAAAGCTCAGAATGTACACATGTTGTGACATAATGTGTTCTTTCTGCTCCTCTACAGCAGCGGGGTCCTGCCTGATAAAATACTAAATGGTACTCTGAGACCCCGCCATCAACACACCTCAGTGACTCAGGCATTGGAGGGAATCTGATTCACTGGGAACGTGGGTGCCGCCCACTACTTCGTGACACCCGCACGCCCACTGAGGCCCCGGTGAGCAGGCTGAATTAATTCATTTCCGTAAATGAGCAAAGTTCCCAGCACTTGTGCAGAGAATCAGCCCTGACAGGGGCTAAAATAATTGGAAGCTCCTGAAATTAGGAACTTCACTGGTCAGAGGGAACAAGCAGTTCATACAAATCAGTGATGCTAGCTTGTAAAGCCACGGAGCTCCACTGATCTGTGTACGATTTTCTGACTTTTGATAGAGATACGGGTAACAGACAATATTCTCCTTGATTCAAACTCAACAGGGAAAAGATGCTAAATTAATGTCTAAGAAGCTTGGTCTGGCTAGTGGAAAAACAATAGGGAGTATCTGGGATGTATTATGGGCATAAGGGAGGTAGTCCCTCTTCACCTGTAGCAAACTGAAGCTATGCAGCAATTCTGCTGTTATTCAAGCATTCAATTTTCTAGAAAACTCAGAAATCCAACATTTTAATGAAATCTCCTCTGCTTTAGCAGACGCTGCGACTAGTACTCTACAGATAGTTTATTGGCCACACATCACTTTAAACGAATACTGTCAAAATATAAGACTAAGTAGATCATAATAAGACTGAACAATGAATCTTCCACGATACCATAATTTACCTGGGAATTACCGCAGTATGTATCGGCAAGAAATTTTATTTCTTAAAAAGCAAATTCCTTAGAAAATAAGTCAGGGCTAAACAGAGAGTGAATGGTTAAAAAAACCCCTAATTTTAATGGTATAATAGGATACAAAGATATACCACTCTACGCTACCATAAAACTACAGGCAAATATTACACTAAACATTGGAAGGAAGGAAGGAAGGAAATGAGGAAAGGAGGGAGAAAACAAAATAAATCTGAGCTTCATTCACTGAGATTTTGGACTTAAGACTCTATCTTAAAAGGAAATATATATATATATATATATATATATATATATATATATATTTAAAAGTATTACTGGGACTTCTCTGGTGGTCCAGTGGTAAAGAATCCACCTTGCAATGCAGGGGACTCAGGTTTGATCCCTCGTCAGGGAACTAAGATCCCACATGTGGCAGGGCAACTAAGCCCACGTGCCACAACTACTGAGCTCGTTCACCTCAACTAGAGCCTGCCTGCCGCAAACTGCAGAGGCTACGCGCCCCGCAGCCTGCACACCACAACTAGATAGAAGCCCACGAACCTCAACAAAGATGCCACGGGCCGCAATTAAGACCCGACATAGCCTTAAATAAATTAAAAAATCTACAAACAATAAATGCTGGAGAGGGTGTGGAGAAAAGGGAACCCTCTTGCACTCTTGGTGGGAATGTAAATTGATACAGCCACTACGGAGAACAGTATGGAGTTTCCTTAAAAAACTACAAATAGAACTACCATACGACCCAGCAATCCCACTACTGGCATATACCCTGAGAAAACCATAATTCAACAAGAGTCATATACCACAGTGTTCACTGCAGCACTATTTACAAAAGCCAGGACATGGAAGCAACCTAAGTGTCCATCGACAGAGGAATGGATAAAGAAGGTGTGGCACATATATACAATGGAATATTACTCAGCTATAAAAAGAAATGAAATTGAGTTATTTGTAGTGAGGTGGATGGACCTAGAGTCTGTCGTACAGAGTGAAGTATGTCAGAAAGAGACAAACAAATACCTTATGCTAACACATATATATGGAATTTTAAAAAAAAGGTTCTGAAGAACCTAGGGGCAGGACAGGAATAAAGACACAGATGTAGAGAATGGACTTGAGGACACGGAGGGGCAAGGGGAAGCTGGGATGAAGTGAGAGAGTGGCATGGACATGTATGCACTACCAAATGTCAAATAGATAGCTAGTGGGAAGCAGCTTCATCGCACAGGGAGATCAGCTCGGTGCTTTGTGACCACCTAGAGGGGTGGGATAGGGAGGGTGGGAGGGAGACGCAGAGGGGGGGGATATATGTATACGTATAGCTGATTCACTTTGTTATAAAGCAGAAACTAACACACCATTGTAAAGCAATTATACTCCAATAAAGATGTTTTAAAAATTAGATAAATAAATAAATACTAAATACAGCTTTAAAAAATATAAAAGTATTACCAATTAACAGCGACAGCCAATCCTTCATTACTGGCAGATTCTGTATGTGCAAATTAGCCTACTCACTAAAATTTATTTGTACCCCCAAAACCAATACTTGTGGTGCTTTCAAAGTCATTCACGGATATGTGCGGAGAGGCAAAACATTTGAGTCACTGGCTGCTCATGTGCTCAGCTAAGGTTGACAAGGCAATGCTCTGCCTTCTTGTTTCAGCTCTCATACTGTATAAATGTGTCCTTTTCATTTCCTGCCACATTTTTTTGCATTTCTGTGCTTTTTCGTGGAAGATTTTGCTGTTTAAATGCCTCTCACCCAAGAGTAGTGCAAAAGTGCTTTCTTGTGTTACCAAGCACAAGAAAGCTGTGACGTGCTTTTTGGAGAAAATACGTACATGTGTTGGATAAGCTTTGTCAGTGCTGTCAACCGTGAGCTCCATGTTAATGAATCCACAATACATACTAAATAAGGTGGTGTTAAACAGAAACACAAATAAAGCACGGTTATATATCCATTGACGAAAATGTCGTGACCAAAACCTCCCAGGAACCCAATCCTGTATTCCCCCTGAGATCAACAGTTCAGTATTTACGTCAGGGTTCACGGCAACTTTATAGAATGTAACTGCTGTGAATAGTGAGAACTAACTGTATTTACACTGCATTCATTTCTTTAAACAGGAAAATAAAGGATTATTTCAAACTACCACATATATGAAAGTGAAAATATAATCAAGAAATATTTCAATTATCCTATGGAAAATGATCAAGGAACTGCAGCTCTCCTCATAGGTAAGAGGGACACTACATGGTATCATTCCACAAACGGACTTGTTTTCTTCTCACTTCTCGGACGTGCATTTATTTCAGTACACGCGACTTCCTTGCAGTTTACAAAGACCAGTCTCATTCTTCACATGCTTATTGCAACTTAACTCTGTGGTTTCCATGTCTAATTATTAAAATTCACTAGGCACTTTGTAACTAGTAAATCCAGTGTTAGCAGTACATTAATGTTGAAGGGGTTCAGAACATGCCACCCCAAAATATGTCTCTTTGATATATTGATTATTTTGAGCTGAAGGCACTTGAGAAACAGCAGATGCAGGAAGGGCTCTCTGATTGACCTCTTTCTACCTAAAAGCAGGTCCTAAAATTTCCCATGAAATGGGCACTATCCCCACACCAGGAAGACAATAACAATATTCTTATCAACAGAGTCTGGGAGCCAAAGCCAAAAACAGGAGTTGGAACCTCAACAAATCAACCTACAAAAACCTCTTCTCTTCAATTAGTTTCCCCAACTATTTCCTAATCACTGTCTCAATTAACTTCCCCCAGCCCCAGCCCTTTGTCTTATTACGTCCTTATAATTTATCATTCTTTGTTTAAAAAGGTATATAAGCTTTGGGGCCTAATGGCTTCCTTGGGTCTTCATTTTTCTTCTGAAGACACCCATGTACATATAAAAATGTTACATAAAATTTGTATGCTTTTCTACTGTTCATCTGTCCCATGTCAGGTTAATTTGTCGAGTAACCACAGAACCTAAGAGGGTGAAAGGAAGGTCTTTTCCCAATACGTTGTGTAGAATCTCAGATTCCTGGGGAATCACAGAATCTAAACCACACCCACCATTTACATTTCTAACGAGGTAAGGCCCAGAATTTTCCTTGTTTATTTAACCATTTGATTATTACTCACTTTTTCTGACCTTATAGGTAATAATCTTCTTGAAATTTGCAGCATAAAAATACAAATTTTATTGAGTCTATCAGAATAGGAAAATTAGTCCGTCTCCCCTCTAAACCCTAATTTACTTGAGTATAATTATATTGTATAATTTATATAATGATTAATATCATATACTGTTGTATAATTTGTATAATTTATACCCTGAATTTGTTTTCCTAACATAAATCAAGGGTTTCCCTGGCATTTTCTCTTGAATAAAAGTTAAGCTATTGCAAAATTAGAAACGTACTGGTAAAGCTGTAGAATTTTATAGCCTCAAAGAGGGGGATAATTTTTGAATTCAGAAAATAAAAGGGCAACTGTTACAAATTCACATGAATCTTAGGAAAGATTTTTTTGTTATTTTGGTTTGGTTTGCTTTGGTTTTGGTTTTGAAGGGCTAAAAGAAAGGAATCGAATTTGGAAATAGGACACATTGTGATACAGTGCCTACACCTCCTATTTTCAACTTTCTGCATTTGACATTTTTTACAGTTTAGGTCAATCCTAACAATTTATGCACTTTCCAAGGCATAACAGATATAAGGCTGTTACAAGTGCTATTTATAGTAGGACGTTTAAGTCCTTAAAATGTCAATGGCTGAGTTTCTCTTAATGTAGACCTAGAAGCAAAGCACAGGTTTTCATTCCAGGGGGATAAAGGGTGTGCTGTGACAGGAAATTTACTGGGAAATTAAAGTGATGCCTGCTTTCTCATGGCCCAAGAGGTATGGCGTGGAAGCAATACCATTATAACCATCCCACCAGGCTTCAGGTGACCACTGGACCGGAACCCAGAGACCTCAGACCGAACCCTGGCCTATTTGCTCTTGGGGACATCAGTTTACTCTCTGGGCCTGTAAAATGAAGGCAGGAAACTGGTAATCTCTTAGATTCCCTTTAGCTCCAAAATTAAGCATCTCTTATTCTGGGTGACTTGGTCAAGCTTACATTCATTTTTAATTTTGGATTTTAAATCAGATTCTAGAATGGCAGAATTCTGAACTTTAGAGCATATTCACATTTCCTGATTACTTTAGCACTTTATCAATTGGGCATTCTCAAAGAGAATTGTAAAACATAAAATCCACAGACATTGAAACATTTTAGAGATGACTACTATGGACTGCTAAATTTTATTTACATTACAAAGTGTCAAAATTTGCAAATTAGAGTAAAACTGTGACATTCTAACTACTATATATAATTATTTATATTATTAATTTAAAAATGATAAACATTTACTGTATGGAGGTTTCTAGAAGTGGAATCTAACAAAATGATTTGAGATGATAGAGTAATAGCTAACTTATATCCTTAGTGCCTTGATAATGTTCAAACAGAAACATAATTAGTAAGACTGAATTATTTTAGTTCTAGAACATGGGAACAAAATTACTTATCTGAGTAAATTAAGGGAAACACTCATTGCTACAAATACCTGGGGCCAGTAAGGATGAATGGATGACCCTGAGCAAGTATAAAAGCGCTGGCCACATTCAGCTAGAATATTTCATGTCTCCTACTCTTTTTGCTAGTATTTAGTCTAGTGCGACAGCACAACTCTTGTTGCAAATATCAAAGAATTGTAACATATATATGTGTATTTTCATATCTTCTAAATCAAGATCACCTTGAAGGGAGGGACTTTGTGTCTTTAGTGCCACTAACCCTGGTTCACAGTAGCTGGAGCAGTTGACATAGATTTAGTTAAGACTGCCAGGGTTCTAATTCCTGCTGTGCTGCCTTAAGCTATGTGACCTTCAATAAGTTTCAAGACATCTCAAAGCCTCAATTTCCTTGACTATCAAAAGGTAAAGGTAACAACATAGCAGTTCTTTGCAGAATTGTGAAGACTGAATGAGTTAATGCATGTAAAGCACTTAAAACAGGATCTGGTACATTGTAAACTGCTAATAAACATTAGCTTTTATTGTTACTATATACTAAGTTCTTGTTTAATTGATTTAAAACAATGAATATTTTGAGCACCCACTTGGAAACATTGACTCAGGCCTGGAAAGAGAACAGGGTCATGTTATTACAATACAATTCATGGACTTAGGACAAACTGTGGCTCCCTGCTTGGTGACAGTAGGACCCACCCTACTTCCTGTTCCATGTTTTTGCTGCTTTCACTGACATAGCTTATTTTGCTCCCCAGTGAGGAAAGCAGCAAAATACAGAGAAATAAAGGGAAAGGGAAATATTCTGTCCCTTCCCTACCCTGCTCCACATAACAAGCATTTTGGAGGTCTCTCAGTACAGCCCTCTCACTATGACCTAAGAAACCTGGGGTGCAGGATGAGGGCTGGTCCCCTGTTCGAACAATATCAGATAAAGATTTTCAAACTGAGGCTTCACCTCAACACCATCATCTGTGACTATGCACAGCAGTGCAATGTAAGTCGTAATTTCTATGTAGCTCATAATTTTGCTATCCAGAAAGCAACTAATATTTACTGAATACAGGAATTCACTGTTACAACATCTAGTTGAAGGAATGCACTAAATGTAACCTATTTTCTTTCTTTTTTTCTTTTTACACATTTAAAGTTACCAAATTTAGGTAACTCCAACCCAAAGTCTAGAATTAAAACAAAGACTAGCTTCCAATTTTGTATCTTATGACTAAATTCGATGAAATTCTGAAGAGCTCAAGATGGAAAAAAAAATGTTAACTGCTAAATCAGAATGCTGAATAGACAATGAATCATCCCAAAATTCAGGCACTGGACTTTGGGAGCAACTGTAGACTTGGGGTTTGCTTTCTGCATCTAATTTGTTCCTGGTTTCATGTTTATCGGAGTTTAGTATTTAGAGCTTATTATCATTGGTAGATTTGTTTATTGATTTAGTTGTTCTCTTCCTTTATAAATATATTCCCTTTTCTATTTTTGTGAGTGTGTATGTGTATGCTTCTTTGTGTGAATTTGTCTGTATAGCTTTGCTTTTGCCATTTGTCCTACAGTTCTGACTGTCCTTTCTTTTTTTTTTTTAAGTATAGTTTTTAGCACTTGTTATTATGCGTGGATTTTTTCTTTTTTTGAGATGCGCGGGCCTCTCACTGTTGTGGCCTCTCCCGTTGCGGAGCACAGGTTCCGATGCGCAGGCTCAGCGGCCATGGCTCACGGGCCCAGCCGCTCCGTGGCATGTGGGATCTTCCCAGACCGGGACACGAACCTGTGTCCCCTGCATCGGCAGGCGGACTCTCAACCACTGCGCCACCAGAGAAGCCCTGGATTTGTTTTTTGATTTGGTTGCTCTCTTCTTTCTTTGTCTCATTTTTTATTTATTACGTTTTATTTTTAATAATTTTTTTCTATTTTAATAACTATTTTCTTTCTTTCTTTTTTTTTTTTTAAATCCCTTTTCTTCTGAGCCATGTGGCTGACAGGGTCTTGGTGCTCTGGCCGCGTGTCAGACCTGAGCCTCTGAAATGGGAGAGCTGAGTTCAGGACACTGGTCCACCAGAGACCTCCCGGTCCCATGTAATATAAAATGGCGAAGGTTCTCCCAGAGATCTCCATCTCAACACTAAGACCCAGCTCCACTCAATGACCAGCAAGCTACAGGGCTGGACACACTAGGCCAAACAACTAGGAAGACAGGAACACAACCCCAACCATTAGCAGAGAGGCTGCCTAAAATCATATTAAGTTCACAGACACCCCAAAACACACCACTGGACGTGGTCCTGCTCAAAAGAAAGACAAGATCCAGCCTCATCCACCAGAACACAGGCACCAGTCCCCTCCACCAGGAAGGCCACACAACCCACTGAACCAACTTTACCCACTGGGGGCAGACATCAAAAACAATGGGAACTACGAGCCTGCAGCCTGCGAAAAGGAGACCCCAAACACTGTAAGTTAAGCAAAATGAGAAGACAGAGAAATGCACAGCAGATGAAGGAGTAAGGTAAAAACTCATCAGACTAAACAAATGAAGAGGAAATAGGCAGTCTACCTGAAAAGGAATTCAGAGTAATGACAGTAAAGATGATCCAAAATCATGGAAATAGAATGGAGAAAATACAAGAAATGTTTAACAAGGACCAAGAAGAAGTAAAAAGCAAACAAACAATGATGAAGAACACAATAAATGAATTTAAAAATTCTCTAGAAGGAATCAATAGCAGAATAACTGAGGCAGAAGAACGGATAAGTGACCTGGAAGATAAAATAGTGGAAATAACTACTGCAGAGGAGAATAAAGAAAAAAGAATTGAGGACAGTTTCAGAGACCACTGGGACAACATTAAACGCACCAACATTCAAATTGTAGGGGTCCAGGAGAAGAAGAGAAAATAAAAAGGACTGAGAGGGCTTCCCTGGTGGTGCAGTGGTTGAGAGTCTGCCTGCCGATGCAGGGGATACGGGTTTGTGCCCCGGTCCGGAAAGATCCCACATGCCGCGGAGCAGCTAGGCCCGTGAGCCATGGCTGCTGGGCCTGCGCATCCGGAGCCTGTGCTCCACAATGGGAGAGGCCACAACAGTGACAGGCCCGCGTACCGCAAAAAAAAAAAAAAAGGACTGAGAAAATATTTGAAGTGATTATAGTTGAAAAATTCCCTAATATGGGAAAGGAAATAGTCAATCAAGTCCAAGAAACACAGAGAGTCCCATAGAGGATAAATCCAAGGAGAAACATGCCAAGACATATTAATCAAACTACCAAAAGTTAAATACAAAAATAAATATTAAAAGCAGCAAGGGAAAAGCGACAAATAACATACAAGGGAATCCCCATAAGGTTAACAGCTGATTTTTCAGCAGAAACTCTGCAAGCCAGAAGGGAGTGGCAGGACATATTTAAAGTGATGAAAGAGAAAAACCTGCAACCAAGATTACTCTACCCAGCAAGGATCTCATTCAGATTCGACAGAGAAATTTAAATGTTTACAGACAAGTAAAAGCTAAGAAAATTCAGCACTACCAAACCAGCTCTACAACAAATGCTAAAGGAACTTCTCTAGGCAGGAAACACAGGAGAAGGAAAAGTCTTACAATAACAAACACAAAACAATTAAGAAAATGGGAATAGGAACATACATAGCGATAACTACCTTAAATGTAAATGGATTAAATGCTCCCACCAAAGACCTAGACTAGCTGACTGGATACAAAAACAAGACTGGAATATATGCTGTCTACAAGAGACCCACTTCAGACCTAGGAACACATACAGACTGACAGTGAGGGGATGGAAAAATATATTCCTTGCAAATGGAAATCAAAAGAAAGTTGGAGTAGCAATTCTCATATCAGACAAAATAGACTTTAAAATAAAGACTATTACAAAGGACAAAGAAGGACACTACATAATGATCAAGGGACCGATCCAAGAGGAAGATATAACAATTGTAAATGTTGATGCACCCAACATAGGAGCACCTCAATACATAAGGCAAATGCTAACAGCCATAAAAGGGGAAATCTACAGTAACACAATAGTAGTAGAGGACTTTAACACCCCACTTTCACCAATGGACAGATCAACCAAAATGAAAATAAAGAAGGAAACACAAGCTTTAAATGATACATTAAACAAGATGGACTTAATTGATATTTATAGGACACTCCATCCAAAAATAGAAAATTACACTTTCTTCTCAACTGCTCATGGAACATTCTCGAAGACAGATCATATTTTGGGTCACAAATCAAGCCTTCATAAATTTAAGACAACTGAAATCATATCAAGTATCTTCTCTGACCACAACGCTATGAGACTAGATATCAATTACAGGAAAAAATCTGTAAAAAATACAAACACAGGCAGGCTAAACAATACACTGCTAAATAACCAAAAGATCACTGAAGAAATCAAAGAGGAAATAAACAAATACTTAGAAACAAATGACAATGAAAACACAATGACCCAAAACCTTTGGGATGTAGCAAAAGCAGTTCTAAGTGGGAAGTTTATAGCAATACAACCCTACCTCAAGAAACAAGAGACATCTCAAATAAACAACCTAACCTTACATGTAAAGCAATTAGAGAATGAAGAACAAAACACCCCAAAGTTACCAGAAAGTAAGAAATCATAAAGATCAGATCGGAAATAAATGAAAAAGAAATGAAGGACACAACAGCAACGATCAATAAAACTAAATGTTGGTTCTTTGAGAAGATAAACAAAATTTATAAACCATTAGCCAGACTCATCAAGAAAAAAAGGGAGAAGACTCAAATCAATAGAATTAGAAATGAAAGAGGAGAATTAACAACTGACACTGCAGAAATACAAAGGATCACGAGAGAGGACTACAAGCAACTGTATATCAATAAAATGGACAATCTGGAAAAATGGGCAAATTCTTAGAGAAGCACAACCTTCCGAGACTGAACCAAGAAGAAATAGAAAATATAAACAGACCAATCACAAGCACTGAAATTGAAACTGTGATTAAAACTCTTCCAACAAACAAAAGCCCAGGACCACATGGCTTCACAAGCATATTCTATCAGACATTTAGAGAAGAGCTAACACCTATCCTTCTCAAACTCTTCCAAAATATAGCAGAGGGAGGAACACTCCCAAACTCATTCCACAAGGCCACCATCACCCTGATACCAAAACTAGACAGAAATGCCACAGAAAAGAAAATGACAGGCCAATATCACTGATGAACATAGATGCAAAAATCCTCAACAAAACACTAGCAAACAGAATCCAAGAGCACATTAATCCTACACCATGCTCAAGTGGGGTTTATCACACAGATGCAAGGATTCTTCAATATACGCCAATGAATCAATGTGATACACCATATTAACAGACTGAAGGAGAAAAACTATACGATCATCTCAATAGATGCAGAAAAAGCTTTTGACAAAATTCAACACCCATTTATGATGAAAACCCTCCAGAACGTAGTGATAGAGGGAACTTACCTCAACATAATAAAATATATGACAAACCCATAGCCAACATCATTCTCAATGGTGAAAAACTGAAACCATTTCCACTAAGATTAGGAACAAGACAAGGTTGCCCACTCTCACCACTCTTATTCAACATAGTTTTGGAAGGTTTAGCCACAGCAATCAGAGAATAAAAAGAAATAAAAGGAATCCAAATCAGAAAAGAAGAAGTAAAACTGTCACTGTTTGCAGATGACATGATATTATACATAGAGAATCCTAAAGATGCTACCAGAAAACTACTAGAGCTAATCAATGAATTTGGTAAAGTAACAGGATACAAAATTAATGCATAGAAATCTCTTGCATTCCTACACACTAATGATTAAAAATCTGAAAGAGAAATTAAGGAAACACTCCCATTTACCATTGCAACAAAAAGAATAAAATACCTAGGAATAAACCTACCTAAGGAGACAAAAGAACTGTATGCAGAAAAATATAAGACACTGATGAAAGAAATTAAAGATGATACAAATAGATGGAGACATATACCATGTTCTTGGATTGGAAGAATCCACATTGTGAAAATGACAATACTACCCAAAGCAATCTACAGATTCAATGCAATCCCTATCAAACTACCAGTGGCATTTTTCACAGAACTAGAACAAAAAATTTCACAATTTGTATGGAAACACAAAAGACCCCGAATAGCCAAAGCAATTTTGAGAAAGAAAAATGGAGCTGGAGGAATCAGGCTCCCTGACTTCAGACTATACTACAAAGCTACAGTCATCAAGACAGTGGTACTGGCACAAAAACAGAAATATAGATTAACGGAACAGGATAGAAAGCCCTTAGACAAACCCATGCACATATGGTTACCTTAACGTTGATAAAGGAGGCAAGAATATACAGTGGAGAAAAGACAGCCTCTTCAATAAGTGGTGCTGGGAAAACTGGACAGCTACATGTAAAAGAATGAAATTAGAACACTCCCTAACACCATACACAAAAATAAACTCAAAATGGATTAAAGACCTAAATGTAAGGTCAGACACTATCAAACTCTTAGAGGAAAACATAGGCAGAACACTCTATGACATAAATCACAGCAAGATCCTTTTTGACCCACCTCCTAGAGAAATGGAAATAAAAACAAAAATAAACAAATGGGACCTAATGAAACTTCAAAGCTTTTGCACAGCAAAGGATACCATAAGCAAGACAAAAAGACAACCCTCAGAATGGGAGGAAATATTTGCAAATGAAGCAACTGACAAAGGATTAATCTTCAAAATATACAAGCAACACATGTAGATCAATATCAAAAAAACAAACAACCCACCCAAAAATGGGCAGAAGACCTAAACAGACATTTCTCCAAAGCAGATATACAGATTGCCAACAAACACATGAAAGGATGCTCAACATCACTAATCATTAGAGAAATGCAAATCAAAACTACAATGAGGTATCACCTAACACTAGTCAGAATGGCCATCATCAAAAAAATCTACAAACAATAAATGCTGGAGAGGGTGTGTAGAAAAGGAAACCCTCTTGCACTCTTGGTGGGAATGTAAATTGATACAGCTACTATGGGGAACAGTATGGAAGTTCCTTAAAAAACTAAAAATAGAACTACCACACGACCCAGCAATCCCATAACTGGGTGTATGTCCTGAGAAAACCATAATTCAAAATGAGTCATGTACCACAGTGTTCATTGCTGCTCTATTTACAATAGCCAGGACATGGAAGCAATCTAAGTGTCCATCAACAGATGAATGGATAAAGAAGATGTGGCACATATATACAATGGAATATTACCAGCCATAAAAAGAAACAAAATTGAGTTATTTGTAGTGAGGTGGATGGACCTAGAGTCTGTCATACACAGTGAAGTAAGTCATAAAGAGAAAAACAAATACCATATGCTAACACATACATATGGAATCTAAAAAAACAAAAAAAATGGTTATGAAGAACCTAGGGGCAGGACGGGAATAAAGACGCACCCCTACTAGAGAATGGACTTGAGGACACGGGGAGGGGGAAGGGTAAGCTGGGATGAAGTGAGAGAGAGGCATGGACATATATACACTACCAAGTGTAAAACAGATAGCTAGGGGGAAGCAGCCACATAGCACAGGGAGATCAGCTCGGGGCTTTGTGACCACCTAGAGGGGTGGGATAGGGAGGGTGGGAAGGAGACGCAAGAGGGAGGAGATATGGGGATACATGTATACGTATGGCTGCTTCACTTTGTTATAAAGCAGAAACTAACACACCATTGTAAAGCAATTATAGTCTAATAAAGATGTTTTTAAAAAATATATACAAACTCCATGTTCTACACCAGACCAAATACACTCGGATCTCTAGCGGTAGATCTACAGAGCTGAGTTCTAACAGGCTCCCTGTGGATGCTCACGCAAATGTATGTTTGGGAGTTGCTGTTTCATTTAGAAAGTGGGTTAGTGAGGAGGCCCAAGTTTTGGGGTCTTTTGAGAAATCTGGGCCCAAAGGCCGAATCCACTTACTAGCTGGGTAACACCGAACCCTCGATTTTGTGTAAGTATGAGGATAATATAATATTTAGTTTACAGGGTTGGTCTTCTGTGACACTGCTGACATTTTGGGCTGGATAACTGTTTTCAGTGAGGGCTATCCTGTGCAAGGTAGAATGTTTGGCGGCAACCACGACCTCTTCCCAGTAGGTGACAATAGCAACACCCCAGTAATGACAATCAAAATTCTTTCCAGACATTGCCAAATGTCCCCTGGGGAGAGGGGAGCAGAGTCACTGCTGGTTCAGACCCCCTCGTTTAAAGGATTGTTGGATCTGATAAATGTGACAGGGTCTGACACATGGTAGGCTATCAAAAAATGTTTCTTATCTTTCTTCTCCCTCAACTCACAATGAATCCTCAGAGAAGAGAGCGCTGACAATTTTCACTAAAGTCCTCAGTGTTTTTTGTATTTTCGACACCTCCTCTGTTTCTCACCTGGCTTTATAGTCAGTTAAAATGAGCAGGCATTCAGCTATAAAGTTAACTTGATTTTGTTCTTAATATTACAAATTTTCAGAAGCAATTGGTTGAGTCTTAACTTTACAATTCATGCACATCATATGTAGAGGGGTCAATGTGGGGTGAAAGCTCAGAGCCCTTATATCATTCTTAGGATTAATTTGACAACAGGTCTTTCATAGGCTAGTTCCCCAGCTCTCTAATCAAAGCACTTTATTAAAAGACTGGATTGCATGGCCCATGGGCTTCTCATCTAAAGCAAGTCAAGATTCTCCATCTGTGAAACAAAGAGGTGGGACCAAAGTCACAAGTTCCTCTAAAATTCCGTATACTTTAAAAAATTCTATGATTCCAATTAACTCCTAATACTTTCCTCTAATTCGTCAATAATTGTTTACTTTAAAACTTAATAACTATGATATTTTAACATTCACTCAACAAACATTTCATCAAAGTAAAAAAATATATATATGGCATATATAAATTCACCGCTCTCCCTATACTCAAACACATGTGTGCACGTATGTACTGAAATCATTCTTACACTGCTTACACACGTCTCTGCCAGGGCTGGTCATTGGTTTTTAAAAAACTAAAGTGATGGAAATGGATGTTTTTCTCTCTCTGAAGTCCTTCCATTTCAGTGACTGTCCGCCCCTCCTTCACCCACTCAACATGCTAACAGATACAGCGCAAAGTATCTGATAAAAGAATTCATATTAAGACATAACTATCTCATGACACTAAAAGTTTTAAAGACTTAATGGGAACAGCACTTAACTCAAAGGAAAGAAATGCCACAGAGGGACCTTGACGTCTCAGAGAACAGTTAATGAAAGGATGAGTTGACTGGAAGAACAGTTCCTTGAGTCTTTGAAGTTCTACCATGTAGAGAGCAACCAATAGCACTGGTAATGGTGAGAACACATAGGAAACTACAGACACAGTTAAACTCACTGATGCCTACTGCCTCCCAATCATAACAGAGGCAAGAATAAAATTATCCCCAGTATGAGAGGCTAACAGAATCAAAAATTAACCCTGTCTTTACTTTTTTAAAGCTTTGTAGGATACTTTGCTGAGCTTTTGCCTATACTTTGCCTTGACAATTTTTTTGCCCTATTAAAGATGAAATCAGTTGTTTCCCAGATGAAAAGTATTTGATAGAGTTACATGAGGGAGGGAGTCTGCGATTAAGTATTTTCCATACATAGATCAAAATGAAGACAGTTAAAAGATGTTAGTCTATCATTAAGAACAAAAATATTAAATTGCTTTGTTATTTTCTCTTATCAGTTTCATTCCTTTGCTTCTCTGTATCTATTTTCTCGCTTCTGACTCTTGTTTCTTTTCTTTAAACTCATATTTATTCTTCAAATGTCTTTCAAAACTCATCAAGCCAAGACATATTCCTTTTTGCTGTTTAAACAATGCGATTCAGTATTTTCATTATATTCCCATTAAAATGCCCTTTAACAATATCCCTATTAAATTTTTCTTAGAGGTTGTGCCATTGATTAGTCTTAAAGTTGAAAACGTAATAATGAATTTTTCTTGGAACTTCCAGTAGGACACTGCTTTTGGTGACATGCCTCACTGGATTTCCTGTCGTTTCAAGTTGTGTTACAATGAGACTCTAGGGTTAAAGGCAAATGTATTGGGGAAACATGACTACTGTTTGACTTAACAGAACTTTTGTGTGTATGTAATGGTTATATAATTACTACGGAAACATGCAGGGCATTTGGATTGCATATGCAAATGATTTGTTCATTGCTGTTAATCATTTATATCTCCAGATCACTGGATCAGAGGATGACATGTAAAAGAGTTTCTGAATGACATGATGGGAAGCAACACACGTCTAAAATGAATAGGCATAAAGAGAATTTTAAAATATACAATCTGCTGTGAAGGATTGGCCAGACGATATACAGTAAAATTTTTACATTTATAGAAAGAGTCTCTATATTTCCAGTGCTTACAAATATAAATATGCAGTTTTAGGAGAGTTATCACCTACCATTTTCTAACCCAGACAAAAGGTATACAGACAAAGATAACAATATTATAGCATTTATATAATTTTAAATTTAATGTACATATTAGGATATATGTTTAGTAGAAGTGGGAGTTGACATTACTGTTTGCTTCTCCAAATCACTAATGAGAAAACATAGTATTCCCCACATTTCAAATACTAGTTTGTCATTAGCATTGTTCTTCCAGAAACAGGAATTTATATTAGGGATTGTAGCAGACACTCTGGGTTGCCCAGTCAACATTCATTCTCTCTTTTTTTTGTTGTTGTTGTTGGATGAAGCCTGATTTCATTCAGGTGCTCATCTCTTCCCCATGTAATTCAGGGGAAGGAAACCCTTTTCTCAGCAACAGAGCCAATCATGAATTGACAAGTCAACTGTGGTGACCCTATTCTCTTTGCCTCTACTTGGTTTAAGGGCACATGAGCTAGTTATGGCCACAGTGGATGAGGAAGGTGTACTGAGAGGTCCCTATGGGTAAGGTTTCTTGATTCCTAAGGAGATGGCAGAACAGATGGTCTCATCCTGCCTCTGAAAACTGCAGAGTGTGAATGTGAAAAGTGAAAGGGTCTGGCCATCTTGACATGAGGATTGGAACCAGATGCACACACACAGATGCAAGAGCAGTTTACAAATCATCAGGTTAATAAGTCGACTGACTCTGATATCTACACCATCAATGAACTTTTGTGATGTGGGAAATTAAATTTCCCTATTTTTGAACCAGTTTGAGTCAGGTTTTGTTACAGAAGATTAAGGCAACCTTAAATGTATATTTAACATTTTCTCCTAAAAATATGACAATTGTTCTTTTTAAAAGCACAGAGAAGAAGGAATGCGCTATCTCCTCTAGCCCTCTAGGGACAAGGAAATAAATGATGTGGCAGAGACTACTAGCTATTCAACAAAAGAGCAAGAGAAGGGATATTTTAATGATCAAAATCCCATGTTTTAGACTCACGGACATAGAGAACAGACTTGTGGTTGCCAGTGGGGAGGGGGTTGGGGGTGACTGAGTAGGAGGTTGGGGTTAGCAGATGCAAACTATTATCTATAGAATGGATAAACAACAAGGTCCTACTGTATAGCACAGGAGACTATATTCAATATCCTGCGATAAACCATAATGGAAAAGAATGTATATATATGTATAACTGAGTCACCTTGCTGCACAGCAGAAATTAACACAACACTGTAAATCAGCTATATTCCAATTAAAAAAATAAAGAAAAAAATCCATGTATTAGCTGGCCAGATGGCTACAGAACTATGGCTAGTTTTTCGATTTTCCCTTGCAGCTGGATGTGGGTGGCCGTGTGACCCAATTCTGGTTAATGGGATGTGAACAGATGGTGCATGTCCATTCTGGTTCTGTTCTCAACTGAAGAGTAAGCTCTTATAAACAGAAACGTGGATCTCATCCTCAGTCCAAAGACACAGTGATTAAATGCCTCGGAAAATATTAAAGAACGCGAGAACACGATTGCCCCGAACCCTCTATTCTTCAGTGATCACCATCCTAGTTTCTTCTTCCCTCTTTGTGGTGCCAACTTAAATTTTAAAAAAAATTTGTTTTCAAGGGTTTCAAAAGTTAACACACGTTTCTTCCTCCAAGAGTTTAGTTTTGGTAAAAGGCAGAAAAATTAGTTTTTCTACAAGGGAAATCTGCTTCTAAATGATACTTTGAAAATCTTAATTATGTATTAAAAAAGATACACAAAAATAATGAAACAGTAGGAATAACAGATTAGGTACTGTAAATTTCTAAAGGCTGGCTTAAATCAAGAAGTAGCACACACACACCTAATTTATGCAAACTAAAAAAGTATATAAACAGCACAATACTGTGATACTGTATCGTGATATATTACCTGTGCACATAACTCCTACTGTTATTAACAAACCCTGGAGACACTCAGTTTTATGCCCAAGACATCAGTAAGTCTGTAAAATCTTCTCTTCCTCTTTTATGGGAGGGTATTTCTAGACACTAATTCTCCAATCTAACTAAATGTTTAAATGGCAGCAGTCAATACCAGATTCTCTCTACTACTCAAAGTCCAGCCAATAGTTGACTTTAGCGCACATACATACGTGTGTGTGTGTATATATATATATACACACACACACACACGTGCGCATATATACATATATGCGCACGTGTGTGTACACATATATATATATATATGTCTGTGTGTGTGTGTGTGTATATATATATATATATATATATATATATATATGTATGTATGTATTTTGGTAGCAATCAATGAAATGATTGTCTTTCCTGCTTGAATAAACCAATGAATAAGTGATCAAGGGCCACTGTGAATTGCAATCTGCCACTTCTAAAAAACACTGTTACTCTAATCCAAAATAATATTAGCCAGAAGCTATTGATCCCCTAGTTCCCTCCTTTTTAGAGCACCAGCGTATGAATCATCTACTATGGTTTCCTTCTAGCGGTGCAAGCTGGGCATAGAGGACGATAGCTATGGCAAAATACAGTCAACAGTCAATAGCACAGATGGGGCTCATCTAAACTGAGGCTTTTGATATTCCTATTTTACCAAGTTTCTTTTGATAAAGTAATTAGGATTAGTTAGTATCCTATTTTTTAAATGATGAGTGGTTGAGACTGCTAATTTTAATTTTAGCACAGATTCCAGAGAGAAAAATACAAATTGCATTTCTTGAAGGAAAGAGATAGATCCTATATTAAGGTTTGGAGTGAATTCTATAGCAGCTTATGAAGAATAATGATACGATGGCCTCTCAGCTATCCACTAGTGGATATACTTTCTCATGAATTCATAATCATTCATTCAACTGCAGCTCAAATATCACCTGAGCACTACCTGAAACCATGAAGGCTGCTTCTTTGTGAAGAAGGACTGTTCACAGTCCTTGGACTGTTTACAGTCCTTGAATCTTAGCATTAAAGTATGTTTAATATACGTCTCTTTCACTAGAGTACACATTCTTTGAGGACAGGAATTCAGAAATTATATTTTGTTGAATATATACTATGGAAGGTTCATATGAAATAAAATTTAAGTGTTTAATATAGGAGGGGAAGTTAAAAAATGGTATGGGTAATCTTTCAAGTTATTTCAATTTTCAATTCAATCTTTCAATCTATCTTTCTCACCTTTTGGCCTACTTAGCTACACTTAGCTACACTTAGTCAACACTTGCCTGTGGATGGGGCAGGAGGATGGGGAAACCCAGGGAAATCGAAGGTGCTCAACACTGACTGGAATCAAATAGGAAGAAATTATAAATAGTTCAGAACTGAAATGATACAAAGATATACCACTCTGTGCTACCATAAAACTACAGTAAAGTAGGATATTAGTTGAAAAATAAATGTTTTTATAGATACAACTGGCCTTTTGATTGCATTTGGTGACTATAGGGAAACCAACTATAGACAGAAAGTTTATTTTTTTTCTATTCTTTCATACATGCATTAATTAATTTATTAATTATTTAATTGATTCAGGTAGTCAACATGTATTAAGTTCCTCCCTTATGCTGGGCAAAGTGCTGGGGGTACAAAGATGAACAAAATGTACAACCCAGATCTAATGTGTAAAGAGAAAGTCTATGTACCTTTGGAACAATTAGTAAGTATTTACCTTAAATAATTATTCCAATGTTTCCACAGTGGGAGAAACACCGAAACATCATTCTCTTGTATCTAACTGACTCCGGGCATAGTGACAGATGACTTTTAGAATATGCACAGATGCACAGGATCAGGTTCATATCACACAAGAAGAGGCTGGGGGAGATCCGGTTACAACATCAGTCGCCTTCTCATTAGTGAGATATTTGACCGCTAGCTGAGTGAATCTCATGTCCGTCAGACCTCTTTTCAGACTAATGTGTTCTAAATAACCAGTTAACAGAAAATAGAAAATAAATCATACAGTTAAGGGGAAAAGTGGACTAGAAATTGACTTCTGATTCTACTACTCTACCAACACTGGGGCCTTTTATGGGAGGTATCACTTTTCTGAGCCTCAGTTTGAAAAATGTGTAAAATATATACGGTACTGATGACACATGA
This sequence comes from Leucopleurus acutus, assembly GCF_964270905.1. Lineage (NCBI taxonomy): Eukaryota > Metazoa > Chordata > Mammalia > Artiodactyla > Delphinidae > Leucopleurus > Leucopleurus acutus. Next base: position 100,309,362 of record NC_139144.1, on the reverse strand, counting down.
AGATAATCTGCAGGTGTTACAACACGGTACGTAAAAGGATAAAGAGATGGTGATTCTCAAAAAATAGAAGCTACATAATTGTTGTTTAATGTTGTTATTGTTTTTATTAATCGAACACAGTTATTAATCTAACACAGACTATACTCAGTTTTTGTCTATTAAATGACTCCTATCAGGTAACCCAAAAAGTCAGGATGTGCCTTTTGTAGAAAGACTAAGGTTTTGGCTCTTTAGAAGATACCTTTTCAGTGAAGCCACTTAAAGCACACGTCCTACTATCTGAGAGACGGAGACTCAGCTCTCTAAGGCTCATGCGTGGTGGCTGGAAGCATGGGCCCTAGAATCAGCATCTGGGTTCATGCTGAGCGCTACTACTCCACAGCTGTTTGACCTTGAGGATGTAACTCAACCTCCCCGTGGTCTCAGTTTCCTCATCTATTAAATGTGGATCATAATAGCATCTATCTCCTAGCATAATTAGTGACGATTAAATGAGTCAAAACATGTGACATCCTTAGAACAACGCTTAGAAGACATCAAAATATGCCTGGTTATGTTTTATTACAGAGGACAGTAAGAGTAAATTAAGGTTTAGCATCAAACCGAATAAGACAAGTAAAGAAGAAAGAAGATATATTCTAAATTAGACTAGAAAATGGAGCTTTTTTTTTTTGAATGAAAGAAAATGAGGGAGACAAAGAATAAGGTTTTTTGTATTAAAGCACTGTGGCCAAGGGACCTATAGTTCCTGTTTGGCCTGTAGGCAAAATGGAACCTGCAGACATCAAGCAAGATCTGTTAAGAAGTAAAAACACCAAGGTGATAGAGCTTTAAAAATAAATCTGTGCTTTCAACAGCATCAGAATTCCCTGTCTAATCAGTAACAGCTTATCAAGCATGAGATGGGAGAAAAACAATCACTGGGACTCCAGATGGAAATGTTTAATGCATATGCAGTTTACAGGATGAATATAAATTGCAAACAGGGTGGTTTTGGGTTAATCTGCTGAATAAAAAAATATTGAATTAATGAGTAACTGAACATTTGATACAGCAACATGCTTAACCCTTTCACACAAAATCAACTACCAGTGATTTGGCAGGTAAAGTTGGCAATGGCGGTGTTATTCTCCTGTCCAATGTCATTCTTCCAGAGCCTATTTTGCAACAGAGGTGAAATCTTAGATGCACTGCAATCTATTCACTGCACTGATGATGAACTATGTGTCGATTTACCTAACTATGCAGTCTACACTGAAGAAGAATACAAGTCTCATTTAAAATGTTTAGCATGCCTTGAACACAAAGGAAGAAAGGTAAACCAGATGTCATGGATGAGAGGAATAAGGGACAATATTCCCTGCTAGTGGGTAACAAGAAACTTGAGGATAATAATGGGGAGTGAATAAAGTGATACATTTCTGTCTCTCCCTATTTCTCTATCTGTAGCCTGTCTAAATTATAGTCACATTTTAATTGTATATATTTTATATTTACATAGTACTTGCTTTATGTTCCAGGACCTTTATAAACATTAATTTAACTAATCCTCATAATAACATTATACTATAGGAATTATTATTATTCCCATTTTACAGGTGAGAGAACTGAGGCACAGAGAGGTTAGGTAACTTGCCCAAGGCAGCTACAAAATGGCAGGGCTGGGTTTTGAAACTTGTGTGCCTCCAAGGATTTTTGCACTCAGCCACTACATAGGTGCTTACCTAGATCATAGCCCAAACAAAAACTGCAGACATAGATGAGTTTGATATGTCTTCACTGACAACAATGGCAACAAGATTAGAGAAAGAGTTAGAAAATGTTTTGCTATTAGACTGAGTTTCAGGGAACATGGGAATTTGCTTCAACCTCAGAGTATGAAATTGCCCACTACCCCTGTTGCTGTTAAGTCTTTCCCTTCTGTGAAGTTAGGGGAAAATAATCATAAGCCCATCTTTTGTTTTCACTGAATAAAATGTGCAAATGAAAAAAAATCACAAGTGCATTCGCTTTCCTTAAACACCAAAGGGAAAGGAATTAAGGCCACCTGTCATAATGCAGCTAAAGATGCAAATGCAGGTTACTTTTATACGGAAACAAAGAAGAATTAACCTTTTAAAACAATTAGGTTGTTTCATTAAAAAAACAAGATTACAATATGACCTACAGAAACAGTAGGACTAAATTAGAAAACAATGAAAAAAATTTAAGTAGATTCTCTATTTTCTGAAACTAGTTTTGTTATTTTAAGAAGCTGAATGAAAAAATATTTTCTAAGTAACAATTAAAACGTCTAAGGCCAGGAAGAGATGCAGTTGTGCTTTAAAGAAACTCAGGAAACTAATACGATGGTGCTTGTTTACCAGCTGATGGGTTCTTGCTATATATTTGCAGTATTTGCCATTAGAAGAAAGGTAGTAGCTATTTAAAAAAAATAATGGTTAATTTGACCTTGACAGTGTTGTTTTTCTTCTTCTATTGTGTTTTTTTAAAATTATAGACCTTGCATTTTTTTTCTGTAGTAAAGCCAGAACTTCTGTTAAAGTTGAAAACAGTCTAAAAATTGTACATTATTCATTGACATCCCCCATAATATGAATGAAACATACATTGACAAGGAGAAGCAAAAACATCCAGAAGTCCTTAGTTGAGTTTAAAATTTTTTCCATTATTACAAATCAAAAACTTCACCAATCTGCAGCGGATTCAAAATTGCTTTGAAAGCTGCAACTGATTTCACTTAGAAATTTATTTAGCTAGCAAGATCATGTTAAAATTCCACACACTCGTATACTATTATTGTTAGGATGGAATGATTTATGCACATGATCTTATTAATTCCCACCATATTACCCAAAAAAGGCAAAAAAGTATCAGAATTCCTAGTGATAAAAGCTTTTGTGCTTTTTGTGGAGCTGGGAGGTGAAATGTATTATAATCTAGTCTGCACTTCACGCTACCACCCGCCATGGGAATTTTTAAAGTCTTAGGTAAATGGGTATATAAAAGCAAAGGGAATTGAACCAATGTGGCAGTTAAGAGAACCCAGGGCCTTAGGTGAAATCAACACATGGTATAAGAATAGATTAATGACACCCCTCACCCAGCAATTTCGGTCAAATATGCAATCAAATATTGTTTACTTGCACAAAATCCATATCAATTTCCATAAATGGAGTGTTTACCTTTAAAATAAGATTTATGCGTGGATTTTTATTCCCATGCATTACTAGTTCCACTGTAGTCAACTGTGAAGCTTCGTAATTGTGAAGGATCATTTTAAAACGTGCCTATATTCAACCATCAGAGAATACAACACCACTGTGTCAACCTAGGGCATCTAACAACTTCCTAAAATGGACCTGAAGTTCACATCTCAATCTCAATTTAATGCACATCCACAGTGTTTGACCCCAAATAGCTTAGTCACAAAGGCAGTGCCTTCAGTTATAAGAAAAAAAAATGCTTCAGAAGGAGCAAAACATCTTTAGACGTGTGACATACGGCTATTAGAATAGTTCAAGCTTTGAAATCTCACACTTACAGGTTTAAGAGTTCTTAACTCTAATCTCACTTTCAATAAAAATTTATTCATTAAAAAAATAAGATACAATGCCCCCAATCTATGATGCAATTTTAAGGTACCGTACTACTATCATTATAAAGAACATTTCTGATTTTTAATTTATTTTGTATTTTGATCTATCCTGTTTCACTGGCACAATTCTATTTATTCATATAATTCTATTTATAAAAGTTATCATACAAGGAAGGTATTTGGAAGGAAGGAAAGATAAAAAAAAGCAAAAAAGCAAATTTTCTACATCTGATGGGGCTCTTAAATTATGAACATGAAGAAATGCTAATCAATGCATGAGACTTCTGTAGATTATTTTTTAAATGTCAATTGGCCAACTATATAAATAGAAAAAGTAGGGTAAAGATGAGGAAAAGGAAAAGATGGGTTGGTAGCAGTGCCGTATGCAGTCAAGAGGAAATGAACAAATATTATTTGTAGCCAAATGATACCCATTATCTTTAAAGGGGAAGGGGATGTTATTACCTGCCTATTTACACCCATACTTTAGCCCAACCCACTACACCATCCAAGAATATTAGGCAGATGATAAATGAAAGAACAGATGGAGATCTTGAGAAACAACAAAAGAACAATGATTTTCAGGGAAACAGGTTGGTTTTGGGGGGATTCTACTGAAAATTTTGGATTCTATTTCAGGTTCTTTATCCAGGGTGAATAGAATGAAGTAAATTTTATAGAATGGAATATTTACTAAATCATCATAAACTAAGAAATAATAAAAGGTTAATTTAATTCACAACCTTGATTCCCAAAGCAAAACTGTCTAAGGGAACAAATGAACTGCCTGGCACTTATTCTATTATATGATGCATGTTTAACTTGGAAATGTCACTCTCTGCTTTCTGACTCAATCTCCTAAACTCTCACACGACTCCTTAATTTATGTCACTCTGGGGTCAATCCCCATAACTTCAATAAACAATACATGCTAAGGTCACCATCAAGTTCAATTTTACTAATTTAATGCACAATTTTTTTAATCCTCATTTTAAATGGCCTCTTAGCAGCATTCACCGCTGCACCCATTTCCATCTTCCTGGCATGTTTTCTCATCACCTTCCTTTCTGGGTTTCCCCTGACCTACTTGCCATTCATTCTCTGCCTCCCTTGTAGCTTATGGTCTATTGTTCAGCCATTAGATTTTGGGGTTCTCAAGGATCCGTCTTGGATGCTCTACTCTTCTCAAACTGTATTCACATCTTAGACAATCTCATCAAGTATAGCTTCAGTTATTTTCCTGTCCATAGTTAAACCGCAGATTTGTCTTCAGCCCCTATTGCCACTGAGTTTCTGAGCCCTTTATTAGTGAGTTGTTCACTAGACACATTGTGGATGTTGAAAACACACTTCAGATTCAACATTTAAAAAATGAAACTCATGATACTTCCTTCAGATTCTCTACCATCAGTCCGTACTTCTTTTTTTTTTTTTTTTGCAGTACGCGGGCCTCTCACTGTTGTGGCCTCTCCCGTTGCGGAGCACAGGCTCCGGACGCGCAGGCTCAGCGGCCATGACTCACGGGCCCAGCCGCTCCGCGGCATGTGGGATCTTCCCGGACCGGGGCACGAACCCGTGTCCCCTGCATCGGCAGGCGGACTCTCAACCTCTGCGCCACCAGGGAAGCCCCCCCCCACCCAGTCCGTACTTCTGTGCGTGGCATTGCCCGATAGCTGGTAAGGCCAAACAGACATGCGAGAGTCATTCTCAAGTACCTTTTTCCATCCAAGTCCATATTCGACCCATCACCAAGTCCGGTCGTTTTTACCTTCTGGTATCTCTTAATTCTCCCACTTAACTCCCACTCTGCTACCACCACCCCAGTCCAAGCTGCCATCTCTCACCCGGACTAAAGCCACGGCTGCTTGGTAGCCCCAAGTCTTCTGTTGCTGCTCTGAGAATTGTCCTCCACACTGCAGCCAGGGCAAGGCTTCCACAAAGCAGTTATGAGGATGTTACCCTTCTTCCCTCCCCCTCACTCCCAATACACACACACTTTCGGTGGAGATACTCCAATGACATCCGTTTGGGCTTCTGAGAGAAAAAAAATCAATAACCTGGCAGAGGTTATCGATAAGGTGTCAGATTCCCCCAACTCTCCAGCCTTATTTCATATCAAAGCACCCTTCAATTTCTGTGTTGCAGCCACACCAGTCTTCCCCGTCTGCCCCCAGGGTTTTGAATATGCTCTTTCATCTACCTGGAACATCACCCTTGCTCCTACCTTCGGCCACCTCCAAAGCTCCACCCGACAACCACTTCCTAAGGCAGACGCTCCCTTAGCTTCCCAGTGAAGAGCCATGTCCATCAGCATCTATTACCCTCGGAGCCCCACCGCTCTCTGGGATGAGCAGTTGTAATGCTACCTCTCTTGTGAGTTCTTCCATGCCAGTCGCCCCAAGAAGGTAAAGACTGGTTTTCCTCCCCATGACAATACCATTGGCATATCCCCAGCCCCTAGCACATGATGGGTTCAAGTACTTTTTATTGAATACATGAATACTATTACGACCAGAGAAAAGTTATTGATACAAGTTGCCATAACTTGTAAGAAGGACCCGAAACAAAACGTTGTTAGTCCTCTGTCTGTTACTGCATACGCCAGTATTTTTCATTCATTCATTAACTTACAAGTTTATTTATTGTATGCTGTGCCCTTAGCTCTAACTACCCTTGCCCCCCCCTTTGTTTTTTTTTTTTAAATATTTCCCATTCTTACTCATTTTTCAGATCTCAGCTTAAGTGTTACTTTCTTACATACGGCCAGCAAATATTTGTTAAATGAATGATGGCCTTATTAAGTAGTTATTGATTGCTGTAATTAGGTACCAGGCAGCATACTAGGGCCTGGGGTTACAAAAATTGATACGAAATATTTTCTGCCATCAGGAACTCATTGCATGTTTGGGGATTGCACTCATGTAGGGAGATAATTAAAGCATAATATAAATGGTACAAAGGAGGGATGCACCCCTGCTGGTTGAATGATGCCCAGGGGAGCCCTGCTATTATTCTCATGGAGCACGGTTGCAGGAAGGTATACACCCTTTTTTCAATATAATCTACTTTCTACCTGTTAGCTCTATGAATTCGACCATATCACTTTATTACCTGTTACAAAGAAGAAAATCGACTATTTTACAACATTGCTGGAAAATACCTTTCATGGAAAAAAAATTAACAAAACATGTTGATGGGCTATTTGCAATTGACACGATAGGCCGCAGAGCATCGGTAAGAAGGCCAGATTGAATTGCTTTACATGGAAAAATGAAAGGGAGGTAGCTCTGGTGGATCAGCTGGACGAGGCAGAGCAAGAGTCCCAGAGAGAGGAAGATATGTCGGGAGATTTGGTGATGCTCTGGAAGAAGAGGGGGTTGAACCACATACCAGGTCCTGGGCATAAGGATACACACACACACACACACACACACACACACACACACACAGGGCTAGGAATAGATTCCCTTTGGTTAAATTTCTGTTGAACACAGAGGTATCTGTTACTTAGTTTTATATTGTTGTGTTCTCATATAAATCCTTCCTAAATAAGAATCCTTCTCTCACGATTCCTTATACCCGTGAGTGTATTCAAGAGAAATTGGTACAGGCTACCGGAAGTGGCCTGACACATATTCTTGGCTCTAGAAAGAGAATGAAAGCATAGGGCCCTAATCATCCTTCTCTGCCCTTGCGTCCTCATACTGTACCCTCTTGGCAAGACTATATGACTCGCACTTTCATGACATGTGTAAAGTCCTTTAAATTCCCTGGCGTGCCACCTTAGAGTAGAACCAGAGGTAAGCTATGTAGAAATGAAAGGCTAACAGTCCTAGCATTTGGGTGATCTCTGTATCAGATCAGCTGGTCTAGCAGGTCCTCGAGCTCTCTAGGGCCCAGCGTCTGGCGAGACTCCCAACTGGGAATCTCAGAATTCCTCATATAGCGAGCCACTGACACGTGTGGTTAATATGATAACATATCTCAGGGTCTATGAACCTTGAGATGGGTGATCTATACATATTTTAGAATATAGAACTGAGAGGCTGAATCACCTGACACTAGAGACGTCATTTCCCCCAACAACAATGTGCTTTTTCTGCTTCTGCATCTATGCCTGTTGACATTCTATTTGATTGTTTCAGATAAATCTAGTCCTCCTCAAAAGACTGTAATTCCCATGTGAAAAGAGACTATGTCATATACTTAACTTCCATCTCTGGTGGCAGATAGACACAACATATCTTCTTTAAAGCAAAAAACAATGCATGGAAAGAAAATTAATGCACAGAAATCTCTTGCATTCCTATACTCTAATGATGAAATATCTGAAAGTGAAATTAAGAAAACACTCCCATTTACCATTGCAAAAAAATAATAAAATACTGAGGAATAAACCTACCTAAGGAGACAAAAAACCTGTATGCAGAAAATTATAAGACATTGATGAAAGAAATTAAAGATGATACAAACAGATGGAGATATATACCATGTTCTTGGATTGGAAGAATCAACATTGTGAAAATGACTCTACTACCCAAAGCAATCTACAGATTCAATGCAATCCCTATCAAACTATCACTGACATTTTTCACAGAACTAGAACAAAAAATTTCACAATTTGTATGAAAACACAAAAGACCCAGAATAGTCAAAGCAACCTTGAGAACGAAAAACGGAGCTGGAGGAATCAGGCTCCCTGACTTCAGACTATACTACAAAGCTACAGTAATCAAGAGAGTATGGTACTGGCACAACAACAGAAGCATAGATCAACGGAACAGGATACAAAGTCCAGAGATAAACCCACGCACTTATGGTCACCTTATCTTTGATAAAGGAGGCAAGAATATACAATGGAGAAAAGACAGCCTCTTGAATAAGTGGTGCTGGGCAAACTGGACAGCTACATGTAAAAGAATGAAATTAGAACACTCCCTAACACCATACACAAAAATAAACCCAAAATGGATTAAAGACCTAAATGTAAGGCCAGACACTATCAAACTCTTAGAGGAAAACATAGGCAGAACACTATGACATAAATCACAGCAAGATCCTTTTTGACCCACCTCTTAGAGAAATGGAAATAAAAACAAAAATAAACAAATGGGACCTAATGAAACTTCAAAGCTTTTGCACAGCAAAGGAAACCATAAACAAGATGAAAAGACAACCCTCAGAATGGGAGAAAATATTTGCAAATGAAGCAACTGACAAAGGATTAATCTCCAAATTTACAAGCAGCTCAATATCAAAAAAACAAACAACCCAATCCAAAAATGGGCAGAAGACCTAAATAGACATTTCTTCAAAGAAGATATACAGATTGCCAACAAACACATGAAAGAATGCTCAACATCATTAATCATTAGAGAAATGCAAATCAAAACTACAATGAGATATCATCTCACACCGGTCAGAATGGCCATCATCAAAAAATCTACAAACAATAAATGCTGGAGAGGGTGCGGAGAAAAGGGAACGCTCTTGCACTATTGGTGGGAATGTAAATTGATACAGCCACTATGGAGAACAGTATGGAGGTTCCTTAAAAAACTAAAAACAGAACTACCATATGACCTAGCAATCCCACTACTGGGCATATACCCTGAGAAAACCATAATTCAAAAAGAGTCATGTACCACAATGTTCATTGCAGCTCTATTTACAATAGCCAGAACATGGAAGCAACCTAAGTGTCCATCAACAGATGAATGGATAAAGAAGATGTGGCACATATATACAATGGAATATTACTCAGCCATAAAAAGAAACGAAATTGAGTTATTTGTAGTGAGGTGGATGGATCTAGAATCTGTCATACAGAGTGAAGTAAGTTAGAAAGAGAAAAACAAATACTGTATGCTAACACATATATATGGAATGTAAAAAACAAACAAAAGAAATGGTCATGAAGAACCTCGGGGCAAGATGGGAATAAAGATGCAGACCTAGTAGAGAATGGACTTGAGGATATGGGGAGGGGGAAGGGTAAGCTGGGGTAAAGTGAGAGAGTGGCATGGATATATGTACGCTACCGAATGTAAAATAGATAGTTAGTAGGAAGCAGCTGCATAGCATAGGGAGATCAGCTTGGTGCTTTGTGACCACCTAGAGGGGTGGGATAGGGAGGGTGGGAGGGAGGGAGATGCAAGAGGGAAGACATATGGGGATATATGTATATGTATAACTGATTCTCTTTGTTATAAAGCAGAAACTAACACACCATTGTAAAGCAATTATACTCCAATAAAGATGTTATGAAAACAAAACAAAACAATGCACATGGAATTGCCATATATGACGAGCATAGTACTGAACTAGTCTGTTTCATTTCAGGTTAGAAAGAGATTTTCAGGTAATTTGTTGATTCGTTCATATTACTAAAACAAATGCTGAAAATGCAGACATATCACAGCTCTTATTTAAAGCCAAAATTGTCTATATTCCTATGGAAGTCCAGTTGTGACAGTAGATTATTCCTTTAGAGCTGTTCTAATACTGTATCTGCTACCCACATGTGGTTATGGTTACTTAAATTTAAATCAGTTAAAATTAAATAAAATCTAAAATCCAGTTTTCAGTCATACTCGCTACATTTCAAGTTCTCAGTAACTACATATGGCTGGTGGCTCCCGTGTTGGATGGTGCAAATATAGAGTATTTCCTTCATCACAGAAAGTGCTATGGGAGAGTCTTGATCCAAATATCATAGAGAACAGAGAATGAGAATAAGTAAACAACTTTCATTTTTCCAGCTAAATAAAGAGTTTTGGGCTACTGGATCTATAGTTATCAACACGGATGCAATTTTTATATCTTTTGATCAACTCCCATGTCTAGTTAGATTCTGGAGGAACACATGTACTTACTGGTCTCTAACTGGGACTGATCACAGCAGGAATTTTAGGAAACCCAGAATTTCCTATAATGTTGAAATACAATTTATATAACAGGTCAGAAAGTGTTACAGACGTATCTGTAAGGCAAAAACAATTTCAACATGATATGCTGTTCAGTTTCACAATAAGGGAAGCCCATCTATGAGGTGACTTTAGCTGATTATGAGAACTGAGAGGCAGCAACCTGAGGTGTTACTTGGATTAATCTTACTCCAGTTTTGGCAAACAGAGGTGGGATTTTAAACGTTCTAATCTGTTGGTTGTACTGGTAGCAGAACTAAATGGAATATCATAGAACTGGCAAGATCTGCTAAAAGATACGGTCTACAGACGTTTAGTTCAGTTTAAAGAATTGTTATGGATCATTGAGAAGACTTTTTTCTCTCTTCTACTTGAGTAATAGGTCGATGTGACCTTTGTTGCCTTAGACTATCTGTACATCAAACGCCAGCTACAGATGTCAAGTTTCTGCTCTTAGACCTTTGAATTCACTTGAATCTCCTCCCTTACAAAACTTTTCCCACCTTAATTCTGCTTTAGGGTTCAGAAAGTCTATAGACATTAGGAATCAAGATTATGATCACTTTCTCCATTTTCTTGAAGACTCCTGAATTTAATATCCACTAAAACCTAGGTCAAATCTGAAATATAGTTCTAATTATTTCCACCTTTAAAAAGCCAACTTGAAAATGAGTACCTGCTTTGTGCAAGGTATGTTTTTGGTTGCTGAGGACAGGAATGCTGCACAAGAAACAGTTTGTGCCTTCAAGAAATTGACACTATACTTGGAGAACATACTAATAAAGCATAATGAACTCCTCATGACATTATATGATAAGGGGCAAAATGAACATAAAAGTGGGGGAACTTTTTCCACGTGACAGACTTGCGGTTTTGAGATTCTGTGTCTGCCACCAACCAGCTAGTTTGCAATCAGTAAATTGCAGCCACTCTGGATTTCACTTACCTGGTGTTTAACTAAGAGTTGGAAAAGATCATCTTAAATTGTATATAAGATTTGCACTTCCTCAGAATTCCTTAATAGTTGGAACTAATAGGCTCATATTTAGATCACAAGTTTGTCTTCAATTTGATCTCATCCTTAACCAAAGTACTTCTTGGCTTAGAACCCAAAATGCTCTCTAAGTAAGGATTTAAATGGCTGTCATTTATTTTAAATGACTATGTATAAGACACTTTCTATTAAAATCGTCAACAAATACTTAATAATATTAAAAAAATTATTCATATTCACCTTACAAAAAGGAAATTGATTTTACAAAAGATTGATGACTTGTCCAAGTTTAAGAGCTAATAAGAGAGCAGCTGGGATTTGGACAAGATGCTACGTGATAGCAGGTTTCCTTTCCTTCTGTGCCTTTAAATTCAATCTCATCTACAAGTTTTTCTATAGGAAGCAGAAATTAGAAGAAAAATTATACAGGACAAATTTATTTCATTACAGAGACATTACATTCAAGGGTCCAGGATTTTATTTTCCATTTGGGCAGATTAAACACGTTCACAGGCTTACGTTAAAGGAATCTGGGCTCTGGAAATTATACAAAGTTGATGCGGGATTTAAAGAGTTGTAGTTATTAAAATTTTTGGTTTTCTAGTTTAAAATAAGTCAGTCAACTGTGAAGATTTTAATAATTTCTAAGAAAGGATTTGTTATAGATATGTTGAAAATGGGGAGAAGAGTTTTCCATTCACTACAAGCCTTTCTTCTTCATTTCTCTTTATATGAAGATATTTTGTCATTTAATAGGCTCCTCTATGATTCACTGAATATTTTGTAAATATTTATGGAAAAATATACTGTAAGCACTGTTGTCTGGAGATGGGCAAGGGGGTAGGAGAGGCAAGAAAGCAGGCAGGTGTGTACTCAAGAGAATCCAAGCAACCCTCACCTTCTGTGAAGATGCCACGCCACGCACAGGGAAATGTCAAATCTATACAGAACAGCAAGGTCAACCGGAGAATTCTTCCACATCATTTAGCAGTTGAGATGCTACCCTTTCAACAACAAATAGCCTCTCGTTGTAAGGTGGAGAGGTTTTTATGGTAGAATACAGAATGCACAGTAGTATACTCTCTGTCTGTGTGTGCATGTGTATTTTTTCTTTTTTCATAATGGGTAGAACAATGTTATGCACTACTTGTCATGAGAATTCTGATGTCAATTTGGTTGATGTTGGAATTTTAATAATTCTTTGTTAATACTCACATCCTACTAATAACTCTCCAAAATTAAAAATTAAAATGACACATTAAATAGCATGTGGATGGCCACTTTTATCATTTTAAGTCAGCATTTTAATACATTTAATAATATATTAATAATACAGAGAATATTAGTTCTGCTACTTAAACGATGTCATTTCAAAAGGCCAAAGTGTTATATTCAAAATCACTGAAGGACATTTGCTAAAGATTGAGAAAAGTGCTATATGCACAAACATACATTTTGTATTTATGTTTCCTTCTCTTTTTCTTTCCAGCTCTCACTTCTCCCTCTTTATATCTTTCTTTGTCAACGGTTACTGTAATTCTTAGTCAATTTACACATCCTGACTCTATTAAGTCAAAATGATCATACAAATATTTTGAGAAATAGAAACTGTGATTTGATGAGTAGTTCTCATAGTGAATTTATGACATTGATTTATCGAACATAAGGTAGTCTTTTCAAATAGGCCTGTTTTTAATTCCAAATAAAAGTTAATTATTACATTTTTTTTTGGCCTTCCTTTCCTGATCCCTATGAATATTTCCTACTTCACTGGGCTCAATATAACCTTTCGCAGTTCCATTGAGCTTGCAACAGTCCTTTTCATTTTCCTGAAAAACTGAGATTTTTACTGGCTCCTTATCATCAACTAAGTGTCAGTAAAATTGCCATGTTAGTAAAGGGGGCCAACTGTGTCCCATCCCTGTGGCTGCATAATTAGCCTCTAGAGTAAACTGCTGAGCAATTAGTTATTTCTTACAAGCTTTCTACATATTGAATAGATAAAATAGGGACTCATTCTCTCAAAAATATTTCAATAGAATACACTGCATGCAAGGAAGAATGTTCAGGACCAACACCCACCTACTGATTGAATTCTAACACGAATGAATACATACATGTTACTTTTAATATACTACAAGAGGAGAGATCGGACTAAGTACTAAAACAAGATCTGTTATGGTTCTGCCTCTAGCTCCTCATGGGGTGGTCTCAGGACATCCCACTTTATCTCTTTCAGGGAGCTCAGGATCTGCAAACTTAGGGGCTGAATGAGGTAATACCCAAGAAGCCTGCCCCCTAAGCATTGTCTGGGTCCATGACTCCTGTTTTCTGCTCTTCCTTAATGCCCATCATTTCAGAGAACCTCTTCTCTAAATAGTGGAAGTTATATTTTGATATGAAGGTAGCCCCTTTTACAAAACAATTATTCCTCTGTATGAGCATTAAGACCTCATTTTTGATGTTAATTAACGTTGAAGGCACGTTTTCTTATGAGGTTAAAAACAGATGTTGGAGGCTTCCCTTGTGGCGCAGTGGTTGGGAGTCCGCCTGCCGATGCAGGGGACGCGGGTTTGTACCCCGGTCCGGGAAGATCCCACATGCCGCGGAGCGGCTGGGCCCGTGAGCCATGGCCGCTGGGCCTGTGCGTCTGGAGCCTGTGCTCTGCAAGGGGAGAGGCCACAACAGTGAGAGGCCCGTGTACCGCAAAAAAAAAAAAAAACCATGTTGGATAATAAAATTCATCTCAGGGCTGAGAATATAAGAAGTAAATGAACAGCTACTAAATAATCCTATGTGCTACCAAAGAGAGCAAGGAATCATGAACAAAAGCAATAATAATAATAACAGCTAATATTTATGAGTGCTTACCTTAGGCCACACATTTTGTTAAGCCCTTTATACTCATCTCATTTAATCCCCATGGCAAATCTATGGAATAAGCATTATTACTCCCATGTTGAGGTGGCAGAAATGGGGATTTGGAAATCTTAAGCAACCATCACGAACCACCCATTAAATAAACACCGAATTTACTTTAGATTTAAATCCACAGAGTCATCTCCTTACATTGTTTTACATTGCATTGTATTATATTCAAAAAGGATAATGTTACACTTCAAAATACAGTTAACACAAATAATCTTTATACATGCATATTGTTTTCAAAACTAAAAAGTGATGTTGTGAAGCAATTTTTTTCAAATGAATTCCAAATATGTTGATGATATATGAAATCACCCATGGCTCTATGCAATATTACAGATTGATGAAAACACAACTTATTTAATTTGAAAATTGATGTTGTAGAGTTTGAAGTAGAAGAAAAGGTGTGATTTTGCTTAAGATAACCTTTCATCCTTTCTGATCTAAATAACATGCTTTTTATTTTTTATACTGTTTTCTTGTTATAAACAGTATATTTATTCTTCAAATTATTACAAATCTAAGCATTCTATATGATATTCAGAGATAAATTTTGAAATATAAATCACAATAGTATAGAGATATTACCCTGCTTCTTTTCAGATATCACTTAAAATATAACCTTTAGGTACTTCTAATGGTATTACTAATTTCATACATATCATAAAGAAGTTTTTGAATAATTAGCATCTGAATGTAAAATAAACTGGTTTATTCAGCAAGCTTTATATCTTCCTTTGAATACAGTAACGGGTTGCTCTTTTGGAGTAAGGATTGTTAGGTGGACCATCTAACAGGTTCCCAACTGGTTCAAGTGCCCAGGACTGCTGGAGAAGCAACAGTCACTGAGCTTTGGGAGAGGAGGGGGTGTGGTCGGGCTGGGGGCTTGTGGGTCTCACGCTCAGTCTCTGTGGACAGACAAGTGAGTATACACAACGACACGGAGGAAGAACCCAAAACGGAAAGACAGCAAGATCAACTACGAGTAAATTTCACCAACGAACATCAAGATGGGAGCTTGAAAGTAAAATTGTTGATAAAGTGATGAGGATTTTCATACACATCTGAATGTGTAGAGATTCAAATTTTGCATACATTTGAAAACCATCGTCTGGTTATAGTAATTTTCAACTTTTAGTAACAGAGTTAAGGATATTAGTAATGCAGAGAAATATGTAAACAAAAGTGAAAGTTATCCGTAACACCACATCTCAGATATAAATACGGTTAATATTTGAAGTATTTTCATACTTTGTTTCAACCAACTGGCAAGTTGAAGAGATGCTGCTTTTTTATTTTTTGGCCATGCCTTATTTTTGTTTTAATTGAAATATAGTTGATCTACAATATCATGTTAGTTTCAAGTATACAGCACAGCAATTCAATTATACATATATAAATATATCCATATATACTACCTTCATACTATCTTCCCTTATATTTTTTTAACATCTTTATTGGAGTATAATTGCTTTACACTGTTGTGTTACTTTCTGCTGTATAACAAGGTGAATCAGCTACATGTATACATAGATCCCAATAGCCCCTCCCTCTTGTGACTTCCTACCATCCTCCTTATCCACCCCTCCAGGTGGTCACAAAGCACCGAGCTGATCTCCCTGTGCTATGCGGCTGCTTCCCACTAGCTATCTATTTAACATTTGGTAGTGTATATATGTCCATGCCACTCTCTCACTTCATCCCAGCTTACGCTTCCCCCTCCCTGTGTCCTCAAGTCCATTCTCTAGGTCTGCGTCTTTATTCCTGTCCTACCCTTAGGTTCTTCAGAACCATTTTTTTTTTTAGATTCCGTATATATGTGTTAGGATACGCTATTTGTTTTTCTCTTTCTGACTTACTTCACTCTGTATGACAAACTCTAGGTCCATCCATCTCAATACAAATAACTCAATTTCGTTTCCTTTTATGGCAGAGTAATATTCCATTGTATACATGTGCCACATCTTCTTTATCCATTCATGTGTTGATGGACACTTAGGTTGCTTCCATGTCCTGGTTATTGTAAATAGAGCTGCAATGAACATTGTGGTACATAACTCTTTTTGAATTATGGTTTTCTCAGAGTATATGCCCAGTAGTGGGATTCCTGGGTTGGATGGTAGTTCTATTTTTAGTTTTTTAAGGAACCTCCATACTGTTCTCCATAGTGGCTGTATCAATTTACATTCCCACCAAAAGTACAAGAGGGTTGCCTTTTCTCCACACCCTCTCCAGCATTTATTGTTTGTAGATATTTGATGATGGCCATTCTGACCGGTGTGAGGTGATACTTCATTGTAGTTTTGATTTGCATTTCTCTAATGATTAGTGATGTTGAGCATCCTTTCATACGTTTGTTGGCCATCGGTATATCTTCTTTGGAGAAACGTCTATTTAGGTCTTCTGCCCATTTTGGGGTTGGGCTGTTTGTTTTTTTGATATTGAGATGCATGAGCTGCTTGTATGTTTTGGAGATTAATCCTTTGTCAGTTGCTTCGTTTGCAAATATTTTCTCCCATTCTGAGGGTTGTCTTTTCATCTTGTTTATGGTTTCCTTTGCGTGCAAAAGCTTTAAGGTTTCATTAGGTCCCATTTCTTTATTTTTTTATTTCCATTTCTCTAGGAGGTGGGTTTTATTGATCATTTTTATTGATAGTTTTATTGATCGTTGCTGTTGTTTCCTTCATTTATTTTTCATTAATTTATGATTTGATCTTTATGATTTCTTTCCTTTTGCTAAGTTTGGGGGTTTTGTTTGGGTTTTTTTGTTCTTCATTCTAATTGCTTTAGGTGTAAGGTTAGGTTTTTTATTTGAGATGTTTCTTGTTTCCTGAGGTAGGGTTGTATAGCTATAAACTTCCCTCTTAGAACTGCTTTTGCTGCATCCCATAGGTTTTGGGTTTAGGTTTTGTTTTCATTGTCATTTGTTTCTGGGTAGTTTTTGATTTCCTCTTTGATTTCTTCAGTGATCTCTTGGTTATTAAGAAATGTATTGTTTACCCTCCATATGTTTGTATCTTTTACAGATTTTTTTCTTGTAATTGATATGTAGTCTCATAGAGTTGAGGTCGGAAAAGATACTTGATACGATTTCAATATTCTTAAATTTACCAAGGCTTGATTTGTGACCAAAGATATGATCTATCTTTGAGAATGTTCCATGAGCACTTGAGGAGAAAGCGTATTCTGTTGTTTTTGGATGGAATATCCTATAAATATCAATTATGTCCATCTTGTTTACTGTATCATTGAAAGCTTGTGTTTCCTTATTTATTTTCATTTTGGATGATCTGTCCATTGGTGAAAGTGGGGTGTTAAATTCTCCTACTATGATTGTGTTACTGTTGATTTCCCCTTTTATGGCTGTTAGCATTTGCCTTATGTATTGAGGTGCTCCTATGTTGGGTGCATCAATATTTACAATTGTTATATCTTCTTCTTGGATTGATCCCTTGATCATTATGTCTTTCTTTGTCTCTTGTAATAGTCTTTATTTTAAAGTCTATTTTGTCTGACATGAGAATGGCTACTCCAGCTTTCTTTTGATTTCTTTTTGCATGGAATATCTTTTTCCATCCCCTCACTTTCACTCTGTATGTGTCCCTAGGTTTGAAGTGGGTCTCTTGTAGACAGCATATATATATATATATTTGTATCCATTCAGCCAGTCTGTGTATTTTGGTGGGAGCATTTAATCCATTTACATTTAAGGTAATTATTGATACGTATGTTCCTATTACCATTTTGTTAATTGTTTTGGGTTTGTTTTTGTAGGTCTTTTCCTTCCCTTGTGTTGCCTGCCTAGAGAAGTTCCGTTAGCATTTGTTATAAAGGTGATTTGGTAGTGCTGAATGAAGTCTTAGATTTTGCTTGACTGTAAAGGTTTTAATTTCTGTGTCAAATCTGAATGAGATCCTTGCTGGCTAGAATAATCTTGGTGGTAGTTCTTTCCCTTTCATCATTTTAAGTATGTCCTGGCACTCCCTTCTGGCTTGCAGAGTTTCTGCTGAAAGATCAGCTGTTAACCTTATGGGGAGTCCCTTGTATGTTATTTGTTGTTTTTCCCTTGCTGCTTTTAATAATTTTTCTTTGTATTTAATTTTTGATAGTTTGATTAATATGTGTCTTGATGTGTTTCTCCTTGGATTTATCCTGTACGGGACTCTCTGTGCTTCCTGGACTTGATTAACTATTTCCTTTCCCATATTAGGGAAGTTTACAACTATAATCTCTTCAAATATTTTCTCTGTCCCTTTTTTTTCTCTTCTTCTTCTGGGACCCCTATAATTCAAATGTTGGTGCATATAATGTTGTCCCAGAGATCTCTGAGACTGTCCTCACTTCTTTTCATTCTTTTTTCTTTATTCTGCTCTATGGTAGTTATTTCCATTATTTTATCTTCCAGGTTACTTATCCGTTCTTCCACCTCAGTTATTCTGCTGTTGATTCCTTCTAGAGAATTTTAAATTTCATTTATTGTGTTGTTCATCATTGTTTGTTTGCTCTTTAGTTCTTCTAGGTCCTTGTTAAATGTTTCTTGTATTTTTTTCCATTTTATTTCCATGATTTTGGATCATCTTTACTATCATTACTCTGAATTCTTTTTCAGGAAGACTGCCTATTTCCTCTGCATTTGTTTGGTCCAGTGGGTTTTTACCTTGCTCCTTCATCTGCTGTGTATTTCTCTGTCTTCTTATTTTGCTTAACTTACTGTGTTGGGATCTCCTTTTCACAGGCTGCAGGTTCATAGTTCCCATTGTTTTTGATGTCTGCCCCCAGTGGGTAAGGTTGGTTCAGTGGGTTGTGTAGGCTTCCTGGTGGAGGGGACTGGTGCCTGTGTTCTGGTGGATGAGGCTGGATCTTGTCTTTCTGGTGGGCAGGACCATGTCCAGTGGTGTGTTTTGGGGTGGCTGTGAACTTATTATGATTTTAGGCAGCCTCTCTGCTAATGAATGGGGTTGTGTTCCTGTCTTGCTAGTTGTTTGGCATGGAGTGTCCATCACTGGAGCTTGCTGGTCATTTAGTGGAGCTGGGTCTTAGTGCTGAGATGGAGATCTCTGGGAGAGCTCTTGCCAATTGATATTACCTGGGGCTGGAGGGTCTCTGGTGGTCCAATGTCCTGAACTTGTCTCTCCCACCTCAGAGACTCAGGCCTGACACCTGGCTGGAACACCAAGACACTGTCAGGCATACGGCCAGGTACCTGGGTAGTTTCTTGACTTTTGGGAAGTCTGCGGTCTTCTGCCAGTGTTCAATAGGTGTTCTGCAGGAGTTATTCCACATGTAGATGTATTTTTGGTCTATTTGTGGGGAGGAAGGTGATCTACACGTCTTACTTGTCTGACATCTTGAAGGTCCTCTGAGATGCTGCTTTGTATAAACTATTTTATAGTCTGCTTTTCTTTCTTTTTTTCTTTTTAATGGGTGTTTTTTTTTAATTTTTAAAAAATATTTTTTATTTAGTGTGCTTTTCTTTAATACTATTTCATGACCATTTTTTGTTGTCAGTAAAAATTCTTTAAATTTTTTGTAATGACTGTACAACATAGTCAACCATTCTCTTTGTTACAACTTTCAAATGACTAATTTTAGGAAAAATTTTATTTTGGGTGTATTGTGCTTTACTCAGACACAGAGAAATCTAATTTTTCTTTTCCAATTTTTCTTTTGGATGCATTTGGGAATAGGCAATCAATAAACAAACAAATGAACAAATACTTCTTTATCCCAGTTTTTACCCTTAATGGTTGAATGGGTAAACAAAAACTTATTTAATTCCTAGGTTTCTCACTGGTAAAATGGAGACAATAATAGTTCCTAATTTGTAGCAGTACAAATACAGCACTTAGCACAATATCTGACAAACTGTCAATGCTCAGTCAATGCTGGATCCTCTCATGTAAATCATGATAATAATATTTGTTATTACTACTATCCTCAGTATCCTCTGTTATGCTCTGGCTTTAAGCTGTTTAGGAGGTAACATGCTTTGGTGGAAAGATTAAAATTTAGATGGACAATGTTGGATATGTGGGTAAATTACTTCATTTTTTCAAATGTTGGTATTCTCATTTGCAAAGTGGGGATAACACCACCTATTTTGCAGGATTATGAGGACATTATTGAATAGGCCATAAACACTTAATATTACTCAGCCATAAAAAGGAATGAAATTGAGTTATTTTTAATGAGGTGGATGGACCTAGAGTCTCTCATACAGAGTGAAGTCAGAAAGAGAAAAACAAATACTGGACGCTAACGCATATATATGGACTCTAAGAAAACGGTACTGATGAACCTAGTGGTAGGGCAGGAATAAAGATGCAGATGTACAGAAGAGACTTGAGGACACAGTGGGGGAAGGGACGGGGAAGCTGGGACGAAGTGAGAGAGTAGCACTGACGTATATACACTAGCAAATGTAAAATAGATAGCTAGTGGGAAGCTGCTGCATAGCAAGGAGGTCAGTTCGACGCTTTGTGATGACCTAGAGGGGTGTGATAGGGAGGGTGGGAGGGAGGCTCAAGAGGAAGGGGATATGGGG
The DNA here is from genome assembly GCF_964270905.1 of Leucopleurus acutus. Lineage (NCBI taxonomy): Eukaryota > Metazoa > Chordata > Mammalia > Artiodactyla > Delphinidae > Leucopleurus > Leucopleurus acutus. The sequence goes on along the minus strand of NC_139144.1, from coordinate 100,288,375 downwards.
ATATATATATACATGTAGCAGATTCACTTTGTTGTACAGCAGAAACTAACACAAGATTGTAAAGCAATTATACTCCAATAAAGATGTAAAAAAAAAACCCACTTAATAAATAGTAGTTATTTCTCAGCTTCTGGATCCAATATTTCCTAGCAGATATATTTCTGATTCAAACTAGTGAGAATTAATCTAAACAAATGATAGTTTAGTTAACCAATCACCCTCTTTTTCCTTAACTGAAAGGCAAGCATGGGGGAAGGAGGGGTGGGGAAGGAATGGATTGGGAGTTTGGGGTTAGCAGATGTAAACCATTATATATAGAATGGATATAAAAAACAAGGTCCTACTATATAGCATGGGAAACTATATTCAATATCCTGTGATAAACCATAATGGAAAAGAATTTTTAAAAGAATGTATGTATACATAAGTAAAACTGAATCACTTTGCTGTACAGCAGAAATTAACACAGCATTATAAATCAACTATACTTCAATTTAAAAAATATCAATTTTCTAAAAAAAAGCAATCAAGGAAATAGTGATATACTTAATTTTGAAATGTGGCCCCAGTATATTACGGGAAATAAGATCACAACCAACAACATTCCTATTCTTTACTTCCACCCCCAAAAAAGGTATCAAATTTCCTCTTACCAAAAAAAAAAAAAAAAAATCAATTTTGTGGTCAATATTATTATGAAATAATTAGCTAAACCATATTGAAGCTGCCTGGAACTCTCCAGATAGCTCGGATTTGATCAGTTCAATTTATAGCAATATAAAATCAGCCAAACCAATTTAATGACATCACCCACTAAAGAAACTGTTTGAACCTCTATATAGAGCATGGTTCTTTCTACATATTATGCCCCACTATGTACATCTCTGAATCAACATGATTAAGATGATACAGGGATTCTACTCTCAAAATCCAAAAAGCATTCACTTGTATCTCATCATTCCATTTCTTACGACAGGCCTATGAGGTAGGGAAGGAGAAGGTGGCATAGCATTTCATATGGATTGGAAAGATCTGACACAGATTACTGAACATATTCACTGAGTCACGTGGTGTTATGTGGTCAATGGAAGTATTATTAAAAATGCAAAACCAGGCCTTCCTTCTTTCCTTAATCAGTAGGCATGCAGCCCTTTGAAAAGGAAGTTGAGAAGTAGGACAAAACTTCATTTTACTTATGTATTTATTTCCTCTCTTTCAGAGAAAATCAGCCTCTACACTATACATTAAAGGTCAGTGTTTCTCAAATCTGAATGGAGTATGTGAGAACAATATGAATTTGTAGACTATTAGCAATGCATATTCTATAATATTTCTATGGTTTTTAACTGTCTACTGGAAAAAGTAAAATATAAAGGAACAATCATACAAATAATACTTGGCTCAAACTAGGTAAAGGATGCAGTCAAACTTAAATTCACATTAAAGAAAATGTAAAAATAGCCAAAAAAAGAATATAGCTTCAAACTGATCCTAGCTGAAAAGACTATATAACTAATGACAAAGTAATGATAATCTATTAATCAAAATAAAACAGCTTGTATTTTAGAAAATTAGAAGAAATTTTGCATGATTCTCGACAAAGAGCACAGATAAAAGACATGAGAATTCAAGGGGTCACTTTTCCTTTCAATACTCATGCCAATAAGGTGATATAGTAGTGTTTCCATCTACAGTGCACACATAGGAGATTTATCTATATAAGTACAGTATAATACCATGACTATCACCCTTATCAATATTAAGTCTAAGAAAATCTCAGCATGCAGGATATACTTTCTGCACATAGCAGGCACTAAAATACAGATGAAATAAAAATTAAACTGATTCTAACAGTGTGTCTATTTCCTTTATTTCAAAGTGACTAACAACGTAACAAACCAATCACCAGGTGACTAGCACCACCTATGCAAGCAGTTCTCACCGGGGGGCAATTTTGCATCCCCGCCTTCCCCCCAGGAGACATTTCCTAATGTCTGGTGTCAATTTTGGTTGTCAAAACTGGAGGAGGCATGAGGTACAACCAGCATCTAAGGGATGCTGCTTAAGATTCTACAATGAGCAGGGCATTCTCTTCCCCACCATGTCTAACAATAAATTCTCTGGTCAAAAACATCAAAAGTGTCAAGGAGAGACTTTGACCTATACTGATATTCACCGTGAGCAAAGTATAAAATACGATTTGTTTTAAAGCATTTATTTATTCTTTTATTTTAGAAGGAAGTTACAAAACTAAGAAAAAAATAAGAATAAAGAATGAATGAATGCCGCAAATTATAAAAGCAGGAGGTGATGAGGTGATCTAGAGTGACTGTGGAAGGTCATGTGAGAGATGGAGGAGATTCTACCATTATGCTGAGCGGTTTTGAGCCAAGTCCAGAATGAGTCTACATTGTTGGCTGACAAAGGAGGAAACACAATGCATTCTTCAGTCATCTTATGACCTTGAATTAAGAGGACTTCCCTTGTAGCATGGTTTTAAATGAATTTGTGTTATGTTTTACCTTAAACATGGTTGAAGAAAGCTCCTTTGAAGAAGGAATTGAAACCCCTTGTTCTGCTCTACCCCTCAGACATGCTTCTGGACCTCTCACTGGGTTGTGTTGTAATAATTACTGAATTTGCTTTTTGACTGCTGACTCTAGTATTAGTAAATATACTTTATTTTGGGTCAACTGAAAGCATCCTGGTAATAAATGGATACAACTTTACTCTAAATTTGGAGTAGAGGTTAATCAGAGGGGTCATTAAACCAATTGTGCTCAGAGTCAAACACTTAAGAGAGTGAGTTTAATCATATTTTCACCTAATCCTTTGCAACATAGGAAAACCTTGTAAAAATGATTTGAGGGAAAGACTCATCTTTTCTATATAAGCACCATGCCATAGGAAAGAGGATTCCCTTCCCAAATATTAAAACATTTACATGTCTAAGTAAGTGTAAGGAGATACTTGCAATTCTCTAGATTCATTGTGTACAATACACAAATATGGCTGATAGAGCAAGTTTAAAATAGCACAAACCCCTCAATATACACAACCTGACAAACAGTAGGCTGACTGCAGAGGAGGAAGAATGTTGCATGTGGTTTTGCATGTTGTTGATACGACCAATGCTAGTAATTAATACAATCCATGTGGTGATATTTGGATCACATGGTGAAATCACATTTACACAGATAAAGGTCTTATCCAGAGCCTAATTTTACCAATAATTTCAGGAAATAAGCAATCAAGAGACTTTGGTTTAAGGCCCAAAATTAAGGCCCAATATTACGCGTACACTGACATCTAAGAAAAACCAGGAGGGTCTAAAATAACCTACCACCAAGTTCCCCTCACACCCTGCTCCCATGGATCAGGTCCCCTAGCCAAAACTCCTCCCTTATCTCAGGGGTCAGGCAGAGTTCCTGCTTATTCCTGAGTGTTTAAGTTATGAAACATCTCCATTCAACACCTCAGTGATTACCTAGCTTGTGAGTTATTTTCCGGGGAGCTGTGAACATAAATCTAGAGAGGGAAAGCAACCTAAAACAGGGATATCTTGCTCAAAACATTCCATAGATAAGGACTTTTCTCCTAGAAGAGATAATTATTTGGGGGTGCTTGGGGGTACAGTTATTGGAATGTCTAAAGAAATTGGTCCAGATCAATTGCCTTCTTTCTCCCCTAAGATCATTCTCCCAGTAACTGGGAGTGAAGTGGAACATAGGACAGCTTCTTCAACTCCTCCCAGCTCACCAAAACAAACATGAAAGGCTGAAAAGACTAATATGACACTGTCTGGAGCATAAGAAAATACTACATATGTGCTCCATCCAGAATAGGAGTATAAAAAAGAAAACTGTGATAATTCTCTTCAAGTCTTGGTAAGAAGGATCTGACACTAGTCTAATAGGAATAAAATGATCAAATGTTTTAAAATGACTGATTTCTAATTTTTTTTTTTTTTTTTTGTGGTACGCGGGCCTCTCACTGTTGTGGCCTCTCCCGTTGCGGAGCACAGGCTCCGGACACGCAGGCTCAGCGGCCATGGCTCACGGGCCCAGCCGCTCCGCGGCATGTGGGATCTTCCCGGACCAGGGCACGAACCCATGTCCCCTGCATCGGCAGGCGGACTCTCAACCACTGCACCACCAGGGAAGCCCTGATTTCTTAATTTTTAAGTGATATATATCCAAGTAATCTGGGTTGCTGGAAATTTAGAAGTCAGCATACTAGATGATTATTTTATTAGATTGTTACTTTTAATTCATGAGGGTGATAACTACCATCTTAAATATTTGTTCTTATCTCCCTAGCTAAGTTAATTTAAATAACAACTCAAGAATAAAAGCTAATAAAAAAAATCTCTTAGTATATATTTGCAGCATTTTAAATTCTACTTTCCTCACATCAAACAAGGATTATAAGTAAAATATTGATGAACTGCATAACTGTAACTTGGACTTTAATACTGTTTGTAATCACCTAACATACGTAAGGATTAACATACACGTAAAAAGGAGCTAAAATATCTCAGAAGCTGAGATTTCCTTTTGACATATACTGATGTTGATAAACTTTCTGCACAAAAATGCAAAGAAAGCTTGAGTTGTGTTGTTTGCAAGCTGTCCTCAAATGAGTGTATTTTGAAGATCAGTCATTTAAATTGTCCTGTTGGAAATTTGGGATGTGCAATATTGCTGAGATATTTTTCTTGTTAAATATCTCCTTCTATATGTTCTTATGGTGAAAACTGTGACAATGTTTTAGTCACTAGAATCTACAAATATTTTCTGTAGGTCATTGCTGTAATTATAAAAGTCCTTGTGGGTGGAGAAGAAGAAAAGAATAATTAACAAGAGGGGAGAGGTATCAAATGTCAGAGAGGAAGCAATGCTCTAGACTGCTATGCAGGATTCCTAGGTCTGCAATTAACTCCTTTATGCAAGTCACATAAACCTGTGAGTTTTGGTTTCCTCATTAGTCCAATAAAGGATTGGGCTGGGAAGTCTCTTGGGAACTTTTTAAAGTTTTGGTAGAGTACACATACCGCTGGGCTCTTCATTTTAATCAAAATGCCTTATTTGTAAACCATGCTGAAGCATGGTAATTTTTCATTACTTTATTCTTATCTTCAGTCAATTATCAGAAAATATTATGCTTTGTTTTAATATGTTTATTTTTCTTGGAAAATTGTTTTATGAAAATAATTTTTGAATAATATTTGCAATACAAATATATCATCTCTTATTCCATAATAGAAGTATATGATTATTCCTAACTTGGGGCTGCAAACATGGGTCTGATTACACGTTATTCTGTACTAATAATTCTGATTTGCTTTAAGTCAAAATGTTGATTTTATATGTGAACTTTGAAAATTCCTGAGGGTAAATTTAAAGTTAGATTTTGTAGAAAGCAATATAATGTAACCCTAACTCTAAATCAGTGACTTACAAAGTATTTCTCCTGAATATGAACTAGCTGTCACTTGTGACTGTCTTGTACTTGAGTAGAATGTTATACTTCCTCTGCCTTCTCATTGAACAAACTCAATAGTAACTATTTTCCAAGTAAATAAATCACACTGGAAAAAATTAATTAAATGCTGATAGCTTGTATCTCCACACGCACGAAAAATAAGAATGAACTTCTTTGTTCTTCATTTTCATAAATCTCATTTCAATGCAAATGTCATCCTCAAATTTCAATCCAGGGATGAGACCCACTGCGTACCTGACTTTTTATGACATAAAATGATAGTACCTTATTATCTTTTAATATCTATACTTTTAAATTTAGATTGCTAAAAAAGTAAAGACTGTGACACAAATGATCCAGTCTATTTTCACCATCTCAACAAACAGCAGACTACTGCAAGAATGATCAGTTGCTGCACTATCACCACAGAGGTAAACCACAGTTAGATGTAGAGAAATAGTCTATTATAAAATATTCCAATTCCAGTTTGAAAAACAATCTACTTTTTAAAGAACCAAAGAATACAACATGTGCTTGAATCTAAATCCCATTTCTCTTAATAGCAAGACCATTTCTGGTTATACACAGTAAATGTATTTATTTTTTATCTAACTGCACACAAGCTTAAGATCACAGCGTGTCCTTGCATACATAATACACTGGCATGACAATTTTAATTATCTCTTTACCGTGTATAACTTGACTTTGATAGCTATTAAATCTATTTTTATATGAATTTACTTTTATTTTCACATCACTCAATATAAAGTTCAAGTTAATTAATGAGTGTGGTATTTTCCCCTCTAATGCGAAGCAATTTATATTTGTATTCCATGAAGCAGCCTCATGAAATTGTTCTTTAAGATAATCTTAAACAGAAATAACACAAGGTCTAGAAATATTTAACTAGAAAAAGAAATACTGAGTTCTTTCTTTTAAATACGGCTCTTCCAGTACACCTATGAAGACATTCAGTTTAGCAATTATTTCAACATTCTGTAGGCCCCTAGAGCACCATTCAATATGACGTAATAGAATCATACCCTGTTTGAAAGAGAAATTAATGAAACAATCCCATTCACCATTGCAACAAAAGAATAAAATACCTAGGAATAAACCTACCTAAGGAGGTAAAAGACCTGTACTCAGTATAAGACACTGAAAGAAATCAAAGATGACACAAACAGATGGAGAGAAATACCATGTTCTTGGATGGGAAGAATCAATATTGTGAAAATGACTATACTACCCAAAGCAATCCAGAAATTCAATGCAATCCCTATCAAATTACCAATGGCATCTTTCACAGAACTAGAACAAAAAATCTTAAAATTTGTATGGAGACACAAAAGACCCCAAATAGCCAAAGCAATCATTTCTTTTTAACATCTTTATCGAAGTATAATTGCTTAATAGTGTTGTGTTAGCTTCTGCTGTATAACAAAGTGAATCAGCTATATGTATACATATATCCCCATATCCCCTCCCTCTTGTGTCTCCCTCCCACCCTCCTTATCCCACCCTTCTAGGTGGTCACAAAGCACCAAGCTGATTTCCCTGTGTTATGGAGAGCCAAAGCAATCTTGAGGAAAAAAACAAGAACAAAACAGAGCTGGAGGAATCAGACTCCCTGACTTCAGACTATACTACAAAGCTACAGTAATCAAGACAATATGGTACTGGCACAAAAACAGAAATATAGATCAATGGAACAGGACCGAAAGCCCAGAGATAAACCCACACACCTATGGTCAACTAATCTATGACAAAGGAGGCAAGGATATACAATGGAGAAAAGACAGTCTCTTCAATACGTGGTGCTGGGAAAACTGGACAGCTACATGTAAAAGAATGAAATTAGAACACTCCCTAACACCATACACAAAAATAAACTCAAAATGATTAAAGACCTAAATGTAAGGTCAGACACTATCAAACTCTTAGAGGAAAACATAGGCAGAACACTCTATGACATAAATTGCAGCAAGATCTTTTTTGACCCACCTCCTAGAGTAATGGAAATAAAGACAAAAATAAACAAATGGGACCTAATGAAGCTTAAAAGCTTTTGCACAGCAAAAGAAACCATAAACAAGGTGAAAAGACAACCCTCAGAATGGGAGAAAATATTTGCAAATGAATCAATGGACAAAGGATTAATCTCCAAGATCTATAAACAGCTCACGCAGCTCAATATCAAAAAAACAAACAACCCAATCAAAAAATGGGCAGAAGACCTAAATAGACATTTCTCCAAAGAATACATACAGATGGCCAAGAGGCATATGAAAAGATGCTCAACATCACTAATTATTAAAGAAATGCAAATCAAAGCTACAATGATGTATCACCTCACACCGGTCAGAATGGCCATCATCAAAAAATCTACAAACAATAAATGCTGGAGAGGGTGTGGAGAAAAGGGAACCCTCTTGCACTCTTGGTGGGAATGTAAATTGATACAGCTACTATGGAGAACAGTATGGAGGTTCCTTAAAAAACTAAAAATAGAACTACCATACGATCCAGCAATCCCACTACTTGGCATATACCCTGAGAAAAGCATAATTCAAAAAGAGTCATGTACCACAATGTTCATTACAGCACTATTTACAATAGCCAGGACATGGAACCAACCTAAGTGTCCATTAACAAATGAATGGATAAAAAAGATGTGGCACATATATACAATGGAATATTACTCTGCCATAAAAAGAAATGAAGTTGAATTACTTGTAGTGAGGTGGATGGACTTAGAATCTGTCATACAGAGTGAAGTAAGTCAAAAAAGAGAAAAACAAATACTGTATGCTAACACATATATATGGAATCTAAAAAAAAAAAGTGGTTCTGAGGAAACTAGGGGAAGGACAGGAATAAACATGTAGACCTAGAGAATGGACCTGAGGACACAGGGAGGGTGAAGGGTAAGCTGGGAAGAAGTGAGAGAGTGGCATGGACATATACACACTACCAAATGTAAAACAGATAGCTAGTGGGAAGCAGCCGCATAACACAGGGAGATCAGCTCGGTGCTTTGTGACCACCTAGAGGGGTGGAATAGGGAGGGTGGGAGGGAGATGCAAGAGGGAAGGGATATGGGGATATAAGTGTATATATATATATATATATATCTATCTCTGATTCACTTTGTTATACAGCAGAAACTAACACAATGATGTAAAGCAATTGTACTCCAATTAAGATGTTAAAAAAAAAAAAGACACATGCACCCCAATGTTCATTGCAGTACTATTTACAATAGCCAAGTCATGGAAGCAACCTAAATGTCCATCGACAGACGAATGGAAAAAGAAGATATGGTTCATATATACAATGGAATATCACTCAGCCATAAAAAGGAATGAAATTGGGTCATTTGTAGAGACATGGATAGATCTAGAGACTGTCATACAGAGTGAAGTAAGTCAGAAAGAGAAAAACAAATATTGTATATTAACGCATGTATGTGGAATCTAGAAAAATGGTACGGATGAACCAGTTTGCAAGGCAGAAACAGAGACACAGATGTAGAGAACAAACGTGTGGACACCAAGGGGGGAAAGGGGAGGGGTGGGATTAATTGGGAGATTGGGATTGACATATATACACTACTATGTATAAAATAGATAATTAAAAAGGACCTACTGCATAGCACAGGGAACTCTACTTCACTGTACATTAGAAACTAACATAGCATTGTAAGACAACTATACCCCAATTAAAAAACAAAAGAAAATATACTGTCAAAAAGCATTATTTGAATAACATTAATAAAAAGAAATGTGTATTAGTAATAAAAATATCATACCCTGTTCAACCAATGAAGGAATTTATACAACATCAAGTAGTAAATAGTAATCAATTTTCACTGAGGGAATAAGGTAGGTCTGCATCATTTACATCTGACATTAGTTCAGTTCAGCAAACATTAACTGTGTGCAGGGAGTCTGCTAATTAGTGGGACGCCAATGATGGCTAAGATGACTGTGTCTGCCCGGTCCCCCCAATATCTTACAGTCTGCTACATTTTTGGAATGTTTTGATGAATATTCCACTAGAAACATTTACATAGTGTAAAAGGAGTAAAGAAAAAATGATGTGCTTCATTCTGGAAATTCAGAGAAATCTTCCTGTTGGAAATTGCATCTCAAGTGAATCTTGGAGGATAAGACAATTTGGTCAGAAGAATGATGGAGAGGGTACTGCAGTTGGGGAGGATATCTAGGATGAACACATGTTATGGAAGCAGGTCATGTATTTGGAAATACGGATAGTTTGTATTAGCGGAGCATAAAGTACAACATGGAAATGATAGGACATTAAGACAGCAGAGGTAATAGGAAGGGCACTATATTTCAAGCTAACAACTTGGACTTTATAGGCAAATGTAGGATCATAAAGTGTTTTAAGCACAGGCGTGATATGATCTGATTTGCATTTTAGATTTTAAATTAGCAACATACTTTACACATAGAATTCGACAAATGCTAATGGACTGATGAATCTGTGTCACAATATATTGATCCTCAAGCAACATACAAATCTTTTACTTCATGTGTGTGTGATGAACACAAAATACAATAATACAAGTATTATGCAAAATGAAATATCTAATGTAAATAGGAAAACATGGGTTGACATTCAGAAGTGTTTTTGCTTTTCTGCCCAGTTAAACTGATCTACACAGAAATTCTTACCAATTTTAATGAATAAATGTTGCACTGGATTGAATAATGTTTCCCCCAAATTCATAACCACCCAGCAACTCAAAATGTGACCTTATTTGGAAACAGGGTCTTTGCAGATGTAATTAGTTCCTTTAAGATGAGGTCATACTGAATTAGAGTAGATCCTAAATCCAATGACTGGTGTCCTTGTAAAAAGGTCATGTGAAGACACAGAGACATAGACACACAGAGGGAAGACGGCCACGTGAAGGAAGAGGCAGGCATTGGAATGATGTGGCCACACCGGTCAGGGAACACCAAGAATTGCTAGCAACCACCAGATGCTAGAGGAGAGGCATGGGATGGTTCCTCTCTCTGGGCCTCCAGAAGGAACCAACGCTGCTAACACCTTAATTTCAGACCTATGCTCTCTAGAAACATGAGAGAATAAATCTCTGTTGTCTTAAGCTACACAGTTTGTGGTATTTTGTTACGACAGCCCTGGGAACCTAATACACATACACCCGGCAGCATCTCTTGCCTAGGCAGCACGGGAGCTACGGCAGTTAGTCCGTGGTCCTTAGGAGAGAATATTCCCATTGGCACAGCATGAAAAGGACAAAACACTGTCCTCCTTCTAACTGTACTCGGCACCTCTTGATCTATTTTCCCCCCTGGCTGGCACTTAATTTCCACCAGGATTTGCACTGGGTAACATATATATATAGGCTTTATTAATTATTCATCCAAATTGAAAGTGTATATAAAAATGACTTTGGTTTGTGTGTATCCTGGTTTGCCAAGGTGCTGATCTTACTTTTATGAAGACTCTGGTTAAAAGCTAATTTAGTATTTGTCATCAGAAAATGCTCACTGCTTTAATCAATGCACCATGTAGGGATTTTGTAAGATGCATGTTTGAGTGCTTCAGACATAAATGATTTTTAAAAGTTATTAGACTGAGACCTCTCCCTTCTGCTTCATGCAGTCCCTTTGGTACAGAGTAAGAAGATTAGCATCAGTGTTTTGGGAGAAAGCTTACAGAGTCAGAAGACATTGGGAATATCATTAAGTTTTAAAAATAACAGCATGCACTTATTTCAACTAAACTTGAGGGAAAACCAAATGTAGAGGGAGCAGAATGATTTAAAATGAGTCTAAATTCATTGAAATTGGAATTCATATTATCATCAAGACGAGTCAGGAAACAAAAAGAGCGGAAGCCCTAAAGGCTTAAAAGCAGTGGCCTGGAAATAAACTTCTCCCTCCACCTGGGACAGAGTGAACTTCTTACTTTCAACCTTGAGAAGTATCTAACTTCTCAGATGACAGAGTAGCCATGGAAGGACTGCAGAGAAGAAAGATGACAAATACAAGGGGAATCACAGTAGGTACACGCTCCCACAGAAGCAGCTTCATACTGATACTTTTCCTTCTCTAGTTCTTCTGGCAAACTTTGAAGTACAAACCCATTCCTTAACCTGCAGGTATAAGACAGATCTCAGATAAACCCCCTAAAGGGTTTCTAAAAAGTTGAGAGAATTCATTTCTTTTCCCTAGGAGTGATCAACGCCTAGTATCTCCTTGCTGGACTCTGGAATACACAGGATTGCTGTTATTAAGGGGGCAAAATGGGAGTGTATCTGAGGGACACTTCCCCTCTCAAAGATCCATGATTCCCTTCCCACTGAAAACTCAAACAAAGCCCTTGAGGCAGTAGCTCACTAAATGGTAAAAAAAAAAAAAAAAAAAGAAAAGAAATAGAAGGCCACCTTCTACGAGGCCACTCTAGTCTGAATTCCAGTATAGGTAAGTTTAAATCATCGATTAACTTTGGAAAAGTTGTCCATAACAAATATGTTTAACACATTTTTTCTTATTATAAACATGTATATTTTTCTTGTAAAAGACATAAATATATTTTTCATTCTTCATATATAGATATATGAAAAATAATGGGATCTGGACGTTAGGAAAATGACCTGGTTAGAGGAATGACCAGTCATAAATTTTTGACAGTACAGACAGCTTCCATGATGATTAAATTATTGTTTTCCAAACTAAGAAAAAAAAATTAGAGATTGCCATTTAAAAAATAAATGTTAAAAAAAGGACACAGGAGAAAAATAAGAAGCAGAAGTTTTGGTTCTTATAATCTGTACCATTCAATATGGGAGCCAGTAGTCACGCTACTTAAAACTCAAATTCAAATGAATGAAAATTAAACACAGCTTAGTTCTCAGTTGTCTTAGCTACATTTCAAGTGCTCAGTAACCATACGTGGCTAGTGGCTGGAGCAGATCTAGAACACTGACATCTTTGTATAACGTTTTATCTTACTTTATGTTGCCAATTTATCATTTACTCCACTGGCATCTATTGGTATAAAGGTTAATCCTGTTTCCCAAAGTGTAGGATTATTTTCCCCCCAGAGAGGTTTGGAAACTAGAAAAGTCTAGCATCCTATTTAGCTTCAAGCATTTTTCCTTCATGTCTTGTGATTGCCAAGGCCCAGGCTTGATGGAAAATCTCGTGATAGCACTAACAATAAAAAAAAAAAAAGAGAGAGGGTTGGCTTTAAAAACTACTCAGTTAGAAAAACAGATAAATAGAAGACAATTCAACAGAAGTATGGGCACAGTTCTTGAACAAACCCTTCAAAAAAGAGGGTATACAGGGGCTTCCCTGGTGGCGCAGCGGTTGAGAGTCCGCCTGCCGATGCAGGGGACACGGGTTTGTGCCCCGGTCCGGGAAGATCCCACATGCCGCGGAGCGGCTGGGCCCGTGAGCCATGGCCGCTGAGCCTGCCCGTCCGGAGCCTGTGCTCCGCAACGGGAGAGGCCACAACAGTGAGAGGTCCGTGTACCGCAAAAAAAAAAAAAAAAAAAAAAAAAAAAGAGGGTATACAAATTACAGTAAGCATAACCTCCTCAAAAATCAGGAAAATGTTCACTAACACTAAACTGCATATAACGAACAAACACCAGAATGGCTAAAACTTTCAAACGTTCATTTCTAAATGTCTGAATTTGTGGTGCAACTAGGAATCCTAGTACATTGGTTTTGACAGTCTAAATTGATAAAACCACCTCAGGAAATTTTTCTCATTGTTAACAAAGTTAGACATACATATATCCTAATTTGGTATTACCCCTTCCTAGCTCTATATCTATGAAAAACGTTCATAGCAATTCTATTGAAATCACCAAAAACTGGAAACAACTCAATGTTTATCAACATGAAATGAATACATAATTGTAGAATAGGCATACAATAGAATAATATTATTCATGAAAATAAACGAATACCACAAATAACAACGTGGGTAATTTCACAAATATTTTGAACAAAAGAAGTCAGAGGGGAAATAATGTATATTTTATTATTTCATTTGTATGAGATTTTAAAATTTTAAAAACTAACCTAATCTATGGGGATAAAAATCAGGTGAATATTTACCTTTAAGAAGTAGTAGTAACTGGGAGGGGGCCTGATGGGTGCTTCTGAGGTGTCAATATAATTGACTTAACCTGATGGAGGTCACATGGGGTTCACTTTGTTAGAATTTAGGAGCAGGAAAACAGTAGTGGTGGTGAGGTCTTGTTGTACCACCAGGATGTCCGGTTTCCCTTTCAGCTCTGTCGCTTAGGCTGTGTGCCTTTGGGAAAATTTTAACCCTCATTATTTGTATCCTAATAAATACTACTACTGGAGTAATTGCTCCACTTTCTCTCTTACCATGTTTTTCTTATTTACTGTGATATTATTAACATTTAGCATATTTCATGACCCATGGAAATTGCTCAATAAATAATTATTAATAAAATAAATTACATACATCATGTTTCCATGGAGAATATTATTTATTTTTCATTTACTGAAAACTGAACATGCTCCTTAGAAAATATGTCATACAGACAAAAACATTTTGTTTTGGCCTCCCATCGTGATGCTGAAAGCTAGAATACGTATGAACACAGAGTTCTGTTCCCATGAATACCCAGATCACATAGTAGAAAGGCTCCCAGTTTATGTTGAGGGTCATTTTAGGCTTTTGAAAAGTTAAATCTTCTTCCTGAATATCTACATTCTCCTGAAGAACTAAATCTGTCTCTCTATTCATTATATTTGCTACTATAAAGTGATGACCAAATAAAAGAAACACCTATGGAAGTTATTAAATGATCTCTTTGGCCCTTTTTTAGTAACCAGCCCAGTTTTCACATAGCAGTATTGCCCATGAATAAATACGATTTGGTCATCATTACAGGTACTAAATTCATACAAAGGTGAAAGCTTTATACACTTTTTATTATAAACTACCAAATGTTTGGTTAATTTTTAAAAGCTTGCCCAATAGGACATTTGCATTTTCTGATTACAGTTAAGCTTTTGTTGCTATGGGTCTACAGGAAGGGATAGGGGAGAGTCTAATAGGAAACTCCTTGCGTGAAGCTGATCTCCTGATTCCCTGCCCTATCTGTATCCAGCATCCCTCCTCCCCCAGCAACTAGAACAGGAAGAAAAACTTCCCGGGAGGAGATGACTATTTTACCAGACACTTCATATTCTAAAGCTAGTGTCTGGGGGAATTCCCTGGCGGTCCAGTGACTAGAACTCAGTGCTTTCATTGCTAAGGGCACATGTTCAATCCCCGGTTGGGGAATTAAGATCCCGCAAGACGTGAGGCGCAGCCACATCAAATAAAGCCAGTGTTTGCAAATCATGTGTTTGCAGACTGAATGTGTAGTACCTAGTGGCCTCAAAAAGCCTCAAATAATCTTTAAAGTAATTCTGTGTTAGTACTGCCTTCACAGAAGCAAATAAGATCCATCTTCTCCAGAAGAAGCCACCATCAACCTTCACCTAAAAGAAGTTCCACAGATAAAGTGTTGAAGAAACTGAGGTCACAGTTCAAGAAGATGGATGGGCATAAAGTTAAGGACAAGAAGGATGGGCAGATAAGAATGCTAAGAAGAAGAAGGAAGAAAGGAAAGAATTAAGAGGAGGAGGGAGAGGAGGAGAAAGCACCAGTAGCAAAACCGGCTGAGACAACAGACAGCAGAACGGCAATCCCTAACACTCCATATATTGGACTCATTAGACACAGATGTAATGTATTTCAAAAATACAAAAGGGTAATCAAAAACACGATGAAAGGAAAAGAAACTTTTTAGGTGACTGAGTAAGTTGTTTTTGTTTTTGTTTTTTGGCGATACGCAAAAAAACTTCTGTGGCCTCTCCCGTTGTGGAGCACAGGCTCCGGACGCGCAGGCTCAGCGGCCATGGCTCACGGGCCCAGCCGATCCGCGGCACGTGGGATCTTCCCGGACCAGGGCACGAACCCGCGTCCCCTGCATCGGCAGGCGGACTCCCAACCACTGAGCCACCAGGGAAGCCCCCTGAGTAAGTTTTTAAAAGGAACTAATAAAACTTTTAGACATATAAAATATAATTGACCTTAAAGCTCAGTGGTTGGCTTTAAAATAACAAAAGGTATATATAATTAAAGAGAACAAGAAGGAAGTTCTTAAGACTGTTTTCAAATCCATCAGAGTCAAAAAGATGAATAAGAGTGTAAGTTTCTGTTTTTTAAATATTTCATAAGACTTCAAGCAACTTTATGAATAAGCTTTGCTGTTTTAGTCTACTGAACAGAAATCATTTCCCAAGTCCTCTACTTAAGGTGTCCTTGAGATATTCTTATATGTGTGTTTGTGTAAAAATGTAAATATATATTTATAACATACAAACAACCTTATATATTATTTATATAAAGAAACATTGCAATTTACTGTCAGAGAAAGCAACTAATAGTAAATAATTCAAAATAACAAAATTACTAATTAAATGAAGATGACAAAATCCACCACAAATTTCGACAGAATGGTACTCACAGTAAGAACAGCCGTAGACCTCAATTCTGAGCCCAATGCGGCCTTCTCCGTTCCAATCCAGAGGCACGATGCGCACATAGCGGGCGATTACTGGATGCTGTAGATCATGCCGAACCACACTATCGGAGTTGATGTTCCCAGGAAATGCCTGAAAAATAAACGGGATTCGAACATTAGGGGAAAATACTTTAGAAACAACCATGTTCTCTATGTGCTGCAATAAACTTAAGTATTTTTATCCAATGGAGGGATTTCATATTCTCTAAACCATAAACAATTTGAAAAAAGCTTCTCTATGTTCTTTATTTGAAAACACATCCAATTTTAAATGGGAACTAGGCCAAAGTTTCCATGGGTCCTTTCATATGTGGAAATGCACACATATATTAAAAGAATGAAACACTGTGGCACGCACTGTAGTATCCAGTAAACATTTAAATTACGAGTTCTATTATTTCACATTTAAACTATACAATAAGCAATTTTTCACAGAATCCAACTGTATTTCTTGCTTTTTAAAAATCTCCTCTATGTTACCTTCCCATACCATCATTACAAATTTGAAAATTTTTTCAACATAAGCTCGGTAAAAAGAGCAGAGGCTTGTGCAGAGGCGTGGGACTTCTACCTTTTATTAGCATAAATATACGTGAGTGGATCAGAAACATGTTTATTTCATTTTTCTTATTTATAGAAGATTCTGTCAAGAATCATTTGCCATGAATCTTTTTTTATGTTGAAAGTTCATATCGTCTGTATTTTTTCAGCAGAGAACAAATGGATTTTCTTTGGGCATGGCTATCATTCATCAGCAAACATTTATAAAACGTTTACTGTATAATAAGTATAAAGCAAGATAATACAGGGGGCACAGGGATAGGGAAAGCCATAGATGCCACTCTCAAAAAGAATCTAATAATAAGAATTTAATAATAGGAAAAATGTCAGTATAAAATTACAATTTAAAGCAAGGACGATTTAAGTCAAGAGACCATGATATTTTAGAATATGTCAAATAAATGAGAAATATATGTGTTTACTGTTTTAAACATGAACTACTTAATTTCATATATACATTCTAGCTGTCCCTACCTTAGATAACTTTAGTTTTTGGAAAGCTATATTCTACATGAGATCTTTTATATTTATTTAAATAATCTCCTAAACATTGAAATAAAAATTTTAAAAAGAACACTGAACTTTTTTAGTCACGAAAAGATACAACATAAACACTATATTACATTGCTAATCTGTTATATTCTTGACCTAAGGTTTTGAATTTGCTTCTATTTAAAATCAGGAGTTTCATCTTTTTGAAATATCTCTTTTATAACAACTTTTAAGAGTTATAAAATTAATAAGAGGCGAGTAAAGAGATGCTTTTAGTAAAAAAGTACATCGCAGCTTAGAAACGGAAGGCTCTGGTTTAACTGCACACAAATATCACAAAGGTAAATTTGTGGTATAAAGTTGATTACCCAGCGCTCATTCTCCAGTCATATTCCTGGCCTCCAAAAAACAAAATGTAGGGCTTCCCTGGTGGCGCAGTGGTTGAGAGTCTGCCTGCCGATGCAGGGGACGCGGGTTCGTGCCCCGGTCCGGGAAGATCCCACATGCCGCGGAGCGGCTAGGCCCGTGAGCCATGGCCGCTGAGCCTGTGCGTCCAGAGCCTGTGCTCCGCAGCGGGAGAGGCCACAACAGTGAGAGGCCCGCGTACCGCAAAAAAAAAAAAGCAAAACACAAAATGTATAGTGTAAGACCTAGTAATACAGGGAGCGTACTGAAATATTTCCTCAAGATTTAAACTATTTTATAGAACGTAAAATGGTTCCAACGATCTGCATCGTGGGTCATAGTCTATAACATGTACAATTTCATGCTTTGGAAACTGGGATCCTCTTTAGTAATGATTTTTGTTGTGTTCTCCTTGGTTTTCCTCAAGCTACATACCATCACTGCCTTTTCAAAACAGCCACACCCACTTCAATCCTTCATTGGACAAAACCATTTGAGCTTCAGGTCTTAAATTTCATCACTTAAGTAGACATCTTCTTTGCATCTTGTTGACAACATTTGATTAAGGAAAATAGTAAAAAGTTTTTTTTCTTTTTAGGTATTTTTCTAACCAGCTTTTAGTTTTACAAAGAAGCCACAAATCTAACTACTTTATTAAACCATGGCTGAATTTTAATATCACTATTGGTTGTTCTGTCTTCAAAAGCAATACCAGTGAGAATCCCTGAATAAAATCACCTGAATTAAATCCTTGATGGCAGATAGGTTAATCTAAATATTATGTTTTTATAAAAATATTATTTATTTAATTTATTTATTTTTGCCTGCGTTGGGTCTTCATTGCTGCGCGGGCTTTCTCTAGTTGCAGTGAGCGGGGTCTACTCTGTTGCAGTGCGCGGGCTTCTCACTGGGGTGGCTTCTCGTGTTGTGGAGCACGGGCTCTAGGCGCGCAGGCTTCAGTAGTTGTGGCATGCAGGCTCAGTAGTTGTGGCTTGCAGGCTCTAGAGCACAGGCTCAGTAGTTGTGGCGCACAGCTTACCTGCTCCATGGCATGTGGGATCCTCCTGGACCAGGGCTCGAACCTGTGTCCTCTGCATTGGCAGGCGGATTCTTAACCACTGTGTCACCAGGGAAGCCCTAAATATTATCTTAAATAATATTCAACAAAAGCCACCAAACAATTTTAACTTAAGGATCAACTATATGCTTAACATGGCGCTAGGTGGTATATGAATATTAACAACAAAGACGGCAAGTAACTTTCTTGGAACCCTGCTTCTGAGACATCTGTAGCCTTATGAGGCCTGAAAGAAGAAACATACTCCTCTGCGTTTCTCCTCTACTCCCAGTGCTTTATTTCTGACACCAGATGTAGGGGTTTTCCCACACGTCACACAATCCTTTATGGACACCAGCTGGCGTCCCATAATTTAACTTAATTCTAATACTATCTACCTGGAGATAGATTCAGATCCCACAGGTTAAGGGCTCAGTCCCACAAGATGACCCCCACTTCAGATGCCAATCTCAAGTCCAGTTTGTCACCTATGCTTCTGACAGACCATACGACAGAGGTTCCACGACCACCTCCTTAGATTCAATCACTTGCTGCAGAGCTCACAGGACTCAGAACAGTTTATATACTAGATTACTGATTTATTATGAAGGATGTAACTCAGGAACAGCCAGATGGAAGGGGTGCATAGAGCAAGGTGGCTGCGAAGGGGTGCCGAGCCCTTTCCACACGTACCACCCTCCCGGCACCTACACTTACCAAGCTTTCTGAACTCCTGAACTTCTGGGTTTGTATGGTGGCTGCAGTATGCAGGCATGAGGATTAAATCATTGGCCACTGGTGACGGAACTCAATCTCCTGCCCCTCTCTCCTTCCCAGAGGTCAGGATGAGGCTGCAAATTCCAACTCTCTAATCACACAGTTGGTTCCCCTGCTAACCAGCCCCATCTCACAGTTACCTAGGGGCTTTCCAAAAATCACCTCATTGACATGAACTCAGGTGTGGTTAAAAGGAACTTGTTATTCATAACAAAAGACACCCATTTCAGCTTTATTGCACTTATCACTTAGGAAGTCCCAAGGGTTTTAGAAGCTGTGTGACAGAAAACATGGATCAAGACAGAAAAAAAATATTTCTTTTTATAAATCATGATGTCACAGACCTTACTGCAAAAGGCAGCATCAAAAGGAAGTACAGAAGTGCATGGCATAGCTAGTAATTTCCATAGTACTTGGAATCCTATGGAAACTATGTAATCAGGAAAACTACAGAAAGAGATAGACCTCAGCTGGGTCGGAGGGCAGAATGGTGTTCAGGAGGTAGAAAGGGAGTAGGACACAGGAGAGAACAGGAAAAGGCTGGCATAAAGAAGGAGCTCAGATCTAGGGCTAGATACTTTTCCTTCTCTAGTTCTTCTGGCAAACTTTGAAAACCTAGAGGCAGGACGGTAATAAAGTTCTTTTCATTCCTTCTCCCTGTGTCTGTCCCCCCAAAAGGATTTGACTAGCTTATCTGGAAAATCTACTTTAGAACTATAATTGTGGACTCTGAAAACATGAACTAAGATATATTCAGGAATAAGTAATAAGGACATAAGTCTGATTGGAAGTGTTTATATTGGAACATCATGAATGTTTTAACAAGTTCTGTCTGATTATCGACGAAAGAACCTAGCATGCATTTCTTTTTTTAAGATGACAGAATGAGAGCCATATTCAGGAGATCCTAGGTGGTGGGAGATCATCGTGGGTGCAGAAAGATTAGCAACAAACAGTTAAGAGTGGATGCCACATGGTGGTAAGGGAAAGTAAGAAAATAAAAGAGATCTATTTCAAAAGAAGAAGTAACAACATTTTGAGAGAAGGGAGTAAGAGAAAAGATACAGAGCAACCTATTCCCAGGTATTAACATATTGGCATTGGTGACAGAAAGAGGGAAGGGGGATAAAACAGTAGACATCCATTCCTTCCTTCCCCAGCAAACTCTGCTCTTTAAGTAACAGCAACCAGATTTTCTTTAAAATTTCTTTAAACATTACCCAGACTTCACTCTTAATCCACCTGATCCAGGAGAGGCAGACGCCTCTCTCTGACACCAGGGGTGGGCACCTAACTCAATGAGGCGCAATTTTAGCACTTCTGCTGGAATAATTCATTCACATATTCACTCATTGATCCATCCACTTATTCATTCGCTCAGGAAATATCTGAGAGTCTTTTATGCACCAGATACTGTTCAAATCACTGGGGAGACAGGGGTGAACAATACAGAGTTTCAGTTCACATTTATATTATTAAAGTACATAGTATGGCAGTACAGAGTGAGCAGATAATAAATAAAATACAATGAATATATTTACAATAGCTAGGACATGGAAGCAACCGAAATGTCCATTGACAGAGGAATCGTTAAAGATGTGGTACCTATATACAATAGACTGTTACTCAGCCATAAAAAAGAATGAAATAACACCATGTGCAGCAACATGGGTGGACCTAGAGATTGTCATACTGAGCAAGGAAGTCAGACAGAGAAAGAAAAATATCATACACCGCTTATATGTGGGATCTAAAAAATATGTACAAGTGAACTTATTTACAAAACAGAAATAGAGTCACAGATGTAGGAAACTTATGGTTACCAGGGAGGTAAGGGGGGAGGGATAAATTGGGAGATTGGGATTGACATATACACACTACTATATAAAAAATAGATAACTGATAAGGACCTACTGTATAGCATAGGGAACTCTTCTCAACACTCTGTAATGACCTATATGAGAAAAGGATCTAAAAAAGAGTGGATATATGCATATGTATAACTGATTCACTTTGCTGTACAGCAGAAACCAACATTTTAAATCAACTATACTCCAACGAAAATTTAAAAAAATAATATACAATGAATATATATATTGAATATACCAAGTTATATAATATGTATATATTGTTATATATTACAGGCATGCCTCATTTTTCTGCTTCACAGATATTGTGTTTTGTTTTCTTTTTTTTTTTTACACAAATTGAAGGTTTATGGCAACACTGACTGCAGCAAGTCTATTGGCACCATTTTTCCAACAGCATTGCTCACTTTATGTCTCTGTGTCACATTTTGGTAATTCTTGCAATATTTCAAACTTTTTCATTATTATTATACTCGTCATGGTGATCTGTGATCAGTCATCTTTGATGTTACTACTACAATTGTTTTGGGGTGCCGTGAACCATACCCATAAAAGATAGTGAACTTAATCTAGAAATGTGTGTGTTCTGACTGCCCCACTGACTGGTCATTCCTCCATCTCTTTTCCTCTCTTTGGTCCTCCTGATTCCCTGAGACACAACAATACTGAAATTAGGCCAAGTCATAAATCTAAGTGTTTAAATGAAAGGAAGAGACAACTGATGCAGCAAACTTCATCGTTGTCCTATTTTAAGAAAGTGTCACGGCCGCCCCAGCCTTCAATGATCACCACCCTGCTCAGTCAGCAGCCGTCCACGTGGAGCCAAGACTCTCCAGCAGCAAAAAGGTGACAACTCCCTGAGGGCTCAGATGACAGCTCACGGGTTTTAGCAATGAAGTATTTTTAAATTAAGATATGCCCATTGTTTTTAGACATAATGGTATTGCACACTAAATAGACCACAGTATAGTATAAACATAACTTCTACACTGCTTTACCGGGAAACCAAAAATGTCATGTGACTCACTGTATCGCGATATTCTCTTTACTGTGGCGATCTGGAACTGAACACACAGTATCTCCCAGGTATGCTTTTATATATATATATATATATATATATATATATATATATATATATATATACACACACACACACATATATATGTATACATATATCTACATATATGTGTGTGTATATATATATATATATATAATTACATATGTTGTATACACAAAGGCCAGAAATGCGAACATCTTGAGTATACTTTGCATGTTCTGAGGACAGTAAGGAAGCCAGAGTTCGTGGAGCACAGTGAAGAAGCAAGGAGGGCCTGCAGGCCATGCTAATGTTGTCAGTTTCATTTTAATTGGGCTGGAAGGAAATCCACTGCAGAGTTTTAAGCAAAAAAGTCACATAATTTAATTTTTAAGACTGGGGCCAGTAAAATCCCCCTCCCCACATAAAGCAAAGTTCCTAGGAAAATAGAAGACTAGAGCTTAACATAAAACCTAGGAGAGTGGTGGATGGAATAATCTGGTGACATGTGCTCCAGAGGAGTGGGGTTGTTTATGGAAAAGGTAGGAACGCTGGAGTGGATGTGAGTGCTGGAGAGGAGCGACAGAACACTTCTTGTATCCTGGATCCCAAATGTGCGACATATGTGAGGAGAAAACAAAACAATACACAGAGCCACTGGGAATGAAAGCACTCCATCCACTGAGCTCCTGTTGGCCACTGTATTATAAAGGGATGGATGTCAGAGAAAGACAAAGTAGGCCCATCTGTGATGACATCATTTCAGCATCTAAATTCAGAGCTTGCTGAAGAAAGCCTACAGGCTTTCTGATTATTTGACCTGTGTTCTCATTTGTTTGCTTTTAAGGAAACTGAAAGAATAGCGACTAATACAAAGATATTTAAAGGGAAAGATAATTAGTGAAGATTTAAATATATTGCATTTGAGACTTCTCCATCAGATTGAAAGGTCACATAGAAAATTGGAGATGTTTAGGATAGCTTTTCAGAAAGGGTAACATTTATTATTTATGAACAAATGCAGGGCATATGGTATTCAGAATTCACAGCATCAGTAGATTGTGTTTTTTGTACTTCTTTTCACTTCCAAGCATACTGAGATTTAAGACAGTACCCTAAATTGAAGTTTAAAACATTTCAAAAGAATGGTGTAGGTGTTCCCAATCATTGTCTTGAATATAAAAGTGTAAATATACGGGAAATGTCTCATCTATAGCAGTATTTGGAAAAGTTGAGAAAAGTAGAAGGAGGTGTAGTCATTGATTTTTATAAAAACAACATCTAATATTTATACATCACTTTATTATTTAAAGCGTTCTAGTACACTCTGTATTGTCTGTGCCTCATAGGAAATACTAAGTTTGGAAGGGATGCTATGTTTTCAAATCGGGAAACTCAGGCTCTGAGAAATTAGAGGACTTACTGGATGTCGAATAGCTAGTCTGGGTAAACCAGGGCAAAGTAACAAGAGCGTCCACTCCCACACTGACCTTTGTTTGAGAATCAAATTTTCAGCTGGGAATAAAGCTTTTTCTATTTAATAGGCACAACACATTTTATTTTTGATATTTGATGTTACCCATTTGAATGTCAAATTTAAAGTTTGATAGATAATTTTTATCCGACCACACTTTGGATGTACACTTGATTTCCATCCCGCTAATTAGCATATTTTGCCTGCATCCTTTACTGTTCTCAGCATTTTTGTTTCCATGAAGTTTGACAACATTAATATCTTCTTTTCTCATGCATTTTCCCCAAAGATGCTCCTACTGTGATCATTAGCCAAAGCTCCTCTGCAAATTTTAATACAAGCAATTAAAAAGTTTGAATGACACTGTTTATTACGAAAAGAAAGGCAGGTCTGCTATAGTGCAAATACTATTTAAGTAGTAACGGTTACATTGCCATACGGTTTGAAAAGAACATTTTTTTCCCCACATCATTTGACTCTCACACTCACTTGTACTTTTTCACATGAATGTAAAAAAAAAAAAAAAAAGAAAGGAAAAAACAAGGTAAGATATACAGCTGATTTTTACAAAACCCTTATGATTTGTAAATCTGTATCAAAAATTGAAAAATTACAAAGGAACTTGAATCTTTCTTGAACAGAACGCTATCCTTTAAAACTCAACCTTCATTTAGACAAATGTCACACAAAGTGTATGCTTTGTGGGTACACGGAAGCACCAGCCAACTTCAGCATTGTAAGACTGAAAATCAATTTGCATAAGCTTGTGAATTACATGTCACTGCTACTAAATCTCCCGTGCTGGCTGTGATTTGTATATACGCTTAGAAGGATTTTTTATTTAGTTATTTATTTTTTTTTAGTAACATAGCATTTATGTAATTCGCCAAGCTTTATGCTTAGTAAAACAGAACAATATAACGTAATGCTAAACTGATGGTGCTCGTTTTGAGTTACTGTCTTATAAATTATTAAAATATACAGCCAAGAGAGCTTTTTTTTAAAAAAAATTGAGTTGTTCAGAAAGCTAACTGCAGAATAATCTAAGTATCACTGAAGTTTTAATAACTGAAAATTTCCCACCATGTGCACTAAATATTTCTTCTAGTTCAAACAATAATTCCGATGGCCTAAGAGAGGAGAGGCAGACTTTTTCTTAGTACCAAATGGTAAATATTTTCATCTTAGCATGCTGCATACCTTTCAGTCCCAGATACTCCTTCTTCTTCCTTTTAATTTTTAACAACACTTGAAAAATGTAAAAACCATCTTAGTTCACAGACATTAAAAGAACAGGCATGGACCAGAGTTAGCCCATGGGCTAGAGTTTGCCAACCCCCGGTCCAAGACAATCTTTCAAATTAATAAATCCTCCCTCAGATAGGAAGCCAAATCTAAAATCATCAGCAGACTTTTGAGCCCCTTGGCATTTAAAAACCAACAAACTTTGGAAAAGCGTTTTGTCCACCCTTGAAGCGTATGATTTATCAGACTGGAGGAAAACGTATAAGGATTTAGAAGGATGTCAGGTATAATGCAGGAAGTAACATTTTCCCTCAAATTCATTATTATGTGGTTTGAAGTGTAACTTAGAAAGTATTTTATGAAGGGAATAAATATATTTAGTCTTCACTAAAACCTCACCTTTTCAGAAACCTAAAATAAGGGATTGCAAGCTCAAGGTTTTGCTTAAGACTGAAAAATGTGTCTAAAACACCCAGCTCTTGTATAAGCAAGCCTATAGGAGGAGCTTTTAGTGCTACAACAAGTCTCATAAATGGCAAATTATGTGAGAAAAACAACCACACACGAATACTTCTTAAAGTGAGAGATCTTATTTTCTTAAGACAGAAAATGCCGCGGCTGCCATAGAAACACATATTGAGTCCTTAAGTTGATATCATAAACCTGTGATCATTCTAATTACTTTTCTTTCAGTTTAATTTTATTTCTTGCTGGATTTTACATTTTATTGTCCTCATGCCATCAATTCCTATCAAAAGGTAGAAACGGATTTTCTACTGTGCAACCTTGATCGGAGTCTCCAAGCCTCAGTTTTACTCCCTGCGAGGCAGAAAGAAAAGAAGTACCTTCGTAAAGTACTACATGTTGCCGCCCCACTCTGCCCTCTTCACCTGCACGCTCTGGTCATCCTCTTGATCGGGCTGTACAAACACATCCTGCAAGACTCAGCTTACATAAGCTTCTGGAGTAAGTCCATTCCCTGACACTCACTCCTCAATCACCCACCGTTCTGCAGGGAGCCTCATAGCATCCTATACTTTTCTTTCCCTTCATTCAATTGTAATAACTTCATTATGTCTGTGAACATTCACCTAATCACTGTTTCAGACATATGTAAGGCAGCATGGAAGCTTGTGATCAAACCTCTGGTTCCCCGCTATTCCGCTGTCCCTAGCACAGCGGATGGTGTTCAGTGAGTATCAGTTTACTGCCCGGTTAAAGGAATAAATAAAAGTGTTCATTCCCAAACTCCCACCTGGTTACATTTCACAGCTCTTATTTTGGGATGTACCAGAAACGGGTTCAAAAATATTTATAGTTAATAAACCATATGTTAGATAATATCCTACAGGAAAAAAATAGAGCATGCTTGTCTGATTCGACAAGACACTAGGTTAATAAAACAAGTTTTCCCAGAGTTATGGGGATGTCATTATCAATATGTAAAGTATCTGGGAATTCCAGAGATCAGGAGGGAAAAACAGGAAACAGTCATGCAAAAGTCACATCAAAATCAGGGGAGAAATGCTAGGATCAATGTGAAAATTAACACACACATACACACACACACAAACCCGACCATCAAATCTCTATGTTCACTTCTGTAGTGCACTTGAACTCTGCTAAAAGCATATTCTTTAGATTGTTAAACCACAGCAAATATGTTGGGGGGAAAATGCCGAAATATTTTATCTACATATAAGCAGCAATACTCTCTCTGGACGCTTCTGCTCCTGACTCAGATATTTCTTATCCTTTTCGTGTTATGAACAGATTTTAGAATTATCTTACTAGAAGAACCATTAATCAATTAAAAATTATGATGTAAAACAGTCATTTTGACTTAAAAAAACAATAAGGCAAATATCTTTAAAAATCTAGCTCTTTCATCCATCTTTCCCTTTATGTTTTATGGGAATCACATGGTGATGGTGTTCTATAGGTTTCATCCTTTGCTCAGCTCCTCTCAGCACGCCCAAAAGGTAGAGCCAGTCTTTTGGATGGCTTCACTGTCTCCCATAGCTTATTCCCATGGGATCTTGGATTCCTCTCTCCCTCCTTCCCTTTCTTTTGTCCTTTTTATTCCTTCTTGTCCTCCCTCCTTCCCTCTTTCTCTCCCTCCCTCCTTGCCTCCAGCGGTCCAGCATGGAAAGAAGAGACAGAGGGACTGCCCCACATAGTCATTCAGGGACCCAAGCTCACCATGTTTGGTTCTCATCATTAATCTCTGGTTCTCTAGGCCACCGAAGAAACAGAAGAAAAAGCATGGAGAAATGTACAGGGGTGGGGCTTATATTCAGATTTAGAAGTAGAGGGTATCACTTCTAGATACATTGCACTGGTCATGTATCTTTCTGGCCTTAACCTTAGTGTGGAAGAGGTTGGGGAATGCAGCAGAAAACATGGAACAGGTTTGATAAACGCATAACATTGTCTCTGCCATGGAGAGGTTACACAATGTTCATGTATTTTTGAAATTCTATGCTTATCTATATCCTAGCACTTATTATACTGAATAGTAAAATTATATAAGATCATTTGTTGGTCTTCCAACAAACTACAGACAACATAGGCAGCAACACAGCTTTTATTAAAATTGAGGTATAATTTACATACAGTAACTTGCAAAGATCTTCAGTGAATAGCTAACTCAGTTTTGAGAAATATTCATCCATGCAATTCCCTCCCCCATCATGATAAAAATATTTCTAATAACTCGGAAACCTCCCTTTTCAATCTCAATCAGCACTCTTCTTAGTTGACACCACTCCCTACCCTATGTAACCACTTTTTCAATTTCCATCCCCATAGATTAACTTTGCCTTTTCTTGAACTTACGAAAGGGATCAAACATCACTTTCACTCAGAATGATGTTAAGATCCCCCATGCTTTTATATGTATCCATAGCTAATTCCTTTTTATTGCTGAGTAGTATTTCATTGTATAATATACCACAGTTTGTTTATCCATTCTTCTGTTGACAGACTCCAGGGAGGTTTTCCATTTTTTACTCATATGAATGAAACTACTCTGAGTATTTGTGTAAATTCCTAGGAGCAGAATTTCTGAGCCCTAGAGTAGATGCATGTTTATTTTTTAAGGAATTGCCAAACTTCTTTTTAGTGGTTATAGCAGCAATCATGTATTTTAAATTAATACAGCAGAGAAATCTGCTGTATATTCTATATAACCTAAGTTCATTATTTTACGCATTTATTTTCTCTCAAAACGTGCCTACATTTTTTCATCATCCTACATGTCAAACCATAAGAAAGGATGAAAATCATTAGATAAATGCTATCAATTGTCTTTTATTCTAATACTTGAAATAAATATATATATACAAAGAAAAAAAAACACACACAAAAGCAATGTCATCAAGCTTAACAATGTTAAAGTACAACACAACTGACAGAAATTTGGAGATGGAAAAGTTTGAGAGAATGGAGAAGAAAGGACCTGGTGAATAATATCTGTGTCCTTCAAGTAAGGAGACAAAAGATATGACCAAAGTTTGATAGAACAGCAAACCCACTTGTAAGTGTATTATCAGAAGTAACAAAACTAACAAAAAAACAATTTAAAATATTTGAAAAAAAATCGATATAATTCCTAAAAACAGGCCAGGTATGGGGGAAAGTAGGTTAGCTAATTACAAATTGATCTATCAAGAATCAGTAGTCGGGCTTCCCTGGTGGCGCAGTGGTTGAGAGTCCGCCTGCCGATACAGGGGACACGGGTTCATGCCCCGGTCCAGGAAGATCCCACATGCCGCGGAGCGGCTGGGCCTGTGAGCCATGGCCGCTGGGCCTGCGCGTCCGGAGCCTGTGCTCCGCAACGGGAGACGTCCACGTACGGCAAAAAAAAAAAAAAAAAAAAAGAATCAGTAGTCAGTAGATAATTTCTAAGTTGATAAGTGAACAAACTGCTATATAAGTGTATAGGGAGAATGTGACCAGAGATGGGGAGATATTGGGAAGAGAACTTTTGCTTTTTAAATTAAATTCTTTCTGTACGACTTGATTAAAAATATTTCTCCATATACTATTTTGATAAAAATAAACCACAAAAAATATGTTTTGGAGGGCTGTGTCTAAAACTTTGGCTTTCAGAGTTTTGGCAAACTAGGCAGATAGAGACACATGCAGTTGTGAGATTCATCTTGTCTGTAAAAATAAAATCTAACCAGTTGCTTGGCGAAGCATTAAGACTCCTGGTACTGAGCCCAGAAAGAGATTTCTCAAATGAGTCCGATGGAAAAGGAACCATGCTACACAATGAACAAAGTGTTCTACAACATCTGTATGAGAAGATAGCAGCAAATCTCATAGGGAGGTTCTTGCAGTTTCTAAACGCCAAAACACCATGGTAAGCAAAACTTCCAATGCAGGTATTCAGCTCTCTGCTGAACTGACTTAATCTAGAAACGGTTCAGGGTCTCTAGAGGAATGAATGGATTGCATTGCCTCCAGCTTATCCTCCATAAACACTGCTTTTCTCAAGTATTTAATGTTTCAGTGGCAATGAATTTGAGAATATACTTGGAGGTACCCAGAGTACATCTCATTCTAAATGTGGAACCAAATGCGTTCATAAGCATAAAATCAATAAAACAATCAAGTTTTATTTAGGGTGAGGGTCAGAGTTAGCAAAGTAAATTACCAACTTTAAATTGTATCTTTTCAAAATGTGAAATTCTTTATTTGGATAGCTTTATGCCACGGAATACTAATAATTTTGACTCTAAATGTATTCTCTATTTGCACATTAATAATGACTTTATTCTTTCTCAATTGAATATACTTATGCATCCTACCATTTTTATATTCTATAGCAAAATTAATACCTGGTAATGTTTCTTTGAAATACAGAGAAAGAACCAAAATAACTAACACTTCCTGGGTCTATAAAAGCTATTTTTTCCCAATATATTTGAATCCTACCTTTTATAGGGAAAACCCCCCAGCATTTTACATTATATTCCTCCACTTTTACTGGTCCTAGTTTTCTGCTCCTTTTCTTTACAAAATTTCTCAAATAAATGGGCTGTGCTCTGCATGTCCCTCTTTCTCTATGCTCTCGTTTTCAGCAATTTTTTTTTTTTTTTGCGGTACGCGGGGCTCTCACTGTTGTGGCCTCTCCCGTTGCGGAGCACAGGCTCCGGACGGGCAGGCTCAGCGGCCATAGCTCACGGGCCCAGCGGCTCAGCGGCATGTGGGATCCTCCCGGACCCGGGCACGAACCCGTGTCCCCTGCATCGGCAGGCGGACTCTCAACCACTGCGCCACCAGAGAAGCCCAAGTTTTCAGCAATTTGCTAATTGTTATCTTTTCTTTTGAAACAGAAATCAGAAAGATCACTGATAATAGCCCAGTAAATTTTTTCTCGGTTTTTCAATTTTTCTTCAACTTCCTCTACAATTAGTCATCTACTCCTTGAATCTCTCTTATTCAGGGACATTTCCATTTTGCACACTTTATTTGGTCTCAGATTACTTCTCCATCTAACTGGATATTTTTAATCTCTCTGTGGACCATTAAAGATCTTGTTGTTCTCCTTACCCTTCTACAAGTGAGATCATCCACTTTCACGCCTTCAGACTTATATTCTACGAGGACATTTGGCTGTCCGTCTGTTTCCTCCACTACCCAGATTTTATTTTCTATCCTCATGGGAGCCTGAGTAATGATGAAGCTAGCTGGTATAGATTGGATTACTCAGGCCCCCTTACTGTCGGGCGGCTGATTCTATTCCACCAATGGGGCACATCAGCAAATCATCAACTCTTCTCAGGCAGTCTGTCTTCCGGGGGAACCTAGCTTCCACTGGTCTTTCATAACACTGTTTCCTCTCTTTGTTCTGTAAGCTCCAGGAATGGTAATGGCTTCCCTGGGCTTCTAATTCATAAGCGTCTCATCATCACTTCTTCACTCCCTTAAACCTGCTCACACTTAACTGTCCCTTCACTACATTCTATTTAGGTAAACCCTTTTGAATGCGCTATCTGCTTCACTGACTAGTACATGAGTACAAAATTCCTATTATAATCTCTCAATCACTTTATCTCCAAAGTCCTTAGAGTATATCCAGTTGAAAATATCTGTGCAGAATTCTAATTTTCCAATATCCCAATTTCCCTAAAATCTTTGGTTCTATTAACTTTACTTTCCTCTGTGCTTTTCATTGTCAAATTCTGGTTACTGTTCTTTAGATTCATTTATTTTTCATTCCAGGGTTTAGGCTCTTTTAATTGTTTCCTACCTGAGATTGTATAATTTCCCAGTTTTTTCCCCCACTTTCAATCTTATTCTTCTACAATGCAAAATATGGCACTAATCATGTCAAGGCCTCTGACTAAAAAATTTGGGGAAATCCCTACTTCTTACTAAATAAAATTCAAATGGAAGGTGCTATTAAAAACTACCTTGCGGGCTTCCCTGGTGGCGCAGTCATTGAGAGTCCGCCTGCCAATGCAGGGGATACGGGTTCGTGCCCCAGTCCGGGAAGTTCCCACATGCCGTAGAGCGGCTGGGCCCGTAAGCCATGGCCGCTGAGCCTGCGTGTCTGGAGTCTGTGCTCCACAATGGGAGAGGCCACAACCGTGAGAGGCCCGCGTACCGCAAAAAAAAAAAAAAAAAAAAAAAAGATATACTTTGTAGAAATCACATAGACATATACAGATAGGCTGACCATAACTGGTGTCAATCAAGGTTGTTTCTCAAGTTGGCCAAACAATCTTAAAAAATCATGAGAATCTCTACTCTGTTGTAGGTGCATAAGAAATAGTTCACTTATGCTAGTTTATGCTAGGTTTAGTTTGCACATCTTTTTTTTTTTCCCCTCTGAATGGTTTAACTAAATTCTTACTCTCTTCTGAAGAGTCCGCACATTCTTACTCCCATGCTCTAAACAATGCTTCATTTGACCTCACAGCCAGGACCTTAATAAGGAAATGAGTAAAGGAAATACCTTCTATATTTCCTGTTATTTTAAAATAACTGCATATAGAAAATGTTCTTTTGCATAGCTATTCCAACTAGTAAATTTTAATAAGAATTTATTAATAAAATACTATAATAATGGAAAATTTAAACATATATCTTTCATTTATGGATACATCAGACAAAAATTTACTAAGCATACAGAGACTTAGACAAAATAATAAGCTTAATGCTATTGATTTTAAATACCCTGCAAATATTTTTCAAAGCATCGATTGAAAAATACATGGAAATTACATATTTTAGGCCTTAAAGCAAGCCATAGTTGGTGGCTAAAAATTGGTATCATACAAAATGCATTCTCAGAAGACAATGCAGTTAAGTTACATTGACTAAAAATTAAAACAAAACAAAAATATAAGGTCTGAAATTAAAATAAATTAATCCCAATTTGTCACCAACTAGCAATATAATCTTGGATAAACTCAAAGAGGAGACACATACAAGGACAAATATACCATCGTGATCAAAAAAGGAAATCATAATGGTATTAAAAATTACTGAGAACAAATTTGTCATAAAAAGTATGAGACATCAAAACTGTGGCATGCAGCTAAAGTAGTATTTTGAGGGAAAATTATGGACTTTATTACTTGCAGTACAAAAGGAAAAATGGTGAAAATTAATGACCTAAGCATACTTCAGAAGTTAGAGGGAAAAAAGGGCTGTAATCAATTCAAAGAATGTATAAGAAAAGAACTAGGAAAATAAAAATATAAATAAACAAACAACTCGTGAAGTTCCAGAGGGCCAGAAAACGATTCTCTATAAAATAAGTAAAATTGGAAAATCTCTGGTGAAACTAAGGCCTCAAGAGAAGGAAAAATGATCAATGTTAGGAATGAAGAGAGGATATAACTATACATAGAGATTGAAAATAAAATTAAGAGAATGCTAGGAACAAGCTTTGTGTCAAAAAATGTTAAATGAAAGTGAAATATTCACCACAGCACGAAAAACATAATGTAATAAAAATGACCCAGGAAACAATATAAATAATAAAAAAGCCTCATAAATATTAAAGTGAAACAGACAATTCAAAAATCTACCCCCTGCTGAGAAACAGTTCAAGGAACTGTGCTCAAGTTCAAGGATACCTTGTAAGCAGGGCTTTTGTTCCAGACCATCTCTTTAAGGGTGTTCCTTCCCCAGAAAAGGGGTAGATCTGTTTACAGTCCAGGACAATAAAGATAATACCTCCTGTGGGGCAAAGCTCAGCTGGGTTTGCTTGCGACTCATAAAAGAATGAGGTGTCTGAAGCCTAGGTTTCCTTAGCAGTGTTCCAAAGCTCCTGCACGTGCAGCATCCACATGGTCTGTCTGCACCATCCCTTTCGGCTTTGATGTGCAAAGAGAATTGATATGATACGAATATGAAGCTCATAAATAAAAACAAGCCAATAAAAAAAAACACCCTGAAAATACCAAGTGCTAATGGAAATGCTATGTAGTAGAACTCTTGTATATCGTTAACAGGAATGCAATTGGTACAGCCTGTTTGGAAAACAGTGTGGCAACTTCTTAAACACACCCAGCAATCCCACTACTCAAGGATAATGACAATGTATCTTGACATAAAGTCTGAGTGTAAATTTTTGTGGTAGCTTCATTCATAATCATGCCACTCTAGAGACATCCCAAATACCCATCAAGCAGTGAGTGGATAAAAACAAGAGTGTGGTACATCCACAATCCACTGCTCAGCTGACTCCTTCCACAGTCCATCAAGGAGCAAGCTACACTTCGACTATTTTCTCCCTTCTTCTCATTTAATGCTTTCCTCCTTATTTTCCATTAGCCATGTTTCCACGGTGCCTTCATGTTCTAAAAAACAATCTGTCCTGGCCTTGACACTTTTGATGAGACAAATCAAGTGTCCTGATTTAAAAGAAAAAAGAAAGGAAAAATAAATCAAGAAAAGCAAAACCACAAACTTCTTTTAACCCTCCTCACTTCTTCCCTTATGATGCCATATCCTTCTTTACTGACCTCCCAAACTTCTTGAAAAGGCAACTTTATATCCAGTCTTCCAAGGGTTCAAGTCTCAGTATCCACTTTTTCCTTATTCTCCTATCTTTAGTTTTCTGCACAAATATAGTGAAATCCAAAGCTTCTTACTCAGTTCTGACCCTCTGCAAGCAGTTTGTAGCACTTGGAATCCTGATAGTATCTTTACCTTTTTAAGACTATGACCTCATTTTGACTCTCAAACAGGAATCACTTCTGTCCCCTTATGTCTCTGATTCTTCCTCTTAATCCTCTTCTGGGTAAGGTCTCATGCTAAACCAAATATTAGACAGTGATTTCCATCTCCGTATTTCCAGCCCTAAGTTGGATTTTGAGATCTAGGCCAGAATTTCCAACTGTCTGACATCTTTTATTAGACAACTGGAAGATGTTTCAAATCAAAAAAGAGAAGTTTTTGCCTTTTCTTTGCTCCATTTCCTGTGTTCCCCATACTGTTTGCTGACACTGCCATCCTTCTAATCTTCCAGCCCAGAATCTTCTGCCACATCTGTACCTTTTCCTCTTCCTTACTCACGTCCACAATGTCCTGAGTGCTGGTGGTCCTGTCTGTCCCGTAATGGCTCTCCCACGTGTGTGGCTACTGTACTTTTTCAAACTCATCCTCCCCGACATCTCTCTGAATGTTCTTTCTGCCTCCAGTCTCCCTCTCCTAAAATTTACTTGATATACTAGCTGAAGAGGGATCTTTCTAAATTACAATCTCATTCTATGAGAATCTAATTACTTAACCCGAAGTATAGATACAGGTTACCTTTGTTCACATGTTGCCGACTCAATAAATTGAAAAGAATAATTTGTACAGTTATCGCCCTTTGTTTTATTTATAGGATGCTGAATGATTCACTTAACAGATTCTTCTCAACAAATTAACAGAATTGACTTCGCTGAACAAATATGTTTGTTATATTGGCGTCATGCATATACAACCATTGAGCTCTTTTTAGTTAGAACCTGAGAAAAGTAGCCAGTTAGAGCTCCTGACTTACAGAAAATCTATACTGCAGTTTCCATCTTTAATTCTTTCTTTTCTAATGAAAGATGACCCATTTCTTGTGCAATGAGATGACTGTTTCTAGAGCCTGACTATACTCCCCTATATATATGAAAATTTTATTTGCTTCCTGAATTGAATAATTTAAAACTTCAACTAAATGATCACCACTTTAATTCTGAACACATTTTCCTCAACGACGGTGATGGGGGGGGGGAAACTAAGGGGATTGTCTCCAGCTCCGCCCCACTGACTGCATATGCAAATGAGGAAACCAAGTGTGAAGAAAACACTTAGCGAGTGTTGAGCTTTTTTACAATTTTACTGTGAAACCCAAAGAGCTTTGGAACCAGGAGGACTCAATTACATCTCTAGTGGCGATGAAGGGATTCAAAAGGCAGCTGGAAGCAAACATGACTTCCGCAGAGGGCAGAAGCCTAGAAGTCATAGCAGGTGAGCGGCAGTCACAGGGTGGCAGCTTCTAGCAGAGTGGACTTAGTGCGGGAGATATGTTCTGGTCTATGAGTGCAACAGATTAGCGGCTGCTAGGAGTAAGGGAGGATATGGGGTGAAAGGGGAGTAGGTGTGGCTATAAAAAGATAACCTGAGGGATGCTTGAGGTAATGGAAATATTCTGTATCCTTACCATACCAATGTCAATGTCTTGGTTTGGATTTCTATACTATAATTTTGTAAGATGTCACCGTTGGGGGAAACTGGATAAAAAGGGGACATGGGATATTTCTATATTATTTCTCACAAATACAGGTAAATCTATAATTATCTTAAAATAGAACTTTAATTTATTAAAGATTATATGCTAAGCATCATGTCTCCTTGAGCTATCAAAATTGGTATCTTAGAGATTTATTGTTTTGCCTCAAAATAATATCAATTTTTTTTTTTTTTTTTTTGTCTGCACAGCATGGCTTGTGGGCTCTCAGTTCCCCGACCAGGGATTGAATCCAGCCATGGCAGTGAAAGCCCAGAATCCTAACCACTAGGCCACCAGGGAACTCCCTCAAAATAATATAAAAATTTTAAACAAATGTTGACACATGTAGAGGGAGAGTAACAGGAAATTATAAATTCCCTCTTCAGAAGTTGAAAGTATTAGTTGCTTTCCCCATGTTCTTCTCAACCTATTTCCTCTTTTAATATCCTCAAAGTAGAATAAACTCACAAGGATCTGAATACTTCATTCTTTTATGCAAAAATCATCATAAGGCAAGGAACCCAAGTCCCTGAACTACAACAGCGAGGCATCTGATAAGTTTGTTTAAACTGTCTCTACAAGTGACTGTAAGTTATGATTAATGGTTTTCAGTTCAACAGATAATAAACTGGTGGACTCTACCATAACAAGTAGGATCACTGAATACCAAACATGTACACCGAGGATAATTAATGCCAAGTGACCATCACTACGATGTTTGATGAATAAAGTTCTGTGATTAGAAAAAAAAACATAAGCCTTAAGAAGAGCCCTTTATCTGATGGTTTTCCAACTGGGAGAAAAACACTTGGGCAAAATTCCACAAAAATGATATTCAAATCACAAATGATTGTCGTAAATATTTTGTTATGGATAGAACAGCAAGTAGTTTATTATGTGTTTGCTTGGTGCAAACATGTTAACAAAATCCAGATTTTGATGTTTATGTTAATGATGAAGAAATAGAAAACAATGTACAATTTATAATTTATGTTTGTAGACAATCCTAGGCACTTCTGCACAGTGAAAATCTAGGCCACTGGGGAAATTTTGCAATAAAATATGTATATGGGAAAGTGGCTTTAACATAATCGATTTATGGCGATTTTCTAAGGAAGGTGGGAACCTGTCCAAATTTGTATTTCTAGAATAGTGGCCTTGTTACAACTGAGGACAGTCACTGTAGATTATTCTTGGCCGGCAATGGCTCACTGAGCTCTCACAGGGAAGCCAGAAGGAGGAAATGAAATGGGAAGCTTTATCCCCCTGCAGTAAAAGACAACGTTTCTATGGGATACTATTTGTAATTCTGGTCACCAAACTGCAACAAAGAAATAATAGAACTCTGGAAGGTCTAGACAGGGAAGCTGAAATGGTCAAAAGAAAACAGAATCTTCCCTGTGTGAATAAGGGGACTTAAAAATATTAATCACATTACAAAAAGGTAAAAAGAGGAGAACACAGGTTTGCACAGCCATACTCAATGTATTCATTAATACATCAGTGTCAATTGTCTGAGTATCCTTAATGCTGTGCTGGGGAGTTCTTTCCTCAACCCTCTACAAGTCAAACATTCATCTATGTTTGATGAAGGAAATAAGATACTGCTATCAAACTGTCAAAGGACATAAAGCTTAGGAGAATAACAAAATATTATATGCCTGAGGCAATATTTGAAGATAAAAAAACAGAAAGAGAAGCAAAATATAATAAGTTCATGTTTGGTAAACAGAAGTGTAAATATCTTAATTAAAGTGAATTAAACAAGTAGGAGGAAGGACGGAGATGTTTTAAGAGCCTGCTGCCTGGAAAAGCTATGAGGTTTTTCTTGACCTCAATTCACTGTGAGTTATCGCATGTTCAATCAGATGTGAAGTGTGACACATGACAAGACTACTTTGACTTCAGAATGAACTGTTAGAAATAAGATATCCACGCCAAGGGAAATAACAGTCCTACTGTATTTTACACGGGCCAGGATTGCAATGGTCTGGAAAACACGTCGTACGGACGACTGGCTATAAAACAACAGTAACAACAACAACAGAACCCATATATGAACATTAATTAAGACTCAAAATTTTACTCATACCCGTTAAACAATGGTCTCTATAGAATGTGTAATTAAAAACAACAAGGGGATACGTTGCATTATTAGGAAAACAGACCAGCTTCTAGAACTTCTAGAGGTTCCTTGAACTTAAGTGACTCTTATGTAATAATGTAATAATTTTAGGATTTAAATCAAAATGTTTCATCTATAAACCTGGGGTACTGGGAAGACTCTCAGGTTGTCTCACTTTTTTAAATTCACAAAACACTGCACAATGATAATATGAAATTCATTACAGTAATGATATTTCTAAGAATATGGAATAACATTCTTTCTTTGTCACCTAGTATCAGTGCCCTCTGACTGAAGCGTGTCCCACACCATGCTTTTCTCTGCTGTCTCAGATTTTTGCTGGGGTGAAGATGTTCAAATGACTTCTGACTAGATTCATCTGTCCAGCCCTGACATAGTTAAAAATAATTTTTAAAGGCGATACTGTTAGAGAACTTGATGTCGATGACACACGATTCCTGGGTTTTTATAGGAAACAGAGTTGTACAGCATCATCCCGCTGCTCTGCGTTTCCCCTCAGACCTGGACCTCTGGGTATATCTGAGTAGCAACAAATGCACTGGCAGTGCAGCAGAAGGCAGCCAAGACTGACTTTCTCCTCCAGGTAACAGCTTTAAATGTGTCTGCTCACATGAGAGTTCTGTTAATCAAGGAACCTAACCTAGTGGTTTTATG
Source organism: Leucopleurus acutus (assembly GCF_964270905.1). Taxonomy (NCBI): domain Eukaryota; kingdom Metazoa; phylum Chordata; class Mammalia; order Artiodactyla; family Delphinidae; genus Leucopleurus; species Leucopleurus acutus. The sequence goes on along the minus strand of NC_139144.1, from coordinate 100,249,817 downwards.
GGAGATGCAGTGCTCCCATCAAACAGTTAATAAGCAAGGTCAAGCCACAGGTTGCCCACATCCATCATTCCAGGTTACATACTTTCAAACACCATTACCTCTCTATTGTGTCATTATATGTTCATCCTAATTAGGCATTCAAACTCCAGCTTCACACTCTTTCAAGTACGTCTATAGAACAACAGAGAAATATTCTAAAATAGGTCATATAAAATATTCTAGAACAGTTTATATAAATATTCAAAAGCCTTCACTGGCATTTTGGTACTTATTGCATGAAGTGTGAATAAACACACACACACCATACACACACACACACAACCTCAGTCTAGGATTCAGGATCGTCTAGGATATACACAAAGTCTATTTCTCCCAATTATCTACCATCACGCACAGGCATTACATGTTTCACCTACACTAATTACTCCATTGTCTTAGTCCTAACTGTCTTATGTTTTTCATTTCAGCCTTTTCTCATGCTATTTGCCATAACCTGGACCTTTCTCACCACTTAATTTTTTTCCTAGCTTAAGCCTATCTATCCTTGAAGACCTACATTAACAACTCTCTCTTTTATAACTTTATTTTGACTACAACTAATTTGTTGTGAGCCCTTCTGATTCTGAAACACCACTACTGTACAGAATACTTTCTTCTTTGTAGTGTAAGAATTCGCACAATTGTTTTGTTCTCATACTGTATTTCAAGCATACTGAGTTGGGACCAACTGTTTTTATTTATCTGTATTCCCTTCAATCTGGATTTCTGACGTACATATGCTAGGCAAATGGTATTGAGTGTAAAATAAATAAATTGAAAAATAATATGTTAATACCAACATCATGATGAATATTCTAATATTCACCTATTATACTAAACACATGAAGTTTAACCTATTAAAGGAAAGCCTTTCTAGGAAAGTTATAGAGATATTGATACGGGTTCTTTTCTTTTGACATTTGCTTCGTGTTTGTTTTTGCTTTTGCTGTGAATTTTTAAAATAGCATTCTCAACTTGTGAGATGTCATCTAGAGAACAAAGCCTTCCATCAGAACTGCCGTTCGGTCAACTATTATAAGCCTTTGTTGAGTGTCAGAAGGTCAAACAGCATATAAGACAAACCCAAGGAGACGGCACCATACCTGAATACAGGAACATTTAGAAATGCATTTTTACACCCCGCTACTGCTGGTTACACAAGAGAGAAAATACTTGCTTCGTTGGAGGTACATTTTTAAAGTGCTATGAGGGTTTTAATGTGAATTTTCAATTGGTCAGGAAATTCCCAGTACTACTTTAAAAGTATAGAAGTTACTATAAGAACAATAGAGATTTGCACAAACTATTTTTTCACTCTTGGGTTAAAGTGTCTCATTTTTATTATGCTTTTATTTTTATTCATTTTTTTTTGCGGTACGCAGGCCTCTCACTGTTGTGGCCTCTCCCGTTGCGGGGCACAGGTTCCGGACGCGCAGGCTCAGCGGGAATGGCTCACGGGCCCAGCCGCTCCGCGGCATATGGGATCTTTCCGGACCGGGGCACGAACCTGTATCCGTTGCATTGACAGGCGGACTCTCAACCACTGCGCCACCAGGGAAGCCCTATTATACATTCTTTACTCAGAGCCTATAACAGTACTCAATGAAAAGGCATTTGAGACTTCCCTGGAGGTCCAGTGCTTCAGACTCCGTGCTCTCAATGCAGGGGGCATTGGTTCGAGCCAATGGTCGGGGAGCTAAGATCCCACATGCCACACGGCACGGCCAAAAAAAAAAGAAAAGAAAAGACATTTGTAGCAAGGGCAGATAGATAATATTGGGTCACTCCAACAAAACCAGGCAGCTGATCTTCAGTTGGTAATTATACAAATTATCTATGAGGTATTAGAACTATCATTCTCAAGGCAAGGATTGAAAACATTTTTTCAGAAGGGGATACCTATTGGTCAAAGAAACTAGCAAGTTCTTAAACGCTATCATGCCTTTAGCTTACCAAAATTCAGAAAACACCTGATTCTTGTTTGATTTCTTTTTTAGCTGGGCCTTGTTATCCAAACACTTAACTATTTCTTTAACTGGTTCAGAAGGTCAACGTTTTATTTATTTATTTTTATTTATTTAAACATCTTTATTGGGGTATAATTGCTTTACAATGGTGTGTTAGTTTCTGCTTTATAACAAAGTGAATCAGTTATACATATACATATGTCCCCATATCTCCTCCTTCTTGCGTCTCCCTCCCTCCCACCCTCCCTATCCCACCCCTCCAGGCGGTCACAAAGCACCGAGCTGATATCCCTGTGCTATGCGGCTGCTTCCCACTAGCTATCTACCTTACGTTTGGTAGCGTATATATGTCCATGCCTCTCTCTCGCTTTGTCACAGCTCACCCTTCCCCCCCCCCCCCCATATCCTCAAGTCCGTTCTCCAGTAGGTCTGTGTCTTTATTCCTGTGTTACCCCTAGGTTCTTCCTTGTCTGTCCTGTTTCCTCATTCAAGGCAGTTCCTGAGTTAAAACCATAGTGACCTGTGCAACCCAGGTGGAAAAATCACTGTGTATTAATCTCATCAAATAAGTGTGAACGGTGCAGTGTAGGGCAGGTGGCAAGGTGGATTCTGGGAGGGGAATGTCACAAGGCAAGGAGGTCAATGTTCTCCTTCACAGTGGTTCAATTTTCAAAAAAGAAAGTAGGCTTGTTCTCTAGCTCTATACCTTCTTGGAAAATTCATACCTAACCAGTGTATTTGGTACTTTTATTGGCTATAATATGGATTATATATAGGAATTAGTAAGAAAAATTATCCAAAATTTGGAATTAAGGTATAAGAATAATAAGTGTGCTAAATCCCACTAAAAAATTCAACTTATTATAGATTACGGAATAGAACCCTGGTTCTATAAAGACAGGTGTTAATTTATAGAAGATTAATACATTTCCATCTAATAGAAATAATGGCTGTTATAGATTTATTGTCTTGTACAACGTTAAACAATTTTGTATCTAACTTATTTTGACATTCTTTCTTTCACTGACCATATACAGTATTCTCTCAGATCTTTTATTTTTATTTTTTTGCGGTACGCGGGCCTCTCACTGTTGTGGCTTCTCCCGTTGCGGAGCACAGGCTCCGGACGCGCAGGCTCAGTGGCCATGGCTCACAGCATGTGGGATCTTCCCAGACTGGGACACGAACCCGTGTCCCCTGCATCGGCAGGCGGACTCTCAACCACTGCGCCACCAGGGAAGCCCTCAGATCTTTTATTTTTAGAACCAGCTGTAGCATCCTTCAGGCTTCTTTATTAATGAGTTAAATAAATCTTTGATAAATGCTCACCGTATATTTGTATAAGAATCATGTTTTTTTAGTATATATTATTTGAAATGTATACTTGGGAAGTACATTGTAAAAAGAGTTGTTCAGTGAAAATAGTCAGTTTACTGTCATTTATTTACTGTTTCTTAAATCTTTTGCATTTTATCAAAAAAATCTATCTTATACGGAGAAGAGATTGGTGGTTACCAGAGGGGAGGTGAGTCGGGTAAAATGCGTAAAGGGGTCAATTTTATGGTGATGGATAGAAACTAGACTTTCGGTGGTGAGTCCGCTGTAGCATACACAGAAGTCAAATTATAATGTTGTACATTTGAAATCTGTGTGATGTTATAAATCGATGTTACCTTAATAACAAAAACTAAAAAACAGTCTATCTTTAAATAGAAAATTGAGCAGGGGATATTGAAAATTTAAAGGGAATTTAAAATACCAAGTTCTACTCGAGATACTTTCAGGAAGCATTTTACAGAGTTTTCATCTGCATGGAAAAATGCCATTATATAATACATAGAAACAACAGAATAATATGATAATTTCAATAACCCCGCTGCAGAAAGAAAAAATGCAGCCTTTCAGAGCTGCATTATAACAAAGGGCTTTCTATTAACGTTACATGTTAGGAAAAGGCTGCCGTGTGAAGCATTCTGGTTTATTAACACGTGCATAAGGTTGAGAAATGTAATGCGAAGCCAGTGGTGAAGGTGGGTGGGTTGGGGGGATGACTGAAAGGATGGAGGCAGAGAAGGGGAAACGGAAGAGAAAAGAAGAGTGTGATGGATGAAGCAGAAACAGAGGAACCGAAGGAGGAGAAGAGCTCTTGTAAAATGTGTCAATTCACTTTACCTACAGTGGGAAAAGAGGACAAGGAATCCTTTAAATTGATTTTTCCTTCACTAGCTTAAATGACCAAGCTATGGCTAAGAGTTAAACTGGCCTAACGCTTCTAGGGCAGCACCAATCATCAATTTTCCTCCCTGCAGTCTCTCCAGCCTCCACGTTGCCCCTGGACTGTACCCGGATTTTTCTCTGCGGGCCTGCCCTTCTGAGCACGGGGACCCTTCCCAGCCATCTCTACGGCATCCAAGTGGAACTCCTCTCTGGTCCATTCTTTCAGATTTCTACTTTTGATTGCCAAACCACTAGCTAGTCTACAAACTATCTGAGGCTTTATTAAGCTAAGTGTTCTGTAAGAAGTAATATGGAACTCTGTAGCCTCCCGGGGTGGGGGGGGGAGGCCTTCAACAGAATGAGGAATTTGAAAACTGGAACTTTAGACACTTTGGCAAGTCAAAGAAGAAAGAATTTATGTAAAGGGCCGATCTGTCACTATACCTTCAAAATGACCTATTTACTCTTCATACAGGACCCGTTCTTATTAAGAAGTCCTGGGAATAAGTAGTTTGTGTGGGTTTATGATCATTTAAAACTTATACTTTATTGTCTTTTTCAGTTCAGCTATTTCAAAGATTATCTACAGCAAACTTTATAATGGGCAAGAGGGGGAGAGATTTGAATATAGAAATGTTTGATTCCTTAAATCCACGGAATGAGGTATTGTTGAGATTTCTTACCATGCTAAGTACAGGAGCCCATTTGGCTTGAACTCAGAAAAAGAAAAAAGACACGTGCATTTCACCAATGACACTTAGACAAGCAATCAGATAGTAGATTAAAAGACTGCCACCGCTCACCGGTTTTCCCTGCTTTTATCAATTGTGGGAGCTAGCTAAGTTCTACTCAAATTAGCACTGATGTGTCAGAAAAGTTTTTGAAAAGTCGCACAGCTTTCAATCTCCTAGAACTCAAATAGAAAATAATCAAATTTCTAGTGTTCCCAAGGGATGAACACAGTGCACAAGTAATGAAAATCAGGTAAGTACGATAAAAATATTCAATTAGAGACTTTGCAACTAGATATACCTTATAATAATGTCTACTGCTATCTAGAAGAGGTGACAGTTACTTTGCCTGTCATTCCTAAGAAGGAAGAAATTGAGGGCTGGTGTACTAGCTTCTAAGTTCTTACTATATTTAGACAGTACACCTGGGAGCCACACGCCAACAAGTTGGTTACATACAAGTTAGAATTTAAGTTTGGTGGCAGTGAAAGGGAACAGAAGGTGGTTTATGAGATTCTAGGACCTCTCTTTCCTATATTTACAATATTTCTGGTGTTTTTAATCTTTCTTAAATTAGAAAGAATACAGCTTTCAAAAACGCTGAAGAATGTGAAATGTATATATTGATACAATAACAATTCAATGACTCAAGCCCATTTTATCTTCAAAAACATATAAACAACCAAGAATTACTACAACCTACACATTATCATGTACACAGTATTACATCACTGAGATTCTCCTTTATGAACCTAGACATCCCGTCAGCATCTCACTGATGGAGCCACTGAACGTGAGCATTTGGCCATGAGGGTTATACTATCAACACTACCACTCACTAACCATCATGAGTTTCTAGATATTACAATGGCATGGTGTTTTTAAATGGATAATTTTTTTAAAAATCAGGATGATTCTCTTTTTTGGATGATGCCAGCATTTTGGCTACAGAATAAAAAAATGATCATCTCTTGTATTTGAAGACAAAATAATATAATATAATGAAAAATAAGAAGGGCCAGAAATGTCCTAAGAACTTCTCATGTTTTCTCACTTCTCCTAGCAACTTTATTACACCCATTTTACAGATCAGGATACTGAGGCTGAATGTTTTAGCAGTGTGCCCAAAGGCACTTTGCTTATCATTTCTATGCCCTTTAACCCTGACCTAGTCCTGAATCAGACAACCATTAAACGACCTTAACCATTCCTTTGTCTCCTGTTTTCTAAACTGCGTAAAAAGCAAATACTATGAGAATTACAAAAAACAAAAGCAACAAAACACTCTGCAGGAAGCACCCATAAACATTCACTGAACACAATTAAAGTTAACAGATTCACTGAAATGATTTAAGAAATTAATTCCTTAGCATTTACGAAAAACTTTTACATGACATTTTTAGCACTTTTTTTTTCCATTTGGCATTAATAATCTTAAAATTATGAATCAATTTGTCAGATCTCAATTAGAGCAGCCAACAAAAGGGAATAACATATTTGCATGATTTCCTGAATGCTGTGTACAAACAGCTGAAGAGTCTAGGGGCTGATTATAGAAGAGTGGGTATTATTTAGGCCTCTTCTTTCTATTTTGTTTCCTGTTGCCAAGACTTGAGACCTTTCACTACTGATTAACACTCTTTCCACCAAAGACTGGCAGGGGAGCTGAACGCTGATTGATTCGGGCAGGGAAGCTAAATCAATCCACTTTGGTGTGTGGACAGCTGTGGTGGGTGAAGGGGAGTTGATGGGAGAAGCAGGATTACAGAACTAAACATTTTGTGAAAACCAAGGAGGAAAGAGTGAATATTTGGATTACTCGATAATTTGTGAATTCCTTTTATCCATGCTATGTCCTCTCTTTCGAGCTACCTAAACAATAATGTCATTGCTTCTGTAAAGTTAACTTATTTATTTGTTGTTGGATGATGTAATAAAAGTCTCCATGATTACTGGTAAAATATAAGTTATTATATCAGTGACTATAAAATAGAGCATAATAATTATTATTTTATAATAGTATTATATTATTGTTTTATAATAGTATAAAATAGAACAGAACAAACCAGTGTAACAGAAATGACTGAGTTTTACTTTAGAAAAGCAGGACATGCACTGTAGCTAAATATATGTTTTAATTAGAAAATTTTAACCTATCAGGAAAGCAGATGTTATAGAGTATTTTATATTATACCCCTGAAGTTTGAATTCCTGCTGGGAAAATGCATCTATTTAGAAATATAGAAGAGTTAACGTTAAAGTGAGCATAAATAATCCATAGATTGCTTTAGTGAGTCCATTTAATGACATCCAAGAACTTGGACTCAGAAAAGCTGTAGCAAGAGTCTCCTGGTGAAAAATACGGTTATCCTCCTTAATGTCACGTCACAAGCATCGTTCTTCCATTCATAACTCTTTGTGTTTCTAATACACATAAATTTAGCACTATGCATTCATATTTTTAGCTTATCCCTCTCTTTATCTAAAATTTGTCCTCAATACAAAGGCATATCGGACGAGAAAAAATAATTAGCTTTTGCTCCTCAGCAACTGGCACTGTATGTGGATCACAATAGATGCTGGGTTATTCTAAGACAGGATGCAGCTTTTGAGAACCTCACATACAGCTGGGGAAGTGTAGGTAGGGTTGAATAGTAGCATGACACTCTGTATCTCACAAAGCAGTGAATGATTATTTGCTGAAGAAATTTTGCTCATAACATGTGCCATAAGTATTCAGAGGAAGTAGATGGATATGGACAAAATATTCCAGGAAGGTTCCAAGAAAATGCAGGAAACAGAGACTGTGAAAATAGCTGAGCGGTGAGGCAAAGGAAAAACATTTTAGACAGAAGAACAGCCAGGATGAAAGTGCTGATATGAAGACAGGGTGTTTAGGGGACAGTGTATTCGGTTAGAATTTGGTTGAAAAGGTTGCTTAATGCAGGGAAAATATAACCAAATGAAATGTTGGTGTCAGACTGAGGAAATAGCACAAAGCTAAAAGGTTCGTCCTGATTCTGAAGACAAATGCGAGTTTTAACGTTGTCTTCACTCCTCCAGCTCTGCTGTACCTCTCCTGAGGTTTAGTAAACATAATTGCAAACAGTATTCCAGGTCTGTTCTCAACAATTAGTAAAACTGTCAGCTCATTCTGCCAAAATTGTCTTGAGCTTTTGGATCCATCAAGAAATAGGACCTATGACTTAAGAAAATTAATCATTCCATGCCTTGCTTGCTGTCATGTTACTGATACTTTGTAACACATTCTTTTGCAAATAGATTGGATTATTTTTCTCTACCTATTTCTTTATGCTTATTTCCTTTTCCTTTTGGTCAAAAATAGCTTTAAAAGTACTTTCTAAAATAAGGGTCTATCAGTTTGATTTTTTTTTACCATCTAAAGAATTGTCAGGTATCTACAAACATGGAGATTCCATCTTAAACACATTCCTCCAGGCCACTACAAAAATGTTTATAATGGTTCTAACACTGACAGGTCCCTAAAGGCTCCAGTACTTTAATGTACATAACCTGGGGATTGGGGAAATCTTTCATCCCAGTGTCTCATTTTCATTTCTAAGTCTGTTTTATATCCGAGTCAAAACATTCAATCTAATTACAAATAATGTTTTCAAAAGCCTTGGCATGGAAACTTCTCAAAGATGTTGCAAAAGTCTAATCTATTTCTTGACCAGCCTCAAGTATCATCAGATCCAGTAGCAAACCAATTAACTTTTAAATTTCCACAGAATTAAAATTCTCTAGGATTACTTTTGTCATTTACTTTCAAGTTCTAACTACATTTACAATTATTATTTAGGTTCAATTCTGAATTAAACTTTCACTTCTTCACTCTAATACTTTTTTCCTAAACCGTTATTTCTACATGTTCCTATTAAGTTATTTTTTAAATTTTGAAATGATTTCAAACTTATAGAAAAACTGCAAGAATAGTAGGAAAAACTTCTCTTCCCTCCTGAATTACTTGAAAGTAAGTTGCCAACATAATTTCCATCCTCTCCAAACAGTGTAATATTTAAATTCTACAAACAAGGATATTCTCTATATAACCAGAATAACTTTCAAAATTAGATAATAACTTTCAAATTATCATTAACGTTACTAATCTTAGATTTCACCAATTATGCCAATACTGTCCTTTAGGGAAAAAGATCAAGTTCAGACTCACATGTCACATTTAGTTTTTATGCATCATTAAATGTAGAACAGTTCTCATTCTTTCCTTGACACTTTTAAATCACCGACCAGGTTTTTATAGAATGCCCATCAATTTGGGTCTCTCTCATGTTTCCTCCCAAATTCAGGTTATATATTTTGGCAGGAATATCACAGAAATGAACCTTCCTACATACAGGTGGTGCATGATATCAATTTGTCCCATTACTGATGCTATTAACTTTGATCACTTGCCAGCCTTCTCTACTATAAAGTTACTCTTTTTCCCATTTCAATTAATAACTATTTTGGAGGAAGGCACATTGAGATAATGTAAATATTCCATTCTCCCATCAAATTTTTACCCACTAGTTTTTGTATCCATTGCATTTCTTGGCAGAATTAATAATTGATGCAATGCCTGCCATACTGTGGTCTTTCCGATTCTCTCATTCCTTCCACCTAGCTTAGTTGCCCCTCTTCTGTAAGGAAAAGCTTTCTCTTCTCTTCCCTTCATTTATTTATTCATGTTTTTATTTATCACAAGAGAAACTCAAGGATTCTTATTTTAATATTAGAATCTGTTACTATCATTATTTTGATGTTCAAACTGTTTCAGATTTGTAAAACAGGATTCCGTTTAGACTAGCTCCTATGCGCTTTTGACATGTCATCGTCATTCTTGAGCACTTCCTTCCTTTCTGACACAAACAGATGTGTCAGACTCATCCTGTACTTTTCCTGTCTTAGCCCTGAAATTAGTCCCTTTTCCTAAGAAGCTGTGATCCATTAGGATCAAGGTCCATTCAGGAGGTTTTTGAGTAAACATAACTTTCCTTTAAAAAAAAAAAAAATCCATTCAGGAACCAAGATCTAGATGCCTGGCGTGCTCAGTGCTATTGGAGCGGTGTTGCTTGCCATCCTTCCATTTGAAAGAGCTGCACATGCATTTATATCAATATGTATCCATATTCATCTATAAACATTGAAAACTGTAAAGTATATACCATAGTTTGTAAAGAGGAATCAGGAATGATTCTGGTGTAATACCCTGAAATTCAAGTTGATGGCTTTATCTCACCTCTGGAAATCTAGGTTGACAATTTGTCCCTACTGAGAGCTTTCATTAATGTTGTGGGCAAGATCGATAAATATCCTATTAGATGGTGAGTTATTCTGTATGTCATTTTCCCCATTAAACAAAGCATTATTTTTAATCTGAAATGATCCATATTTAAATATACTTTCTCCCATTCAATTGAATTGCAAATTCAAGACAAATACAACTTGAAAAGCCCACTGGCTACAAATGATACCCTTCCAAAGAGAAATTATTAATTCAGCAAAACTCCAAGGAAAATAAATACATAGTTCTGCAGCCAAGGTAAGCACACATACTGGATTGAGACTGTAGGAAAAATATTCCTTTGCCAAAATTCTGCAATCCGATAACAATTCTGTTAAAAACTACATGGCTTGATATTTTTAACCAGTGCTTTCCTCAGTCAGACATTAAGTTTTTGGAAAATCTCATGTTATATAAGCAGAATGAGAAAGAGCATCTGATAATTATCAGAGCATCACTCGTAGTGTCTCACTTCACTTCAAAATGATGCTTTCTGGGATCACCTCCCATGTAAACTACTTGTACTCAAATCCTTGTACCTGGTCTACATTTGATGGAAGTCAAACAAAGTCAGTTAAGTGTATGTTTTAGATAAATATTTCAGTGAACCTAGAAAACAGGACAAGGATTCAGAAAACCAGAGATCTAACAGAGACGAGAAGAATTTCTGGCAGGATGGAGAAAGGAAGAGTGCGGAGTGCTTGAAAGGCGAAGTGGTTCCCCTTCTCAAGGAATTATAATGACAAATGGGAACAATTACACAGATTCATTCTAAGGATCTAGATCATACGTGTACAGAAAACACACTTCCTTATTTGGAAGGGAACATCTCCTATTAGTTTCCTTGGCATGAAAAAGCAAAGGAGATGATAACTGTATGACTGAGAATATTTGTGTTTATTCTCACAACTGAGTTGTAATTGGCCAGATATAGAATTCTAGGTTAGAAATAGTTTCTCCTCAGAATTTTTTTTTTTTTTTTTGCTGTACGCAGGCCTCTTACTGCTGTGGCCTCGCCCGTTGCGGAGCACAGGCTCCGGACGTGCAGCCTCAGTGGCCACGGCTGACGGGCCCAGCTGCTCCGCGGCATGTGGGACCTTCCCCGGCCGGGTCACGAACCTGCGTCCCCTGCATTGGCAGGTGGACTCTCAACCACTGCGCCACCAGGGAAGCCCTGAAAACATTACTATTTTTAAGCCTTTCTTCCCTCTGTATAGTCTCTATTTCTTACAAATTTTAATTTTTTTCTCCACTTTTATTTTTTCCTCTTTTACTCCTTTTTCTTTTCTTTCTTTTTTAAATTAACGTGCAAGATTTCCTCAGATATCCATAAAGCTTTGTTTGGGGAAAATGAAGTTTAGAATCTTTATGATTTTCCTCATTGGCGGTGAGATTTCTAATGCAACTGGGTACATAAATCCTATATTCTAGGAAGAAGTCAGGGCTGGAGATAAAAATTGCAGAGACATCAGTGTTTAGAAGCTATTTAAAGCTATGGAGGTAAATAAACTTGTCTTGGACAAAAATACAGATTAACAAAAGGGAGGTCGCACGAAACCTTCTTTTCAAATGAGCCATGCAGTAGGGTTTTCTATGCATTATGACCCACAGTGGTTTCTTTAAACTAATATGTGATGTTTTGAACAAATTCACATTTAACTCTTCTACATATCTGCAAAATAATGAAGAGCTGTTCGTGCATTTTAAGTGCTCCGTTTAAAGGCACTTAAAGGTCATAGAAAAAGGATATCAGAAATAGTTAAATCAAAAAACAACCACAATGAGAAAAATCATCTTTAAAAATAATAAATTACATTAATACTCATAAAATAGATTCCATTAATACTGACCAACATGGTGATTTCACATAACTTCAGATATGTAAAACTGCCTTTTATAATTGAGTACCTGAAAATAATCTAAGTTAAACAATCACTAATTATATTCTTGGGAGGAAGGAAAACAGCTTTATGATATAATAACCAAAAAAAAAAAAAAATCAAAATCACATTATATGAGTTACTGATTTATAGCAGATATTATTCCCAAAATTTGCTACAAGGTTTATTTCTATAGTTCATGTGATAGTCACTATAAAATTTAAATTCTATACAGCTAGAAAAAAATCGCTTTCCTAAGTATCATAAAATTACACTTAGGAATTCATCAAACCTTTAATATTAAAACTTTGCAAAGGAAACAAAAGCTTTCTAGTAGAACTTTAACAGTAATGCTCAAAATGTGAACAATAACACTGATCTATGCTTCCAACAATTCATAAAATCTCTCCCCTACAAAGGTAAATACAGTGCAACAGAAGAAACTCCAATAAGATTACTTGCATTGTGTTTGAGAGAATCCGAAAAGTTTTAGAACAATGGTTATTTTTTAAGAAAGAATCAAATCCCAGTGCCAGTATTTATTACTAGTAACCTACAATGTCATCTGTTCCTGTCCCCATAGGTTGAACTTAAATAACTTTAAAAATCTTTTTCCGCTACCACCTGTATTGTTGGTATAGTAGTCTTCTACAGGAAGTTAGAGTATTCCCATGACGTGCACTGCCTGCTTAGCAATAGAAAATGATCATACATATAAGAGTACAAAGTAGGTCAGATACCAGAAAAATTCTGCCTTCCTTAAGGGTTTACATACCATGTCAAAAGGCATTGGTTGGGCCTCAAAAAAATAAACACTTTCTGAAATTGTCCATTGCAAACTTTTTCCTTTTCAACTAGAATAATGAAATCATGACCCTTAAGATGTTAGTAGTAGCCAAGTCAAAATGATGGATTTGTAGCGCGACATTTTAAAAGATGTGTGGGTACAGAACAGAACATGAAAATCAAATCACTATCATTTATAATCTGTAGCAACTTGCTACCATGGGAGAAATACTTTCCCCGGAAAGAGATAAAATATCAATTTATTTTAAAGTATCCTTTGCAACTTCAGAGAGAAAATCCAAGCAAGGATTTATTGAAAAATCCAGAGAAGAAGTATTTTTTGTACAGTTTTGTTGCTAATTGTGGGTATTCACATTAGAGTAGTTAATTCTAACAAAAGACACTAACGTGACCACACTTTCTTTATATGTGTCAGATTTAATGGCATTTGCTTTGGCAGTAGGAAAATCCGGGCTGTAAAATTATTATCTTTATTGTCTTTACAACACTTCTGGTTAGGAGTTATCACTCTAGGATCAAAAAGAGTAGTCCATCTTGTTTTTTTTTAGCTGTTCAGAATTTAAATTTTATAGTGACAATCACGTGAAAAAGAGAAATAAACCTTGTAGCAACCTTTTTTAACATTAACACACAGCAATACACATGTAAAAGCATTCATGTTTCTAAATACGTGTATCTAAAGGACACCATTGGCTCTTCACACTGCACAGTTATTCCATGGTACAGATTCATAGAAGAAACGCTTACAAGGGAGTTGTATGTGTATATAATAGTATCGTTTCTCAGTTGGAGTCTTTTGCTTGATGTAACAGCAGAACCTTGAAATGAATTGTGTTTGCTGAGTAGAGAAAAGGGACAAACAAGAGCTATCATCATTCAGGCAGTAACAATACATTTATGTTAAGGCAATCATTTCTTCAACGTGAACTCTTATAAAGGCATTCAGCAATGCATAATCACTTCTCCCTCATGCCATTCACTTTGTTAGGCTCTGAATACACAAATCACCATAACAACATGGAAAATGAAGAAATATGATCACTTTGAGTTTTGTTTTTCAACCATCTCAGCACTTTTCCTGATTCAATACGTGCCCAATTGTTCCTACAAGTGAAATGGAGTGATTTTCACCATTATGTTGCTCTTTCTTCTTTAAAAGAACGCAGCAAAGTCTCTGGAGAGGTTTAAGTACCCCCAGATTTTCTGAATCTACTCCCTTATTGCTTTTAGAAATTATTATTATTACAAAGCATGAATTTGATAAAAGCTATTTTGTTTGTAGCTTCTTTCTTCCTTAACAACCTTGAAAAGTTTTCATTAGCTTTCAAAGCGTTCTGTCTCATGACAGTAATATTCTGGTCAAGATATTCTGCTTAAACATGTTACCACATTGGTGGGCGTTCTCCCTTTCTCTGCCTTCATTCTGACCTCTGTATTTAATGATATTGAAATGCTAACTGCAGATCAATGTCCTTCCTCTTACATTTGAATTAAATTCTCTTGTTATACTATGAAGCGATTTCAAATTCCAACATATTTTAAAGTTAATGACATTCCAAATTAAATGATTTATACTCATGTACTACTTCAAAGGCTCTGTTCAAATTTCAATATTTCAACTACAATTATTGTTCAGTTCTGATCTGGCCAAATCGAATTTCTCTTTTTTATGAATATACTTAGTTTTTTCTTTTACCCTGACTTATGTGAGTTATGCTTTTCCCTCCTAACTAGACTGAGATTTCTAAAAGATAGAAACATTCATCAATGTATTTCCCACAGAGCCCTGGAAATTTTCCTACAGAATGAAGAAAAAGAGAAGTGTGTGTGAGTGTGTGACTGTGTGAGTGTGTGTGTGTGTGTGTGTTTGTGTGTGCAGGGAGAGGGGGCTCACACATGAACTAATTCTTGACGGCTGCCTATTTCTCCCAGAATCCTATGAGTATGGTACCACACTCGGCAGAACCAAAGTCTCCTTTGGCTGTTCTCACCTGTTTGTGGTCCCTTCTGAGAATAGTGCGGAAATCTGAGAGAACAATTTTCCTTTTGATTTAGCCCATGAGGTTTTCTTATTAACATTTTAAAACTAAATTATCACTACCCAAATACAAACAGATCACAAAATGTGTTTGTCCATCAAAACCTAAATGACTTCTAAGAACAACAGCAGAACAACAGAGTCCCATCACTCTTCTGATTGCACAGTTTCCCTGAAGAACCAAACTTAGGTAAGGAATGTTTAATGACAAACAAAGTGTTCTTGGTGGAATATTACTTGGAACTCAGGAAAAGAGAATGTGTTGAAATCAGAGAGGAGGATAAAATCAGCCATGGAATAGAGTAGAATACTCTAAAATCAAACTACCTTGAAACAAAAACAGCTCAGACTAGATATCTCCTTGCAGTTGTAAATGACGAGTAAATTGGAACAAGGGAAAAAGGAATTGAAACACAAGTACCACCCATGCTCTTGTAAGGCAGATGTGCACTCAGTCTTCCACTGGGACAGAGGTTGTTTTTCCCATACGTTTGACAGGCTCAGATCAGTAGGACCACGTTTTGTAAAATACATTTTCCATGTGAATATGTGGTAGTAAGTGAAACTAAGTGTCCTGGGCAACTCATTCATTGAATAATTAGGTCTCAGCATGGATAATGCCAAAACTTCGAACTGACAAGCATTAAAAAAATGAAAAGTTGGTTCATAGGAACAAATAAACCCACAGAAGTTCAAATGTCATTGTAGATAAGATCTCTCTGTAAATATGGCCTTTTTCCTAGTCCCAGCCTCTGCCTTTTTGTTTTTTTTTTCTTAAGCTGAAGGAGCTGAGACCATTAAATATTAAATATGGCCCAAATATCAATATGATAACTTTAATCTGATATCCATATGAGCCATGTAGACTTTTATTTTGCCAGGAAAACTGAAAAATAGTTTTATAAATAAAAACTTTTCAACATTTTGCTTAATTGACATAAAATACATATTTCGAAAATAAATGTTATGTTTTTGATAAAACAATTTTTATATTACTTCAATTTATCAAAATTTCAGAGCTAAAGTGGTATTCCCTTTCTCTCTCACTCTTTTTGTTTTACTGAAAGTATTTCACCAAACAGAAATCGCCTTAATAAATTGAATCTGTGTGTCCTTTGGTGGAACACTATAGTTCAGAAGAAATATCACTTTTAGCCAAGATGATTAGAAACATCCTCATGAAAATCCCTCGAGGTGGACTGAACTAATAACCAAATTCAGTAAAGTCGCAGGATACAAAATTGACATACAAAAATCAGTTGTGTTTCTATACATTAGCAATAAACAATCAAAAAGAGAAATTAAGAAAGCAATCCCACTTACAACAGAATCAAAAACAAATTTAGGAATTAATTTAACCAGAGGGGTGAAAGAGCTCTACAATGAAAATTACAAGACAGTGATGAAAATTGAAGAAGACACAAATAAATGGAAAGATATCCCATGTTCATGGACCAGAATAATTAATATTGTTAAAATGTCCATACAACACAAAGCCAGATATCTACAGATTCAGTACAATCCCTATCAAAATTCTAATGGCATTTTTCAACAGAAATAGAAAAAAAATATCCTAAATCTTCTATGGACTCACAAAAGCCCCAAAGCCAAAGCAATCCCGAGAAAGAAGAACATGTGCTGGAGAATTCACACTTCCTGATTTCAAAGTATATTATAAAACTATAGTAATCAGAACAGTATGATACTAGCATAAAAACAAACACATAGATTAATGGAACAGAATTGAGAGTCCAAAAATAAACCCATGAATAACAGTCAACTACTACTTGACAGGAGACAAGAATACTCAATAGGGAAAGGATGGTATCTTCAATAAAAAGTGTTGGGAAAACTGGATATTCACATGCAAAAGGATGAAATCGGACCCTTATCTTACACCACTCACAAAAAAATTAAATTGACATGGATTAAAAACTTGAAACAGTAAAACTCCTAGAAGAATGCATAGTAAAAAATCTTGACATCAGTTCTGGCAATGATTTTTTGGATATGACACCTAAAGCACAAGCAACAAAAGCAAAATTAAACAAGTAGAACTGTATCAAACTAAAAATCTTCTTCACAAGAAAGGAGATCATGAACAAAATGAGAAGGCAACCCATAGAATGGGAGAAAACATCTGCAAACCCTATATCTGATAAGGAGTTAATATCCAAAGAAATAAGGAATTCACACAACCCAACATCAAAAAACAAATAATATGATTTAAAAATGGGCAAAGGATCTGAATAGACACTTTACCAAAGAAGACAGGCAGATAAACAACAGATATATGAAAAGATGTTCAACATCACTAATCAACAGAGAAATGCAAATCAAAACCACAAAGAGATAACTCCTCACATCTGTTGGAATATCTACTATCAAAAAGACAAATGTTGGTGAGGATGTAGAGAAAAGGGAACCATTGTGTACTGCTAGTGGGAATATAAATTGTTACAGCCACTATGGAAAACAGTATGAAGATATCTCAAAAAATTAAAAATAGAACTATCATATGATCCAGCAATCCCACTGTGTATATATCTGAATAAAATAAAAACAGGAGATTGAAGAGATATCTGCACCCCATGTTCATTGCAGCATTATTCAAAATAGCAAAGATAAGAAAATAACCTAAAGATGCATTCATTTGTCCATCTACAAATGAATGGGTAAAGAAAAAATGGTGTATATGATAGAATATTATTCACTCTTGAAAAAGAAGGAAATCCTTCCATTTGCAACAACATGGATAAACCTGGAGGACATTATGCTAAGTGAAATAAGTCAGATACAGAAAGACAAATGCTACATTTTCTCACTAATGTGTGGAAACTAAAATAATCAAGCTAATAGGATCATAGAATGAAATGGTGGCTGCCAGGGGCTGGGGAAAGGTAGAAATGGGGAGATGCTGGTCAAAAGATATAAACCTCCAGTTATACAACCAGTAAGTTCAAGGGATCCAATGTACAGCATGGTGACTACAGCTAACAATACTGTATTGTATACTTGAAAGTTGCTATGAGTAAATCTTAAATGTTCTCACCATAAAAAAGTAACTATGAGAAGCAATAGATGAGTTAACTAATCTTATTGTGGTAATAAGATTCAAAAATATACGTTTCTGTATAATTTCAAAAATATAATTTAAAAATATATATCTATCATATCATCTTAAATTTATGCAATATGTCAATTATATCTCAATAAAACCAAAAAAAAAAAAGAACTCTGCATCAGGAGAATTATGTATTAGACAGGCAACTTCTCTAATGCTGGCTTTTATCAACATAGGGTAGGCTTTCCAGGAGTACTCTGAGGTGACTTACAGATGGACTAGATGATAAACAAGAGTCCATTCAAAAAAATGATGTCAAAGAACACAGTATTCAACTTGAAAGCCCTCCCACTGGTCAAATTAGAGAAAATTTTGAGGAAAAAAAATATCGACAGTAATACACTATAACCCAGAGGATAATGGAAGAATCCAGGAGTCCATATTGATAGCGAGAAGAGAAAGCTCTTCCTTACAATAATATCCCAGGTAATAAATGTAGAAGGAATGATGGAAATTAATATTGCCATTTAGCAAGCATCACAGTAATAAAAATCATCCCAATGCATGCTAAAATTAATAGACAAATGTTAGATGAAAAAGTATAATGAGAAACAGGATACTGACACAGTCTTAAAAGTATTTTCCCACTATGTACTTATTATAAAAGGAAACAACAGTAACTTTAAAGTAGAGAAATCACTTCAAGTGATCAATGTTAATGTTACCAGAAATGAGACACAGCGGTAGCTTGTGCCTCCTGATACGGTGCACTGACAAGGATGTGGCATCATTTGCCACAAATGCATAAACTGAGGAAATTGTGGACAAATTCAAAACGAGCGACATTCTAAAAACCAATTGGCCAATGCTCTTCATGTTTATGAAAGACAAAGAAAGACTGAGGAACTGTCCAAATTAAGAGAGACATGGCAACTAAATGCAGTGTGTAGTCCTGGTCCAGAAAAAAGACATTGATTGGTCAAGTGATGAACTTTGCAAAAGGTCTATAGATTAAAGTGGTATATCAGTGTTAATTTCTGGATAGTGATCAAAGTAATGCCATTATATAACGTGTTGACAATTGGAGAATCTAGGTGAAGGCTATATGGGAATTTTGTATTATTCTTGTTAACTGTTAAGTCTGAAAGAATTTTGAAAGGAAAAGTTAAAAAAGAATAAAGATATTTCCAAAAAGCAAACCAACAAACAAAAAAGGTGGTGCTAGCTATACTGAGCAGCACACAAGCAGAAACTCCAGGAATCAGTGGCACCAAAAAAGTGAAATGTGTGCCTGGGAGAATGAGGCTGCAACAGTTATATGGTCCAGACTGTTGGATCTTCAATTATAAACTCAGGAATTTGCTTCTGTTTCCCAAAGGAGAGCCACCGAGAGCTACTTAGCCGGCTAATGACATGGTATAGAAGAGTTCTGTGAGCTTGAGCAGTATAGTGAATAAGGAATGGATTGGATAGGTCCGATTAAGGCCAGTTGGGAAGCCTCAATTATCTATACATACCTAGATGTTAGGCCCTATAAATGCCTAAACTAGGGTGATGGTAGAATAGCAAAAAAAAAAAAAAAAAAAAAAAAAAAAAAAAAAAGGGAGAGATTAAAATCATGAGGAAAAAGTGATTTGATGACATATACCATTTTATTTAAGAAGTCCACAGTAGACATTGTTATGCACTGACCAGATACCCCTCCATGAGTGAAGGGCTTATTTCCCCTTTGGAATTTCCATGGTGAAAGAAAGTCACTGTGTCCAAGATCACTTCCCTTTCCCTGGGGAAACTGCATCCAGTAACTATCCAAGTGGAATAGGAAGCCCCAATCCCATCTTCCCATTTTCAGGCCAGTGCTGAAGGACCATCCTAGATTTCAGGTGGTACTAATGAGGCCAGCTGGAAGCTTTATTAAAAATCCCAGCTACACCACCATACCACTGGTGGTTCTGGAAAAGTGACTTACCCTCTGCAACCTCAGTTTCCTCATCTGAAAAGGTTGATAATCATAGTTTGTACAACTCAGTGTTGTTGAAAGTATGTACTGAGATAATGCACATAAAACTCATAATAATGCCCCTGGCTCAGGTAAGCATTCAATATATATTACCTTAAAATTATTACTATTTATCTATTTTATCCTTTTGTCACTAGGTGGCTCTTTCTACATTTTAATTCAATTTTCTACTTTCAAGGATTTTTATATTTTACATTTCTATTTGATTTTACATTAAATTAAAAGTGTTTTATTACAGAAGTAATTGCTATTCATTGAACAAAATTTTGGAAACACTGATAACAAACAAAAAAGATGAAATTCTCTATTATTTGAGACACTTCTTGGTTGCAAACAAAAGGAACCCTCTGTAGTTAATGTACCCAGAAAAAATTACTGGAGGGTTGTCAAGCAGCCCACTGTTTCGACATATAGATGGAGAATTGGTTCAGAAAAGGGTCAGGATCTATGGAAGCTGGCAGCAAATAACACAGACCAGACTATGGCCTACTATGTCACCAATTGCCCCACGCCACTGGTCACTTGCTGTGGCCACTATTCCTGTACCTTGGGAACTTAGCATCACAGTCTCCCTATTCAAGTTCACAGGTGGAAATATCTAAGGTCACACATCCATGCCTCAGCAGCCAGAAGGCAGAGAGAGGAAACGTCTGCCTCCCTTCAGATTCCCTATTGGGAGGTAGGGCCTCCCACAACCCAAATGCATACAATAGGGGATTCACCAAAAATGGAAAGAGGGCCTTATCCCCTCCCCAACTCTCCCACCCCGTGATGTGTTGCCCAGGCTTGATCACTCACTGGCAAACATCATGTACTTCCATGCTTCTGTGCCTTCGCTTATGCTATTTACTCTAGACTCCCTGCTTTATCCATTCACCTTCTGCACTTTTCAAAATCATACTCCTTCTTTAAAGACCAAGATTCCTCCTTGAAAAAAAAAAAAAAAAAAGAGTACACAGCAGCACAACTTCTCTCTCTTCCCCATCCTCCCTCCCTTTCCTTCTCTTCGGTTCCACAGGTAGTGATCCCAAGAGCACCCCCTCGTAAGGCCCTACATGTTCATCTCCATCTCAGAGTCAAAGTGAATCAATAACATAATCAAGAATGATGCTGAATGTTCAAGCTTGGGTGAAAAGAGTCCTGTGATACCACACACCAACACGCTGGCAAAGTGTGTGAGAAAGGAATATGGAGAGGGAAAAATGAAGAGTGGATTTTAGAATGCTAAGATTGAGGAGACAGTGGGGTGGCAACATCCAGCAGGTAGTTGGAATACACAGGGCTCAAATTTGGGAGCAAGTTCGTAATAATGGATACAAACTTTGCTCTTTTCCACATAGAGAAAATAGTTCAGCTCCTATTTTGAGTACTGCTGTTGCTGCCGTTGCTTCTGTTATCCTGTTAGGTAATCCAAATAGCCTAAGATCTATTATATGATTCCTGTAAGATTTCTTTAAACAAAATTTCCTTTGGTCTGTATATTAGTCATGCGTTCAAACGGTCTAGCTGAGGATTTAGATTAGCATCTTGGACAAGTTTTGAGCAATGTTAAACCATTTCATCTGCTCAAAGATACAAGGTCTGCTTCTTTTTACAGCTTCCAATGAGATAAGAAATACCTCCCACCCAAATAAGTCATTTTAGTCAGGGACAATATAGAAGTCAGTGAAGGCCCTGAATCTTAACAAGTAAGAAGTTCAAGCCTTTCAAAAAGATTCAGGCTATCAGGGCTCAAACAGACATTTTGGGAGTAATTTAAAGTAGTTTTTTCTGCCTGTGTGAAGAATGGAACCTCAGTGGTACCTGTGATCTGAAAATAAGAGAGAAAGCATATCCCAATCTATATGTAAAAATAATACCTTGTTTTCTTATTCTGAGCACTTACCAAAAGCCATTTTAACCAGTTTTTGTAAAGATTTTCTTTCTCTGGTAACTCGAATTTCAGAATGCAAAAACGTTACATTCCACATTAAAGTTTTATTCATTTTATGTGACCATGAATTTTAATCGTGCACACTTAAAGATATTTTCTCATATGGGAGCTTAACAGTAGGTACATTGAAAAGTGAACTTGAGAAGGTATATTTTCATTCATTCATTTACTCATTTGCTCAAATACTAATTGAACTAAACTCTAAATCACAGAATTTTAGCATGTGAGGGAACGTTAGTGAAAAAACTGAGGCCTTGGTAAAAAGATAGCATCACGGGAATTCGGGCAAGACAAAATTCGTTGAGTGCCTTCAATGAGCCTGCCACTGTACTATGCTAGGCTCTTTTTTTAAAAGATATTTTTTGTTGTTTTGATGTGGACCTTTTTTTTTTTTTTTTTTTTTTTTTTTTAGGTACCGGGGCCTCTCACTGCTGTGGCCTCTCCCGTTGCGGAGCGGGCCCGGCCGCTCTGCGGCATGTGGGATCTTCCCGGACCGGGGCACGAACCCGTGTCCCCTGCATCGGCAGGCGGACTGTCAACCACTGCGCCACCAGGGAAGCCCGATGTGGACCATTTTTAAAGTCTTTATTGAATTTGTTACAATATTGCTTCTGTTTTATGTTTTGGTTTTTTGGCCACGAGGCATGTGGGATCTTAGCTCCTAGACCAGGAATACAACCGGCATCCCCTAAATTGGAAGGCAAAGTCTTAACCACTGGCCTGCCAGGGAAGTCCCCATGCTAGGTTCTTTACCAAGAGGTTTTCTTGAATTCTTATCATTCCTCAATTGCTATAGGATGGTTGTAACTGTCTTATAACCAACCTACAGTTACCAGTAGCATTAAACAATGAAATTGAGACCAAAAGAGGCTAAGTACGGCAAACGTCACATTGGTAAGTAACTTTTCACTTGTCCCTGTTACCTTTCCATGAATGTAATACCTAAAACACTCAATAAGTTAGTTACTTCAGCATTAGTACTATGAGAAGCACACGTGTTTCAACTTATTTCCATGATAATATCATCACAGTAACTTTACATCTGTTTTCAAACACCTTCAAGGAAGACAGAATAAGGCAAGAATGATTTCTCCATTTTAGATTAATTTGAAAATTTGTCAAATTAGTCCATGCTGAGTAACAATTGCAATTCATCCTAATCTGTATTAGCTTAATTATCACCACTTACTTAATCTCAGAGTATTCAAAATGTCAATAGGGATCACGTTGTCTAATGTTTTCATTTGTTTAACTTCTACCACAAAAATATAGTTTTATCATGCAGGGATAAAAGTGGCAACAATGAGTGCTAATTAATGCATTTCCTAATAACAAACACTTTTAAAATAACTCACAGTCTGTTAACCCAAACCAACCTTTGAAAAATATATTAAATACTCAAAGTATGCTTTGGAACATTTTCACAAGATTTAAACATTTTTTGGGCATTTATTAACTCATTTTATACCTAACATTGGCATCTAAAGACCAGCGTGGCATTTAAGTACTTAGTTATTGGTTTTGCTAAGCATCAAAACTGTAGTTTGGATTTACTGAATTCTTTGAGCTCTTTCTATACGCCAGGGTTCTTGTCAAGAGCTTAACAAATATTATCTAATATAATTACCAACAATAATCCTCTGACAGATAACATCAGGCCTGTTATATGACACTGAAACCTAAAATGTTGTAGCAACTGGCTCCAAACCCCACATCTTGTGAGTGAAAATATACCTCAGGCCATTGGACCGCAAAGCCCTAACTCTGAACAAGAGATTCTAGGAGTTTGCTACTTATTTCTCAGCGAGACATTTGCAACCTGTTTAGTAAAAAAATTAGTATACGGTATGGTTAGACTCACTTGGAGAGGGTGGTTCCTCAACCAGCAGCATCAGCAACACTGAAAACTTGTTAGAAAACCAAACTCTCCTGCTTCCCCATCCTATATCCAATCAGAACCTCTGGGGGCGGGGCCTTGCAATCTGTTTCAACAAGCTCTCCAGATGACTCCAATCACCCTATACTAGGAGAATCAGAGCAGTAAAAAAGGTATTTACTCTTCAAAACCTATTTTCCTTTCTTTACATATCACAATAAGTAGAGAAAGAAAGCTTAAAGGAATTTTTCTCCAATAAGATTATTCTCTGCAGTTCCTTCAGTGACAGATACAAACTTATTTATACACAATAATTGCTAACTGCCAACTGCCAGGAAAACAAGTCATAATAATGTTCTAGCACAGACCAAAGATCTCCTTAAAAACTGTTTCATTAAAAAATCACAACCCTAAGAGGTACAGAAAATATTTTTTTTAAAAAAGAACTAGTCAAGATTTTTTAAGTGAACTTTAAATATCTAAATGTTTTGGTAAAATTATATATATATGTGTGTGTGTGTGTGTGTGTGTGTGTGTACAAAACTATAACTACACACATATTTTTTTAGTGAGCCAGGTTTTGTACACAGGTTTTGTTCACAGTTGATAGTTGGCCGAGGACATTGTTTAGTAGCTTTAATACTGCCCAAAAGAAGTATTAAAATTTAAACCTCTTATTCCTATGCAGGGTTTCTCTATTTGAAAGAAAAAAAGGTAAGTATTTATGAAAAACTTGTTGACTCTGCTGATGGTTAACTTTACTGAAGATGACGGTTTGAACTAACAAATTAGTTCAAAAATCCAAGTTAAGTATAGTCGTAATGGGAAATTTCAAGCACTTTGTTATGTTTAGGTATCTTGCAGATAGCTAACATCGCCCCGATACTGAAACAAATGTCACAGTGAGTTGGAGTTTCAGGTCAACTCCCATACTTATTGATAGCACTTTACAGGATAATTGAGGAAGCCTGGTGTCTGCATCCTCTTTTCAGAACCACTTTCATCACTCTATGGATTAAATTAACAGTATTCACTCTCTTAGAACTACGTAGAAGCGATTCAAAACAGTGTGAAAGCTTTTGCCTAGAAATAGTATGTTTTTGTGGCAAAAGGTTAATTTCACTATATTCACTCCATTAGAATTCAAAGAGGGCTATTTCACTCAGATATTGAAACACATGAATTGGGACTGCCAAATGCAAATTCCACTAAAATTAAATGCCTACTTAGAAAGAATTGTGCTTGCATTTCAAAGCATTACATTTAGCTCATGGGATGCACAATTGCCAGAACATAATACTGATTTATAGGATTTCCACTGCCCAGAAACATCGGGGAAAATGGAAGAACCGGAGGGATTTAAAAGAAATCTGGTCTCTCCACAAAGAAAAGAAATATATTAGGGCTAGAAATCTTATAAAAATAAACTTAATGAGGCTGTGGAACTATTTCAATCAACCACATGATTGAGAGAAGTGAGAAATCCTGATCTTGGAGGGCAGGTGCCTTTCATTCTTTTATGATCACCTTGTCTTTTCAATGACGGGATGCATTGCTGAAAGGACAACTTCTTACCATCAGGTCTAAACCAGAAGTCATCTTCATAGGAGGATAGCATGATGTGGAAAGGAGAACAAGAAGAACGAGGGGAGAGAATAAAAGAGAAGGGAAAGAGTAAAGGAGAAAAGGAAAAGGGAAAAATGTCAAGGAAGTGGAAGGTAAAGCAGGTTGAGTAAGCTGAAAAGGTAATGAAAATGAGGGAGAGGAAAAACAAAAAGAAAACTCGAACTGGCCCAGGACAAAACGCCTTTATTTGCATGTATAGTTTTCTAAATGGCTCATTCCTCATTTAATTTGGTAAAACTGAATGAACCTGAAAGTGAACTGCTTCCAAGTAGGTCCTATTTACCGTGGGTATTCATAACATTTAAAAAATATATTCTTCCGTATTAATTTTGTTTTTAGCTGTTAACCAGTTACTGCATTTCCTTTTCCAGCCCTCGTGGCTGGTTAAGAACAGATTTGTTCTCGCAAACTTGAAAAGTGTACCCTTAGTCGACTGAAAGGAAAAAGAAAAGCACAACCTACAAGTTGAGAATTATGTCTTATCTGGTGGACAAAAGTGAGGACTTAAGCCCAGAAGACTGCTCCAGAAAGGTAAGGGAGGAACCAGGATATAGAGGAGTTTTGCAACAGAGCCAGGTAGTTGGAGTATCAAAGGATTACTGTCAATGAAAGAAAACCAAATATCTCAAATGAATTTAGCGCTTTTCTATGTGTGGGAAGATGCAAGAATCTGGGATCACTGAAATCATTCCTATGGTATGTACCTTAACTATCTAGGGTCAGTATCCTGCTTTTCTCCATCCTGAATCCCCTCAGGGTACACAGCTGGGGGCAGCTGCAGTGGCTGCTCGCTTGATGGCCACAACATCCTTTGTTTACTGATATGACAGGTGACATTTTTCATCCACAGCCTTCACAATCAGAGCTCCAGTGAGGACATCTGCAACAAGCTGAGAGGCAGTGCACTTGTCTGCCAACTTACCAAAGGAGAAACAATGAAGTTAGTGTGTACATCCCCACACACCCTGCTTTTTCTGGAAAGAGAAAATTCAAATGTGAAACAAAGAGTGTAGAGTTTGGGGGATACTTATGGGGGGTGGAGGTGGGGGGATTCATGAATCAATTCATTAATGCATTCATAATTCTTGCTTTGTGTCAATACTGCATTTGTTCTCTTTTGGTTTTTGACTGTGGTCTCCAAAATTTTGTACTTTCTCTCAAGTACAGATTGCAGGATATGCTGAATTTCCTGAAGCAGAAGATTGGGAAAAATACACTGACACTGACCCTCTACCTATAGATAAAAGGGTAAATACAATTTCAGAGCTAATCAAAAGCAAGAAATGAAGGTATTATTTCCTAGCCTTCAGAATCCCACCTCAGTTCAATAAGCTCTTTCAATAGAAGAAGAAAAAAAAAAAGTAAAGCCCTTTCTAAAAACTTTTGTCTCAAAAATGATTATTAATTAATAACTGTAAACGAGAAGGTTGAAATAGATGGTTGAAGGTCTTGTATTGTGACAACTTATCAGACTATTATTTCAAGTGGGTAATTATCAAATAAAGCTATCAATGTGCATGACTTTAGCAGTGTACTTTTAATATCCTGGTTCAACAGTGAAGCTGAATTAACCATTAGCAACATATTTTCTATATCTGTATTTTTTTTCTCTTCCTGCAGCCTAGGCAAAAACCCCTGGATACATGTAGATAATAACAAACAAATATCAAACACATAAAACTTGAACGAGACCAAAGAATTGGAAATAGGCATTTATTTTCGATTGTTGTTAATCCAAACATAGAGGTAGGGCGGTCTTTTCTTCTCTGGACCTTTTGACATCTGTAGCGACACATTGTGCATTCTACCCTGTCATCTGCGATACTGGAAATGAAATGCTGTGTCTGATCAGAAGCGTCAAGCATGAAGCCAAGCAAAAGATACATAAGTATCTTACGGTCCATTGCCCATGGCGATTGAGCTAGTGGCATCTAAAAGGAGAGATCTGACACACAACATCATCTTTCATTTTCAACCTCTCTCACGCACACTCACACACACACACACCAATACACACACGCACAAAGAAATAGCCTTCTCCATCTGGTGGCTACTAATTGACTAATTGAGCAGTAGGCCTTGAAACGGTGCTAAACGAGAGTAGGACTGAAAATTTCTCCTACTTTGAACTGATCTAGGATAACTTCTTAGAGTTTCATCAGTGTAAGTAGCTTAAAAAAGGGGGGGGTGGTTAAACTTTATGTGAAAATGTGATAGTACACATGACACCATCTCACATCTCATGTACTTTAAGCATGCATTTTGTTCAATTCTATCCTAAATGAGTATGTAGGATATAATAATGTGTTGTTATAGTTCACACATTTTTTTGAATACAACTTATTGAAATTAGCTCTAAATTGTGTTTTCATTTTCTTCTCTCTATACCAGGGTGAGTGAACTAAAAAGAAAGCCTGTGGGCCAAATCCAGCCTATCACCTATTTTTGGGTGGTCCAGGAGCAAAAAATGGGCTTTACATTTTTAAATGGTAGGGAAAAATCAAAAGAATGATGTTACACAACAGGTGAATATTGTATGACATTTAACTTCCAGTGTCCAGTAGTAGAGAGTTATTGAAACACAACAATGCTCACTGGTTTACATATTGGCTGTCTGCTTTCATGCTATAATGACAGAACTGAGTAACTGTGACAGAGATCATATATGTCCTGCAAATCCTAAAATATTAACTGTCTGGCCCGTTTCAAAAAAAATTGCCAACTCTTGATTTATACCATGTCCATCTACATCAGTTGAAGTAGAAATAGTAAAGTCTAGTAGTTTTGATTTAAGCCCTTTTCAGACATCTTCTCTTCCAAAAGTTAATTCTTAACTCAATAATTTATGAAAATATAACACTTTCCCTGGCTCTTCCTCCACTCCCAACTTCTGCTGGAGTAATAATTTATATTATATTCTAAGCCAGAACACAAAATTGCTTATTCAACAATGAAACTGAAATATGCCTTTGAGATTAAAAAGACAGTAGAAAACAATACAAGTGACGAATATAAGATTTTAGTTACATAAGCCACAGTAGAGTTTCAATGGGCTAGACTTCACACCACGATACATTCCTATACAAGTGGTTTAATCCAGTGGGCAGCAGCCTTTGATCTGGAAATGGGGATAATTTATGTTAAGTGTTTGTCATCTGAAAATGGGAAGATAAGATATATCAAAGAAAGAGTCTACGTTTTACTAGTTTAGCCATATACAGGGACTCGTTTGCCAACATTCTCATCTATTTTCCTATCACAATATTTACATGAATAAATCAGAAATAGCTTTGAATTACCATAATTTGTGTACATCTTATCTCTTCCAATAAATTATAACTTTGTGAGAATGGGCATAATATACTAGGTAGCCCCGTACTTCTAGATGATCAATGAATATTTGTGAAATGAAAATGTCCTCATTGCAGATTTCTCCACCATCCTGGAAGACTGGTTACTGCCTGTCATTATATGTGCTTCCCCTTCCATAACAGCTGTCCATCCAAGGACTACACTTTCTGGCTGGCTTGAATAAACATGGAGCCTTGTGTTCTCTGCAAGCAAATGTAAGCAGAAGTGAAGAGTGTCATTTCTAAGTTAAGGAGCTTAAAATGCAATTGTGCCTTCCCTTTCTCTCTTTCTCCAAATTCACTGAATGCAGAGGACTCCGGGGTCCTGCAGTGGGATGGGGCCAATGCAAGAAAGGAATTTGGTCCCTGAATTACCGTAATGAAGGCCATTTGCCAACCAGGTACACCTACTTTGGACTGTGCTGTGATTAAGAAGCAAATTCCCTTGTACACACCACTGTCATTCACGGATTTATTTGTTATAGCAGCTTTCATGACCCTAACCCAGAACAGTTGCCAATATATCCTTGTTGCGAAATATAAAGGCTGTATGTCCTTATCTCTGTTAACTTGTCCACAGTATTACTACTATTCATCACTTGCTCCCTTTTGAAATTCCTCTTACCTTTGCCTTCTGGACTAGAACCATGCTATACAACACTCCCTGTTCCCCTTTAACCTTTCTGGCTTCTCCTTTGCATCCTTGTTGGGCAGCTCTTCTTCTGTTTCAAAGTTCATATACTCCAAAAACTCTGTCCTAAGCCCTTTTCTTTCCTAGGGCAATATGACCACTCCAAACCTCTGGAAGAAGCCTTACTTCAACAGCTAGGACCTTCACCTGGAGGAAGGTGACATTTTATGACTTAGGTTAAACTATCTTAAACACACAGGAAACATATGAAAATGTCACACCTTCCTAATGTGATTTATATTTCACTGTTCTTTTAAAATCTTACTGTAAGGATTCAGTCATATAGAGATTTCAGCAAACATGGTCATTTTTTTTTCCCTTTTACAAATGCATCTTTTTTGGGACCCTCAAATCATTATACCTAGTAGGTCTTACTTTTACCCTATGCATAATCTACGAGAACCAGAAATCTTCATTCCTTCAACAAATGATTATTAAGAATTTATGAGTCAACACTGCTCCAAGTGTTATAGAAATACAGTGAAGAGGAAAGTCAATATTCTTGCTTTGATGGAACTTGTTTCAAGTGGAAGAAAACAGATGATAGACACATAAAATAATTTCAGATGAGACAAAGGCTATGAAAACTATAAATTGTAATCATGGGAATACATGGGGAAAATGTAATCATAGGGCAAGGACAAGTTTAAGAAACAGTAACACACTCTCTAAGGACACAAACTGAGATGACATCTGAATGGTGAGAAGGAGCCGGCCATATCTCATGCTTTTGGATTCATTTTGCAAAACATAGAGGTTGGAATAGATAAGCATTCGTGTTTTATTTGGGTCTAGAAAATCAATAGGAAAATCAGTAGGCCTTTAGAACTTTCACCAGTTGCATATCCAAAACACAAATTAACTTCAGTCAAACTCTCAAGGCTACCCTTCCATTTTTTACTGTGAGTAAAGTTTATTCACACTTCTGCTTTCACGCTATTGTATAATTTATCTTTCCTTATTTATTTTCCCAAATAGACTAAAGGCTACTTGAAAGGTTGGACTTTTTTAAATTTATTTGTGGGTCTTCAGAGATGAACATGTAATGCCTATTCAATGAATATATATTTAATGAAGTAGTAAGTTGAGAGTTAATTATGTATGTCTCTTCTGTAAGATGAAGACTAACCAGGTACCCTTCTAACTCTTTTTATATAATGTGTTCCCAAGGGTCAAGTTAGAATCACAGTGCCTTAGATTTTTACTTAGAAGAAACTCTAAAGACCATGTTTTCTAGAATTATTATTTTATAGATAAGGAAACTAGTAACCAGGGGATTTCCAAAATGCTCATGTTTTTGCAATATAGAGAGTCATAAGAGTGTATGTAGGGCCGTGGAGAGTTAAGACATGTAACCCAACATCAAATGATGAAGTCACTTCAATTCTTGGAGTCTTTATTGCTGGGAACAGAACTAGCTTTCCTGGTCCCATTTGAAAGGGTTCTTTGGCTGGTGATAATCAGCTTGTACCCTCGGTGTGTAGACCGGAACCGCGCTGGGGTGAAGGTCAGGTCCACTGGCTGTGACCTTTGTTTATGAAACACTGGACCACCACTGTCCCTTCCAGTGGAGTGCAGAAATGACAAACTCCTTGTACACCAGATCTGCTTAGATAATGCAAAAAGAACTGAATTTTATTTTAATTTGAATTCTCTCAAATTTTCAAAGAAGGTCCCAAATACCTTAGCTTAAAGGGGTAAAACCTAGAAATTAATAGTTTGGTGAACTAAAAAAGCTCCTAACCACAGCCTAGTCCGGGGTATTACTCTATAGGAAGAAACTACAAAAGGGAATGTACTTTTTGCTTCATTGCTTAACTCATTTAAGTCCCTTTCTATATTTACTCCTATCTTATCTTTTCAAAAAATGCCATTTCTTCGCACAATGTTCGATCTCTAAAAAAAAAAAAAAAAAAAGCCCAATGCGTGTGTGGTACCACATAGATTTTTAGAGTGGAGTTTTATTTACTTATCTCTTTTCCACATCAACCCATGCAATTTGATAGGACCCCTCATTTGAGGTTTTGAAGATCAGAAACCCAGAACAGACTGAAGGCTATGAAAAGTCTGACAGTTACAGATTTCACTTGTTCACCAAAACAAATATTGACTAAATTAAAATGTTTAAAAATGTAAAATATAACATTCATGAGAATATTCCACTTAAACTGCTAGTTCTTCAGTTTATGTCAGGTAAGAGTTTGTAAAAAAATATATGTATATCTAACAAAATGGACTAACACAACATTGTAAACAGACACTTCAATTTTAAAAAATCTAACAAAATGGAATGCCTAACTTACTCTTTCGTGGCTAGGTACTCAACGATCTTAGCTTTGTTTTCAACATTCTTTCTCTCATCTTTCATTCAGGGTGTGATTATTCACGTGTGACAAAAAAGACTAACAGGCCATCCGAGATAATAAACATTTCCTGAGAGTCACGTCATATCTGATCATCCTTAATTATAATATTTCATTCTCTCCTGGACTCGTACCTGTGAGAATTCTCTTACATTTGCATTCCTCCTCTTCTCTACCCATTCTTTCGTTGAGTTCATCTATGAATAACTATCAATACCTACGATATCTTGATGTCTTGCCTTTCTTCTAATCCCCTCTGTGTGTGTGTGCGCGCGCGCGCGCGCGTGCGTGTGTGTGTGTAATGAACACCAAGAAAGAAGTATAATTCAAGTATTAATTCTTTACTCATTTTTTCATGCAAGTTTTACATTGAGTGATAAACAATTGTTCTTTCTTCTTTTTTAAAAAATTTACATGAATTCATCACTTGAACTAAATCTACAACAGACTTGGCACCCTAGTTTAAATTGCATTTAAGGGTTTCTGTTTTCAGACTGTCTGCTGGTTGTGTCTATAACACTGTCTAAATAATTATATATACATTTCTTAGCTCTTTCCCATTAGACATTAAGTACTTGGCTTTGTACCATCAAATGTAAGGAATTTGGCTCCCTTATGCTATCATCCTCCATAAATCTTCCTGCCCTTTTCTGAGTAGTAAAAATATTATTTTTATTTCTCAAGTCCTTACCATGTACCTTTATTTTTTAAATTTTATTTTATTGAAGTAGAGTTCATTTACAATATCATGTTAGTTTCAAGTGTACAGCACAGTGATTTGGGGATATGGATATATATATATATATTCTTTTTCAGATTCTTTTCACTTATAGCTTATTACAAAATATTGAGTAGAGTTTCCTGTGCTATACAGTAGGTCTTTGTTGATTACCTATTTTATATACAGTAGTGTGTATGTGTTCATCCCAACCTCCTAATTTATCCTTCCCCCTTCCCCTTTGGTAACCATGAGTTTGTTGTCTATGTCTGTGGGTCTATTTTTGTTTTGTAAATAAGTTCATTTGTATCTTTTTTTTTAGATTCCACATATAAATGATATTGTTAAATATTATTTTTGAACTTCTATTTCTTAATTCATATGTTCTCTATAAAACCTAAACATTCTACCTAGGAAGGCTTAGGACTCCTAATATGTGTTCTGGCAACTCAAAATAGTATTCTAGTGTTTTAAAATTATGCTTAGAATTAGTACTTCTAGAATGACTTTCTATTGCACTTACTGTCTTCGGACTAAATATAAATGCAAAGGAGGAGTTATTTTACACTCTAGACCAGCACTGGCCAACAGAACTTTCAGTGATAATGGGAAGGTCCTATATCTGCACTGTCCAATCATGAGGAAAAAATCAAAAGGCGCTGTTCTTGTTCTCAAACACTGGAGGTATGGCTGATAGTTAGATATACCTGAGAAAAATGCAAGGTAAATATAAAAGGGTTTAACCATTATCTAATGCTCTCCTTTAGTTCCAAAAGATTCATAACTTACATATAATTTGGTATTACAAGTAGAGTAACACATTTTAGACCGCATGTATTTTCCAATCCATGTCTTTGAACTTTGCCTCTGCTTGAACTGCCTCAGGGACTTGAATACAGACCTAGCATGTATACTTGTTAAAGGGTCTCTTGAAGTTTTAAGAGTTTACAATTCACACTGACAATCACTGCAACGTGGGTGGAAAACAGCCTTAAAAATAGCCCCATGTGGTTAGTGGCAACCACTGGACAGTTTTTGATGAATAATGATCATGTCAGAAGTCTTTTTTTCATCCAAACAACAATTAGTGAGAGCCTTCCCAGTGTCACTAGACTGGCCTACAATTGCCAGGCCAAGGGGAAAACAAACTAGTGAATATTACAAAAAAGAGGCAGACTCCCAGATACAGAGGACAGACTAGTGGTTACCAGTGGGGAGAGGGAAGTGGGGAAGGGGAACATAGGGGCAGGGGGAGTAAGAGGTAGAAACTAGTAGGTATAAAGTAAGCTACAAGGATATATTGTACAATGTGGGGAATATAGCCAATATTTTACAATAACTATAAATGGAGCATAACCTTTAATAACTGTAAATCACTATGTTGTACACCTGTAACTTAGTTACTATTGTACAGCAACTATACTTCAAAATAAAATACAATAGTTCAAAAATAAGAACTTATAAAAGAAAAAAATAAAGCATGAAAGAGCGAGAGGTATACTGAGTACACCTGCATTTCAGTTTTGGCTCTGCTAGTCACTAGTTTGGGTGTCTTTTGATCTTCAGTTTCTTCAACTATAAAATGGGAGGGATAATGCTAAATTTGGAAGACATGCGTGATTTTTCGGCAAAGGAAAACTGCCACATGGTAGTTATTTAGTTGATGGTAGTTAATGTTATTAAATTATTTTTTGCATTAATTATAATTACTTTAAAGTTATTAAACATTTTGTTCCACATAGGATTGTAAAGAAGATTAAATTAAAAGAGATGCAATGTAAAAGCACTTAGCTAGGTATCTGACACACAGTACCTGACCGCTCATCATTAATGCCATGTGATCCCTAACCATTTCTCTTATTTCCTCACCCAAGCAGCAGCCTATACCGTGGTTTTATTTCACATGCATTCTACAGGATGCTACATTCCTTCAGAGTGCCTGTGCTCTGTCTCCAGGTCATTATATATTTCTCAACTACCATGTTTTGTGAAACAATGTTTTTTTCCCTACCTTTGCATTACCCAGAATTTTAAATTGTCCATCAGATACTCTTTTGCAGTATTTAATACAATAGATTTAGGCTGAACTAGTTACTGAGTTCAGACACTGATCAGCGGCGGGAATGAAGCCTTCACGTGGCTCAAAGATACAAACACTTGTCTGGTGAATGAAGTAGTCCCCAGCAAGACCAGATTGCAGAAGAAGGTATTCAAACCTTCTGGACTGATGAAACAGACTCAACCTAAGGCCTGAGTCAGAGAGGTCAGCTGTTTCTGGGCACACACTGACCACTTGGGCACCAAGGGTGCTCCCCAGTGGGAGACGTCCACGTGCCACATGAATTTGCATATAAGTGCATGTGTTATAAAGTGGAAAAAGCTTACAGGTAAGAGTGGTAACCATCTGGGCACAGACCATCTATATCCGTAATTAGGCACAGAGGAATAGAAAATTCTCCTTTTCAGGTCCCTGGAATCCTTTCTGCTCACTTCTATGCAGGTGACACAAGATTAGAAAGCGTAAGAACAAGATTGATAAGGCTTAGATATTTTGTATAGGACAAATGACAGTGACTTCCGTCGCCACCATTAGCCCCAACATGAACGGCTCAAGAAGGCAATTCTGTGCAGCAGAAACTGTGGGGGGCCCACCCCACCCCCGCCAGCAAAGGTACCTGTCCTTCTACTTCACTAGGAGAGGTGGCACATGGGAGGCAGAACTGATGCAACAAATGACACAGGTACCTCTGAACAACCATGAAAATATTTTGGAGAGACAGACGAGCAGACTAGAATTCTCGCTGGTCTAGCACATTGCTTTCAAAACCACTGCCATGTGTGAACTGATGCAAATGACACCTAGTTTACCCTAAAAAATGTGGGTCTCCTGACACCACCGTAGCCTACGTGCACCCTTTTTCTCGTTTTTTCTTCGCCTTTATTCCTCTGGACAAAATTCGAGCAAGCACAACAAAACGGTTCTCTATAGCCTGTCTCTTATAACTGTATCTCCTAAATAACTCTTAACACAATGCTGTACATCAGAGGCTGGCGGACTGTGGCCCCCAGACCAAATCCAGCCAAGTCACCTGATTTTGTAAATTACATCTTTCGGAACACAGCCACACCTATTTGATTAGGCCTTTTCCTTGGCCTCTCTCACGCTACAACAGCAGAATTGAAAGCAGAGACACCGATGGCCTGGCCCTAATGCCTACAGTTTTTATACCTGGCCCTTTACAGAAAAAGTCTGGGGACCCCTGCTATACATGAAAAGGAGATCCAGTAAAGATGTGTTTAAAATTTTAAAACTTGCTCAAAACTGTTTCTAAACTCATGAAAGAACAAATCCTTCCTTGTAGTTGAGTTCTCAGATTACAATATGTTAACACTAAAGAGAATCATACGGATAAACAACAAGGTCCTACTGTATAGCACGGGGAACTATATTAAATATGCTGTGATAAACCATAATGGAAAAGAATATGAAAAATAATATATATATGTATAACTGAACCACTTTGCTGTACAGCAGAAATTAACACAACATTGGAAACCAACTACACTTCAAAAAAATGAATTTAAAAAATAAAATTAAAAAAAATAAAGAGAGTCACCTGTTTTCTCTTAATAACAACGAGCCAGTTTAGTGCAGGAGGATTCCCGGTGTGTACAGACCAAGCAGATCTGTACTGAGTATTAGCAAACTACTCTCAGTTCACACCTTTGTTTTTAAATTTTATTGCCTTCTATTAAGGCATCTGGGAATTAAATTTAAAGTAAACAGTTTTAAAGACAAACCAAAAGAAAGCTTGATGGCATGATATTTTTCTGTCGAAACAGATACTTCATTTAGTTAAGTGACAGTGGTAAGAAATGTTGCACGTTTTAAAAACATTTTGCAGTAAATTCCATTGTCTTACAAGCGTTCACTGAGGTTTGACAGAGCAATATTCCAAATAGAACCACTGAAAACGTTAGTTTAATTCAGGAATAGTGGGCTGAGGCTGTGGAGGGAGCTTCCAACCCTGATTTGGGTTTCAAATGGGACCTTCATAAATCAAGATGAAGCTCATGGCTTTTCTCACGCCTCCACCGCTGGTGATCAGCGCACTGGGGTGGCTTGTTGCTCAGAGCCCTCTTCCTCAGAACTTTCTAATCTTCTAACAGGCAATCACTCACCATAAATAATCATCCGGTCTTGCCTAATACAGGGAAATAAATAAACCAGTGTCTCCCTGCCTGGGAAGATGAGCTTTCAGGTGGTTTCCTTGCAAATCAGAATCCTACTGCATCGAACTATTCGGATTTTATAAACTGTACAATATCCAAGGCACCTTGACTCTGATAGCGATGCTTTAATTGCTTAGTGATGCCTCAGAACAATACTCAACAATTTTTAAAAATCCCAACAAATATTAAACACCAAATCAGTTTTTCAACAATATGACATCTCACGTGATGTTTATGTTTACCTACCCCGTTTGAAACCTAGTTGAATGTAGTCAGGCACTATACGTTGTATTTGAAAGAAATCTAAATTAATTGCACAACTGCAAAGACACTGCATTTTATTTTCTGAAATAAGCAAGCTGAAAGGAAATACAATGTTAATCTACTGTGAGAGAATTTTTAAAAAAAGAGCAAACTACACTATGGTACCTGAAGCACAATATTAAAACTCATCTTGAAAATCAGACAGTTAAATGAATAATAAACACTTAGGACGCGTGCTTCCTCTAATAAATATTTTCTAAGGCTGGCTAAATTGCAATGCCTTATGCAAGAGCAGGTACATACAATTTGGGATGAAATAACTGCTTTTGGAACAAGGAAAAGTAAAAATGAACATGTAATTCATAGTCATTTACAGACTTATCAAATGAAAAAAATTAGGGATAGATACATTTGAGAAAATGGCTAGTTTACTTTCATTTCATCACTTTTATTCCATTTGCATTCTTTATTTAGAAATGGACTAATTTTTATGGTAGAGTAATGGTTTCTGTCTGAAGAATCCATCAATGTCCCTTTGGTGAGGCAGGAAATCCTTTGTACAGCCCACGGCTCCCTCCCACTCAGAGCGCTTGGCATGAGCACACTGACTCAGGTCTCCTGAAAGCCACTGTTAAACGCAATTTGCATGCTCACCTATTTGATTTTAGGCATATTCCTGTCTACCTTCAAATTATCTGCTAGCTCCTGATATGGGGAGCGCAGTGGAAGGTGGGTTTGAAATCTTGAACTGCATTGTCTGTAAGATGCTTCTAATTAAAATTTCTATAATGTTAACATTCATTTCACTGTAATCTCTTGTCTCTTAACTCCTTTTTACCAAAAGCAGAGGACTACAGACTATACTACTAGTAACCTTTAAAACCGTCAAACGCACATAATCTCAAGCCTTTCTTGTTCAGTCAGAAGGAGGTTTTTGGATGCAAGCTTAAGCCAAGGTTGACAGGTGCATTTGTAACACCAGGACCTTTAGCAATAACAATAGGATGTGTTAAAGGAAAAAAGCCCACAAAACACAGCTCTAAGAGTATTCATTCTTCCATATCTTCAATAATTATTTTATCTACTAAAAATCTATTATTTGGGGTGGCATTAAACTAGGCCCTTAGGATATAAAAAAAGAAATAAGATACAATGTCTCTGTCCTCAAGAATCTCACAAAAGTAAGGATCAAGTTCATGTTAACAAGTGAATTGTACGGAATGAACAATGTTAAAAATCTAAGTAATAGAAATGTGGCGTTTAGAGTTATCTAAACAGGTTACACAAGTAAGCACTTCGTAACTCATATAAATCATTTTACATCTTGACCGAGAGACGATGTGTGTTGTCTTTTGCTTGTCTAGGTTTCTCTGTGATCTCAAAAGGCTCATTAGTTACTCCAAGTCCACAGCAGATTTGGAGACCATAATCCCGGCCACCATGGTGATTTCGGGAGTCAAACTGAGCTCATTCCCCTGAGCATGATTCATTTTTCATTTTGAGAGGGTAAGATCACACTGCAACGTCCTAATTTGTTGTGAGCGCCTCAACGACAGTGTCTCGTGTCTTGTGCGTTTCTCTGTTCC
Organism: Leucopleurus acutus; assembly: GCF_964270905.1. Lineage (NCBI taxonomy): Eukaryota > Metazoa > Chordata > Mammalia > Artiodactyla > Delphinidae > Leucopleurus > Leucopleurus acutus. The sequence goes on along the minus strand of NC_139144.1, from coordinate 100,211,109 downwards.
CAGTACCCTTGACTGTGCTCAGCATTTTCTAGTTCAATTAAATCAGCTACTTCTCACGCCACCGTGGCAACATTATCTGCCTTCCCATTTCTCATTATAGTCTCCAGGGAAAGGAATCACATGGAATAGTACAGAATATAGTGGAATGGGATACAGGGGCAGCGACTGTAACTGCAAAACGTTACTAAAACAACCTCTACTACTTTCAAGCAGAGGTTTTAAAGAAAAAGGAAATGGGCCCTTAGGAGAGAAAATGGAAAATTTCCAATCACAATCTCCCCTCTCTTCATAGTTTTCTTTACCACTCAAACATATGTTACCGAGGTTCTTACTGTCCAACACCCAGAGGTAGACACATCACATTGGAGAAGGTTATTTAGCTTCCTTACAGGTATGCTAGCGGTCACCTTCATTATGGCATCCACAGCACTCCCTGGGACTCGTGACTGGGCCAGCAGGGGACGCTGCAGGCCGAGAACTGACACTTAGGTTTCACTGCTACAGCCAGCAAGGGAATGAGAATGGATTCACAGGTCACTTTGTGTCAAGTGGAAAATGACGAATAGTTTTGTTCCTGTGGGCTGGAGAGAAGCATGCGTCACTGACCCCTCAAGGATTAATTTCTCATGATAAATGTAATTGTCTAAAATAATAGTGGGGAGGGCTTCCCTGGTGGCGCAGTGGTTGAGAGTCCGCCTGCCGATGCGGGGGACGTGGGTTCGTGCCCTGGTCCGGGAAGATCCCACATGCCGCGGAGCGGCTGGGCCTGTGAGCCATGGCCGCTGGGCCTGCGCGTCCGGAGCCTGTGCTCAGCAACGGGAGAGGCCACAACAGTGAGAGGCCCGCATACTGCAAAATAATAATAATAATAATAATAATAATAATAATAATAATAATAATAATAGTGAGAAAAACCAATCGTTCTAAATGCAACACCCAGAGAATGAGTGGGTAATAGCTGCCCATTTAAAAAGGACAAAGAAATCAAAAGGAGTGGCTAGGGGTACCGTTAGCCTTCTTCAACAACTGAATAAAGAACCTGCTGAATACCCTCTCACAGCTGGAGGCCACAGGTAAAAGGGGACCTACATATTTGATATGTTTATGACAGGCCACTCAATGTGATACGATCTGTCAAAAGAGGAAAAAAATTACTACACGCAAACTTTGGAGAAAATCATCCTGGGACTGGCTGACATTCTGAAATTCAACTGAGGGACTCATTAAACTGAGCATTTGAAAGAATAATAGTTTTTTTTTTTTTTCCCCACTTTGCCTAATGTTTGTCACAATTAAAGAACAATTATTCTTTTCGTTAAATTTCTTATCTATAGGTCTCAGATCACTGATAAACTTTTGAAGAAATCCTTATATCCACGGTACGACACGACTGCTGTGGCTTTTTAAAAAAAACAACGGCAGAAACTGCAGTAAAGAAAGCTATTTTTCTGAATGCACCATATTTCAAATGACCACTATGAATTCTACAAGAAGAAAGGCCACAGGCCAGAGTGTAATCGATATGGGCTCTTCAGCGACACGTATGGAAAGCACAGAGCCTGCTGAAGAGAATTTTTCAGTCTCTGGCCTCCCACTCAGAATCAGTGGCCAAGGGCCCGTAATAGGCCAGCACTGGGAAAATACAAACATTCCCAGAATAAAGGATAAAGATGTGTAAAGAAAGCATAGTAACGATTTGCCATGGGAAGGATGTGTGTTTTGGATCTGAATGGGATTATTAAATACTGTATGTCTATGTCAGGGAGAGAAGGAAACTGTTGCTTAGTCTCCCCTTTCCCCAGGGAGGGCTGTATAAGTTAGGAGAGATTTTAGTGAAAGGCAAAGTTAAGGCAAGGAGATGTAGTGGGAGCCAGGTAGAGTGGCAAGCAATGAGGAGCTTCCAATCCCTGGGTCCCCGAGAAACTACTTCCTGGAGAGAAGTCATGGTGTGAGAAGTAAATGGCAGGATGGTAAGATATCCAGGAAAGTGATACGAGAATATCTGAGAGTAGACAACCTGTGACCCAAGGTCAAGAGGAAAAGAAATGCCACCTGTGACAACCACGTTCTGAATCCCCTGCTCTACTCTGAGTAGAGCCTTTACCTTCCTAGTCTAAAGCTTGAATGCCTATAACGCTAATAATTTCCACCTTAACCGCAGCTTGACAACCGGAGGCCCATATTTGGTGTGTCTGACCTTATCTTTCTTGAAGCCTTTGCTTCCGCTTGATTATGACCAATTTTACACCCTGCCTGGAAATCTGTCTTCAACTCATATTTCTTTCTTTTTCTTAATAGCTTTGCATTTGTTGTCTTGACTCAGGATTGTATATCCCACTTTCAGTAGAGTCATAGCAATGAGAGAAAGATCTGAGTCCTTTCTCTCTTTCGATTGTAAAAGTCACGGTCCTGATTCAAAGAGCCATAAAAATCATGGGAATCCCACATGCCGCGGAGCGGCTGGGCCCGTGAGCCATGGCCGCTGAGCCTGCGCGTCCGGAGCCTGTGCTCCGCGACGGGAGAGGCCACAACAGTGAGAGGCCCGCGTATCAAGAAAAAAAACAAAAAATCATGGGGAAAAAAAATACAGAATATGATGGAAAGGCAATCTTGAGTGTTGAGTTAAACTAAGAAAAATAATGAGGAGAGGATTTCTAAATTTAGGCTTACTTGAGAAGTCTAATGAGGAGAAGCTTTTCTATTTCATTTGTTCATTCATTCATTTATTTATTTAATTTATTTATTTTTGGCTGTGTTGGGTCTTCGTTTCTGTGCAAGGGCTTTCTCTAGTTGTGGCAAGCGGGGGCCACTCTTCATCGCGGTGCACGGGCCTCTCACTTTCACGGCCTCTCCCGTTGCGGAGCACAGGCTCCAGACGTGCAGGCTCAGTAGTTGTGGCTCACGGGCCCAGTTGCTCCACAGCATGGAGGTTCTTCCCAGACCAGGGCTCGAACCCATGTCCCCTCCATTGGCAGGCAGATTCTCAACCACTGTGCCACCAGGGAAGCCCCCATTTAATTTTAATTGGATACCTATAATGTGACAGGCAACAGTCTAAATACTGAGGATATATGAGACATGACAATAACTGAGATAATAATTAATTTTAAATGTATACAAATGTGCTGTGAAGAAAAAAAAGCATCAGCACATAACAACAACAAATTTAGATGCACTATTTTCCTCTGTATTTTATACCTGACGTTTGAACACAAAACTTACCCCCTTCATCCATCTGGATAATTCCTACTTGAATCTCTGGAAGGAGATCAAAGATCATTTTCTCAATGAAGTATTTTTATCCCTACTCCACACAGAGTTAGGTGCCCCTTAATGAGGTAACTACGTAAAATTAGAAACCTAGTAAATACTAGTTTCTGGTTCCTCCTTAATTATTCTCTGACAGTACCATGCAGTAGAAGCCAAATGAATAGACAATATCAAGAATATGTTTATACAGTAAAGTTGTATCTTACATTCAGGACAGATTCTAATGGCTGTGCCTAAGTATAAATTCTGTATATCCAAATCATTCTTGAAAGTTTCACTAAACCACACATAAAATATAAATATATAAAATACTGTATACACTGGCTTTGTGTACACACATATAAATCCATCAATTCATTATTAATTGTTCTAATTCTTTCTTAGTGACTTTCTATGGCCTGCAAATAATCTTTCATTGTCTAGCCCAAGAAAGCCATGGAAAACATCACTCTTCCTTGGCTGTGTAGGCAATAAGCTTTCTTTTCTTTTCTCTGGCCTGGGAAACTTTAAAGTCATTTGCACATTTATTCCATAGCTTTCGGCATACTGGCAACAAGTTTTTCAGATTTCCTTGCATTTAATGCTTGGGGTACACTCTTACAGAGTGGAGTGGAAAGTCAAGTGGTCTGCTTAAATAGCTATATTTTCTTCTCCTCTTTTTCTTTCCATGGGCATACAGTTAAATTCACTTCAGTTCAATGACCCTATAATTTTCGTCTACACTCTTCCTGTTTCATTACTCTTCCAAATTCATTTAACCAATGATCTCATTTATATTTACCCAATACACAAGTCTATTAAAAGGTCCATCTGGAATGTTAGCCTTTGTGTTGCTTACATAGGAGGACACGTGTTTCTTCCAGGCTTCTGGGGAATATTACTTAACATACACAGAAGTCTATATCCAAAAAAGGGAAGTCCTAGAAATTGCCCTGAGTAGGAAAAAGAATGAATTTATTCTGTATTCATAATATTGGCTATTTTCTGATTCCACACTCTTTTGGTAGAGTATATTAAAAATGTTTCCTTCTCTTTGCCAGCATAAGCAGGGAAGGGAGATAATTACAGACTGCTACATACTACTGGCTTTGAGCCCAGCTGAAACAGAAAGAGGAAGGAACTGATTTCCTTTTCTTCCAAGACAGACCTATAGGACGCTCAGATCCAGGAGAAAAAAGTCAAGCTAGGTAGTGGATAAATAAGAGTAGACAAGATATTTCCAATAAGTGGAAGGACACACGCTGAAAATTTTTTGAAAAGGCCTTGTAGATGCTTATACAACCATTAGTATATGACTGTAGTTATGCACTAAATAGATTCTAATAAAGAGCAGTGCATAACAGCTCTGCAGGGATTTCTAACCAAGTTAAAGAACTTCATTTCTGAATATCAAGACTGTACCTAAAGCAAAACAAACAAATGAGAAGGTTAAAAATATTCTTTAAAAACTTGTATTACAGCTTTGTCTCAGCTAGAATATAAATGATCTCCTGGATCTATTTCATTTTCAAAATCATTTTTGTTGGGATTGGGTATATGAATTGATTTGGAGAAGGAAAGCTGCCAGTGGAAAGAAAGACCTACACTTAATAAGATGGGGTAGAAACCTATCAACATGGCCGGTGTTCTATAATGTTCTATCAACCTACTGACTACTATTTACTGAGATGACTAATATATTTAATATTGAGTATCCGTGTTGACCACTAAAGGCTATGTGTTGATGAAACCCCATCAGATTTCTCTCTCATATTCTACACTATATAAATTGACCTGCTAATGGAAAACAAAACAAAAACTAAGTATTTAATGCAATAGAATCATTCTAGGTTCCATAGATCTCTTCCAACAAAGAATAGTGAAGGAGTAATGCATTTTAAGATAATAAACATAACATGCTTTAAAAGAAATATCTCTAGGGTTATCCTAAAAGGTACTGCCAACTAAAAATTGTCACTTGCCATCTGCCTCTACAAGGATTAGGTCACTAACCACTCCAGTCGCTGACCTTCAACACACCCGGAAAGGAGTTCAGGGTGGAGGTCAGGAACGAGACACCCTGTGCTCTGGGAAAAACTAGCAGAACAGGCCTTCAGATAATTAGATATTTTCAGGAGAAGATTTTATGAGCCCAAATTCTTGCATCTACTCACATCTAGAAAAGTCCTAAAATCATTAACGGTGACATCTGCTCCTCGTGACCCGCAGTCACCTTGTGCCAGACTGTGCTTGATGACACGTAGCCCCCCTCCACCAAAATCACATCTACACTGACCTCCCCTCTCATCTGTTTGGAGCAGTTCCTCAGAGCCATCAGAGAGGCTGCCTCCCAGGCTATAGTGCTCATTTTGCCCCAAATATAACTTAACTCAAAACTCTCAAGTTGTGCGTGTTTTTTCAGTCGACAGTACACTTCTCCAATATATCTGATAAAATCTTCATATTTAAAATTGCTTGTTAATTTAACACAATAATAATACTCTTTGCCTTGTTTCCCTAGGGAGTGATTGTGGTTCAAGTAGCTCAAAGTTTATAAAAAAAAACCTTCCTGGTTGGAAAACAAGTTTTTTCCTCAGTGTCTTTCTTTACTCTGTTTTAGTAGGGCACCGAGTGACTAATATTTTCAGACACTTTATGTGTGGCATAGACATCTCTGTGCCCAGAAAATTCTAAATAGCTTTTGAAGTAAAAATCCTACAACTATGTTGATAAATAGCCTTAAGTCATTCTAGGATATGAGTAAGATTTAGCAAAAGCAGATGAAAATTACCAGTGACTAAAAGCAAATGCCTCTTGGCAACCACACCAAATAATCTAGAGTTGAATGGGGGTCAGGTAAGAGAACACATGGGAGGTCCAAGATAACAGTAGGAGATAAGCCTAAAACCATATTAGCAATTTTGTTCAAGTGGGATGCTATATATATATTTTGGCAGGGAAAGGGATCACTTATACTATTCGGATGCCAAGTAAGGTTGCATAACATGTCAGGTGGTAGGTCCACCCACAAAAATAGAATTCTCAATAAAGGTTAAGCTACCAGGAGACTTAAGATCTCCATTTTGTTTCCTTCTGCAAAAGGTTGGTGATTCCTTCTCCACTCCTTGGACTGACACTGGGGAGCTTGGTATGACAAGGTGGCATTCCAAATCCGTGAAGACTTAAGGGATTATTCAATAAATGTTTCTGCGACCCTTTGATACATACAGATGAAAAAGCTAGACCTGTATTTCACATCATATACTAAAATAATTTCAGGTGAATTAAAGTTGTATAAGTGATGTTTTTAAATTTGAGAAGAAAACAATGTCTTTTTGATATCTGGGCAGAGGATATTTTCTTCCTCTTCCTCTGAGCAATAACACACACATCGTAAAATACTGATCAATAACACCAAAAGAACTTGGCACAGAAAATCAAAAATATATAGAAACAATCTGACAAGACAAGACAAAAGTTGGGGAAGAAAAAGTCCACTAGATCCATCAATTACAACAAAAAAGTATCTTCTCTGATAGAAGGAATCCTTCTGTCAAGTTCCTGATTGATTAAACAGTTCTCTTTCGGAGCCATCAGAGTAGCATTTCCATTACAATGGGCACAATTATTCTGCTCCAGCAAAGCATACATTTCAAAATGTAAAATGTGCCCACTGTATGTCCACTCAATGTAACATCCTAATTTTAGAAAAAAAAAAAAAATAGCAGTTACCCTTAATGCCATTTTATTAAACGCCAGAAGAAACCATCATGTGTTAGATTATAAGTTAATGAAATTTTATTGCAAAGGCATATAAATGCAAGAATAAAATTTCAAAGTGGGAAATAAGATTGCAAAGCCTCTTCCTATCACTGTGGCAATTTGAGAAAAAACAAATGAAATAAGAATTGATTTTATTTGGAAAGCTCATAACACAGAGATAACATGACAGTATCATAATAGTTGATTCTATAAAAGTATCAGGAAAAACTAGAAACAGGTACTGCTCTTTCACTTACATTTCCATATGTGTGACATTCTGCAAGACGATTCCTGGTAGATTCGCCTCCTACTGTTAATAACAAAGACTTCCCTTCAAAATGACATTCATAATTCATACAGTTTATCACCGATGTAGACATTAGGGATGAAGAGTTTTAGCTATTTTTAAAATATATAACTAAGAGATACATTGTTTCAGCCCTCAAAACTGCCTCTGAGCAGGTTATTCATTTCAATTAATGCCAAAGCAAACAGTTGGGCAGTCATATCTATACTAATATTTACCTTTCACTTAATGTTTTGAAGCTTTGGGTATGATTAAGATTTGTTATAGTTTATTCACCACATTTTTGTATCTTGAAGTTAACTTTTTCAATGTCACTTTTCTGTTATGTGGTGTCTTTAATACTACAGCTGAGATTGTTAGTTTATTTAGCCTTTGCTGCCTTAGGTTCAGGTACTGTACTAGGCATGGAGAATTAAGAAATGAATATGACATCTCCTTATTCAACACATTCACAGCCACTTTGGGGCAAGGGAAAATGAAATTAATAAAGATTTTGTTTAGCAGGGACTATAATGTTTGATCACATATGATGCACAAGGCATTGCTTTATGCATTACAAGTACATAATTTTTCATCTTTATTACAAACCTATATAGAAGTTATTATCCTCTACTTTCCAGAAGAGGAAAAAAAAATAATAGCATTTATTGACTGAACACCAAATGCTAGGATTTTATACAGAACTCTTTTATTTTGTTTTACCTCTAAAATAACCCTCTAAAATAGTATTCCTATCATCTTCTCTTTAAACGTGAGGAAATTCACTTAAGTTAATGCATCAGTCAAGAGTTCTCCAGAGAGACAGAAGCAATAGGAATAACTCCAGTCCAAAGGCCAGAGGACTCGAGGTGCAGGAAAAACTGACACCCCGGCTCAAAGGTCATCAGGCAAGAAGAATTTTCTCTTACTTGGGGAGGTTCAGACTTTTTGTTCTATCCAGGCCTTTATTAGGGAGGGCAATCTGCTTTACTCAGTCTAACAATTTAAATATTAATCTCATTCAAAAAAAAAAAAAAAAAAAAACCTTGCAGAAACACTCAAAATAATATATTTGTCCAAATATCTGGGCATCCTGTGGTCCACTCAAGTTGACACATAAGATTAACCATCATAGTCACTAACTGAAGGTCATATAGGCTACGAATGGTAAAGCTTGCACACAAACCTGAAGCCTTGCTCTTAAAAGCCATGAGAGGTTAAGAAAGTACTCCCAAGACACACAGCTAGTGACAGATACATATGTAATTCCAAAGTATATGCTCTTTCTACTATATCATGATGATTCTAACCCTTGAAATGGTATTGGTTCTTTGGGATTTATACTGCCTTGAGCAGCAAAAATGCTCATAAGACCAGTTATATTTGTCTTTATTACCTGTTATTGGTTTGCTCAGATCTAAAATAGCATTGGCCGCCCGTGAAGTCTTATTCTACACTTAGATACTGCCTTAGTTGAAACCAATCTGAAGAGCTGAAAAATTCTGTGCTCTGTTGATTTACCTCCAAGAAATTCAACAGAAGTAATTTCATATTCCAATGAATATAATCTTAACCATCAACACAGATCAACGATCATTCCAGAACCCTGTCACTTACAATAAGCATATGTGCTTGCGTTTCCTTTTAAAAGGTGCTGTGAAGATGAATATCTATAAATTCAGAAATTCTAAAGAATCCACATAGAAAAAAATTGTACTAAAGGTATGAAAAATAAATCTACTGAACATCGTCAGCCTCTATGCTCTTATAAATGCCCTTTTGAAATGGTTAAAAAGGAATGGGGGGGTAGGTCCTGAATAAACAATGGCAAAATTAGGAATTCTTAGGTTAGCAGGTTGTTAATCATGTATCTTAAATCTTTTATGAGCACCTTTAAACAAAGCTAAACCATATATAAATGCTCACAGATAATATGATTGTTCCAGAAAGTTGCTGGGTATACCTGTTTCAATATATACAAGCAAAATTTTCTACTGGACTTAGGAAATCTGCCTCATTTGGGCCTCTGATATCTAAGGAAAGATCACCGTTTTTATGGCCTCTGTTGTCAGGTAAGGCATGTTTTGCCTTTGGGGCATATTAATGGTTTCCTGGACATGAATTTTTGCCAAATTCTTCACACATCTTATCATCAGAATGTTACTGCTCTTTTCCCCACTGTGATTAATAAGAACTGATGTATATATATATATATTTTTTGTTTTTATTAAGAACTGATGTATATTTTAAGCAGGCAAAAAAAAAAAAAAAAAAAATTAAAACATCGTACTCATCTCCTTCCCCATGGCTAGGGTCTCTTCATCTTGCTTGCCTCAGCCCTGCCCCGTATAATGGGCCTTGGACAGGCAGAAATGTTAGGAGCCCCCATTCAGGTCCTTAAGTCACTCAATTCAAGGCAAAAGGGGCACAGGGAACATAATAGCTCTCTTCTTTAAGGAACCGATTAGGAAACTGAAGCTTGAACTTCACACAGTTTCAATTCATCGACTTTATTGTAAAATGACTGAAAAAAAAATAAGGTATTTAGATTCCTTGGCAGAAATAATTACAACTGACCAATGCAAGGGTATTTCTCACTCCACCTTTGCCAGAACCTTAGAGAATATGCATAGGCTGGAAAATTTCAAAAGTATGGTTACGTAAACATGAACTAGTGAAAGGGACAGCGGGGATGAGAATCAAAAGTTCTGGACCATTTAGGTTTACCAAGCACAGTGGAGAAGTCAGAGGGGAGGTTGAGGTAAAAGCTAAGGACAAGAAAAATCCCAAAACAGTTCTGAGATGATGAGGGGAGAAGACCCGGGGAGGAAGGCGACATGACGGCTATTTCAGTGATGGGGCAACGCTTTGGGGTGGAAGTTTGCATGTATCTTAATTCCATTTATTTCTGTTTCAATGTCATGATAAAATTGTTTGCTAATCTAGACTTTACATATATATATATATATATATATATATATATATATATATATATATTTTTTTTTTTTTGGCGGTACGCGGACCTCTCACTGTTGTGGCCTCTCCCGTTGCGGAGCACAGGCTCCGGACGCGCAGGCTCAGCGGCCATGGCTCACGGGCCCAGCCGCTCCACGGCATGTGGGATCTTCCAGGACCGGGGCACGAACCCGTGTCCCCTGCATCGGCAGGCGGACTCTCAACCTCTGCGCCACCAGGGAAGCCCCTAGGCTTTATATATTCTGATTGACTTTCAAAACTGCTGTACCCTTCTTCTGCATGCTGATAGGCAAAGATGGATGCAAAGATGGAAGAATATACAGCTTAAGAGTCTCACTTACATGGTCTGTTAAAGACCCTCCAAGAGCCTCTTGTGATATATTCTCATACAAGGTGTTTTTTAAAATTTGCAAAAGGAATAGATTTTAAGCAGTTGGCTACAACCATTGTCTTATTCCTGTTTCCACCACACTTCCCCTCATGCCTGGTGAAACTGGGGCTGTTCCTTGTATCCTTTGTGCCAACATGCACAGCATGATGACATGAATTACAGAACCAGAGGCTGTACGAGATTAGTGAATACGTCTTGTGGGACCTGGCACCATCAGCATGTGTTTTATAAAGAAAAATTTTGTAATGTACAGAGTCATAAGTTAGTCTGTGGAGAATGCTTTCAAAAACCAGATGTGTGGGCTTCCCTGGTGGCACAGTGGTTGAGCGTCCGCCTGTCCATGCAGGGGACACGGGTTCGTGCCCTGGTCCGGGAAGATCCCACATGCCGCGGAGCGGCTGGGCCCGTGAGCCATGGCCGCTGAGCCTGCGCGTCCGGAGCCTGTGCTCCGCAACGGGAGAGGCCACAACAGTGAGAGGCCCGCATACCGCAAAAAAAAAAACCAGATGTGTAAATTTGTAAGTTAAGTATTTAGTTCAATGCCTCATTTGATAATGTAGCATATGCAATTATAAACTCAAAATACATTGTTATACTGAAGGAAATGGAATATTTTATTAAGCACTTATATGCCATGTAACTGCAATCGAAAAATATGTTTCAATTTAAAATTTTGAAAACTTCACAAACTCTTGATTAGGCCCTATATAAAGATTATGTTTTTAGTCAGACTAAAAGTTATCTCTGAAAGCACTGAAAATTCAGACGCAAATTAATGGAACAAGAAACAAAGAAACAGATGAGCAGTAAAATTAATAGAAACTATTCTGACATCGAGAAACAAACTGTAACAAAAATTCTCTTACATCAGGGATTGACATAACTTCTTTTCTGTAGAGGGTCAAGCAGTAAATATTTTAGGCTCTGCAGACCATACTCTCTCTCTGTCACAACTATTCAACTCCATAGTTATAGGGCAAAGCATACAAAGGCAAAATGCAAAGGAATGAGCGTGACCAATTTGCACCCTGTTTTAGATCATACTAAAAGCAATACTTCATTAAGAGAAAGAGATAAATAGCAAATAGAATAATAGGCTCTAGGATTTCTTGATAATCCAAGGAATAAATCATATGAACATCTTCATTCAAATGTACTTTCTCCTCTTTTGACAAAATATACTGACAACAGCAAAAGAAAATACGAAGCTTATATTGATACTACAAGGCAACAAAAAGTTAAAAATTTAAAGAGTATTTAAGATTAATCACCACATCATACCATTTTAAATGCTCTGAAATCTTTCAGCATATATCTATAAAAGGAATTTGGTAGGGGTGTTCGCAAAGTTGATAATTATCCTAAAAATTTACAAGTTTGTATGACCTTACTAATAACAAGTTGGAAAGATAGAGGAAAATATTTTTTTTAATACCAACAATTGAAAAAAAAGTAAACATACATTCTAGGGGAATGGCCAAATTATCTTTTCCCTATATAGAAAATTTTATAAGAAATCATTGTCATAAAAAATGGATAATGAGAGAATTATAGGAACAAAAGTATTTACAATGTTGGTATTTTTAAATTTTATGAACAGTTGTATTTGTCTGCTGTTTTTAAATTATCAATATGAAATTATTTCTTTTCTAAATATTCACTTTTAAACCTCATTATGTATTAGTAATTTTGAATGATTTTTTTTCTAATAGGAAGCTCCCCAAATTACTAAGTTTCCTCAAAACCTGGAAAAGTTTTTATTAAAACTCAATAATTAATCTTTAGATTTTGAATATTTAAAATGATATTCTAATGTACCTTATATAATACCTGTTATATCAATCCTATAAATTTAAGTACCCGAGGATTGTTTTGTTAAAATATGTCGTAAAAATAAATTCAGGTAAATAATCATAACAAAATGAATGCAGTATTTTCAAGCTTTTGAAAAGAACAGAGAGGGAAGAGGAAATAGTTTCTCTGAGCCTTTCTCAGTCTGGTGGATTCAGCCTTAGGGCACAGACATGCTTCTGATTCTACAGAATAGTAAAAAGAGTATATTGAAGTTAAAAAAAAAATAAAAAAGGAAAGAAAGAACAATACAGATCATATCATTTTAGTTTTACTGGTAGAACAACCTTCTGAATGTCTCCCTTTGAATCCAACTTTCCCTGTCCTAAATTGGGAAGAAAGAGATTGTTGGCAGCCTCACAGGAAGAGGTTTTAACACTAGGGCAGGGTCAGTGCTGTGGGGATTGTTCAACTACAAAGAGGAGGATTCTTATACCTCATCTGGATCTGTTTTCTTCTGAGTAAAATGAGGGATTGAGTAAAATGAGGGATTATATAAATGATTTATATATTTCCGTACATTTCCAACATAGATTCTAAGAAGAGCAGCAACGCCATCCTTAACAGTGTGGGTTGATTGCAGTTAATTGTAGAAAACCCACAGAGACAAGAACTGATCAGCGTGAGTCTGATTCTAGTGACTGTGCTAAATATACAGTCCTAATTCTTAGTGAAGAGGGATGGGATGAGTGCACTAAGTGATTCACCAAGCGTGGGCAAAGAACAAGGTTTTTCAATTAAAGATGTTTCCCAATCCCTCAAACTAGCTGTTTTTTTTTCTATTTACTATTTTTTGATATGAAGCCAATTCAAGATTTGATGAACTACAAATACTTGAACCTCAATACTGTAACTAATTTATCCTGGTGGAGAAATAGAGATATTCCTGAGCTGAGCCAGAAAAACCTTACAAAAATCAAGCCTGAAACACTAGCCTTCTTATTTAGTGACAGAGAAGTTACACATGGTTACATTATAACTTAAAATGTGACAGTGTCTTATTCTAAGAGTTTCTCAGCTAATCAGTGATCCAGATATTTTATAAAGAAGGTTACAGAGGATAACAAGTACAGACAAGATACTTTTACAAATGGAATTCTTATGCCTGTTGCAAATTATCCCCTGAAGAAATAAAACCTGAGGGCAGTTTTCAAATGTCAGTGAGACTATACAGGATGCTCTCATACGATTATTATGAATTGAACTTATTTTTTTTTTATTTTAAAAGTAGCAGGTATTCACAGGAGAAAAATATAAAAAGAAATGCCAACAAAAAAAGAAGAAAGATAAATCACTCACAATCTCACCACCTTGAGTGACTCCCATTAAATTATCGTATATAACTGTAAGGTTTCTCTATGCATACAAATATCTATATTAATAATCTTGCAGATGTAAGGACATTGTTTTTTGGTATCTTACTTTCTTAACATTGTTCTATTATAGGTATTTTCTCATTTATTATCATATTTAAGACTACACTTTATTTTACTGTATAGTTGTAATCAAGTCCATTATAATGAACACTTTATTTTTTTCATATTACGAACTACGCTACAATGAAAATGTTTCAGTGCACTTTAAGAGCTTATCCTGATCTTTCTTGATAATAAGTGGAACACTTAGGTCAAGTATAAGCCCATTTCAATGCTGACACATGCTGCCAAACCGCTTTTGGGGCGATGGCACCAATGAATATTGGCATTAGCCATTTTCCCAACCACACTAAAATAGGCATTATAAGTAATTGAATTTTCTCTGAGCCAAGAGGCAGTCATGTTATTTCATTCACAGTTTTATTACTAATAGGTTGAACACACAGTTTGTTTTATTGGCTGCTTCTGTGCCGTTTTGGTATTACTGGTATTATCTTTTTTTTTAAAAAATTATTTATTTATTTTATTTTTGGCTGCGTTGGGTCTTCGTTGCTGTGCGCGGGCTTTCTCTAGTTCCGGAGAGCGGGGGCTACTCTTCGTTGCGGTGTGCGGGCTTCTCATTGCAGTGGATTCTCTTGTTGCAGAGCACGGGCTCTAGGCACACGGGCTTCAGTAGTTGTGGTTTGCGGGCTCAGTAGTTGCAGCTCGCAGGCTCAGTAGTTGTGGCTCGCGGGCTCTAGAGCGCAGGTTCAGCAGTTGTGGCGCACGGGCTTAGCTGCTCTGCGGCATGTGGGATCTTCCAGGACCAGGGCTCAAACCCGTGTCCCCTGCATTAGCAGGCGGATTCTCAACCACTGCGCCACCAGGGAAGCCCTGGTATATTATCTATGCATACTTTTTACCTACTTTTTTCTCCACTGCAGTGTTGGGCTTTTTATTATTAATTTGAAGAAGTTATTTATATTTTGAATATTAACTAATGTATAACTTTGTCATAACACTTCCAGACATTTTCTTCAGATTCTTTGAACTATTTTCTATCCTTCAACCACATTCTCCTGCTAGCCCTATATTTCTCTCTTCTTCCGAGCACCTTCCACTCTCCTATTTATTATTTAGTCCAGCTACACACGCGAAAAAGTTTTTTGTTTGAATTTGATAAAAGCCTTTGTAACCAAGCAGGACCCTACAGGGCCTTCCTGCCACAGACCCCATAACTTCTGCTGTAGCTTCTCTCTGAAGTACCTGGAAAACAGTACCTGCTGCACATTTCCTGAGTTGTTTTAGAGATGTGAAAACCTTCACCAAATGGAAGATGTTAACTATTTGATGGCCATGAGCACATAGCCCCCAGGCCTATTGGGGCCTGAGGATGGATAATGATAACCCCTGTGACATAGCCCTCTTACCCCACCATCAACTATCAGAGAATTGTGCACGAGCTGATCACATACCCTGAGATGCCCCTCCCTCACCTTGCCTTTAAAAATGCTTTGCTGAAACCCATCGAGGAGTTTGGTTTTCTTGAGCACTAGCAGTCCTGAACTCCTTGTTTGGTGCCCTACTATCTATATCTATATCTATCTACATCTATATCTATCTATATCTATATACATAGATAGATATGACTTCCTATCAATACTCCATTATTCAGCCACTTCCTTACCCCTGTCTTCTACTTGTGCCTCCAAATGCTAAAATTCTGAGCCGGGGTAGGGGAGGAACATGACTGATGTCTATCAGTCTATCAGTGTTTAACCCCACAGCCTTTGTGACTGAAGCTTTCTCTGCTCAGTTAAATCAGTTATAAATACAGATATGACAAATATAATGTAAATTATATGCAAATCCAAATAATGCAATAGAAACAAATGCAAATACTTCATCTACCAAAACTTTCTTGAACTCACCTGACTGCTAATATTCCATTAGCTATTCTCCTTTTTCTTGAGGATTCATACTTTTCACTTTTCAAAATGTTTTTTTTTCTTTCTTTACTTCCATGCAGGGGAGTCTGCCAATATATATGATTAAAGATATAGAGGGAACTAGATCATGTGGAAAATTATAGGTCATTGTAAGATTTATGGATTTTATTTTAAATGAGACAGGAAGTCATTGAGATTTGAAGCAAGAGATCTGACATAGGATGATTAATGCTTTCAAAAGATTAGTCAAGCTATTATGAAGCTAACATATAATGGGTGTTCAAAAATGGATACGAGAAAAACAGACCAGTTTGGAGGAAATGCAGGAGTCCAGATGAAAGATGATATTGGCTTGAACTAGCTTATTAGACATGGAAATATAATAAAGTGGAAACTTTAAGATTCAATTTGATGGTTGAACCAACAAGCCTTAATAAAGAAATGGAAGTGGGGAGGAAAAGAGTGATGGGGACTCCTAGGTTTTTGGTTGAGCAGTTGGTGTATTCTACTGGGATGGAAAAAACAGCATGTACTAAGAGAAGTTTACTGAACTTTCTCCATCCTCTTTGTACTTCTAACAGCTCTTGGCACATAAAAGTTAATGGTAGTTTAGCTTTATGGTATATTTCACTCTTCATCTTCAAATTTTATTATTTATTGATCCTTAATAAGGTTCTATAACGTAAATTCAATTTTGTCTGAATCCTGGTTTATTCCTTTTGGTACTTCTTTCTTCATTCATTTTTAGCTGTTTTGATTTGCTTCCTTGTAGAAAATCTATAGTTTTTTAATTAAATTTGTTTGTTAAGTTTAATACTTTTGTTTATCCCATTGGTCCTTATTGTTGAATCAGAATATGACTACTCCTTACCACTCCACTGCTACTACCTTAGTGCAAAAAACCATCATCCCTTACCTGACTATTGAAACTTCCTCATTGCTACTGTTATCAAGTCCAAGCTCGCTCTGCTGGCTGCACCACAGGCCAATAAATAGAATATGACTTCATTTGGAAAGCCGGCAGAATGAGAAGATGACAGACTAAAGTCTCAAAATAAACATCTTATTGGGGCCTGGATGCCAGTTTCTTTTATGACACAGAGAGGGGGAGGAGATAAGGAAGTAAAGTAAAAAGGCGGTAAGTTTTGCAAATAGAACCTGGAATGGCCAGCCTCGGGGAGGGGATGTGTTAATTTCTTCTTTCTTGCAGCCATCCACAGGTGGAACAGGGTCTGGATGTTTCCCTGAACAAAGGCACTTTGGTTTAACATTCAGGCAGAGGGGCAGGGTTCCCCGAGGCAGGCCATTGTGTATAGACATTATCCTTTTAGTGAACAAAAGCAGCGGAAAGCAAAGGTTAAAGGAAAAGAAACAGATCCAACGTGGTCAGATTTGGCTCTTTCCTGTTACACTACCACCCTTGATGTCCTACAGTATATTTTCACATGGTTCCTACATTAAACTCTTTAATCATAAGTCAGATCATGTCACTCCATATCAATACATAAGTAAATAACAGAATAAAAGAAATCTCCAGTGACTTTTCATTGTGCACAGAATAAAATACCAACATTCCACCAAGTCAGGTAAGGCTCTATATGATCTCCTAATCCTGCCCCCAGCTCTCTGATGTCATCTCCTAAAACTCTTCTCCATTTTCATTGTTTCTAGCTATGCTGGCCTCTTGGTGATCACACCAGATGCACTCGCACCCCATAAACTCCAGCCTCAAAATCTCATTCTTCTATTTAGTTCAATTATCACCTTTGCAAGGAGGCTTTCCTGGATAGATCAGTGACTATTGACAAGAATATCACAACAGCTTGGTGAATATGTTGCTTAAAGTGCACTGATTAAAGATATGGCTAAGGAGATTTGTAAGGAGAGCTTCAAAATGTTCATTACTGAAAATGCTAGGTAACAAGGAGATTAGTTTTGGGTCACAAATCTCTACTTTTGGCTTTGTTAGTTGATTTTCTTTTAATCAAATACTTAATTGAGAAGGTGCAAAGGATAAATGTCAAAATTAAAATGATAAAACATTAAGGAGAAACTAATACCATCATTTTTAAAATGTATATTGGTACCAATATGGAGGTGACCTGTTAATATTGTCTTTTGCAGAAACAGCAAATGAAAAATTTTTACTTCAAATCTCTGAAATGGACAGCCATTTTGAAATCTCATCAACTGTATATAAAACATCATTTATTGGAAGAGATCTAAATTTTTGACTAATCTTGAAAAAAAGTCATTGAAAATGAACTAATTGGGGGAAAGAACTGCAAATATAGTTTTTTCTCCCTTTATAGTCCTCTTTCTAAACTTCCATGCGCAGTTAAAAATCTTTGGAATATAAATGGAGGATTTAAACAGAAAAGAAAATTAAAGATTTTAAACAAATTGGAAATATATTAAATATAAATTATCCTACCTAATTTCAGATGATGTCAACTAATGACACCAGAGATGGGGAAGCCATCAGCATTTCACTAATGTATGACAACTGAAAATGAGATTTTAAAATTGTCACTTTCTAGCTCTAGACCAAAAATAAATAAGTAATATGATGAACTGCCATTCTAAAATCAAGAGAAAAATACCAAGCCCAAGTAAGTCCTTTTATATGGCATGGACATTTTAAGCCTGTAAACTTGGGGGGAGGGTAAATTACAGAGAAATCACAACTTCAGACCTTTGTTCCCTACATTAAGGACATAAGAACGATATTACTAGGTCAACTAGCATAAGAAAATAACAACCAAAAAAATATGACGCAGCCACCAGCAATTGTCTAGACTCTAAGGAAATATAATATGAAAAGGCAAGAGAAGAAAACTTTTACAATGTCTGTGGAGCTAAAATTCTATTTCAAACTATAGTTTGGGCGACAAAATAACATGAGAATGACTTCCCATGATTACATCTATAGTGCTATAACACACACACACACACACACACACACACACTCTTTATTAAGATTTCCCCATTCTAGTTTTTAAAAGGGAGGAGGCAAAATATGATGCACCTTTTTTTAATGACAGGAATGGAAGACTCAATTTTTAAAAATATATGGAGTACAGGCAGAAAATTCTAACTGTATGGCAATGGTGAGCTCTGTTACTCTTTTCTGAGTTTACAAATTGGTAATTACACTGAAACACTCTCTCTTCTGTAAAATAAACCAGATCTCAGAGTTGGTTTGGCAACATTTCAAAGTCTGTGGCAAGCATCAGTCCTGTGAGATTTCAACAAGCCTACGATGTCCATAGAAATTTAAAAGAGTTGGAGACAAAATGTCTAACACTGGAAAAAAAAAAGTCTTATTTATTGTCAGTTAAGGAAGAAGTTCTAAGTTTTGAAAAATATAATCTTTAATGCATTTCGGTTTCCCTTGGGCTTTTGTTTTTCCTGAGTTGATTTAGTTTTTCTCCAGGTACCAAAATCCCCAAGTCCTGCACAAAAGGAAACATTTTGCCTACTCAGGATGGAGTCCATAACCGTAAAACTGGGGGGTGCTTAAGGTCCTCAGCTCCTTTTACTGCAGGCACATTAAAAATCCAAGGGGTTACAAATTGAGTATCAAGAAGAAAAAGAGCATCAAGAAATCCAGGAAGATCTTCTTCCTCATGGGGACACTGAACTTCTGGGAGGTAAATGCCAGTCGTATTCCCACAGCTAGTACAGTGCTACTGAATCATTTCAAACTATACTTTTTACTGGAAGAAAGATTTCAGAGAAAGAGGAGACAAAGAGCCAATTTTTTAAAGTCTCTTTTGTTATTTTTATGTTACAAATGGATGGGAGGCAATTTCGAATTTGCTGTAGACACATCTACTTTATTGAATCCTTTCTCTGCTACTAAGAGAGGTGGATGAGTGGATGAGGAATGGATTCCCCAAGTGGAAAGTGATCCACAGAGAAGAATTCAAAACGAACTCCCATGGTGAATTTCTGAGCTATAGTGCAAAGCAAGGAGCAAAATTGTAGACCGGTGTTTCCTTAGACTTACTAATGCTATTCTATGTGGGGAAAAAAAAGCATTTTTTTCTCATTTGGGGGTGGGACTTATAGTTGATGATGTGTCTCTTCTTTAGTCAATATTTAGAATTTGTTTTCTATTATTTCCTGTGTTGTTAATGCTAAATATTTGACCTCCTTGATACATTTAAAAATTATATATTTTGGTAAATGTCAAGTTTCCACTTGTCTTACAGTGAAAGCTAGTCTGCACTGACACCCTCTTCCTGTACTCAGCCTTAGGGAGGACAATAATGAATTCATAAATTCACCTCCAATAATCATTTAGTTTATCAGAATTGCCATATTTCTGAGACCACCAATGTCTAACTCTTGGCCTGGTATATAGGAAGGTCAACAAATATTTGGTAAATGAGTGAATAAGATGCTATCTTGGGCACAGAGGATGAAAAATAATTACCAAAGTTTCTGGCCCTCAAGATGCTGATGAGGTAATAGAGGAATATATAAAGTAAAATTAGCATGCCAGGTTTCAAAAATGTTTTGGAAGGATAAAGAGCAAAATAATTTTACATGGAAAATAGAATTAGCAAAATACAATATATTCTAACAAATACAAAAACCTTCCCTAATTTCAAGGTTATAAACCATCCCATCCTTGGGACTATGGGAACACACGTCCAAGTCTTACAGAGAGCAGTTTACCAGTAAACAGACTTAGAAAATTAAAGTTTTGATGACATAAAAAGAATAAGACTCGTTAAATCTTACGGTCAATGGTCTGCCAAGATTGTGTCTTTATCTAGATAAGTAAAGACTCAGGACAAACCCAAAGCTCTTGTGTCAACAGTGTCTTTGCCAGAAGTTTCTCTCAAGGATTTCTCCTTCATTAATAGTGGGAACATGTGGTTTCTGGGTTCATAAACAGTTTTCAAGGCTGAATCAAAGTTATTGATGATTTATCTTATTTCTATACCCACTGTGAAATAAAATCACAAAAAATGCCACATTCTTTTTCTAATATATTTATCTCCTAACAATATAAATGACTTGCATATTTTGTGATTCTATACAGAGAAACTGTTTTGTTTTAGAGAGAGTTTCCTTACAACGCCACAATACTTATACTACTTCGTAGTTGTTACATCATTCCTACCATAATGAAAGCAATTTAAATGCTACAAAAATATCATAATGAGCACAAACCTGGCTATAGACTGATCACTGAAGTTGTAGAAGGAGGACCTTTCAATAACTCATTCATTCATTCAGAAATATTTACTGGGGGTCTATAATGTGTCAGGCATTGCGCTATGTGCACATGAGCTTACTACCTATGAAACTCATGGTCTGGATGGGGAAGAAAGATACAAAATTCCACTTCACAGAGATGAAACTGAACTGGGATTTAAAAGAATAGCAGAGAGGAAATTTTTCTACGCAAGGTGAATGGGTGTAATTTTGTGGTTAAATATGTCCTCCATATTGGTAACTAAGAACAGATGAACAGAATCAGTTTAAGAAGTGTTAAAATTGTGTTATGCTGTCTCTAAACACACATACACACATGCACACACACACATCTCAGTTTAATTTTAATACACAATTTGAAATGGCCTAGTCAGAAATGCAAGAGTCCATTTTTAGTTATTTAACAATTAAATATGCTGAGAGACTGGTTGGTTAGCAACTAAGAACTTGAATCAAAAGGCCAAGCACCAGAGCCAGCTGTTACGAGCACTTTATGTATTATTATCTTCAATCAATGTCGGAGGCTTGGTAAATAAGCACAAGCATTCCTTCAGATGAAACTGTAAATGGTTGATCTTTCTGGTTGGCACTGGAAATGCCATACAAACACTCCTGCCCCTACAAGAATAGAGTGTAGGTATCTAGAGAACTCAATAATCTATAACCCTTCGGACTGTCACCCTAGCCTTAAGATTTGAATTGGTCCTGCGTTCAGAAGCTGATTGGAGGATTTCATTGCTTGACCCTGACCAGAAGTAGTTTAGGTGGATGCTTCTGCTAGAATATTATGGTTTATGTCTTGAGTAAACAAACATTCAAGGTGCTGTCAGAGCATCAAAAAGAGAGCTGGGATTTAATGGAGCTTAGAGGATTGCCTATCACTTATTCTGCCTGCTTTTACTGTCATTTGTTCTGATACTCGTTTTCTCTGTGACTTACCAGGTATAAAGCTCTCTCCTTCTTTACCTATTATATCTCACTGATTATCTACCCTTTATGAATTTATTCATTGTGAATGATCAAATTTGCTTACGTAAGCCCCTAGCAATATGTTTTATTATCTGGATTTTTTCAAATACATTTGTCACCCTGCACTATTTAATGATCCTCAACATTGATGTTTAATGAAAGTAAATTAATTCTTACGCTTAAATTTGATAATGTATATTTAAATATAATTTGCTTGATAATTCTTAGGGCCTGACCACTCTGTAAAGGTCAGTGAAATTTGCTACTATTCTTCAACCAGTAATAGTGACCAGAAGTAACAAATATCTCCAGGAAAGGAAATAATAATTCTAGAAAACATCTTGAAGACTTTCTAAGTCTTGCTCTGAAAACAGAGACTCTTCAATGGTGATTTTGATTATCATAGTTACTAATGTTGTCTTGAAAGATATAAGTAATATATTTTCAGGTATGATGTAGTAATAAACTAATGAAAAATGTGTAATGCCTAGGAACACTATTAATAGTAAGGGTATACTTCATAAATGATGGATATGTTTTAAAGCCACTTTGATAATTTATATAGGTGTTTTCAAAAGTTTCCATTTATGCTTATTTTATGCCATTAAAAAGAGAATGAGGTATTGAAATTCAAAATTCCTGTCCTTTCCACCTGGTATGCAAAAATAGGTTGATATACAAAAGACTCACTCAAGCAATTATCTTATCATGGATATCTTTACCATGGGTTTGACTAATATTTTTTTCCCTCAACAAAAAAAGAGAGTAGATTGGTTGAATAATTAATAAAATTTGGTTCCTTAACTTACTTAAATTATGAATTTGTCAAATGTATTCCAGGTCTCTCAGAGCCAGCTGTTAGGAGCACTTTACGTATTATTATCTTCAATCAATGTCAGAGGCTTGGTAAATAAGCACAAGCATTCTTTCAGATGAAACAGTAAATGGTTGATCTTTCTGGTTGGCACTGGAAATGCCATACAAACACTCCTGCCCCTACAAGAATAGAGTGTAGGTATCTAGAGAACTCAATAATCAAGATTAGATTTGTTTTTTTAACTTTTCAATTTATTAAAGAATAAAATTATTTATAAAATTTTATAAAATATAACTTGTTCCTTCAAATTATAAAGATTATACATAAAGGAAACTTACTTTGGAGTCATGGGTTTTATACTTTTTTAATATATTAAGCTTAAACATTTTGATGATTTCCAAATGGATATAATTTAGGACCAGGCATTGGAATTACTATTATTTTTCTAGAGAATCTATATTTACCACCAAAACTATAGCTGCACAGTCTTATATTTAATACTATGGAGGCTTATACTTTAGACAGTTTCCTTATCTATTTAGTTTATAACTATTAATATGCCTTAACCATAGGGATTGATGGAGTTTTTTGTTATTTTGCTTCAAGCAACCTGTGAGTCCAGACCGTGGGAGGAAATAGCACCTGGATTAGAACTAATTGAAGAGAGTTTAAGAAAGGGACTATTTATAAAGGTATGGGCGGGGTATAGAGACCACATGGTGAAATGCATACCCCAGGGATTCTGTCAGAGCTACTTCTTAGTCTATCAGAGCCTGGAGAGAAAAGGACATGTGGAGCAGGACCACCCAATGGAAGTGATCAAAGTTCACCTTTCCTCAATAGACTCAATCAGAAAGTTGAAGCCAGTTGTTTTTCTTGAAATTCCCAATTTTCACATGTACCAATAAATTTTCCTTTTTGCTCAAAAAACAAAGAGAGAGAGAGAGAGGGAGAGGGAGAGGGGGAGAGAGAGACTCAATCATCCTGGAGCATCCTTGCAGGGAGGGGACCAGGGAAAAATTACCCCAAAATAGCTTGCTCCCTCCTCCAATCTCCTGCTAGCGTTCCTATGGGCAGAAGCCAACTGAAAGCCAGAAGGCTGTTAATGTCAAGTAGAAAACGATAGAAAGTGAATATGGAGGGGAAAATAAAAAATATCTGGTCAGGAAACTAAACACTAATCTAAACACTAACCTTCTTCTGACTGAGTAGTAGAGTCTTCTGGTTTCTTTAGAGAACAACACACTTGTGGCCCATATGCGTATGGGCTCACTCAACAGTCACCTCAATCTTCTGTAAGTGTCTTCCTGAGAGCAGATGTGGGTAAGATAAAACTACATTTCCCACACGTCTTTATAGGTATGGTTTACATTATGCCAATCAGATGCAAATGCCTAAGTCATCGAACCGGGGCTGAATTACATGAGGACAGTAAGGTCTGGTATTCGTCTTGCTGCTATGGGTTGTGGCAGAGGTAGTACAGGTCTGGATTCAGCAACTACGGCAGCAGCTCGCTAACGCCTAAGAAGCAGCAGCTTTTTTAATGATCCAGGTCTATATATGGTTTGGAGAAATTATATTGAAAAATCAGCTTAAAGCCCATTTCCGCTGTCCTGTCAGTTTGCTAGGTATATACCTTGATAAATTAGTTTTTCCCTGAAACACCTAAAATATCATTCTGGCAGGCATTTCACAGAATATTCTCATCACTGTCGACCTTCCATACTGAACTTATTTTGATACTTAGCCTCTCTGTGATCCAGAAGTAAAGGCTGTATTTATATATGTGAAGGGTAAATTGCAAGTGATTAGTCCTTCTGTTGATTTCAACAGTAGATATACTCACTATTAGCAGGAAAAACTCAACAGGTGTTTATAGTGTTATATGATCTGTGTAAAACAAACAAATTTAAAATAGGAAAGCATTACGCTCTTATACAAGAACTAACAGCTATCCATAAAGTGCGTTAGATTGATCCAGAGCACTTTCTATGATGATTTGAAGATCTAAGGAGAATAAGTAGAACATGGCATATTAACTAGAAAACGCACATTTTTTAAACAAGTTATTCTTTTTGAATGACATTCTTCCGCCATATGCAATCAAAATTATTGACATGATGACATTTTCCTTCAGTGTTCTGGGTTGAAACACATATATATCAAAAGATATATAAAATAATTCACAGTGATGAGCTTTAAAACAGCTTAAACACACAAAAAAATGAACAAACAAAATTTCTTCAGATCTTTAAATGAAAGCTGGGAATAAGATTGTTTAAATGTGTTTTCAAATAATTGCAATAGGGCTTCCCTGGTGGCTCAGTGGTTGAGAGTCCGCCTGCCAATGCAGGGGACACAGGTTCGTGTCCCGGTCCGGGAAGATGCCGCAGAGCGGCTGGGCCTGTGAGCCATGGCCACTGAGCCTGTGCGTCTGGAGCCTGTGCTCCGCAACAGGAGAGGCCACAACAGTGAGAGGCCCGTGTACCTCAAAAAATAATAATAATAATTGCGATAAGTCAATGATTTAGGTAAAAAAATCTTCCTACTCTCATGAAGAGAAACTGACATCTTTATCTTACATTCCCTATTTATCATCTTATATTTTCATCTTCAATAACAGCTACTGGCTCTCCAAGTTCTTAAAGGAAAGTGGGAATGACATCTCCAAGTACCCTTCTTCAATGACCATCAAATGCAAAGAAACTCTGAATGTCTTACATTAATTGTCAAAACATTATAAATCTATCACATATTACTATCTATTCTGTGATTTGTGAACACAGAGAGGGAGGCTGTGAGCATGGAGAAGAGAATATATGAATATAGAGGAAAGAACAAAGCCTGACTGCACTAGGACTTTCTAAGCCTCCAGGCAGAAGTGGTGAGACTATTTTGTGGTGTAGAATGTACCTCTAGATACTATGATTATCTCTCATAAAGAAGGAGAGGAGTTTTTAAAAATGTAAAGTTTTGGAGATGGTAACTTGGAAAGGTCCAGAATATATTTAGGGATGAGAGAACTGAGGAGGCAAGCCTTAGCTTGGGATTGTGTGTGACACTATTGGGAATAAAGTGGGGATGCCATTGTTCAGTTACAAGATTTCATTCAGCGCAGATTCTATTATTTATTCAAAAAATCTCTGCAGAAGGAAGAATAAAATTTAAGAGTTAGACTACAGTTTGGGGAAGCTACAAAGCAGATGTTCTCAAATGTTTGTGTGCATCAGATTCACCTGGGGGACTCATTAAAACACAGATTCTAGGCCCGATCTCCAGTTTCTGATAATAGGTCCAGGGTGTGGTCCACAAATGTTCATTTCTAACAAGTTGCAAGTGATGCTGATGCGGTCAGTCCAGCCATTATACTTTGAAAATTGATACACTAAATAAATGGCCTTGGTGCTTAAAGATGGAGAGATAGCCTCATCAAATGAGAAGACTTATTCACTGGTGGGGCAGGAAGTAGTTATAATGACCAACGCAATAATAGCAAGAGCAAAGTCCACCAGCAGCACTGGACCATTCAGAAAAGCAGCCACAACGTAGTATCTTTTGGAGCAGAAAACCAGTCAACATTCCCTTCCTTGGAGCGAATACCAATTACATTTTTGTTTCCCCAAACTCTGTTTCCATTGGAAAGAAAATAGGTATACTTACCCTTAAGGTCACTTAATTTAAAAATGCTTCTGAGCACATACCACATTCGAGGGACTGTGCCAGGCAATGGAATACAAAGAAGAATAAGCCTTGGTCCCTTCCCCTATGGAAGTCAGCCCATTATTAACACAGTAAAGTCTATAATGCAGAGACAATGCCTGGGCATCTTAGTATCTTATACAAACTTCATCACGATGCCTTGTGCACAGAAAACACTCAGTAAGCATGCTGAATAAATGTTGCATTCATTGACATGAAAGTATCAGCGGCACGTTCTGCTGAGCCCTACGTTTGCTGAACTCTGATGACATACCAGCCGCTCTGCTTATTCTCTCTTTTAATTCTTACAACCACCTTATACGGGAAGTAGTTTTATTATTTCTGTTACACAGAAAGGAAACTCAGCTTTACAAGATCATGTAACTTGCCCCAGATCACACAGCTGAAAGAGTCAAAGCTGGAATCTGAGTCCTGATCTGTACGACTTCCAACTCCCTTCTACATCTGCTGTGCTGTCTCACAAAGTAATTGAAAATATTTTTTTTCTTAGTTATCAAACATGCATTCCTGTGATCTTTACTCTAGTAATACGCCTAAGAAATAAATATTTTTACATTGCTCATTCAATTTTTTCCACTCAACTACCAGAGTACAACATGTCAGGTATAACTTAAT
Organism: Leucopleurus acutus; assembly: GCF_964270905.1. Lineage (NCBI taxonomy): Eukaryota > Metazoa > Chordata > Mammalia > Artiodactyla > Delphinidae > Leucopleurus > Leucopleurus acutus. Next base: position 100,183,937 of record NC_139144.1, on the reverse strand, counting down.
GAAATAACCCAATATACTGCTCTAAGTAATAATAAAAAGAGCTAACACTGAACATATTCCAGACAACATGTTAAATTTCATAACTCATTTTATTTTCAAAAAGAAACCACGTATTATCTTTACTCCCACTTTATAAATGAGGAGTTAGAAAAATTAAGTAGCAGTTTCTTAGCCATGGAGCTATTAGCAGATGGAAAATTCGAGCCCTCTTTATTCTAACTTTAGAACTGTCGCTAAGCATGACTACTTCACACTGCCTCTCCTCAATTTCCACCTATTTCTAGACAGTCTGTCCTGAAAGTACTCATCATTATGCTTTCACCTACACTTTTCTATAATGTAACTGGACTGCTTAGCCTCCAAAAACAATACAATGCATGGGTCAAAGACTGAAGGGAGTCACTCACATGACATATTGGTATTCGACTTACCACCACCTTCAGAACATGGGGAACTTCTGTGCATTTTATATGTGGGTTAAGCAACAGGTAATGCTTGCAGTTAGTTTTTGAATGTGACAAAGTGTATACAACATCAATAAAAACAAAATTAATATGGTTCCAAAAGGAAAATTGAAAAGGTTAAAAGTAGTAAGCATTTTATTTTCCTGTAGTAAGTATTTTCTCTGAATGTAGCATACAATATGTGAAGGAGTTATAGAGAAAAATGCACAATTTACAATGTAATACTTCACTTCCAAATTTAGACAAATATACCAATATTGTTATACACATCTTTGTGTATATATTAAGAATTATTGCTTTCATCAGGTAAACAGAGATTATTAATATTGCTGGGCAGATCTGATATGGTTTATCTTTTTGAATAGAATCAATACAATGAAAATAACCATTATGTACAGGACTCATGATAAGGGAGGATTTATATTCAAATAGTGATTTTCTTTACTCTGTTGATCCAACTTCTCTCATCTGCTTCCTTCTCTAGTTTCAGGGATGTCTATGGCCTAGAATGGCCCCTACATTAGCACAGATTACATACAAACCTCAGCCAGAGTGAAGAACATGTCTTAACATCAAGTTCCCAACGATGCCCAATCCCATTATTTCTCACTCTTGTCTTTCCTTAGAAGGCTCAGGCCAACCTTGCCTTCCTGTTCCTTAAGCAAACCAAGTATATCTCACTCCCTCAGTGTGTACTTACAGACCCTTCTGCCTGGAACGTGTCATTTAGATCTCAGCTCATACGTCGTGTTCTCAGAACATCCTTTTTTCCCTTTCATTTATTTATTTAGCTATAATTTAGAACTATACATTTCCTTTTTAGTGTATAGTTCTGTGAGTTTTGACAAATGCATAAAGTCGTGTAACTACCACCACAGTCAAGATAGAGAACAGATCCTTTACCCACAAAAATTCACTGTGCCCCTTTGTCAACCTTTACTTCTACTTTGTGCCCCAAGAAACCACTGATCTGTTTTCTGTTCCTATATTTTTTCCTTTTTTAGAATGTCATATGTGTGGAATAATATATGTAGCCTTTTGAGTTTGAGTTGGGTATCCATTCTTCACCACTTACATAATGTTACCTTACAATTTGCTCTCCACCACTGTGCTATCTTATTTTATTTTTGTTATAGCACTTATTATTCCCTGAATACATCATTTTATTTGTTTATCTATTACCTACTTTCTTTCCTCTCAGCTGAAACAGCTACATATGTGACACTTTTGTGCAAATAAGATTTTTTTTTTCAGATTTACCTTCAACTCATAACTTAAACAAAATTTAGCCTTCAAAGGCATTTCCAGGCAAACGATTATATGAAGTCCTCAACCCTCAGAGTGGGCTGGTCAACATTCAATTTACATATAGGTAATAATACATTCTGAATAAAAAAGCAGTACAATGAAAGATGCAGGGATGAGTTGTAGACTACATATAAACTGACTTATGAAGATTCAGTTATCTAGAATATAGATTATCAACAGAGTAACAAACAAATTAAATTTTGTTTGTCCCTTGTCAGTGCTTTTGTGAAAAGCAGATTCCCTATAGGACGAGGTCAGAGATAAGTATTTATAAATAGAGATCAGTGGAATATCATATACACCAGACAAGCAGAGGATAAAAATGACTAATAATGATACCTTCCACCTCTAGTGTTTTATGTGTTAAATAGCAGTAAAGTAAACAAATATTATAGACCCAATTACTGTGCTAAATGAATGCGTGATCAACGGCAAATGCATTTAAGAACTTCAAAGAAATTAAAAAGAAAATTTCTGGGACCATAAGACAAAGGTATCTCTTGATGTAAATCGTGCAACAAATAGCCACTGTGAGGAAAAATATCTGATGGTGTTTATGACTCATTGGTAAAGAACAGTTTTAGGTACATTCCTAGATGTCCCTAACCTATTAATCTTACTCCGGGAAAGGAATTTTAAAATGTGACATTTTCTGTTTCAGTTTCATCTAAGTTGCTAAAAGTCAACAACAAAACATGAAGTTCCATAACCCTAATATCCCAAAGCAGAGTACTAGGATATATATATATATATGGGCCTAGCAAAGGGAAGGTCCAAAAATCTCTCTCCCATCTTATCCTATTATACTGATATACCAACAAATTGGAAAGAAATATATAATAAATGAGAAAAAAATCACCAAAATTGAGTTGTTTACTTGTTCTATTTCTCTGTTTTCGCTAAGTTCTTTTATATGGTTGCATAATCCTTACCTAATAAAGCCATATCCTAGGGCAGAGGTATTATGCTGTCCTGATTTTTCTATTAATTTTCTAACTTTTCTCTGTGTGTGCGTGTGTGTGAATTTGTTACCCTTCTTTCTTTCTTCCACTCTTCAAATGTAGATAAAGTCAATGCTTACTTTATTTTTTCTCTCTCTTTTCTTCCTTCTTGAAAGTTTAACACATTTATGTCTGTCTGTCTGCCTATTTATATATCTCTCCCTAAACTCCAGAGATTTGTGGAAATAATACTTATCTCTCATAAAATGCTCTGCAAAACCAACCTTTTTTTTGCATATTTCTGTCAATTTTATCCAGGCTCAAAATCACACTCTAATCTATGATTAATCATTTTCCCTACAATCTCAGTTTTATATGCTGTCATTCATCAGACCCTGAGCATACTCTATAATGCTTCTTGTATACACTACTTCCTCTGCATTTCCACCCTAGTGAAGGCCCATTTCTTTATACATTAGCCTCTAGGCAATTATTTTCAAAACAACTAAACATATTTCCTGCTGCCAGGCTTTGCTATCCACTTATGAAATCATGATTTTATTAAACCTCACTTTCTGTCCTTCTCTGTTTAAAAACATGCATCAAACTTCCCCCTTCCACCTCCTACAGGGAAACACTCACACCTCTTAGCCTGGCATCACATGTCTCCTCTGCGCGTGGGAAGCACTGATTTTACAGCCTCTTCACTTTCCATATTTCCTACTCCCTTACAGACACTATGCAGTCCAGCTAACATGACCAATAAATACTTGGGGAACTCTACATCTTCCACATACACTTTTGAAAAGTGCCCCTCCTCATGTGGCTACTCAAAGCTCAGTTAATTTTCAAGGTTCAGGCCCTCTTTCTCCATGAAACTTTGATGATTCACCTAAACCAATGGTTTCTATGGATTCCATCTGTCATTTACACTCCTGTTATGAGAGGTTACAAACTCCACTGTGACCAAAAAAAAAGGAGCCAACAAGTGTCCCGAAGATATCAATTATAACTTGCAAATCTAAAATCAACAAATAATGGAGCAAACATTGTATAAAATACATCAATTGCTGTGCAGTTGGGCAAAAGAAGGAATACCAAAATGACCAAAAGAATAAAGGGGAATACTATTCTGTAAGCAAAGTCCTTAGCGTAGTGCCTGGTTTCATAACGGCACTGAAGAGTATGGTTTTCATTCCGAGTCTCAAATGCATCACGTTAAAATATTTAATTTTTTTTCCCTAGAAAAATGATGTTTGAGGTCTAAGAAAGTTATGCCACAAATGGGAAAAGTGAATATAAATTTTATCAGCCAATCACAAAAACTAGAATTTGAAGTGTTGCTTAGTTTTGGGGAGATATTACAAATCAAGTAAAACAAGGTCTTAGCATAAAGCTACTTCATTATAATTTGATGCCAATATAGGACATTACCATAACATGAATTCAAAACAAAGTGTTACTTTGAGACCCCAGTCCACTTTTATCACTCAATAGCTAATGTAGCATTTTCCACAAAAAAACATTATTTTGATTTGTATTTTTCCTTATTATGGATACTGTCACACACTTTCCAAATTATTAGACATAAGTGATGCACACTGATACGGGACTTTATCAGTACGCGTGTTTGAGAAAAATAAGGAACCTTACTTAACCTAATAGGAGCAGAGACAAAAGAATTAGATTTTCAAAAAGTATTGTTGTTACACCTATTTTTTAAACTTAATTAATTTATTTATATTTTTGTCTGCGTTGGGTCTTCGTTGCTGCATGCAGGCTTTCTCTAGTTGCGGCGAGCAGGGGCTACTCTTTGCTGCGGTGCGCAGGCTTCTCATTGCAGTGGCTTCTCTTGTTGCATAGCACGGGCTCTAGGCACGTGGGCTTCAGTAGTTGTGGCACGTGGGCTCAGTAGTTGTGACTCACGGGCTCTAGAGCACAGGCTCAGTAGTTGTGGCGCACGGGCTTAGTTGCTCCGCGGCACGTGGGATCTTCCCGGACCAGGGCTGGAACCTGTGTCCCCTGCATTGGCAGGTGGATTCTTAACCACTGCGCCACCAGGGAAGTCCCATTACATCTATTTTTAATGCTTTGGAAGCACCTGTCAGCAAGAACATCTGCATCTTAATAGCCTATTTTAAGGAAATTTAAATCATTCTTATGCTGACAAATACAGCCATATTCCAAATAAGTGCATCTCATAAAAGTAAATACATATTCAATGACTCATTAAAATCAGACATTTAAAAAAAATCATGATTCAGGACCCAATACATAGCTTTAAAATAAAAATATTTCTCAATGAAAGAGTTGTGTAGTGTACCATATGCAAATATTTATCTCATTTAATAATGATGATTACTATAAAAATGCCGCTTAATCAAAGGAAAGAAATCATTACACCACACGTCTCAACACAATTATTTATTCCTCTCTAGGAAATACAATGTGTATTTGAGATACTTGAAAATACCATATATTACATAATAGTCATAATGTTTTTGAAGATTGTAAACCAAATTTTACTGTTTTTACTAAATGCAAAAAATTGTTGTAGTTTTATTCCCCTAATATGATTACTCCCATTGGTTTGTCATCTGATTACCCACTGGGCTCCCATGCTTCAGAATGAGGGCAAATGACATCTATAAAGGAAAGTTGTTTGACTGTCACATTAGACTTCTTTGAGTCTCTGCATGAAAACGTCTATGAAAGCTGGTCTTTGTGAAAGCTAAAAGTAGTTTCTAAATTCCATAAGCTCCCTTTAAGAATCAAGAGCTAGACTTGGCCAACTCCGATCAAAGAATATTACTCCAAATCCTTGCTAGAAAAATAAGGGTAGGGGGAGGATGAAAGGGAAGGTCCTTTCAAATAGGAAGAGAAAGTAGAAAGAATTCTATATCAAGAGAAATTGAAGGTGAAGAAATGAGAATGTGAATGAAACTTGAGTCCCTAAGACGAAAGATTTCCCAGTTTCCTGGGTTTTAGGCAGAAAGGTGTGGGGGGCAAAGGCAAAGTTATAAAATACTTGAGGATATCCCCATATCCCTCAAAGGTTGAAGAAAGTCCTCTTTCTTCAACCTTTGAGGGATATAGTCCCTCCCTCCCCTTTCCAGAGAATTTTTCGTGATGACAGGAGACGTTTTTGATTATCACAGTGGGGGAGTGGTGGTTACTATTGGCACCTGGCATCTAATAGATAGAAGCCAAGGATGCTCCTGAACAATCTACAGTGAGGAAGGCAGTCCCCCACCATATAGAATTATCTGGCTCAAATTGCCAGTGGTACTGAAGTTTATAAAGCCTACTCTAGTCTGGCGTTCTGCTTCATTGCCATATCCGATATGGGGCTGAGCTGTGTCATAAAGTCCAAAGGCAGCAGTAGGAGCTGAAAGCCCATGCTCAAAAGATAAATTCTTTCATTCAGCAAATGTAGAGTGCTTATTCAATAAATACCTGGCATTGTTCTATCCACTAAGGATAAGCACTGTATGAACCGGACACATTTGGTGGAGAAACCAGAGAGTTAGTGGGCAGAGATGGAACCACTATTCCATGGAAGGTCTTTAGGGACGTTTTCTCTGAAAAGTCGACCTGTAGAGGTCCAAGGAGAAGAAACAGTTCAGTATAGATTTCCCAGAAGAAATGTGTTTGGTATGTTTGAAGAACAGCAAGGAGGCCGGTGTGAATGGAGCAGAGTAAGTGAGAGGAAGGGTGGCCAATGGTCTTGCTTACAGGTGAGATCATTAGGGAATCATGGTCTATCGTAAGGACTTGTGATGTTTTAATGAGTAATGTGAAGGGCAGTGAAGGATTTTGAGCACTGGAGTGACATGATATAATTTACACGTTTAAATGATGAACTTTGCCTTCTGTTTCGAGATTATGAGAGGAGGATGGGGCAGAGGCTAGAACTGGACCCTTGAGGTAGTAAAAGATGTTGGGAAAGGGGTCTGATTCAGGATCTATGTTGATGGTGGGGCTGTATTTGTTGGCAAGTTGGCTCTTTAACAAGACTCAAAATGAATCCAATAATTTTGCAAAAATAAAGAACAGAGCCGTCATTTGCTAAGATGGGGTGGGGGGTATAGACCAAATGCTATGCCCACCCTCCGCAAATCCTATGTTGAAATCTTAACACCCAATGTGATGGTATTAGGAGTTGGGGCCTTTGGGAGGTGATCAGGTCATGAGGATGGAGCCCTCATGAATGGGATTGGTATCTTATGAAAGAGGCTCCAGTGGGCTGGTTTCCTCTCTCTCTCTTTCTCTCTCTCCCTGACATGTGAGGATACAAAACAGGAAGAAAGAGCCCTCACCGAGTACCAAATCATTCCATACCTTGATTTTTGACTCCCAGCCCCCAGAACCATGAAGAATGCATGTGTGTTGTCTAAGCACCCAGTCCATGGTCATTTGTTACAGCAGCAGGAGCTGACTGAGAGAGGGAGAGACTAGGAGGGAGCAGGAATCTGTTTCACTTTGTTATGTTGAGGGGGGTCAGGAATTTGGTTTTTAACCTTCTAACTTCAAGAAGCTTATTACATCTAAATGAAATTAATGAATACACAATTGGATAAATGAGTGTGGAGTTCAGGAGAGAGATCTGGACTAGAGTTATAAATGTGAGAACTGTCAGAATAGTGATGGTATTTACAGCCGTGAAACAGGATGCTTTTCTCTAGGGCATTGTTTCTCTAACCACCTATGGTGAAAACACAGGATCTTATTCCATTCCACAAGGACTGACATTTGGTCATATTATGGTGGACAATCTTCACAAGGGAGTTTGGCATCACCTGAATTGGACCAGACTCTGTTCAATGACACAAGCCTGTGGATTAGGTCTTGGATGCTGTAGCAATATGAAATTGATAAAAACGTTTCCAAACTCTTAATCCTAATTTCTGTTGTTATCTCATTGGGGAGAGGTAAAATCAGTTGTGGTCCAGAATCAGTCTACATTTTCTATTTAATCATTTGGTTTTTAGTATGTGATCAGATTGATATGATTCATAATCTCCATTTTACTGTGTAAAGTAGACATATTCTGAGAACTGGAAAATATTCAAATGCCCATGCAAAAGTTATGCATGTACACTTATGTATACACAGATATATTTAACAAATACTAGCTAGTGTGGTACAATGTATAAATATTAAAGAAAGGGAAATGTTTAGGCAATAATGAACGGAGAAGATCCAAATAACACGAGAAAATTGCTCAAGGTTATTAATTGTGCCAAATAATAAAATTTTCTTAATGCAAAAGGATGTTGAAGAAAGAAAGAAAAAGTGAAAAATGGAACTTACATGCAGGAAAAATTTTAAAGGGCTCAGAGGGCAATTTGGAGTTCACATTGCTATAAGGGGGAGAATAAATGATGTAATTAAATGTCTGGAAAAGTAATTGTTCTTAGGACCCTGATATTTTCTCAAGTATCTAATACAATTGACACCATCTGTCTTTTAGTTTTCAACATCCAATCCAAGGAAGTCCTGACATTTCACTTTTGACTGTAATACATTCATCAAATATTTACATTTTTCCTATTGAAAATTCCAGAAAGGATTCAGAGCACAGACACACTTTTAGAAAGTTCTTTTGCTTGATTCATGTCCTTTGGCTTTTATTTTATTTTTCAGTTTTAAGTCAGATTTCATTTTGTAGGATATTGAATGTTCAATTATTTACGATATTGATAAAATGTAATGGTATTCAGTTCTCTCCCTGTGTACTCATCCATGTATTCAGAATATCTGAGAAATTACACAAAAAGCTAGTTTTTAATTGCTTTTGCCTTTTCCTTTTGAGACCAGGTTAGAAGAATACGTACAGATATTTTATTTTTAGTAAACAGCTGGAAAGAATTTTTGTTTATTTTGTTTTCTATGGAAACATAAAACTTTATTGGAGATATGGCTTTTACTCAGCAGTAATTGCTAAGGCTTGGGTGAATTAAGCACCATACAGAACTATTTTCTCTGTATTACTGCTCTATTTATATTTTGGTAAGTAGCTGCTGTTTGCACTAAATGGATTGATTTCCTGTCTTTTAGCCTCATACAGATCTTCAAAAATAGCTTTTCATTCTACCAGAGTGTTGACAGCATAGGCCCAGAGATAAAGCAAGTTTATTACTACTATTATTATTACTATTTTAATCAGAACGGCATTTACTAAGTTCTATATTTTCTGAAAGATGGTTTTAGAATATAAAATAAAACACTTTATTAAGAGGATAGGGATTCATTTGTTCATTGAATAACAAACTAATATTATTATGTGTCTACTATTGACAGGAATTATGCTAAGCACTGGATGAGTAAAAAACGTCTAGACTCCCAAGAGCCTCAGTGCAGTTAGACAAGAGAGCCAAGTGGGCACATGAGTTTAATGAAAGACAGTACTATGCACTCGGACAGCAATATGTATAGAGTACCTTGTAAATTCTGAATGAAGTTCAGAGAAAGCTGACAGAGGAGCTGCCTTGGTAGAGCATGGAGGGAAACACAGAAGTTAACCAGGCTGGATGGGAAGGTGTGTATGCGTGTGGAGGGGGTATGGTAAACGGCTGTGAAGTACGGATGGGGTGAGTGGCAGGAAATGGGATTGGAAATATAGGCTGGAGCCTAACTGGGTAAGGTCCTAACAGCCGTTCAAAGAAATGTAGATTTTATTCTAGTGAGAACTGAAGGACTTAGAGAGGTGGGTTGGTGTGGGGAGTGGAGGGATGGTCACATAATTAGACTTCCCTTTTGGAAGGATCTCTAATGATGAATTGACTTGCAGATGGTCAGGACTGGAAGCAGAAAACTTATTTAGGAAAGTATTCAACTAACTTGAGTTGGACCATAACAGGGCTTAAACTAAAATAGAAAGATAAAGAACATTAAGTCTATTCTAGAGTTATTACAATCACAGAATTGACAAGACTTGGTGATTGATTATGTTACCTATGGGACAATACTGGAAAATATCCTGAGGGCCAGCAAGCTCCTGACATTATATTTAATAAAGCTTCTTTTTTTCTTAACTTTTAAGAAGCCATTTAAGACTCATAAACAAATTACAGGTTGAATTATCTGTTGGTGAAAAATGACTACATGCTAAATAAAAATATAATTGATTTATAATGGATTTTTTGAGAGGAAATTTCAAATAGATTAAAACTATTGTTTTCCTTTAACCTGCCCCCCACCCCAGCCACAGGCACATCTGTCTTCAAGGGGTGCTGGCTAATATCCAAAAACTCCCATAAACAGGACTACTTTGCTCTCATCATAATGCACTGTCACACAGAGCAGGTTGCTAAGAGCTTGTGATGGGTATTTGATTCTGACAAAATTCCCACTGTCATTTTCTGTTCTGCACAACTCGGAGTCCTCTAGATGTTGATGTTGTATTACTGAGACAGGAAAACCTCCCATGGAGGACCTGTCTTCTTCCTCTTTGCTCAGCCTGTCTATCTGGAGCTGGTTGGAGGCTCCATGTGGTTATGTGTGGAGAGCAGAAGTCAATCAACAACTATTGCATATTCTCAACTGCAGCCCACCCTATTTTATCAGACATTGTTAGGTAGAAATGAGCCCAACTACTAACACGTAACCTCAGATGCAAATTTAAGACATGAGTCATGGGGTAGAGGGTCAATGCAGGGAGAGTGAAAAGGAGAGAGGTCAAGAATGAATCTGTCCTCTAAGATCAGGAAAAAGACAAGGTTGTCCACTACCACCACTATTAGTCAACATAGTTTTGGAAGTTTTAGCCACAGCAATCAGAGAAGAAAAAAGAAATAAAAGGAATCCAAATCGGAAAAGAAGAAGTAAAGCTGTCACTGTTTGCAGAGGACAAGATACTATACATAGAGAATCCTAAAGATGCTACCAGAAAACTGCTAGAGCTAATCAATGAATTTGGTAAAGTAGCAGGATACAAAATTAATGCACAGAAATCTCTTGCATTCTTATACACTAATGGTAAAAAATCTGAAAGAGAAATTAAGGAAACACTCTCACTTACCATTGCAACAAAAAGAATAAAATACCTAGGAATAAACCTACCTAAGGAGACGAAAGACCTGCATGCAGAACACTATAAGACACTGATGAAAGAAATTAAAGATGATACAAACAGATGGAGAGATATGCCATGTTCTTGGATTGGAAGAATCAGCATTGTGAAAATGACTCTACTACCCAAAGCAATCTACAGATTCAATGCAATCCCTATCAAACTACCAATGGCATTTTTCACAGAATTAGAACAAAATATTTCACAATTTGTATGGAAACACAAAAGACACTGAATAGCCAAAGCAATCCTGAGAAAGAAAAACAGAGCTGGAGGAATCAGGCTCCCTGACTTCACACTATACTACAAAGCTACAGTCATCAAGACAGTATGGTACTGGCACAAAAACAGAAATACAGATCAATGGAACAGGATACAAAGCCCAGAGATAAACCCACGCACATATGGTCACCTTATCTTTGATAAAGGAGGCAAGAATATACAAGGGAGAAAAGACAGCCTCTTCAATAAGTGGTGCTGGGAAAACTGGACAGCTACGTGTAAAAGAATGAAATTAGAACACTCCCTAACATGACACTCAAAAATAAGCTCAAAATGGATTAAAGACCTAAATGTAAGGTCAGACACTATCAAACTCTTAGACAAAAACATAGGCAGAACACTCTATGACATAAATCACAGCAAGATCCTTTTTGACCCACCTCCTAGAGAAATGGAAATAAAAACAAAAATAAACAAATGGGATTTAATGAAACGTAAAAGCTTTTGCACAGCAAAGGAAACCATAAACAAGACCAAAAGACAACCCCCAGAATGGGAGAAAATATTTGCAAATGAAGCAACTGACAGAGGATTAATCTCCAAAATATACAAGCAGCTCATGCAGCTCAATATCAAAAAAACAAACAACCCAATCCCAAAATGGGCAGAAGACCTAAATAGACATTTCTCCAAAGAAGATATACAGATTGCCAACAAACACATGAAAGGATGCTCAACATCACTTATCATTAGAGAAATGCAAATCACTAATCATTAGAGAAATGCAAATCACTAATCATTAGAGAAATGCAAATCGAAACTACAATGAGGTATCTCCTCACACTGATCAGAATGGCCATCATCAAAAAAATCTACAAACAATAAATGCTGGAGAGGGTGTGGAGAAAAGGGAACCCTCTTGCACTGTTGGTGGGAATGTAAATTGATACAGCCACTATGGAGAACAGTATGGAGGTTCCTTAAAAAACTAAAAAGAGAACTACCATACGACCCAGCAATCCCACTACTGGGCATATACCCTGAGCAAACCATAATTCAAAAAGATTCATGTACCACAATGTTCACTGGAGCTCTAGTTACAATAGCCAGGACATGGAAGCAACCTAAGTGTCCATTGACACATGAATGGATAAAGAAGATGTGGCACATATATACAATGGAATATTACTCAGCTATAAAAAGAAACGAAATTGAGTTATTTGTAGTGAGGTGGATGGACCTAGAGTCTCTCATACAGAGTGAAGTAAGTCAGAAAGAGAAAAACAAATACCGTATGCTAACACATATATATGGAATGTAAAAAAAACAAAAGGGTGGTTCTGAAGAACCTAGGGTCAGGACAGGAAGAAAGACACAGACGTAGAGAATGGACTTGAGGACACGGGGAGGGGGAAGGGTAAGCTGGGACGAAGTGAGAGAGTGACATGGACATATATACACTACCAAATGTAAAATAGATAGCTAGTGGGAAGCAGCCGCATAGCACGGGGAGATCAGCTCGGTGCTTTGTGACCACCTAGAGGGGTGGGATAGGGAGGGTGGGAGGGAGACGCAAGAGGGAGGAGATATGGGTATATATACATATATATATACACATATATATATGTATAGCTGATATGTATATGTGTATATATATATATATATGTATATGTATATATGTATAGCTGATTCACTGTATTATAAAGCAGAAACTAACACACCATTGTAAAGCAATTATACTCCAGGAAAGAAATAAAAAAAAAAAGAATGAATCTGGTTTCTGGCTTTTGTGGCTGGAGGCTCTACTTCTAAGTTTTCAATACAGAGCAGGGGTCTGGCCTGGCACATGATGAGGGGCAGGGATGAATTCTCTGTGAGTATGTTGGTTTCAGGACCCTGAAGTAAAGTCATATAAATGTGTCCTGTAGGCAATTGAGTATGTGTTTGTGGAGCTGAGCAGAGAGGGCTAGACTCGAGACAGAATTCTGGAAGTCAGCAACATGTGTTTGAAGCCTCACTAAAATTATTTAAGAAGAATGTGAGGTATGAGAAAAAAACCCAAAAAACACAAAAAAACATACTAAACTTACACAACTATTTCTCTTATAGACTTGCAATAATGAACCTAACTTGAAATTTTCACTACAGTCAATTGATTGTATAAGATGGGTGGGTGGGACTATTACTCTCTGAGATACTGCTTTAGTAGAAAATAGCTGTGAGACATGGTCATCACTGATATGTACTAAGAAATGGCAGAGACAAATTGTTAAGGGAAAACTTTGGCTCTCAAAAGTTTCCAGAGCTGAGATGTTCCCTGAAGGCTAAAAAAACATTTGTTCTGTGCACTGAGCAGGAAGTCAATGTGTGGAACCCAGCTGTATTATTATTCTTGGCTTCTGCCACAAAGATCTCAGGCTGGTGGTGCTCAGTCTTCAAAAATCACAAACAGGACGGTTTGACCCAATTAAAAGAATATCTTTAATTTAGTGTCAACATTTTAGAAACATGATGTCTTGTACTAAAATTGTGATATCAGGAATCTCTTAAAACACCCACCTATTTGGCAATGCTGGGCTCCAAATTCACAAATGGCCCACCTCATTCTGTTACCTCAGATGCCTTCGGATGTGTGTTGGCATTCCATTTTGAGACCCTCAGCTTAATGAGAAGTACCATGGTAAGTTTCTGTCCGGAACTTGAAAGTAGGCAAAATAGAGCACTGGTTACCATCTCCGTGCCATGTTTACCAGGTTATTGTACAGACACCTCTGTGATGGCTGAGAGTAAGAGAGTGACTTGGAGATTTTTGCTAGTAGAGACACGCACAAGCTGAGGTTACTTGCACTGATTATAAAACTAATCTCTGTCCAGTGGTATAGATAACCTGACAGTTTATAGTTTATTTCTCCATTACACATTACCCAGTTTTATATCTCAGCCAAAAATATTATTTTAATACACATTTATTAAATGCTCTCTATATACCTAAAACCTACATACGCTGTGGTCCAGTTTCATCATCTTAAAAGTTCCCTGATTAATTAATAAGCTAAACGAAATCTTAGACTAGTGTTTATTTTATATTTGTCTAGAAGTCATCATTTTACCTTATTAAAATTATACTTTAACAGAACATAAGCCAATTAACCCAATGATCAGAATTGTTTAAGCAAAAGATTGTATTTTCTTATTGTACTTGGCTGGGGTTTAGTTTTCTATTCTACTTGGTGTTTGGTTTGTTCATCAGTCAGATTACATTCTATGAAGACACAGTCTAGCCCTCAAGAGTTCAAAGCATTGTGGCTGAGAAATATAAAAACAATAATAATTATAATGCAAAGGATTAAATGTAGAAATAGATGTTCACAAGATATTATGAAAAACAGAGGAAAATCAAGTACCTAAACTGAGTGTGTGTGGGGTTGGGGTGGGGTGGGGATTAGGGAGGCTTCCCAGAGGACGTAAAAATTGTACCCTGACATGAGGGATAAGTAGGTGTCATCTAGGTCAAAGAGAGAAACAGGATGTCACTCCTGCAGGAACAAGATGCAGGCATTGCCTGGAAGGGTATGTGTAGGTGAGGGGTGAGTGGGGTCACAGTAAGTTATAGAAAACCAAAGTCTAAGAGATGAAGTTATTTTTGTTAGATGTGTAAATTAATCAGTCTGGATTGTAACATGATTCTGAACCCTCTTCTGCCACTCTGAAGCTAACTTTGTCTTTTAGATGTAAAGTTGTCTATATTTATGGCATTACGTATCCTAATGTATCCCAATAGATTCCGTTAATGTTGGAGAGAATAACTCAGTTCTTGGAGGAAGCAAACTGATCACTCGAGGTCTTTCTTGAATTCTTAATTCATACCCAGATCTCCAGCAGATATGAAAGCGCAACATTTTATGATCAATTTCCATAGACATGTACCTTAGTAAGTCTGATTATATCAAATAGTTACACCCACTAAAGTGGAAATGGGCATTTATTCTGCCAAGAGTTGGTATTCAAAAGAACTTTAATCATGTCCCTGGGAACCAGGAGATACTGAGTTAACTTTTGAAGTATGAAAAATCTGAGGGCATCCCACTGCATTTCACTTTTCAAAAAAGGAGAAGCTCTTTTCTCTAGAAAATTAAATGTGTCCATAACGCTATCATATTCATCTAAGAGCGATCTTTCATCTAGTAATATTTTTATGTATTTCCAAATGGCTCTAAATTCATGTGTAGCAAAGAGTGTCAATCTTGTGTCTGTATAACTACAGATATACATAATTTGGTTATGAGGTTAATTGTACTCAACACATAGAGCTCTGATATCGTTTCCTGTTATTTGTACTTTTAGATCATAGGCGAATCTCAGTAAAAGTCAGTCAAAATGATTTTGATTTGGAAGGCTTTACAATATAAAGAAATGACTTAAGAAAGAAAATAAAAGCAAATACAGTTGGACAAATTGTAAATTTCTTGAAGACATAAATCTTAAGCTAAAATATTAGATTTAGGACTATTTGTTCTTCTTTCTTTATAGTATAAGAAGCATTGTGGTGTAAGAAGGAAAATCTCTTCTCTATAGATATGATTCCAAATATAATATAAATACCGGAGAATTATTTTATAGTAATTTAAAATACCTAGAAACATATGATAACCTAGGCAAAGAATAACTGCTCACAAACCAACTTTGGGACTGACAATTTCTATCGTGTTTTCAAGGATTTCTTCAGAATTCTCAACTTCTCAATTATTAAATATTCTTAAGGTCAGCCATCAACAATTCATTTATATTTATTGAGCACCAGTTATATGGTTGCTGATGGGAATATAAACACAGCCTATATAAAAACAACAGTTTTCTTCAAAGAGTCAGGCAATTAAGTATTAAAGAAATTTTACTATCTGCTCTTACAGAGGTAGGTACAAGGTAATAAAAACAGAGCAGAGTGAAAGGCAAAACTAACTCTGTAGAGGGGATGTACGGTTGAAGAAACTGTTCAAAGTTGTCACTGTAAATTTATTTATTTTTCATGGTGAACAACTGTGGCATCTGTATTCCAAACTCAAAAACTTGCTTCTGCAAAGGCATGAGAAAACAGCTAGTTAAAAGAACAACAGAAAACAAATTAATCTTAGAGTTAAAAATTGCTAAAGCAGAGGGTACAAGAAGGATTAGGAACAGAAGATTAACTTGGAAATATAAACAGAGACAGATTTTGCAGGGTATTGATTCCCATATAAAGCAATTTGACCCCTATTTTGTAGACTGACCTGGGTTAAGGAACAGTTGCCCAGAGCACTAAAATATCCCCAAGGCATTAATATGTCACTGGAAATTTAGGAGACAGAAAAAATACTGGGTTTTTTTTTATGCCTTTTACTTTCTGCCCTTTCCAGGTAAATGTTTACAAGTGTTTGGAAGAAATGGTTTGGGGAGTTGCTTGGTGTGGAGCATGAGGTCATCAATGAGCTGTAATTGAATGACAACAGGTCGCTTCAACACCCTCGGAGGTGAGCTACCGTCTTCCCTACATAAATAATCAATAAATGTTTCAAGAACGTAGTTTAAAGGACAGCCAAAATATTAAATTCTCCTAAGTGTTAGCACAGATTCGTTTCATATTCAATGCAAGTAACCTCAGTTTATGAGTGTCTCATAGCTCGTTAGCATCTGTTTTCCAAAAATTGGAAGCGGTCACCTATAACATCTTTTTACATCTTGATTTAGGGCTTCTTCCCCTACAGTCAGCCATTTGTTTGGGAGCTTAGCATATTAACCCTCAACTCACAGACACACAAATAATCCCTGAAGGTAGAAATGTATGATGGTAGGAATGATATTTGGATTCCTTGAAGACCATACTAAAGAGACAGGTAGTATAAACTGGTTATGGTGGCCAGTCTTCAAACATTAGCCATCATTCACTAAGCTTCTTGCCAGATAGGAAGCGAGGCACATAGGCCACATGTACTCTGCCCACTTCGAAAGGTCCTTTTCTAAACCTGCATATGGTTCTACTGCAGGAGAGAGAAAATTTGTTTTCCTCCTGGAAGAAAAAATACATTGCATCACTGGATTTTCTGATTTTCTTCCTTCAGCATGCTACATCTTCCCTGGAAGGGATCTGCCAGTGAAATCTATAAAATCCAAAGACCCAAATTAAATAAACCAAAAGGAATGTATGAGGATGCCTTGCGTATCATTATAAAAAACATATGAAGTAACTCATCTTATGCCAGTCTTAGGTAGAAGAATAAAGGGGGCAAAATATCACGTCTTTCTCCCAGCACAGAAATAGATCATACAGTGCAGAAGATATGAAGTATGCATTTAGGTTAACTATATACATATCAGACCACAAAATCCTCTATGTGTAAACATTTTTATGGGAAATACATCTGTTTTTGTTTACCAATTTCTGTCACTATAATCTATCATATTTTTTAATGAAATTATGTGTGATGTGTTTATAAAAATCTGTTTCATTTCTGCATATATAGATTAAAATTTTAAAGTCTAAATCTTTAAGAAACTTATTCAGACGTGTACACTTGAAATATTTTTATAAACAGTCATTTTACTTGCTTAAGCTGTCTAATTTACATGCAAGACTTTAAATCCCTAAAGGAATTACATAACAAAATTCCTAGCTTTCTATCTGGCGGGACCTTTGGTGAATGATGGCTAAATGTTTGCAGACTGGATAGGCTGCCACCATAACCAATTATACTTCCTCATCTCTCATCTCTTGTCTTGAATACAAATATCATGGTGAATTAAAGATGACCACAGATACTTCGACACGCTTCCCATTGAAAGGTGGAGTCTATCTCTCTGTTTCTTGAAACTGGGCAGGCTCTGTGACTGCCTTGACCAATAGCATTACAGGGACGTGACACGGTGGGGACTATGAGTTGCTGATGGAGGCCTACGGAGAGGACCACGGGGAGGCCCACATGAAGAGGAACTGAGGCCCCAGCCGAGCCGACAGCAGCATCGACCTGCCAGCCCTGGGTGGAAACCTCTCGGAAGAGGCTCTTTCATTCCAGGTTGACCTGCTCCACCTGATGCCACATGAAACAGAAAGGAGCCATTGACATCCACCTGCCCAAACTGTAAATTCATGAGCCAATGAATGTTGTTGTTTCAAGCTACTAAGTTTGGGGGTGGTTCATGATGCAGCAATATATAACTGATTTTTTTTTTATTTGCCAGAAACATCAATCAATGGGTTGCAATGACAATGAGGATTAGAATCTGTATGAATTCTATGTGAATTCTATCACAAACACTGTCAGCAACACAAAAGTAGTGATACTTAGAACAGGGGAAAAATAGTTACGAGGTCCTGTGCTAAATTCATGGAGATGCTGTGGCTTCCTGGAGTGCTCTGTTGACGAGGATTGTTAGGACAGCTGGTTTCAGCGGGAAACCTGATTCTGATTGATTAGCTCTTTATATTTGTCATTAACAACCTTCAGTGATTGGCCCATTTCATGTGTTATTATATTCAAGTTAGAAGATCCTCCATAGTGTCACTATAAAAAAGAATTCACCAGAAAGACAACAACAAAAAGTATTAAAATTCATTTGGACACTTGGACTTGCCAAAACAATATACGTAGTTGACATTTCAGCTTTGCTGAGGATCTTCTTAGTAATTTCTGATTTTTTCTCATCTGTTACACATTTTCAGCTAAGATACTGGGTAAAACATTGTACAAGTATTTTAAAATTCAAATTCCAGGATTAATATCAACTGATGGTACGTGAGCAGGGTTAAACACATTGCTCTTGGGGCCACTGGTAAGTGGGTGAGGTCGCCTAGGTTAGAAACAAATTTGGGTCATTTCCAAAATGTTCAAAAACCTCAAGGGAAGTTCACATTTACTTATATAAGGACTAATGTAAATATTCATTTCTTTTGGCTGGGTTTATTTAATATTTTACAATTCAAGTATAATTGATCTACAACGCTATGTTAATTCCAGGTGCACAACAGAGAGATTCGATATTCTATACATTACAAAATTATCACCACTACTTAACTTCTTTTTAATTACTCTAGCTAGCTCATGTTCATCAGAAATTCTGATTGGAAGTTATACATGCTTGATTAGCAGAAGTGGGATATTAATCATAACTTAATAAATGAGGGTTGATAGAGAAATGTTTAAAAACATGGTATCTGTGGGTGAACATAAGTGGCAGTTGACAGGGAAAAAAAAAGGTAGGAGCCATTTCTATTCTGAAAAGACAGTGCTTGGATATGAAGGTGAGTGTCTGATCTGGATTCTGCAACTTTTCTGCCTTTAACTGTCTGTGACATTTTGGGCAAATCACTTCACCACCCCACCTATTTTCTCATTTGATAAACCAGCACAATGATTCCCCCCTTAACTCACTATTTTTAAGAGGCTGAAATAAAATAACATGCAAAATAAAATATTTTAGAGATCTGAAGACATCCTCTGAATGTGGACTGGTAGAAAACAATATTGGGGTTCTAACTTTCCTACATCCTTTTTTGGAGATGAAGAACCTTGGGACACAAGTGGCATTTTCATCCTTGCTTCCAGTGGAAGTTGGAACTTTGGAAGATACAAGATGCTGTGGGGTATGAATATCTGGCTGAATGGCTGACTGGCAACACTTAATGTGATTTGGTTTTTCATCCACGAATAAACCCAGAGTGATAGGCAGTTGGCTGAAGTACCTGAGAGCTTCTAAGGAGGAGCAGAAAGGAAATGTCTGCCTGGAAACCTGCCAATTTCATCAATAAGACTCAGATTCAAATTAGAAATCAGAGAGAGGGAAAAAGTCCCAGATAAAATTATTCAACCAGATACCAAGAAGGATATGTGGAGTGATGAAGAAAGTATAATCAAGACAGACATGCCCAGTAACTTATATGATAATATACCAGGAAATGGCTTCAGAAAAAACTTTCTATGGACTCTGCTGTCTATATACCGAGAACATGTGATGAAGAACAAAGTACTCTGATTTTAACAAAGGAACGTAAACATAAAATTACAGATACAATCAAGACTCAATGGCTGGGATTCAACTAGAAATTGAAAATGGAAATGTACACTTTATTTAATATAAAGTGAAGGCCATTCAGAATGAAACAGTTGATTACAAGTAATTTTTGTACAGATGAAAAAGATGAAAGCATCAATTCACTTTAAAAGTGAGAAATTGGAAACTGGTAGACTATTGGATTAAAAACTAGAAAACAAATATTTATGAGTCAGGCACTCCCTGTATTCTCCCATATTATCCTCACCATGTATCTGTGAGGTAAGGAGTAATGTAGTCTTATTAACATAGGAGGGCACATGTGTGAATCATTATAGAAATCGACCACCAATAATCAAGGTACTGCAATTAGTTTCATTTGTTTGTCTGTTTTAGAATTATACATAATTCTGAATGTGAGGTTGGGTGATACTCAGGTATAAGAAATATTCCTTTTTTTTTTTTGGAAAAGTAGAAAGAAAGTGGGCAGCAGAAGGGAGAATGTTAAAGTCAGAAGAATTCAGAAAAGTAGCACCAAAAAACTACGAAACAAAACTACGGCTTTAAATTCTTCCTTTTTAAATCAACTTAGATTTTAGAGTTGAGGGGTATATTAAGATATAATCCATCAATTTTTTTTTATAAAGGCAGACAGAGGAAAATTCAGTTAAGTTTACAAAAGCTTGTCTTAAAGTAATTAATACTCCTAAAATCTAGGAAACATAAAGGGAAAGCACACACTCATACACACACACACACACACACACACACACACACTCACTCGGAGTAAAGAAGCAAATGAAGTATGACAAGATCTATCCTGTGCAAAATAAGCACAAGTCTTACTGAAATGCTCAGTTTACAATTAATGTTGAAAAAATCTTTTCAGTGATAAGTCAGTTGTCAAAACACTAATAAAGCACAGTCTAAGAGAATATGGGAATTAAAAGATGACAAATACAATCACTTATGTCTTCTCTGGCTCTTTTCCATCCCTGTTCAACTACACGGCTTTCCTTGCAAAAGGGAGCTCTGAAGGCAATAAGAATAATTGCTGCAACTTTCCATGTAAGATTAAAACCTTAAATTATTAAAGTTATCCATTTATGTGATCTACATTTATCATTTATTGTTCCTGCTTTGTTGAGGGAGAGCTGGAGGAAGAAACTAGATTCAAATGGTGGAAACGTGTGCGTTTCTACATCAGATATGTAAGGGCTCGTTTTGCCAAATTCTTGACACTTTTGAACTGCAGGCAATGCCACACATTTAATCTCTACCTACGTGTGATTTTCCCCATGAAATTACTTATATTAGACTACTGCCCAATTGTTCTTGCATCTTGCCATAAACTTTTTAAAAAATATTTTTCCTATGCAAAATAATAAAAAAGCTGTATCTGACAAAGGCTGAAGGCTTTTTGTTGGGAGGATTAACACTCCAAATAGCCAAAGATGTGACAGATAATATTAACAGTTGGGAATGAAAATACTATTCCATTTTGTTTATATTAGTTCTGTTTCCCCTGGAAATCTTATTTCTGCTAATAACTACAAAACCATTCAGCACCTAACTATACTAAATACAGTGTAGTTAACTGATTTAAGAATTTTGCACATTTTTTCATTGAAAACATTATCCTGGGGTCTGTATGATGATAAAGATGCATAAAAAAATCTCAGTAGACAACCATTGCTCTGAGATTATCAAATGCAGTGATTAGACTTGTAGAGGCTCTCCTGTTAAAGGGTATATTTGATATTGAAGCTGTAAAAGTATGTAAGGAAACTAGGAAAATAAATTTTACTCTGCCTGACAAGTTTCTAGAACGACCGTAATTAGTACACTTTTTATCTTGAGCAGTATACTCTCACTTCCAAAGTACTTTGCTTTCTGCTTCCTCTCCCTCCCTCCTTTTGCTGGATGGATCCCTGCTCATCATTTTGTCTCTACTTAGACATCTCTTTTTCCTGGAAGTCATCAGTGGCACCCCACTTCTTAAGCTCCAGGGGGCCCCGCACTTTCCCAGCCCTAGGGTGCAATGTCTGTATTCATCACCTGAGTGTAAACCTCAAAAGGATGGGACCCAGTCTACCCCAGGGAGCATTTTATTCTCTGTATCTACAAGAGTATTTGGTCCACAGCTGGTGCTCAATCAACACTGACTGAATTAAAATGTCTCACTGAATTCCCAGGACAGCACTATGAGATTTACAGATGCCCGAGAAGATGAGGCAATTTGATAGCATCACACAGGAAAGGCGTATCATTTTTTCACTCTTCCGATGTCCCTTCCCAGTCTCCCTCTGCCTTCCATCTTAGCTCAACAGAGCTGCAAATGAATACAAAGCATGAAAGGGGCTATTTATTCATTTCTTCTTAGTTCACCCTGAAGTTATCTAGTAATCTTTCCTTTTTACACATGGTTATTATCAGTATGGTCTCTATATAATTTGCAAATCTTCTATCTGGAAAAGTTGAATTCAGGTCAACTGTTTCTCTAACAGATTTGTCTTTAGTGCCTCAAGAAACTTCTGGAATTAAGTAAAACTTCAATGTAATGTTTACTTAAAAAGTGAATGACCTGCTTTTGATATAAACTGTTAAATAAAAACAATTTCTATAGCTGAATTGGTATAAGGATTAAATGACAGCATTCAGCTTTTGATATAAATTATTAAATAAAAACAACTTCTACAGATGAATTGGTATAAGGATTAAATGACAGCATTCAGGGGATCAATTATTTTATCTCTTAACTATCTCTTCATCACAGCTATAAAATTATGTTTTACAATCTGTTCTTATTTCTTCCAACACAATATAGAATCCCTCTTTATAATTTTGAATTTCCTTGATTCTTTTACTCTTTCCCCAGATATATTACCTGTTCTACGCTTGAAAAGCTGAATTTTACAAACTTTTTTTTTTTTTTTTTGCGTTACGTGGGCCTCTCACTGTTGTGGCCTCTCCCATTGCGGAGCACAGGCTCCGGACGCGCAGGCTCAGCGGCCATGGCTCACGGGCCCAGCCGCTCCGCGGCATGTGGGATCCTCCCAGACCGGGGCATGAACCCGTGTCCCCTGCATCGGCAGGCGGACTCTCAACCACTGCGCCACCAGGGAAGCCCTGAATTTTACAAACTTTTAAAGGCAGCTTTATCACTAAAAATTAGTAGCGTCATCTTTAAATTCAAATAATCAAAGTAAATAAACTGATTTCTTAGGACATAAATTCTTACATTTTTAACATTATTTCTGTAGATCCATGGTAGTACCTTTCCATCAAATGTCATTTTCTTCTCCGGAGCCACAATTCCAGCTCTTATGCTGTCATATTAAGCCCAGGGGTTCACAAAGTCAGTAAGTGATACCTAAAATATCACCTATCAATTTCTAAAACCTGATCTAAGTAATGGGGAAAAAACCCAATGGGCAAAAACCCTAAAATCATAAAGAAAATAGCAATATGTTTGCACACATGTTTTGCTGCATATTTCTCTTTACCTATGGGCTCTACTGTGGATCGAATATTTGTGTCCCCCCAGTATTCATACACTGAAGCCCTAATGTGATGCTATTTGAAGGTGAGTTTTTGGGAGGTAATTAGGTCATGACAGTGGAGCCCATGTGAGATACGTGTCCTTGTAAGAGGGAGAGAGGTAGCCTTTTCTCTCTCTCACAGAGGAGATGGCCATCCATAAACCAGGGAGAGGGCCTTACTAAGAACCCAACCATGCTGGCACCCTGACCTCAGACCTCCAGCCTCTGGAAACGTGAGTAATGAGTGAGAGATAGCATCCTAAATTAAGATAGATCTCAGACCTTAGAGGATTATTTTCTTTTAATTCCACTCTTTTACCAAACTTCAGGTTAAAAAAAGTTTAGGATCTACTTAGTACTTACACAGAATAGAACTAGAAATGGAAGAAGTTGATAGGGAATCAGATAGAAAAAACAGGGTTGTGCATGCATTATTTAGCTTAGTTTAAATTACGATATGGTATAGTACAAAGAACTAAATACTTTTTTTCCCATTCATCAATAAAAAATAAGTTATGATTTTTTCAAATTGCAATTTCAGGTTATATTAGGGTCTCTGTCTCCAGAAGAATGTAGACAACACTGAGAGATATCTATGTTCCAGGCATGTGGTAGGCTTTACAATATTGACTAAAGAAACATATACTTAGCCCTACAATTTTACTTATTCATGTTCAAACATTCAGAGGCACTCAGATCCATAGAATTCCAATAAGTTAACAGATAACTGAATCCTTTTCATAAAAACAATAATTCACAACACTCAATAAATGAATCGTCCACAAAACATGGATTCAACTCTCCATTTATAATTATGGGGTTATTTTTATAACCACAAACAAACAAAAATGTAGGCCATACAATATGCTCTTCCTGACTCTTATAAGTGAAATAGACCAGCTAGAAGCATCCTACCAGTTGAAGACTGCCCTAAATTAGGACACTGACAGATACAGGAAAAGAATTATTCATTCCTGTAAAGTTTCTACTGGTTCTACTTTTAGGCTCTAGGAAGGAAATTAAAAGATACCCGTCTGGAGACCTTCCTCTCTCATTCTTTTGAAACTCTCTGATACAATCTTAACCTCCACAAAGCACTGATTATCTAATTTTATCAAACATAATAGTGACTGGGCCACTAAAATAAATATTACAATGAGACTGTTACTGGTGTAATAATGATTATGAATCACACGGTTGTTTCCATTGAAAATGTCCTATTTACAGGAGTAAAGTTCATTGAGCACCGCTATTAATCAAGATAGATCAGGATTATAGCTTCTAACTTTAAAAAAATACTAAAAGTAATAAATGAGCTTCAAATATAGATAAATTATTTCACATATTAGAAAGCAGAAGGACTTAAATAGGTTAACATATTCTCTTTAATGTTACAAATTGCTTGAAAATATTCTAAATAATTAAACTATAAAATGATATTGAAAGAATTGGGGAAACTATTTTTTAACATGATAGCATGTTTGACCTTTTGTCAAGAGCTATATGTTTAACTATTCTGTCCTGGTGTTTTTAATTCTTTCAATGAAATTATCACAACCTATTAGGAAGGTGTTTCATAAGCAAAACTGTGTGAGCGCTGGCAGCATGGGGTTATGGATTTGAGAGGAAGGAAGTAAAGAGGCAGAGACACATACATTTGCTAAATTCCTATTAATTTTACTCTTCATTGTTATTTTAATAGCTAAATTAAAATAAGTCGAGTTGTTTTGAGAATCAATATTCCAATGAGAATAAAAGCTATTTCAGGACACCTTCCCTTGAAAACTTAATAACTACAAATTGAATACATAGAACACTATTTGATTTCCTAGAATTACTACTAACAACTAAAGAAAAAAGAACGGTAATGTAATTATTTAAAAACTATGCTAAAAGCTTAAATATAATTTTCAAATTATCTGTAAAATTACTGGAAATATCTATATAGGGAATGTTGTACAACAGCCCTGAAAAGAATAACACGCCACTTTCCAGCTTTAACATAAATAAACGTTTTGACAAAGAATATGTACAAACATGTTCATGGGCGAAATAAAGTTCATTAGTTTTTCACATGTTTATCTAACACAACAGTTATAGAAGTTAAACAACATGCTAAATGATTAAAAAGTACAGAAATCAGGTCTCCAAACACAAATGACAAATCTCAGAACTTTCTGGGGGCAAACATTTATATATACATACATATATATATATATTACTGTATTTCTTTGGTTTTGGACTATTCATATTTTCTATTTATTATGTCAATGTTATTAATCTATATTTTTCAAAAAACATGGTCAAATAAAATAACCAAATATTTGACCCCCACTATTTTGTAATTTTATGAGTGGTTTCAGTTTTTATTAAATTTTTGAGAAAATAGCAACAATAATAGAGCATTAGTTTTTTAATTGAATATTTTCTCTTTTCTTCATCTTTATTGGAGTAGAATTGCTTTACAATGGTGTGTTAGTTTCTGCTTTATAACAAAGTGAATCAGTTATACATATACATATATTCCTATATCTCTTCCCTCTTGCGTCTCCCTCCCTCCCACCCTCCCTATCCCACCCATCCAGGTGGTCACAAAGCACCAGAGCTGATCTCCCTGTGCTATGCGGCTGCTTCCCACTAGCTATCTATTTTACATTTGGCAGTGTATATATGTCCATGTCTCTCTCTCACTTCTTCCCAGCTTACCCTTCCCCCTCCCCATATCCTCAAGTCCATTCTCTAGTAATATTTTGTCTTTCTATGATCTTCTTTTTTAATTTTGCCTTTTTCTATGTTTTTAAATTTTTGAGTGAATACTCTATTTTTTTGAAACAAAAGCAGTTAATAATTTACCCCAAATAAAACTTTAGGCATAAATCCATAAAGGTTTGATATATAGAGCTCCAGGTTTCATAATCTTTTCAACGATTGTTCAAATTCTGAGTTTTTATTCCTCTAATGATGGATTGAAGACATATTCTTAAATACCAAATATTTTTTGAGGGGGTGGTAATGGCAATCTGTACATTTTCAAAATTTATTTCTAGTATCATAAAATTCTTATTCTTGAGGTACAAATATATGACCAGTATAATATCTGATTTATAATCTATCCATTCTTTGTGACTTAATAAACGATCAAATGTAGATACATTCTCTGGTTTTTATGTCATATAAATACAGATTAATTTTATTTTATTTTATTATTTTTCTTGCAGTACGCGGGCCTCTCACTGTTGTGGCCTCTCCCGGTGCGGAGCACAGGCTCCGGACGCGCAGACTAAGCGGCCACGGCTCACGGGCCCAGCCGCTCCGCGGCATGTGGGATCTTCCCGGACTGGGGAACGAACCCATGTCCCCTGCATCGGCAGGCGGACTCTCAACCACTGTGCCACCAGGGAAGACGCAGATTAATTTTTATTGTAATAATATTATTTTTCCTTTCTATATCCTTGATTTATTATATATTAATATTGGTACATTAACTTTTTTATCCACAATTAATTTTTATAAAAGCTCCTTGTATGATACCTTTTTTGATGTACGTATTATATGCCAATTAGCATCTAAACTTTGTGACTCATACATATTACTTATAAACACTGATTTGGTAATATAAAGTGATATTCTTTCTCCTTTTTATTGCTTTTATGTTTTTTATTTTTACGTTATTATTCATTCATTCAAAAAGTAATTTTGAGTGCCTACTATGTTCCAGACACTCTTCTAGGTGGTGTGAATTCAACAGTGAATAGTACAGTCAAAAATTCCTGGTCTCCTGGGGCTTATGTTTGATGATTCCTACCTTCTTTCTTCTTGCTGCTTTGTTTGATTAAATTTGTCTAATCATAATGGTTTTTTGTAAGTCTTTCCATAGTATGTTGTTTTGTCATTTTAATAGATATATCTATTAAATAATATACATATATATACTTATGCATATATTATTTAATTTTTAAACACATTTTGACAAACTTTTTCACTTAAGAGAAGTTTTAAATTGCTTGCATACAAATCATTTACAATCCATGCTGTGTTAACGTATATCTCTGCTCTTGCATTACTCATTGTGTTTCCTGTTTTATGAAATATGAATACTATTTTGCTTGCTTCTAATCACTAGTATTAAGTGAAGGCTTTAAGGATATTCAATTCTACTGCTTTTTAAGGACACATGTGAGGGACCCATATTCCTCTAAATATTATGAACAATAAAATCAACTCTCCCCTGAACCCCTATCTTAGGCACTGTGATAGGGTATTTTCCTTCTTCCAAATTTACACAGCAAACACCTACTTTTGAGTCTTAGATAAGGTGATCTGGAATTCCAGATTTAAAGTTTCATTTCTATATCATTATATCTTCAGTTTGAAGCTTTCTATCCAGAAAGTTTTCATTTTGTATTTAACATACACCCAATGGATACCAAAATCCAAGGATGTTCAAGTCCCTTGCATAGGCGATATTTGCAAATAACCTGTGCACATCCTCCCATATTCTTTAAATCACCTCTAGATGACTTATAATATGTAATTATAGTCTAAATCTATGCAAATAGTTGCTGGCATTCAGAAAATTCAAGGTTTGCTTTTTGGAACTTTCTGGAAATTTTTTTTCTGAATATTTTCAAACCAGGGTTGGTTGAATCTGTGGATGCGGAGGGCTGACTGCAGTTTTTTTTTTATATACATCTTTATTGGAGTATAATTGCTTTACAATGGTGTGTTAGTTTCTGCTTTATAACAAAGTAAATCAGTTATACATATACATATGTTCCCATATCTCTTCCCTCTTGCGTCTCCCTCCCTCCCACCCTCCCTATCCCACCCCTCTAGGTGGGCAGAAAGCACCGAGCTGATCTCCCTGTGCTATGCGGCTGCTTCCCACTAGCTATCTACCTTACGTTTGGTAGTGTATATATGTCCATGCCTCTCTCTCGCTTTGTCACAGCTTACCCTTCCCCCTCCCCATATCCTCAAGTCCATTCTCTAGTAGGTCTGTGTCTTTACTCCTATCTTACCCCTAGGTTCTTCATGACATTTTTTTTTCTTAAATTCCATATATATGTGTTAGCATATGGTATTTGTCTTTCTCTTTCTGACTTACTTCACTCTGTATGACAGACTCTAGGTCTATCCACCTCATTACAAATAGCTCAATTTCATTTCTTTTTATGGCTGAGTAATATTCCATTATATATATGTGCCACATCTTCTTTATCCATTCATCTGATGATGGACACTTAGATCACTCCCTAACATCATGCACAAAAATAAGCTCAAAATGGATTAAAGACCTAAATGTAAGGCCAGACACTATCAAACTCTTAGAGGAAAACATAGGCAGAACACTCTATGACATAAATCACAGCAAGATCCTTTTTGACCCCCTTCCTAGAGAAATGGAAATAAAAACAAAAATAAACAAATGGGACCTAATGAAACTTAAAAGCTTTTGCACAGCAAAGGAAACCATAAACAAGACCAAAAGACAACCCTCAGAATGGGAGAAAATATTTGTAAATGAAGCAACTGACAAAGGATTAATCTCCAAAATTTATAAGCAGCTCATGCAGCTCAATAACAAAAAAACAAACAATCCAATCCAAAAATGGGCAGAAGACCTAAGGAGACATTTCTCCAAAGAAGATATACAGATTGCCAACAAACACATGAAAGAATGCTCAACATCATTAATCATTAGAGAAATGCAAATCAAAACTACAATGAGATATCATCTCACACTGGTCAGAATGGCCATCATCAAAATAGCTAGAAACAATAAATGCTGAAGAGGGTGTGGACAAAAGGAACACTCTTGCACTGCTGGTGGGAATGTGAATTGGTACAGCCACTATGGAGAACAGTATGGAGGTTCCTTCAAAAACTACAAATAGAACTACCATATGACCCAGCAATCCCACTACTGGGCATATACCCTGAGAAAACCATAATTCAAAAAGAGTCATGTACCAAAATGTTCATTGCAGCTCTCTTTACAATAGCCTGGAGATGGAAACAACCTGACTGTAGTTTTAAATGTTCTAGAAAAGTATGGAAGTAGAGCTCCTCTTCTATGCCAAAGCCAGTTTGTCAGAAGATTTAAAATTAGGTCGACTCACATGTGCAGGGATTGACACAGGGTAATGGAATGGTGGCACAGACACCAGCTCAGCAAATCTATTAATGTGTTTGCCTCGCATTGCATTTCATCTAACAAATGTTTATTGAGCAGTTACTACAGCCTACACTGGTTCTTGATTAGAAAATGTGATTGTAAGCAAGCCAAGGTCCTTTCCCTTACAGAGATAATATTGTACTGGAGAAGACAGGTATTAAATGAATAAACAAAGTTCACACAATAAACATTGCAAAGCAAAGATACATGTTATAAAGCCAAGTAAAACAGAATAGGTGTTAGAGAGAAACTCGGGATACTTTGAAGTGACCAGCCAAAGCTACTCCGAGGGGTGACATTTGAATGGGGAGTCACTGAGGTGGAGGGAGGCTTATGCAGATCAGCAGACAGAGCCACGTAGTGCGAGGTCATGAGGCAGGAAAAAGCTCATCTCTGAGTAACTGCAAGAAGGCTGAAGTGCCTGGTGTAGTGGGGACAGAAGAAATGAGGTCAGAGGGACAGGCACCACTCCATTTGTGAAGGGCGTCCTGACAATGAAAGGAGTTTGGACGTTACTCAGAGGGGAAAGTTAAATTATTAAAATAATTTTAGAAAGACAACTGTCAGAGTCGGATATAAGTTATTTAAACGATCACTGTCTCCTAACTCCTACTTAGATCCCCTGTACATAACATATTCTCCCGGCTGGAGTAATCTTATTAACAAAACCAGCAGAAGTACTAGGAAAGGGGGAGGGGGCTAAGTACAGTCTTCCTCAGGATTTCCGAAATCACTAGCAAAATGAATCTAGCCTCGTAGAAAAAGATAAGGCATCATCACTTTCCTCCCTCCCTCCCTCTCATCTCCTATCCTAGTTGTCTGTTGGCCAAATTCAAGGAGAAGCTTGAGGACAAGGAAGTCCCTGGAATCCACAGAAGTCAACTCCTGGCCAGCTATCAGGGTAAAAATAATAAACAGTGGATCTGGGATAATAAATGGAAGATATCTACAACTCAGATTAAGGTGGTGGACTTTGCATGAACAAATATCAAGATTTATTATACAGCTGAAATAATTAAGGGCCACTGGTTCATGAACAAACAGCACAAACTCCAAAATAAGGAAATAAATTGTGAAATAAATTTTAAAAAATAAAGAAAAAGATTAAAAATTTAAAAAATTAAAAATAACAACAAAAAACCCCCCAAAAAGTAAATTGTGTCTGCAGTAGCCATTTTAAAATGTAAGAGTACAGGTTCTGAATCTTTTTCTATGTATTTTATTAAAGATTTTATTATGAATTACTTGAAATGTACAAATAAGGACTAGAAATGATATATGTGCATCTAAAACAGTATGCTGAAGAGGAATAATTAACGAAATGTATACCATGAAGAGAGGTAACTTGGCTCAATAAAAATAACTTATAGAATTTCCAGTTCTCATTCTGCGCAGGTAATGAACTGAGAATCTCCAATAACAGAACAACTATCATGGAAGGTGACATCATAAAAGGAAAACGGTCTTCACATAACTTGCTTCATGCAAAGTAGCTAATCCAAATGGCACTGAAAGCTGTAAAATTTTAAAATTCCTTCTCTATACTTTTAATAGATAAATTAGTCTTTCCCTTCTTTTTATTAACTTTCATTTTCCTATTCTTAAATGCAATTTTGTATTACCCCTTGTTTGATATCCAACTCCTTTCTTACATATACCACATAATAAGATTTTTGACATCTTATGTCAGATTGAGCATATGTTAATGTCATCTCAGATTTTGATGTCATCAATGAAAACCAATTGCTGTAGTGGTTAAAAGTGGATAGTTACAAACATACCAATAAGCAGAATGGTGAAATAGGAACGTAAAATATTTTTGTATTAAGTCTACTTATTTTCTATTTAAGCCAGAGAAACAAATATGCATATACTAGAGAAATGAAAGTTCTATTTCTTCCATAGTCTCTTCTGAATCTTTCAGACTTTCTGGGTCAGCAGCTCATAATGTGTATTGGGTCAACATTGCATAAAAATGATCTGGAGGGTAATTCTGCAATGTGACAATCCGTATTTTAAATCCTGTATGCCTAGAATGGTTCCTGGCACAAATTTAAAGGTTCAATAAAGGGTTATTGAATGGGTGATGATATCAATGATCAGAGAAGTATTCTGAGGCAAAATGAAGTTATAATTTTTCTAGAAATCTTCTGAAGCTTTAGCCAAGCCAAATATCCTCAAAGGGTAAAGAATTTTTTTACTGTATAGTTTTATTTCCTTTGTTTTACATAATCTCAATTGCATACTTTTTGAGAGTGAAGTTACAGTCCTAATAATGTGAATGATATGCTTTCTTTGTTAGGGAGTTGTTTTAAGAGGAAATGATAGGCATGAAATAACACAAAATGATATATGAGAACGAACTTACTGTACAGAAGAAGGTTAAAGAACATATCCTGAGGAACTTATCAGCAATACTTAAATCTGCAATAAGAACATAAACATCTGTGCCTGTGGTATTTTTCAGCCTGGGAACATTCAGGTGACACAAGGATAGGCTGGGCTAAGACCTCACCAAGCCTCTATGTGCCAAAGAGATGGAAGTTCTCTGACTCACAGCTGATGTGATGAGTTCCTTATGGGTGTCTTCAAAGCAAAAATTGTACTGGACAAAGGTAAACAGGAAAGGAAGGCTATTGCAATAGTGGAGAGAGGGAAAAACTCAGTTTGAGCTCTATGTTCTGCAAGGGTGGGTGGCGCAGGGCTGGACCTTAGGCCACCTGTGTTTGCTAATTGACTTTACACAGAGGAAAAGTAAACTTTCTCCTATCTTCATCACTGGAGGTAATTTTCCAACTTGCAATGAGGGGCCCATCAAAGTTCGCTTCTGCTCTCCCATCTGAAACTGGGAGATTGGGGCGCTACTGCCCTTGATGTTTTCAGTTCAGAGGTGGCTCCCAGGCACTTGAAGGAAGGTCCTGGATTGCAAAACAGGCAAAGGCCAGTTTTAGAAAATTTACATCTAAAAGGGACAGAGAAAGGATTTATGATTACAAGTGTTCTAAAGTAAATGCTCTGAGAACAAGGAGACTAGGGGTCTAGAGTCAGGAAGGAAGCTGTCTAAAGTCAGGCTGAGGGGAATAGTGAAGACCATATGGGTCAGTTCCTAAGAAATAACCTGGTTAATACCCTGGTTAGTATCCACGTCCTCTTCATAGGAGAATTATTTATCTGTATCCCCTAAGTTACGAGTTTGTGTAGAGAACCAAAACTTAACTTCTCATAAAAATATGTATAAAAATGGCCACTTATTAAGTTCTCCATTCATTCTTTTCTGCTTTTTTACCCTAGAGTCTCTCTTTTTTTTTTTTTTTGCGGTACGCGGGCCTCACTGTTGCGGCCTCTCCCATGGCGGAGCACAGGCTGTGGACGCGCAGGCTCAGCGGCCATGGCTCACGGGCCCAGCCGCTCCGCGGCATGTGGGACCTTCCCGGACCGGGGCACGAACCCGTGTCCTCTGCATCGGCAGATGGACTCTCAACCACTGCGCCACCAGGGAAGCCCCCTAGAGTCTCTTTTGCCTTTCACATCCATCATATTGTATTAGTCAGTTATTCACTGATTATAATGCAAATAGAATGCAGATTGACTATAAAATGAAATTGTGAGCATTTACTAGCCTTGTTATGGTGATCATTTCACAATGTATACAAACATTGAATTTTTATGTTGTACACCTGAAACTAACATAATGTGATACGTCAATTATACCTCAATCTAAAAAAAAATTAGCAAAATTAGAGGAGTGTCGGGAGTATCACTCAAAAGGCTTTCTTCTGAAAGAAATTTAAAAAAAATGAAATTGCAAATTTTACTATAGATAGTGGCCTTCCTAAAGTAAATGACACTGTTGTGGAAGAGTTCAAATCACACACACACAAATGGTTAGACCAATTCTAATGAAGAAAAATTGACAGGAAGGATAACTCAAGAGGCATTTCAAAATAAAAGTATTTGAATAACCAACAGACTTCACTGGAACAACTGACAGTGCTCTTAAACTATTGTTAAAATGTCTTTCCTTGCGATGCTGCTGCAAAAGCAGAATGAAACATGCTCTCAAACAATGTTATGGGAAGAATCATGTCAAAATTTGGCAGAAAATTAATTTGAAAAATTAGAGTATAGCTGCAAATACAAAGTTCTGTTATAAATAAAAATAAACATTTCTTAATTTGTTTTATTTTTCTAGACAAAGTTCTAATGGATTCTCTTTTCCATTTAATTATGCCTTGTTGTTTCCTATCATAAGTAAATTCACATTAATGAACTTTCCTCACAGACAAGTTACCTTCAATATCTTTTTTATACAAATTCCTCATTTCTGGCCTCAGGTTTCAACTTCAGAATTGGCATCTCCATCTCCCTCTGTCC
Source organism: Leucopleurus acutus (assembly GCF_964270905.1). Taxonomy (NCBI): domain Eukaryota; kingdom Metazoa; phylum Chordata; class Mammalia; order Artiodactyla; family Delphinidae; genus Leucopleurus; species Leucopleurus acutus. Next base: position 100,149,813 of record NC_139144.1, on the reverse strand, counting down.
ACTACTCTCTTAAATTTAATAGTGGTCCTGCTTTTTGTGCACTGAATTGGCCCTTTACCAATAAGTCTGGTTTAGTTCTCCTGAAATGTGTGTTACTCTTTTTTCTTCATGACTTTGGTCCCCCCTCCAAATCCTAACCTATTAGGCATATAACAGACGCCATACTTCCTAGAAAAAAATAATATATTTGGTAAGTATTATTTTTGAAGCAATGTCAAAAGGAAGCGTTCTACACCTTCTTCCTACCTGTGTGGCCTTTTAGCATTCTGAGGTTGAAGGAAAGTACTAGTGTCCCCAAATTTGAAGGAAAACATGTATGGACAAGACATGGCCCTAGACCCTCTGAGACTAATAATCACTGCCTCCCCCAAAGGCAATCACAATACCTGTGCCTCTGCCCTCACCCTCGTGTCTACGGTGATACAGAAATAGCAAATGCCTTGTAGGTCCCCACACAAGCTCTAGGTGCTCTTCTCTGAGCTTTTAATTCTTCATACACACACACACCCTATTCCCCATTCCCCTGACTCACTCTCATTCATAATTCAAATCCACCGGGACCCTATCTCCGACCCACAGAAGGTCACTGTGCAGCCTCTGAAATATGTGCATTTTCAGGTAGCACCTTGAACCTCTGAGCCTCACAAGGTACCTGACACACAGCAGGTAACTAATTATTGTGCTCATTCAACAAACATCCTTAACAGCAACAGTGACTCGCAGCACATCCTTTGAAATACGAAAACAAGAGCCAGACTAGGTTGGTAAAAAGAGATGCTTTGAGAAGAAATAAAAATTGGCCATACGAATAACACAAATACAATTTTCCCAGTAGCGACTCATTATAGTTCCTCCTTGCTCTGTGTCAAAATCTGTCCCCTGCTTAAAATTCTTGTTGTGTTTGTGTAGAGAGGAGTGGGTGGGAATGGAAAGGGTTATTTCCAGTTATACTAGTTTAAACTACACACCATGTACAGCATGAATAGGCACAAGGAACTCATGGTTGAAATCCACCTGCTGTATTGAAAAGACATCAAGAATTCTCTAGTGATAGTTTAGATCAATAATCACTTAATCATTTAGATATGTGAACTACCCAAGGATTAGGAATGAGGAGTCTGGCCCAATTTCTCGTGGGTCAGAATATTGGAAAGAAGCAATAAGTAAAACATAACTGTTCTGTTGGAATAGCTAGGAAGAAAGAATGTTCCCCTTTGAAATAAAAGATGACTCAAACTTCGGGTGAAATGTGCTTTTCCCCAGACAATACTCCTCGGATAAACAGATACACTGAACCATTTGCCTGTCTACCGTATTTGCTAATACAGTATTCTTAAGACCATCATTTAAGTATGTGAAAGAACTTCCCTGAATATTTATACACATAGCTCTTCAAAGACAGATGTTAAGCCTTCTAGTTATTATCTCCTAATGTGCATACAACGTATTCGGCACTTACTTTGATATGTTTGGGATGCATTCATGCCTTCTAGGTAAAGCATGTGCTATTCAATTTAGAGGCCTTAAACATGCGCCCAGTATTTCTGAGAGCTAATTAAAACTTCATTATTAGTACAACAGCCGTATCACATTACTGGCTTGATAAGAAACCTAATAACTGATAGCGTCTATCTACATCTTTCAACTGACACATAATTAAGTTGTGTGGAACCCACTGCCCTCTGGAATCGCTTTTTAACAAGAAAACAAAATAAGAACAGTAAGTGTGAAGTGCAGGGTTGATTTATGTTAAAGTGGAGGCAAAGCCTGGATTCTGTCACAGATTTTCAAAGTTTTAAACTTTCCTTTTCAGTCAGAAACATAATTATATTTGAAACACTTATTTTACAAAATTTACTTTTTTCGAAGTGTGTACATAGAGTTACCTTTTATTCTCTTGTGATAGTTGTTTTCATACAGATGGATGACATACCTTTCAATGAAGTATTCAATAAATAAAAAATGAACCTAATAATTTAACCTGCCCAAAGGGGAAGAGAGATAAGTACTAATATAATTAACTCTATTTTTTTTAATTGATAAATCCTTAACAGTTGCTTTTTAATATAAGTTGGCATCCTCCCATCAGGCAACGTTGCTTCCAGGCAATTTTCACACAGACATCACATTGTGTGTTATGGGAGTGGCAATAAACTTTAATATTGTTGAGAACAAAGCATAATTAGGAAAGACATTTTGGGGGGAACAGCAATATGTGATGAATCAAGTTGCAAAGTAAAAGAGTTACAGTGTGTTGTTTAAATTTATTTATGCTGATAAAACTTAGAAGAAAACTATCCTACATTTCTCACAGTTTCTCCATGCAAATAGATTACTGTTATTGACTTAGGATAATTTTAATTAAATCATAAATTATATTAATTATAGCCCAAATACACCCATGTCAGCTACTTAATTGTAAATATTATAATAAGAATAGGGATATCAAAGGTTAAAGTGATTGTCATGGAAACATAACCCAGAAAAGGGAAATCAAATCAGAAAATATTTCTCAGCAAATGTTCCTCAAGTCCTTGCCTCAAAATACAACAACTTTGTTGACTGTGCCCAAAATACAGTAACTTTTCTTACCTGTAACTATTTATATTAGCCTATCTTTGATGACTGAGCTAAAGTAGCTGTTTATGAAGTGACATGAGTAAACAAAATTAGTAAGCAGGAATTAAATAGCCCTATTATTTAACTGCAAAGACACATACTAGAATTACCTAACAATTAAGGTTTGGGATCTTCATTTCCTATTGCAGATTTTACTTTCATCTTGGACTGTCCTTGCACTTGTGCATGTACTTAAGGCATATTAGCCTGAAGCCATTCCAATTTTTATCATTAAGAAAGTTAAAGAGGTAGATGGAAAACTATCAGGGGAAGACACTAGAATTATATGAAAAGTAGCATTAAATTCATTACATAAAGCATTTTGTTATTATGGTAGGACAGTACCTCAGAATGACAACAGAAATTGGATTTTCTCAGAATTTTATATATATATATATATATATATATATGGAAGAAAAGAAGAATAATGTGTTAGTTTGGATCCACTGAGAAGCAGACGCCAAAATAGTATTAATTGTGCAATTTTTTTGGAGGGGGTCATTGTACATCTGGATACAAGGCTTTTGCTAGATTTATGTATTGTGAATGTTTTCTCAATCTGTGTTTTTGTCTTTTCATTTTTGTAAGGGTGTCCTATGAAGAACACTTTACAATTTTATGTATTATACTTCTATCAATTTTTCTACTATTGCTACTATGTTTTGTGTCCTAATAAATTGTTGACAACTCCAAGATGGTGGATATTTTCTCCTATGTATTCTTCTACAAGTTTAAAAATAGTAGTTTCTACCTTTAGGTGTATGATCTATTTTTAGTTAGTTGTTGTATAGAGTGTGAGGTAAAAGTCAATGTTTATTTTCCCCATATGCATATAATTGTCCCAGCACCATTTGTAGAAAGACTATCCTCTTCCTCATTGAATTGTGTTGGTAGCTTTGTTAAAAGTCAACTATCCATATACATGGTTTTTTTCTTTTTGTAGAATCTCAATTTTTTACTCTTTACCTATGCGTCTATGTTTACATCTGTACCACATTGGCTTTATTACTATAGCATTATGGTAATTTTTGAAATTCTTAAAAATCTTTCAATTTTTTTTCAAAATAGTTGTACATATTCCAAGCCTTTTGCAGTTACAAGTAAATTTTAAATCATCTTGTAAATTTCTAAAAAAAAACCCAAAAAAGCCTTTTAGAAATATGCTAAGAATACATTGCATCTATAGATTAATTTGTGAAGTATCAATGCATTCACAATAATGTGTCTTTCAATCAATGAAAATGGCATATCTCTTCAGTTAAATATACTTCTATTTCTTACAAAAATATTTTGTAATTTTAAGTGTAATTTTTTATGATATTTTTTACATTGTGTTTAACTATTGGCATTTTAAGTCTTTGATGTTATTTTAAGTGATATTACCTTTGTAAGTTACATTTTGCAAATGTTTGATGCTAGAATATGAAATATTTTTTGTATTAGTCTTGTCTCCTGTTACCTTGCTAAAGTCAGTCATTACTTATAACAGATATTTTAAAAAAGATTAAGGTTTTTTAAGTGGAAAATCATATCATCTATAAATATGGACAGGTTTACTTCTTCTTTCCCAAACTTTATACTTCTATTTATTCTTGTCTTATTGCACTGGCTAGGAGCTCCAGCATAACACTGAATAAAAGTGTCAAATCAAAACAGATGTTCTTTTCTTGTTTATAAATCCTGGGGAAAACACTGTTTTTCACCAGTAAGTATTACCTCAGTGATAGGTTTTCATAGATGCTCTATCAGTTTGCTGTAGTTTCCTTCCAACCCATTTTTTGTTGAGAGTGTTTTATCATTAATAGATGTTCGATTCAGTCAAATGATATGTTTTTACATCTATTGAGATAATTACATATGAAGATTTGCATTGATCGATTTTTTTTTTTTTTTTTTTTTGCGGTATGCGGGCCTCTCACTGTTGTGGCCTCTCCCGTTGTGGAGCACAGGCTGTGACATGCAGGTTCAGCAGCCATGGCTCACAGGCTCAGCTGCTCTGCAGCATGTGGGATCCTCCTGGACCGGGGCACGAACTCGTGTCCCCTGCATCGGCAGGCGGACTCTCAACCACTGCACCACCAGGGAGGCCTGCATTGATCAATTTTTGAATGTTGAACCAACCTTTCTTTCCTAGGATAAATCTTAGTCCTAATGTATTATCTCTATATAAGTATTGCTGGATTTAATTCTTTAATTAATTTTTGTGTCTACATTCATTATAACTATTGATCTGTAATATTCCTTTCTTGTAATTTTTATCTGGCTTTGGTAAATATTATAATGCCCTAAATTGTTGAAAGAGGACTGTAAAGCTATTGAATGACATTATATATCAAGAAAGATACACAGTTTAAAATGTCTAACAATAACCACCAAAAGTGTTAGAGAATTTCAATTCTAAAAAAATAAAAACAGGAATAAGAACACACTATAACTTCAAATGTAATCTCAAATCAATAGCAAAGAGGGCAAAAAGGAAGGAAGAAAACAGAATTACAAATCTCTTGATACATATAGGTAAGCATTTAGATATTTGTTTAAGGTGGGTCTTGTTTCTTAGATTTGTGTTCCCATTCTCTAACGGTTAACTAATACATTTTTCCTTAATTAGTCTGCAAGGAAATGCTAGCAAGTATTTTACCTTCAAACTATCTTTTGAAACCCAAAATTGCCTAGCTCAGTATTTGGGAAATGGTATGTGCTCAGGAAAGCTTTTTTGATACTTCTCAAGGTTAAATACTTGGTTGGTAAATGTCTAGTAACAAGGGAGGAAAAAAAACAGCATATTTTTTCATTAGGATTATATGTATTATATATTTTCATTCAAGTCTGATAATTCTTCCCTTAATTAACCATCAGTGACTTTTATTGAATCACATTCTGTATTTAATTAGTATTTTTGAATTGAGGCTATTCCTCATTTTACAAGTTAACTGTGGAAATACCTTTCAGACATTTGACTAATACTTCAATTAAAGCATAGAGTCATATGAAAGATATACCTCTTACCTTTGATAATTATCAGTTATTGATAATTATTCATCCCGACTGAATAAACTAGTAGCATGATTATATAGTGGCAAATAAGGATTATAAGCAAATAATTATCAAATGCTTTAATAAAACTCCTCCTTTCACTTTATTTTCTTTAGTTATTTATACCTTTGTTTTAGCAAAAGAAAAAAAAGTCACCTTTCAGTACAGTCATAAATGCCTACTCTTGAAAGATATTTTTATAGGTTTGAGTATGTAAATTTTTCAGTTACTGATTTTCTTTGAAATCCATGTTCACTGTTCACTTTACACTTTCACATAACTACTGATCGAAAGAAGGGTTTTTCAAGTTATCATACAATTATCTTTTACAAAAAATACATTAAGCAATTAAAAGTTCACTAATATTTCCATATTAAAGATCACTGTATAAGACTGTATGCATTCAATACAATAGCAATAAAGTATAAATCTGCATTCATTAAAGTTTACTCAAGCACAAGAATGAGTATAACACTGGTTTATTTCTGAATCTAAGATAGCTTAATAACTGGAGGTACCAGAATGACATTATACCCCAGAGTCTCTGCAATATCACTGTACCATGCAGAGCCATGTGGAGAATGATATGTCTGTACGCATGGCTGCACACAGTACAAGAATATGAGTGCACACGTATGAATCATAGAAGTTTGAATTCCTAGCCAAGTTAGTTTAAGAAAATCTTCAGATAAAAAATGAAAATAGCATCTAATTAATAGCACTTGCTTTAACCTTTGAGGGCTCTCTGCAAAGTCTTAGGCAGCCAAGCAACATCATGCCTTTCCCCCAAGGTACAAATACAAATACTATGAATAAATATTAGTTCTCATTCATAAGGAAAATAAATGTGTTGCATTGAGTAGTATTATTCTCAGATAAGATTCCCAGATGTCATGGGGCATTTGTAGTATTATTGTTACAAGGAAACATGATAAGAAGTGATTCATTATTCTTTCTTCAAGAGATAACACAGTACTATGCAGAAGTGGCCAAAATATACAATTTTTTCACTTTCACTGTCATAGCGAAAGGTCCTGAGATCATGGATTCTCTAATGTTACAAAATCTGAACATGATCTAGGAACATAACGTAAGATTTAAAGTAAAGAGTTCATTCAATATATCAAATACTATATTCCTTAATTGTTAAAATACAGAATTAATTAAATAGAATAAATGGCTCTAACATGAATGAGTAATCTAAAGAATTGGCAGGGGAAAATGTTCTAGTTTCTGAAGTCTTATCACTGCCATGGACTTTGCACTAGGTCAATTATTTTATCTTTATTTTTCTCAACATTTTAACCGAGAAAATGAGCATGTTAGCCTGTATCCACACGAGGACGCTTCATAGGATGAATTACTAAAAGTGTTGGCAAATGCTTTTTAATTAAAATGGTTACACAATTGCCAACAAATAATAACCCCTTCATTCAAAATTGAATGCCAGAGGTTAACTAATTTGCCAAGGTCTCAAGCATTACTTTTTTTTTTTTAATAGATCTTTACTGGAGTATAATTGCTTCACAATACTGTGTTAGTTTCTGTTGTACACCAAAGTGAATCAGCCATACACATACATATGTCCCCATATCCCCTCCCTCTTGCGTCTCCCTCCCATCCTCCCTATCCCACCCCTCTAGGTCATCACAAAGCAGCCAGCTGATCTCCCTCTGCTATGCTGCTGCTTCCCACCAGTTAACTATTTTACATTAGGTAATGTGTATATATGTCGACGCTACTCTCACTTCACTCCAACTTTCCCCTCCCACACCGTGTCCTCAAGTCCATTCTCTACGTCTATGTCTTTATTCCTGCCCTGCAGCTAGGTTCACCAATTTTCAGACTGTTAAATACATTTACCTCTTAAATATTTATGAAGCACCAAAGTTCCAACATTCAGTAAATTATATAAAAGTATTTGCTCTTCATTTGATCAGATGTAATTCTGTTCTTTAGCCATTTCATGTGGGCAGGTGAAGCAATGTTAATACAACCCTGATAACCTTGATAAAAAAGAAATACCAGGGCCATAGAATGTTTGAGCTGCAGTACATGTTTTAAAACAATCTCACTGAATGTTGATAGTCTTCTGATTATAGGCCTTGAATTAGGATATTTTCATAGTTACCCCATGCTTACAGATAGACTCACGTCTCCAGGTATCAGGAATTTAGGCTTAATTAGAATAATACTAACAATAGCACTTATACTACTACTTTATTCTTTACTAATGGATTTCTATTGATTTTATCAAATAAGCAATTTTATACAATTATTGGGCACTTAAGAAAACAGCTCATTATACGATAATTGCTAAATTTTTGAGGTTTAAACTATGTGTAAGAAAATAAGAGATTAAAAAAATGTGAAAACAAAGTGAAAATCCACATAATGCAAAAATAAGCAAACAACAAAGAAACAAATTCAGCCCACAATTTTGCCATTTATGGGTGTTCTTTCCATAGTGAGTGTGACAGCCGGCCGCCAAAAAGAGGTACAAAAGCATGCCACTGTGCATCACGGTTATTGAACTTCTTTTCATTCGGAGAAGGGTTTTACTGTTGTGGGGTTAAGTCTACCCTTAAAGCCCTGGTACCTATATTTTAACAGATTTGACCAACAGTATCACACTTGATAATAATGAATTATTGTTTTCTGTTTCAAGAGGTATTTTCCATTTATTTAAACAAACACTCTAAATGAACTTAGATGGTTTATTTAGGTTTAGAAAATACATTTAAATCTAATATAGTTGATTAATGTATGTTTACTTGTAAGTTACTTGTAAGTTAAAGAAAATAGAGTATCTTCTCTTCAATCTTCATAGGAATGATTAGAAGACAAAGAGGCGGCATTTTTTCTTTCAAATGAATACGCTCCTATCTCATTTGTGTTCTTGTTGGACTAAGAGGCTGTTGCAGAACTTTCTGACAACCAAGTAACATATGGCAGAGTGCCTGGCACGTGGCAGGATCTCTATAAACGGAAACACATTTGTCCCCAGCCCACAAACTCTGTCACCCACAGATCCTTTCCACTGGCTCCTCCTCTTATTCTGCAAAGAGGTTCAACTTTTTTCTAACCTACAAAAAAAAAAAGTTATTTATTTTCCCAGTTTACTTATCTTCGTCTCTCCTTCTCTCTCTCACACACTTTCCATCTCCAATTATTTTTTAAAGTATACTTTATAATCGCACCTTTATATTCTAATTAGTTGTCGTCTTCATGAGGGTAGAGACTACATCTCTTTTATCGCTCATTGTTCATTGTGTTCTCTGTTTTATAAAAATGAACTTGATAAGTATTTGTTAATAAATGAACCCTCATCATGTATTTGTACTTAAGTGACTTCTCTATGCATTATTCTATTTAAAATCCTGTTTTTAAGTTTGGCCATGAACCCACCTCTAAAAGCAATCTCAAGTCTCATGTTCTTGCAGTAACTGACTCTCCCTCCTCCTTTTCATGCTAGTTTTCCTAATATTTCTGACTACATTTTTGTTTTGTTTTGTCTTGTTTTAATTTTCTCTTGCATGGTTTCCTAGTCTGACAACTGAATTTAGAGGTTTCCCTTGTATTTATCATTGGCTCTCTCTTCCCTTTCTATTTCCCCATGGAGTAATCACATATAATATTTTCTTCTTCATTGATTACTCATGGTTTATGGCTCCCATATCTCTATTTTCAGCTCTGCTCTTTCTCCAGAGCTTGAGAATTCAATGTCTATTGGCCTGCTACACACTTTCTAGATAAGCCACTTTCAGTTCAAACCTACGGACTCCCATCTTTTCAGTCTTGTCCTCCGGACATGAGAAGGTGCAAATTTCTATAGGTTTTTATCTAGCCCTCTCTGCTATTTGCCTTGCCAGTCCCCTATCTCAGGCTCTTCGTATCATTCCCCAAGTTATTTTTTAACTCACCCTGATCCTGACACGTACTTCTATACTTCTATATGCTTTACGCTTCAAAGCTATGAGACAAAAAACCTGTTTTCTAGGCGTATACCTAGAACATAGCTTAGAAAGACTTCAGAAAAAAGGCATGAATTAATAATACATTAAGACAAATAAGTTCTTACTAGAAGAAACAATGAAAGTAATCAGGGGTTTCAAACGTAAATAATAATTTACATTTCTTAAATAATTTCCTTATATTTGTAACTTCTTTATATTTACATTTATAAATACTCAGTCAATAAAGATGTGCATAGTTAACTTGAAAATTTATCTTGGTTTTAAGAAAAGTAAAAGTGGTTGGAGGGATAGGCCTTAAGGGCTTCACATCTATGCCCTGTGGAGGTCAGCACGCCCGAAGACAATGACACTGACAAATGATATGGTGACAATTGCTCAAACTGTAGCTACAAAATACTTGCGTTTTGGAAGACCTCTGAGGAGTTGATGGAAAAGGAAGTTTTTAACCCAGATGTTACAGATGAGGAAGCAGAAATATAAAGACATGAAGTAATATAACAAAGGTCGTTCCGCAGGTAAGCATCAATGACAGGAATCAAATCCAGGGTACTGGCTGCCTGGCCCATTCTCTTCAGCATTTCTCTATACTGCCTCTGATCTAGGGCAAGGCTTTTAACCAACAAATATATTATTTTTAAAATAGTTGGAGGAGTTGGAGTCAAGAAAAAAATGGGTAGGAGATGATAAGACTAGAGGTAAAATTAACACATAGAAATATTTTGACCATATGTTAAACAATGCTACAGAGGGAGGTTTAAAAAAATCGCTTTTAGCCACCCAACTCATCCCTAAATTACTTAGTTGACAAAATAAAGAAAGAAAATGGGTTCACAGTATTAATATCATTTCCTGAATGATGAAATAAAAACTACTCTTTCAAGTTTTTAGAATTCTAATATCAGAGAAAATATTTTTCATTTTTGTAGTCAAGAGGATATCAGAGGATAGAATATTCTAGGTAGAGTAAATATCCAGGGCAAAAACCCTAAGGCAGGGGCATTCCTGGAATGTCCTAGGATCAGTGTGTCTGAGTGAGTAGGGGGAGAGTAGTAGTTGAGATAAGAGAAGTAACAGGGAATAGAATCCTATAAGTCCTTTTAGGCAATCATAAGGACATTGGCTCTTAGGCTAAGTGAAATGTTGAACAATTGTAGGGTTCTGAGCACAGAGTAGTTACACGATGTGCTTTATATTTTAAAAGGATAACTCTGGATGTTCTGTTTGCATCTGTCTATATGGGGGCATGGGTGAAATAGAGAAATCTGTTGAAGTTCTTATAATCATCATTCCCAGTCAAACGAGAGAGGCAATACGTAGTTTGATTATAGATCTATTTTCACGGTTAAGTGACAGGATTTTCTAATGGATTGTATATGAGGTGTGAAATGAAGAAAGGACTCAACAGTAACTCCAAATGTTTGTCCTGATCACTCAGAGTAGTGGAGTTCACATCAAGGGAGATGGAGAAGGTGAATATATGCTATTTACGTTCAAAAGACCGATTGGGATCTCCAAGGAAGTGAGTAAGCATAGCTGAAAAGAAAAGAAAACCAAGAACTGGGTCCTGGAGCATTCCAACAGTTATAACATTTCCTGGTTACAAGGAAAATCCAACACAGGAGACTGAGAGGGAACAACTAGCTAAGTAGAAGGAAACCCAAGAGAATGTGGTACCTGGAAATCAAAGAAAGTATGTCACAGAGGAGGAAATGTTGAAGTCTGTTGAATTATGAAGACTGGTCCAGTACAATGATGATGGAAGAATAACCACTGATGGGATAGTGACAGTGAAAGCCAGCTTGGAGTGGTCTAAGAGAGACTAGAAGAAGAGAACTGAACAGAGCAAGTCAAAACATTTTTGGAGGAATTTTTGCAACAGAGAACAAAGGAGTAGAGCAGTCACTGGTGGGCATCAAGAATAACTTTTTAAAAGTCTAAGGAAATAAAAATATATTAAAACGCTGAAAGATCTAGAGTGAAAATGTGATGAGTGAGAAGGAGGAAAGAGTTTCTAAGGTTGTGTCTCAGAGTACATAACATGGATTGGGACCTAATGCATAAATGGTAGGATTGGCTGTAGATAGAGGCATGGATGTGAAGTCCAGCTCTTTCCATCATGGGGCTGCACCACTCCAGGCTGGCAGCAAGAGAAGCAGAGAGTGCAAGACTCCAGGGGAGCTAATTTGTGGGCCAGGCCTGGGAGTGCTCTACTTGACTGCCCCCCATGTTCCACTGGCTACAGAGTCAAATGGCTACGCCCAACTCAAGGGCGGCCAGAAATTAGGCTGTGTGACAAGGAAAAAAGGGACATGGGTTTAGTGAACAACTAATCATCCTCTCCCACACCTTTAGTTCCTTGATTCCCCAAAAAACATCAATTGTAAGACTTATTACTGATTAAGTAACAGAAATGTAATGAATAAAAGGGAAAAAAGGACACTTACAGTACTATCTACCTTAAGATATATCCTAATTGGATAATGTTAATATGAGGAAATATCTGTTGACTATTGCCTATTCTGAAACAATACACTCTGCAGTGCCATTTGCTTTTACTTACCTTTAAAGAACTATTCCATCGATAATGTGATTCGAGGAAAGCTTTTGCTTTTGTGTTAAACTCGTTAGCTCAGTTATTCTTTAAAAGAACCTCCTAAATTATAATTAAAGTCAATGATAAATGAGTGCCTTAATATTTAAGCGATCGTAAACATATTAAGTAAATCTCATGTTATTTTTTTGCTCTTGTTACACGACTGGGTTTTCATCAGAGAATTGAGGCTTGGGTTCCAGTTCAAGTATGCATTTAGTAGGGTGAGGATTAGGGTCAGGAGTGGAGCTGTAGTTGAGTTTAGAGCCAGGGTAGGTGTCAGGTTCAGAGTTAGGGTTAGGGATTAATTTTGATAACTTTTGACTAATTTTGAGATTTTTTTGATTGATATCCTTGGTAACTTTAGGTATGGAGGTATAATGCTGTATTGATCTTATTCTGTCAACAAATTTGTTTAAATCCTGTTAATCATGGAGACAGATCATGTTCTTTGTGTCCGAATCCCATTTTAGTGATGCTTTTTAAGATAAACTCTGACTCTGTCCTGCTTTTCTTTAAGGTTTGACTTGCTCTTTGTTGAGGAAATTGAAATACATTTCCTAATCTCTGCTGAAGTAAACCTGAAAATCGAATGTAATTTTCTATGCATTGCCTCAAACTTTTACCTTTATGCTCAATCTCAATTGCTTTTAATACCATTTCATGCACAGGTTCTGAATCTACATCCTGTGTCAGCACTTTGGCCTTTCTTCTGAAGGTTTGGGAATCATCTGACATGTAAATGTAAGACCTACGTAGCTTTAAAGAGTTCATCCTTAGAGTAGTGTGCTCACATGATCACTTCCTCAATGCTGGGCTCTCCCTGGTATTCCAAATGCATCAAGGTTGAAAGGCATTTCTGCTGACATGTGCAACATTACATGAAATAATTGAGGAACAACAAATTGTATCTACATGAGAGACATATTAGATAGTAAATTTAAATGATTATAATAGAAACATCAAAAACTGAAATTGTTACTTATAAATATGACTACCTTTCAGTGATTGATATTAAATATGGGGTATTTATTTTAAAAACAACAGTTAGCTTAGAATGAATAAAAGAATTTCAGAGTTGGTAGAGAAATTAGAAAATGTTTAGGGCTAGCCCCCTGCAACCAGGTATAAATTTTGTTCTCATTGAGGCATGTTCTTTCTGATATCTGAACAGAATAAATAAATGCAGAGAATCTGTAAATCATATTTGGCTGAAAACCCTCTCCAAGGAACGATAAATATTCCTTTGTCAAGAGAAACCTTTCATTTCTTCCTTGATCGCCCAGTGTAGATCTGGGTGACTTTTCCAGAATAAGATCTAATTGTAATTTATTGTCTTCAGCCCAGGCCCTTCATGTCTCTTCCTACAGATGCTTTCCAAATCCTGAATTATTCTAAGCCAATTTCATGTCTGTCTTATTTCTTTCCACTTTCAAACTTACTCTGACAAGCATGCCTTGTAGGAGTCTTGGAGTTCTTTGTGCCTGAGGGCATATTCACAGTCCAGTACTTTCAGAAAACCGTTGTCACCCCCTTCACCCTACAAATACTGTGGAACAAAAATGCTTCTACAGTGTAATATTCTAAATAAATAAGTTTACTTTATTTTTGTAGTATCTTCGAGCAACTGACTACTGTCATCATTTTAATCAGAACCAGTCCTAGGTAACACTGTTGTGTTGATAGGTTGGCTGTGGAGTTTTCCTTGTATCAGGCCTCTTCCTGTCTTCTTTCTTTCTAGCTAGCTAGCTAGCTACCTCTCATCTCTATAGACTTAAGGCTTCATGTATTTTTTCCTAAAGGTCTGCTATCCATTACTGTCCTTAATTATTTTTGTGCTCGAATTGTCTGGATTTGGCCAATATAAATTTTTTCAAGCTGAGTCTTGCGGCCTTTTTGTCATTAATCTTGTTTCCTTTCATTCTGAAATAAAAAGATGTTTCAAACTCAAGTTGTATGTTACTCGAGCAAAATCATATATAATTTCTCCAAGCAGACCTGCTTCCTTTTACAGGGTGATGGTATTAGTAACTAAGGTCTGCACTAGGTGTGCTCACTGTCATAGTGTCATAGTTTCTAGACCCATTCAATAGTCACAGCTAGGAAATACACACACACACACACACACACACACACACACACACACACACAAGTAGGTAGATTATATATGTATGTGTATATATATATGTAAGTATGTAGATACATATATGCATATTCACACATATTTTTAAATGGGATTCTTTCTTGTTTTCTTTTCTTATTCTTTTTTTTTTGCGGTACACAGGCCTCTCACTGTTGTGGCCTCTCCCGTTGCGGAGCACAGGCTCCGGACGCGCAGGCCCAGGAGCCATGGCTCACGGGCCCAGCCGCTCCGCGGCATGTGGGATCTTCCCGGACCGGGGCACGAACGCGCGTCCCCCGCATCGGCAGGCGGACTCTCAACCACGGCGCCACCAGGGAAGCCTCTCTTATTCTTTATTTATTTCTTACTTCCTTCATAGTGAGAACCAGGGCTCCCAACAGCCATCAACATATTTACTCATTTGCTCCATCTATAATGTATTTAAATATCTTCAGAATTGCTTCAACCACATATACATGCTTTCTCATTTCTCATTTCTTACACAAAAGTTAGTACATAATAAATGCTCTTTGCAACTTTTCTTTTTTCACTGAACTATGTATCCGGGAAATCCAGCCCATACCAACTCATAGAGATATTTCTGTTTCCTTTATGGCCGCAGTGTATTCATTTTGCGAATGTAGCTGAGTTTATTCAACCCATCTCCTGAATGCAGTCATATAGGTAGTTTGCAATATTCTGTCATTTCAATAATGCTGCAATGAATGACCTTGTGTATATGTGTTTTCATGTTATTGGAACCCTACCTTTAGGGTAAATTCCTAGAAGTGAGATGGTTGGTTTGAAGAGTAAATGCATTTATATCTATTGTATGAGCTCTCTATTCATATTTTTTGCTTCTGTTTCTACATTTCCTCAATTTTAATTGGGGAGACATTGTAGACATGGAAACTTTCTTTGTAACTGTTAACATCTATCATACATAGATGGCAATTATAAGTATAAAATTGAATTACATTTAGTAGGTTTGGGCATTCATCTTACAAATAGGAAAAACAAACACACACACAAACATAGGGGTAGCCAAAGATTGGCTTATCTGCCAGTTCCTATGCACATTAGCTGCACACAGTGATGTCTGTTTTATATGCACTCATCTTTGTTCAAGCCATAGGCAATGAGAGCCACACATGATGATTCTTTAGAACTATTCTCTTCATTAGCAAGTACTAGATTGTGCTATACCAGGTGCCCATGTGTTAAGTGTGAATAGAGCCCCATGTAGTCACATAAATGCTGCACTTACAGAAAGACTGAAATAATCCCCCCATGGGTTGCAGGTAGGCTCTTAAGGTGCTTTGCTAAGTCCCCTGATTGGTCCCTTTTCCTTGGCCCACCAGTTTTCTCCTGCAGTTGTTTTTGGTGCAAGAGATCAATTCTGATCCTCTTCCCTCAGAACTGGACCTTGATTTCAAATCTGATTAAATTGTCTTCTAAAATGCACTCTTGAATTTTAATGGACATAGAGAAAAGTACACGTCAATTTACAGCTTGATGAATTTCCACAAGTGTGACAAGGCCCTAACTCATGAAACAAACAATTATCAACACACCCAAAGCCTCCCTTTGTACCCCCTTCCAGCCACTACCCTCATGAAAAGGAAACCATCATCCAGACTGCTTACATCATAGGTTTTACCTGTTTATGCATTTTGTACAAAAGGAAACATAGAATATATGATACATTCTTTTGTGTCATGTGTCCTCCTTTTGCACTGACTGTACTGCTATTCTGCACTCAGCCTTTGTGAGATCAGAAACCTCTCTGTACTGTCACCAGGTTATCTGCACTGACCCGGGGTCCAGCTCAGATTCAGGTTGGCCACATACGCCTTCATTTGGCATTAGCTCCTTGACATCTCACTCGGCAACCCGGAGCTGCTTCCAGGTCTGAGGGCTGGGTACACTTTGCTGCCCTGGTCAGTATTCCCAGCTTTCCTCTTATTTACATGGTGCTGTGACCTTGGCTCTATTTTCTCCCCTATGGAAATCCTGAGCTTTCCGTGCGTTCCCACAATGGCATTTTTGACACTTTTCTTCTTGCAATAGACATAGGTGTGTGCAACATTTGTCGGTATTCACTCGATAAATATAAATTAAGAAAATGAACATTACTGTTTAAGAAATGCGCATCTAATTATAACTACATATACAAATATCCACTAAATCCCATCATTCAGTCAATCTGTTAACAAATATTTACCGAGCACATTCAATGAACAAGATACTGTCCTAGCTGGGGAGGCCCAACGTTTAACAAGACAAATAAACCTCTCTGAGACCCTACATATAATCACCCACTGTATATCTTCTTAGAGCAAAGACAATGGGGACACGGAAACCAAGAACCAAACTTGGTCTCTCACCTTCCCTGATCTTGTCATAGGATTTGACCCAGAAAGTCTGCCCAGGTAAGTACTCAGGGAATGGTAGCTAGTATTAGAAGTGGTGCTTGATCTTAGTCAAAATGCCTAACGCCTCTGCACTTCAACTGAATCAGTTGAGAAATATATCTGATTCTATTACGTATCCACAGATTTTATATGATTGGGGGAAGAATAAGAGTTATTTAGTAGTAAGGGTTGAGTGTGTGTGTGTGTGTGTGTGTGTGTGTGTGTGTGTGTGTGTACGTGTTTTATTTCATTATCACTTACCCCAACTTCAAACATAAAATAATTACCTGAATAATATTTCTTTGGTCTTTAAAATAAAAAACAAATGACATTGACATTACTGCTTATTTTAAGTAAAGGTAGTGTATACTGTCTATTACTATTCCAAGAATAAAGCTGTCAAATTATATTGAATACACACGGACCTTTTTATTTAATAAGTCTTGTGAAAAACCTAGTGTGTGTGTGTGTGTGTGTGTGTATCATCTGATATCACATCATAAAATCCCTTCTAAGGGAAAGGAAATTTCTCCTGTATTTTTTCAGTTCTGTTATCAAATACTTGTTTGTGCCAGGATGAATGGAAACAGCCTGAATAACTTTATGATAAATTCACAGTCTTTTCTGTCGCTCTAGGCTATCACATACAGCTCTATTTTCCACTTTGTATCCTGTAACAAAACTGAAAAACACACAAACAGGAAAGTCACTGTGCGGATAGAATGAACAATTGGGTTTGCTCTGTGCATAGGATGAATAATGCCTTCACCCTGGGCAACTTAGCTTTCATATATGAAGTGCGGGGGATGTGCTTCTTAACTTTCTCTGAAGAATACTGTGAAAGCTAACTAGTGAAACACCATGTTTTCAAACAGATGCTCTTATACTCCAGACGAAATGAACAATTACATCTCAAGATGCAACTGGAGAAAGCTGTTTTAGCTTCGGGAGAGCTCTTCTCTTTGCTGATAGAAGAAATGTCTATATTGTTTAGAATGCATGTTTTCTAGAGTCGAGTTTTTAATAAAGAATACAGAATTACATGATGTTCATAGTGTCACATGGTGTTTAATTCAGAATAAAGAGCTATGTGAGGCTTGAAACTTGGACACTTTTTAAAGGCCAAACATTCCTCATGGGTGGGTTGAAGCATTGGTTTTGAAAAGCATCTTTGGCTCATTTGTCACCTAGGAGAGAATAATTCTGAAAATCTCTCTTTGAAGTTTTGCTTGTAAATTAATGAATGCAGAGAGTCATCAAGCAACTTCTCACGGTTTGACCGAGGAATATTTCCTGAGTTCATGTGGACAAATGTACGATTCCTCTTAGAAGCCACTGTCCTTCTTATAAAACCATTCCCTGTTCTTCAAACTGTACACAACACTGTCAACACTGCAGTGGCAGCAAATAGGTTTTATTGGCCTAACTTTATAAGGCTCTTTTCTTTTTTTTTTTATTTTTTTTTATTTTTTTTTTTTAACATCTTTATTGGAGTATAATTGCTTTACAATGGTATGTTAGTTTCAGCTTCACAACAAAATGAATCAGTTATATATATACATATATTCCCATATCTCTTCCCGCTTGCGTCTCCCTCCCTCCCACCCTCCCTATCCCACCCCTCCAGGCGGTCACAAAGCACCGAGCTGATCTCCCTGTGCTATGCGGCTGCTTCCCACTAGCTATCTACCTTACGTTTGGTAGTGTATATATGTCCATGCCTCTTTATCGCTTTGTCACCGTTTACCCTTCCCCCTCCCCATAGCCTCAAGTCCATTCTCTAGTAACTCTGTGTCTTTATTCCTGTTTCACCCCTAGGTTTTTCATGACATTTTTTTTTTTAAATTCCATATATATGTGTTAGCATACGGTATTTGTCTCTCTCTTTCTGACTTACTTCACTCTGTATGACAGACTCTAGGTCTATCCACCTCATTACAAATAGCTCAATTTCGTCTCTTTTTATGGCTGAGTAATATTCCATTGTATATATGTGCCACGTCTTCTTTATCCATTCATCCGATGATGGACACTTAGGTTGTTTCCATCTCTGGGCTATTGTAAATAGAGCTGCAATGAACATTTTGGTACATGACTCTTTTTGAATGATGGTTTTCTCAGGGTATACGCCCAGTAGTGGGATTGCTGGGTCATATGGTAGTTCTATTTGTAGCTTTTTAAGGAACCTCCATACTGTTCTCCACAGTGGCTGTATTCAATTTACATTCCCACCAACAGTGTAAGAGGGTTCCCTTTTCTCCACACCCTCTCCAGCATTTATTGTTTCTAGATTTTTTGATGATGGCCATTCTGACTGGTGTGAGATGATATCTCATTGTAGTTTTGATTTGCATTTCTCTCATGATTAGTGATGTTGAGCATTCTTTCATGTGTTTGTTGGCACTCTGTATATCTTCTTTGGAGAAATGTCTATTTAGGTCTTCTGCCCATTTTTGGATTGGGTTGTTTGTTTTTTTGTTATTAAGCTGCATGAGCTGCTTATAAATTTTGGAGATCAATCCTTTGTCAGTTGCTTCATTTGCAAATATTTTCTCCCATTCTGAGGGTTGTCTTTTGGTCTTCTTTATGGTTTCCTTTGCTGTGCAAAAGCTTTTAAATTTCATTAGGTCCCATTTGTTTACTCTTCTTTTTATTTCCATTTCTCTAGGAGGTGGGTCAAAAAGGACCTTGCTGTGATTTATGTCATAGAGTGTTCTGCCTATGTTTTCCTCTAAGAGTTTGATAGTTTCTGGCCTTACATTTAGGTCTTTAATCCATTTTGAGCTTATTTTTGTGTACGGTGTTAGGGAGTGATCTAATTTCATACTTTTACATGTAGCTGTCCAGTTTTCCCAGCACCACTTATTGAATAGGCTGTCCTTTCTCCACTGTACATTTCTGCCTCCTTTGTCAAAGATAAGGTGACCATATGTGCGTGGGTTTATCTCTGGGCTTTCTATCCTGTTCCATTGATCTATCTTTCTGTTTTTGTGCCAGTACCATACCGTCTTGATAACTGTAGCTTTGTAGTATAGTCTGAAGTCTGGGAGCCTGATTCCTCCAGTTCCTTCTTTCGTTCTCAAGATTGCTTTGGCTATTCGGGGTCTTTTGTGTTTCCATACAAATTGCAAAATTTTTTGTTCTAGTTCTGTGAAAAATGCCAGTGGTAGTTTGATAGGGATTGCATTGAATCTATAGATTGCTTTCGGTAGTAGAGTCATTTTCACAATGTTGATTCTTCCAATCCAAGAACATGGTATATCTCTCCATCTATTTGTATCATCTTTAATTTCTTTCATCAGTGTCTTATAATTTTCTGCATACAGATCTTTTGTCTCCTTAGGTAGGTTTATTCCTAGATATTTTATTCTTTTTGTTGCAATGGTAAATGGGAGTGTTTTCTTGATTTCGCTTTCAGATTTTTCATCATTAGTATATAGGAATGCCAGAGATTTCTGTGTATTAATTTTGTATCCTGCCACTTTACCAAATTCATTGATTAGCTCTAGTAGTTTTCTGGTAGCATCTTTAGGGTTCTCTATGTATAGGATCATGTCATCTGCAAACAGTGACAGCTTTACTTCTTCTTTTCCGATTTGGATTCCTTTTATTTCCTTTTCTTCTCTGATTGCTGTGGCTAAAACTTCCAAAACTATGTTGAATAAGAGTGGTGAGAGTGGGCAACCTTGTCTTGTTCCTGATCTTAGTGGAAATGCTTTCAGTTTTTCACCATTGAGGATGATGTTTGCTGTGGGCTTGTCATATATGGCCTTTATTATGTTGAGGAAAGTTCCCTCTATGCCTACTTTCTGCAGGGTTTTTATCATAAATGGGTGTTGAATTTTGTCAAAAGCTTTCTCTGCATCTATTGAGATGATCATATGGTTTTTCTCCTTCAGTTTGTTAATATGGTTTATCACATTGATAGATTTGCGTATATTGAAGAATCCTTGCATTCCTGGAATAAACCCCACTTGATCATGGTGTATGATCCTTTTAATGTGCTGTTGGATTCTGTTTGCTAGTATTTTGTTGAGGATTTTTGCATCTATGTTCATCAGTGATATTGGCCTGTAGTTTTCTTTCTTTGTGACATCCTTGTCTGGTTTTGGTATCAAGGTGATGGTGGCCTCGTAGAAGGAGTTTGGGAGTGTTCCTCCCTCTGCTATATTTTGGAAGAGTTTGAGAAGGATAGGTGTTAGCTCTTCTCTAAATGTTTGATAGAATTCGCCTGTGAAGCCATCTGGTCCTGGGCTTTTCTTTGTTGGAAGATTTTTAATCACAGTTTCAATTTCAGTGCTTGTGATTGGTCTGTTCATATTTTCTATTTCTTCCTGATTCAGTCTTGGCAGGTTGTGCCTTTCTAAGAATTTGTCCATTTCTTCCAGATTGTCCATTTTATTGGCATAGAGTTGCTTGTAGTAATCTCTCATGATCTCTTTTATTTCTGCAGTGTCAGTTGTTACCTCTTCTTTTTCATTTCTAATTCTATTGATTTGGGTCTTCTCCCTTTTTTTCTTGATGAGTCTGGCTAGTGGTTTATCTATTTTGTTTATCTTCTCAAAGAACCAGCTTTTAGTTTTATTGATCTTTGCTATTGTTTCCTTCATTTCTTTTTCATTTATTTCTGATCTGATTTTTATGATTTCTTTCCTTCTGCTAGCTTTGGGGTTTTTTTGTTCTTCTTTCTCTAATTGCTTGAGGTGCAAGGTTAGGTTGTTTATTCGAGATGCTTCCTGCTTCTTAAGGTGGGCTTGTATTGCTATAAACTTCCCCCTTAGAACTGCTTTTGCTGCATCCCAGAGGTTTTGGGTCGTTGTGTCTCCATTGTCATTTGTTTCTAGGTATTTTTTGATTTCCTCTTTGATTTCTTCAGTGATATCTTCATTATTAAGTAGTGTATTGTTTAGCCTCCATGTGTTTGTATTTTTTACAGATCTTTTCCTGTAATTGATATCTAGTCTCATGGCGTTGTGGTCAGAAAAGATACTTGATACAATTTCAATTTTCTTAAATTTACCAAGGCTTGATTTGTGACCCAAGATATGATCTATCCTGGAGAATGTTTCATGAGCACTTGAGAAAAATGTGTATTCTGTTGTTTTTGGATGGAGTGTCCTATAAATATCAATTAACTCCATCTCGTTTAATGTATCATTTAAAGCTTGTGTTTCCTTATTTATTTTCATTTTGGATGATCTGTCCATTGGTGAAAGTGGGGTGTTAAAGTCCCCTACTATGAATGTGTTACTGTCGATTTCCCCTTTTATGGTTGTCAGTATTTGCCTTATGTATTGAGGTGCACCTATGTTGGGTGCATAAATATTTACAATTGTTATATCTTCCTCTTGGATTGATCCCTTGATCATTATGTAGTGTCCTTCTTTGTCTCTTCTAATAGTCTTTGTTTTAAAGTCTATTTTGTCTGATATGAGAATTGCTACTCCAGCTTTCTTTTGGTTTCCACTTGCATGAAATACCTTTTTCCATCCCCTTACTTTCAGTCTGTATGTGTCTCTAGGTCTGAAGTGGGTCTCTTGTAGACAGCAAATATATGGGTCTTGTTTTTGTATCCATTCAGCCAATCTGTGTCTTTTGGTGGGAGCATTTAGTCCATTGACATTTAAGGTAATTATCGATATGTGTGTTCCTATTCCCATTTTCTTCATTGTTTTGGGTTTGTTATTGTAGGTCCTTTCCTTCTTTTGTGTTTCTTGCCTAGAGAAGTTCCTTTAGCAGTTGTTGTAGAGCTGGTTTGGTGTTGCTGAACTCTCTCAGCTTTTGCTTGTCTGTAAAGGTTTTAATTTCTCCATCAAATCTGAATGAGATCCTTGCTGGGTAGAGTAATCTTGGTTGCAGGTTTTTCTCCTTCAACACTTTCAATATGTCCTGCCACTCCCTTCTGGCTTGCAGAGTTTCTGCTGAAAGATCAGCTGTTAACCTTATGGGGATTCCCTTGTGTGTTATTTGTTGTTTTTCCCTTGCTGCTTTTAATATGTTTTCTTTGTATTTAATTTTTGACAGTTTGATTAATATGTGTCTTGGCGTATTTCTCCTTGGATTTATCCTGTATGGGACTCTCTGTGCTTCCTGGACTTGATTAACTATTTCCTTTCCCATATTAGGGAAGTTTTCAACTATAATCTCTTCAAATATCTTCTCAGTCCCTTTCTTTTTCTCTTCTTCTTCTGGAACCCCTATAATTCGAATGTTGGTGCGTTTAATGTTGTCCCAGAGGTCTCTGAGACTGTCCTCAGTTCTTTTCATTCTTTTTTCTTTATTCTGCTCTGCAGTAGTTATTTCCACTATTTTATCTTCCAGGTCACTTATCCGTTCTTCTGCCTCAGTTATTCTGCTATTGATCCCATCTAGAGTACTTTTAATTTCATTTATTGTGTTGTTCATCGTTGCTTGTTTCATCTTTAGTTCTTCTAGGTCCTTGTTAACTGATTCTTGCAATTTGTCCATTCTATTGTCCATTCTATCTCCAAGATTTCGGATCAACCTTACTATCATTATTCTGAATTCTTTTTCAGGTAGACTGCCTATTTCCTCTTCATTTGTTAGGTCTGGTGGGTTTTTATCTTGCTCCTTCATCTGCTGTGTGTTTTTCTGTCTTTTCATTTTGCTTATCTTACTGTGTTTGGGGTCTCCTTTTTTTTTTTTTTTGCAGGCTGAAGGTTCGTAGTTCCTGTTGTTTTTTGAGTCTGTCCCCAGTGGCTAAGGTTGGTTCAGTGCGTTGTGTAGGCTTCCTGGTGTAGGGTACTAGTGCCTGTGTTCTGGTGGATGAGGCTGGATCTTGTCTTTCTGGTGGGCAGGTCCACGTCTGGTGGTGTGTTTTGGGGTGTCTGTAGACTTATTATGATTTTGGGCAGCCTCTCTGCTAATGGGTGGGGTTGTGTTCCTGTCTTGCTAGTTGTTTGGCATAGGATGTCCAGCACTGTAGCTTGCTGGTCGTTGAGTGAAGCTGGGTGCTGGCGTTGAGATGGAGATCTCTCGGAGATTTTTGCTGTTTGATATTATGTGCAGCTGGGAGGCCTCTTGTGGACCAGTGTCCTGAAGTTGGCTCTCCCACCTCAGAGGCACAGCACTGAGTCCTGGCTGCAGCACCAAGAGCCTTTCATCCACAGGGCTCCTTAATTTGGGATGATTCGTTGTCTATTCAGGTATTCCACAGATGCAGGGTATATCAAGTTGATTGTGGAGCTTTAATCCGCTGCTTCTGAGGCTTAAGGCTCTTTTCTAATAGTTAGGTGTAATGAGTTGAACTGTATCCCCCTAAAATTCATATGTGGAAGTCCATCCCCCAGGACCTCAGAACATTATCTCATTTGGAACCAGGGTTGTTGCATACAGAAGTAGTCAAGATGAGATCACGCTGGGGAGATTTGGCGTTCGGTACATATGACATTCCAGCATGTATATGTACAGCCCATTACAGTTAAAATGTGGTGGTCACCCAGTTTTCTGTGGACAGTGAAAGAAAGAACTGAGGAGGGCCATGGTGGCGAAGGTCACAGGCAAATTAATTAGACAGCCCTGGTTTCAAATCCCGGCTCCACTGTTCATTCACCATGTGTACCAGAAAATGGACTGCCTTCTTTAATCCTCAATTTTTGCATCTGTAGAATGGGCTTAATAATAATAAAATCCACATCACCATATTTCAGTTATTTTGCAGATTAAATGAGGTAAACCATCTCAGACAATCAACCCTCAAAAATGCTGGTTCACTGTTGTAATTTATTAACTGGTACAGGTGCAGTTTTTTGAACGGCTCTGCTACATCACAGGAGGGAGTTTCCATATATTTCACTCACTACTGCTGCATATTAATATGACTATAAACCATTTAAATGGGAATTACAATAGACCTGCCATCGCATCAAAATGTATCAGTGAAGTTCATGGGAGAAATGCCGTTTCTTATCTCAAATAATCTTTTCTTTTGGAAGTACAACCTAGTTTTTCTAGGAGGAAGACTTTTCTCCTTCTCTAGGCTTCTGAAAAGGCACTGATGCTAACTGAGTGAACTGTTCAGACAATCTATCAACACAACTTCTTATTGCCAGAATGATAATACAGCTTATAATTAAGCAAGTTTATTCAAGCAAACAAAATTTATTTGCCAAAATTGTGTGCATAAGTGACACACGTAGTACAGATGTCCCCATGGTCACCAGGGGCACAAACATACTTAAAGTCACCCAAGATGACCGGGCTTTTGTTTACAGTTATCGGAGTGATTTTTACTGTCATTATAACTAGATTATATTCTTCTTGAGGACAGATCTATCGACCACTTACTTGAGATCTTTAAACCACTTTTAATATTGTGTTCCATGATTGATGACGATGTTAATAATAATAATACTGATAAATCATTAGGAGGAGGTGAAATGAGAGGAAGATAAGAAGATAAGCCTACATGTATGGCGCATTGTTGTAAGCAATTTAATCTATCCAATTTTCACAAAACCCCATAAGGTAGATACTATTGTATCCCTTTTACAACTAAAGTGACTAAGGTCCATAAAAGGTTGATTAATATGGTTAAATGTTCACTGTTATAAAGTGTTAGAAAGGGTTCTGATATTTCAAGTCCAGCTCCAGAGCCCACACTCTCTTGTTCTATATTGTATATGCCATCAGATTGTTTTCATTTAGTCAAAATAAGCAAGTGGTCATTATAGTAATGGTACTTCTTGCTAAACCAAAGAAAGGTTATGTGGCTTCATATTGAGTACTGGGGTCAGTATACCTGGATTTGTGGCTCAGATGTAAGTAACATCACATCTTTCAGCTAAAGCCCATTTATCTTCAGAATGAAGTACTTCAATTTAATTCTACACTCTTAAACATCTATTTTGTGCTTGGCAGTGAACTCAGTACTAAGAATATTAGTGAGATGTGCCCTAGAGGACTGCATCAACTCCAACATTCTTCCAAAGGTGGAGAGTTCACATTATGTAACTTAAACATTACTGATTTAAAGAATATGATTTCAGAATTCTAAAGAAAAGTCAGCTTTTTATCAATTTGTACATTATCTGAAAATCGGGAAAGAGACATGATTATGTATAGAGTCTCACTATTCATTCCTTCCTATTTCAGTAGAAGATTCATCTGCTAGTAATGACTTCCTGTAACAGAGAAGGACAAACCTGACTCCACATTGGATCTATTCCTTTAGCGCTAACCTTTGTGCTCTGTTGCCTGTGCTTAGTCATGCTGGCTCTGTACCTTTGTAATAGAATGTTGCCTACAGCCTGAAATATACATGAGAGTCCATTGTCAAGGCTCTGCCTCCAAGGCTTGACCTTTAAAGATATAACACTTTTCACTCATAGAGAGATAAAAAGTTGCAATACAGAGAATAACATTTGTCTTGTTGGAGGTTTATAGGTACATTGCACCCTGGCCTACATGGACAGCTGCAAGAACAAAGGATTCAGGGACCAAGAAGTCTGCAACAACCAGCCACACCCCCTCTGCTTTTAGCATAAAAGAAGCCTGAATTCTAACTCCGCACAGTGGCTCTTTGGGAGACTAGTCTAGCCCCTCATCTTCTCCCTCTGCTGACTTTCCAAATAAAGTTGCTATTCCTTGCCCCAATACCTCATCTCTCTCTCGATTCACTGGCTGGTTGTGTGGCGAGCAGTGTGAGTTTGGACTTAGGAACGTTCCCACTTTTCTCTGCATCCCCAATTTCTTGCCTACGTAACTAAGGACACTCAGTTCCTCAAGAAGCCTCGACTGACCATGACCCTCGAGCACTCTGAATGAAGCATTTTTTGTGTGTGTTCAACCTGTGCATCCTCTATCCATTAGGACACATATAGTCATACAATATAATTATAAATTTAAGTATTTAGCATTACCACTAGATTTTTTTTTGCCCCTAGAAGGCAGTAATTGTGTTTATCTCCAACCTTCAGTAAATTGTAGGCCCTCA
Source organism: Leucopleurus acutus (assembly GCF_964270905.1). Classification (NCBI taxonomy): domain Eukaryota; kingdom Metazoa; phylum Chordata; class Mammalia; order Artiodactyla; family Delphinidae; genus Leucopleurus; species Leucopleurus acutus. Next base: position 100,123,100 of record NC_139144.1, on the reverse strand, counting down.
GTAAACGCCTATCAAAGCTGATTCTCTTTTCATGATCTGTCTGCAATTTGCACTGCAAATTTTAATTCTTCCAAATCTGCCTTCTGGTCTGGAAACACAGGAGCCAATTTTAAGTCCTTTTTCTCACAAGAGTTCTTCAAATATTGAAAACAACACACTCCATCTTTAACGTGCATACACATCACTTGTGTATATTTTTTAAGTTGAAGTATAGTCGGTTTACAATACTGTGTTAGTTTCAGGTGTATAGCAAAGTGATTTGGTTTTTCATATATATGTATATATGTATATATACACATATATATACATGCAATTCGTTTTTTCAATTCTTTTCCATCATTAGTTATTGCAAGATATTGAATATAGTTTTTGTGCTATACAGTAAATCCTTGTTGATTATATGTTTTATGTATGGTAGTGTGTATATGTTAATCCCATGTTCTTAATGTGAATGCTTTTAAGCTGTAGATTCTGATTTGAAAGGTCTGTGGTGGGTCCCTGAGATTCTGCATTTCTAACAACCTCCCAGGTGATGTTCCTGCTGCTGCTGTAGAGACATCTTTGAGCATCTGGCTTTCGAGAGGTCTCGCACTCTATCTGCAGCTTCTCTACCTCCATGGCTAACCAGCAGAATCTGTTTCAGCGAACACTTAGAAGTCTGTTTTGGAGTCTGCTTATCTTATTCTTTTCAACTAGCCTAAGAAGATAGGAAGGAGGACTGTAGTCAAAAATAGGTTATTTTCCTTGATTTCCAAAGTTAATAAAAGTGAATTCATTAAACTAATTTAAGGGAAGCATCATGGTCATATTTTCACTGAAGTTTAATAAAAAAGTATGTGAAAGACCTGTCCAGATGCAATTTGTACTGTGATGCACAGGACTCCATGTGACAATTAATAAGATCACAATTCAAATGACATAAATTAAGTTTGCATTCTCAATTATACTTGCAAATGAGTTATTAGTCATTTCAGGCTGAGATGCACAGATGTAATATAATGCACTTCCCAATGCATTAATAGAGAAAAGCTATTGTAAAGTGAAAGTAACAGGCTCTTCTGAATTTTCAAGAATAAATCCAATATAAAATACTATGGTAATATATCTGGAAGGCACAAATTTATAAAGTCAAATAACAATTAAGTGGTTAAAATGAGTAAGTCATTGTTCTAAACTCTTCATTATTGATCTAAATTCTTCATTATGGTTCTAAATTCTCTTCATAATTGTTCTATTTTTGTTCTAAACTCTTCATTATGAATTATCAATTTATACCAATAACCTGTATTGAGATAAGTACTATTGAGGAAGGTGAATTAGTTATTATTATTATTTTATAGATGAGGAAATTTAGGCATAGAATGGTTAAGGAAACAGCCCAAAGTTACACAGATCTATGTAGCCTAGTTATGACGACTGGCCTGCGTGGTCTGATTCCAGAATGTACCCTTGGGCTGTTATTTTCACTGCCTCTCAGGGGCTGCAGCCACACGAGCAGCATGGTTTACTGTGCTCTAAATCCCCCCTATAGGCCTCCTAGTGTTCCTCTAAATTCCACTAAGTTATCACTTGAGCAGAGTAGAGACAGGCACTTTAAATGAGGGAATTGATATTTATTTATTTAAAATATTTATTCAATATATTTGTAGGTACCTATCTATCAATATGTTATATAAATTTGCATTCGCTTGGAGTCATTTAGCTTCATGTCACTGAAATCCAAGCTTGATCTGATAAGAAAAATATTAGCATCTCCATTATTTGAGTCCAGAGTAAAATAAAACACCTGAGAATATCCTTATGCTTAATGAGGACACTCCCCCTTCCAGAGAGCTCTCCCAGCAATCAAATGTACTTAAAAAAATTACAACAATGATTACATATATCCTCGTTTATCTCATAGATGGAAAGCACACTAGACAGAATGAAGGATTATATACTGTTATTCTATTGTCTGTAAGAAATCTTATAAGATTATATCATTTTCCCTTTCCTAACTATGTATGCCAACAATATATTCACTATTATTAATAAAATTTTTATCTTCCAAATTTTTGGAAAAAAACTAAACACATAACCATGTTGGTTAGAATGGTTCTATATATGTGTATACGTGTAGAATAGTGAGTGACTCACAAATTGACACAAGACAAAAATCTCATGACCTCTTAAAATGAGAATCTCACAATACAAATGTGTCTTTAGAAAGGTGATCAAAATTCACTAGTAGAAGCATTACAGTATATGCAAAAGGATCTGGACCACCCACTCAACTTATTAAAACTCATGAGACTTTAAAAACACTACCTATCCTAAGAGAGGTGTAAACAGAAAAATCTATTTCACAGAAATAAGAAGCCTATTCTAAGTTCACCTTGGAAATTATTTTCTTCCATACAATTCCTGAAGATTTTTTACACTATTTATATCAAGGGTCATTTCAGAAAGGGTTTAATGCAGATTACTCTGATATGTTTTATTTCTCAATAAACTGTCTATAAAATTATTCTGAATATGCCTGCCTGGTCCATTTCCCCAAGTGTCTGTTTACAGCAACAATGCACCTGTGTACATAAACAAGCAAGGGAAATTCCTATCTATTGGTGAAAAAATTCCTTTATTGTCCTAAGTGAAGAAGAGGCTGTTATTATCTGATGGGAGATATATAAGCAAGTGACAGGGATAGTTGTCTTCCTCAGGGTCATATGCAGGAAAAATTCTAGATTTTTTTGGAAAGAATTTAAGTACACTATTGAACTGTGAAACAGTTATGTTTTACATCTATAACTGGAACAGATTTTTTAAGTGATTTGAAAAATTAGTGCAACCACTACAACAAATGGTTGGAAAGATAGGACAGAATAATCCATTCATTTTTAAACACTGTCCCTTTACATGGCTCACTGGACACATGGCCATCATTATGGTAACAATTTGTTTCAAGCACTGCAATGCACTTGGCATAGAGCGAGGTCTACCAGCCATGCCTCACGAGCCTAGCCTGCACTGCACCAGCAATGGCCACTCCATTTGTGAATCGGAAAATATGCCAGAGATTTGTCCACATTCCACTTCCTACTTTGTCATGTTTCCTTCATCTACAATACTTTCAGGTATTGTAAATCATGAATATGGGTAAACAGAGGTCAACTGGACCTGGACAGGACAGAGGGAGACTAACAAATCTGGAAATTATAACAGACTCTAGTCACTGAATACAAATATTACACTAGTTTTATAAAATGCTTCTAAGATTGGCAATTGATGACACACATTTCTAAATCCGTATTGTTTGCAAAATTTCTTACATAATCTCACTTAAATCTACCAAAAGGCATCATTCCCATTTCTCAGTTTAGGAATTTGAGGCACAAGGGACTTCTGCGATTTTATAAACCAAATAAATGAACACAGATACTTGAATTCAGACCTTTTGAATCCATATCTTGGCTTTCTCTTTCCAAGTACCTAGTGGTAGGCTAATCTAGAAGGATGTTTTGGGAATGTTTACTATGCAAATATTGGTTGATGGGCTCTTTGGTTAAAAAAAGTAGAGAATACATGTTCCCGCTATTGACTTGATAGTCATAAAATCAAAGAATTTACTAAATTAATCTGTTAACTACTATTTGCTTTCCAGATTTTTTAAATGTTTCAAATTTGTTAGAAACAATTAAGTTTTATGTGCGTATATGTGTGTGTGTGTGTGTGTGTGTGTGTGTGTGTGTGTGTGTGTGTGTGTATTTGGGGACAGCATGTAAGCAACAAAGAGATCTGAGTTTTTTTTCACAGATCTAGGAAATTAATACTCTACTTAATATTGCTTAGAGAATACAAAATTATATATTTCTATATTCTTGATAAGGATCTAACTATGTAATTTAAATATAATAAAACATTCCTGTTCTGTGGGACTTTCCTTTCAATATATTCAGTGATGACTGATCCCACTCTGACACTATTAATGAAAGAGATTAAAACAGCTTAAAAAAGTAATTAGGAATATATAAGCATATTCTCACTATTTAAAGACAATTTTAAAAAGAGAAAGAAAAACTGTGTTTACATTGCAGGTAAATTTGTAGTATGTTACTATCCTAAAAAACAATAATAATATGTAAGGAAGGCATTCACTATTAATACTCCAATTTCCTATTTTGGCTCCAAATATCTACATTCAAAACCAGTAACTGAATTACCTAAGCAAAACTAAATGCAGCCACTTAGAAAAACGTGCTGGAATTCTTATTGAATTAATGTTCAATGGACTTTTGATAAGAAATGCTTATATAAGAATACTTCCTTTCTCTCTAACAGATTATACATAGGAAATCTGAAAATACCTTGAAAAGTATGCAAATTAGAGTTTGTGGAATATGTAAATGCAAATTAAGTTTTGGCAATTTTACCAACCTGCACATATTTTCCTTTTATATTGGAAAGGAAATGCTAAATAGAAGGAAATGGCATTGAGGATAAAGTGTAAAGGAGTCTATTATGCTTAGTATTATCAAAGAGGAATAAGAAGCTTGACTAGTTGAGCACATTTAGCAACTCACGTATTTGAGTATTAAATATTCAGCTAAAGTATTCTTCAGAGGTCTTTTCAAGAACCATTCTCATCCACAATGAGACTCATGACTTTAAAATCTTGTGAGACTGTCGTAATTTCTTATCTACATGACCTATTCCTCACTTATTTTAACATATCATCCAATGGTCATAAAATAATTCAGAATCTCCATATGGACATATAATAAAAATATTATAATAAAATTGGTCATGGTTGTCCATTTCTACAATCATAGAAAGAATAACCATTGACATTTGTTAAAAACAGTATTTCAGTGATTGAACTTACATTATTTTGCATTCTTCTCAGGTAATCAATCATTTTAGGAAAAAATAGGAAAAGCAACCTTAAAACTTCATCAACTTTGAAATGTTTTGACTCTCTGAAACTTTACATTGTATAAGGTGTTATCCATCAAAAAGCTATCCAATCTTATCTATGTGAGAAATCTTTTTTTTTTTAACTAGCCTTTATTTTATTTTATTTTTTCTAACATCTTTATTGGAGTATAATTGCTTTACAATGGTGTGTTAGTTTCTGCTGTATAACAAAGTGAATCAGCTATATGTATACATCCCCATATTCCCTCCCTCTTGCATCTCCCTCCCACCCTCCCTATCCCACCCCTCTAGGTGGTCACAGAGCACCGAGCTGATCTCCCTGTGCTACGTGGCTGCTTCCCACTAGCTATCTATTTTACATTTGGTAGTGTATATATGTCCATGCCACTCTCTCACTCTTTTAAGTGCAATATACATTACATTAAACAGTTGGAGTAAAAGAAAGTTTGATATTTGATTACCATTTTTAATAAATTTAAGCCCAGTATATTTTTGGTTGAGATTTGTAAGTGCTAAATTTTAATCACTTAGTGCATGTTAAGACATAAGTTCAAAAGTACTGAAGAACTTTTAGGAAACAACAAATTTTCTCTCTTTTAGAATACATCAAAGTGCTGGACTATTTTTTAGATTAGTGAGGGTTAAAATATTTCTATCATAGATCATTAAAGTAAAGTAAATTATGTTGCAGGCTCATTGGCACTTAAGTATATTTTACAGTGTTTAGTTTGTGTCTCAAATTTGTTTTGATTTTTAAAATTTTATAATTAGCTCACTATATTTTCATCTAGAAATAATCATTCATTGCTCACCACGTACTCATTTTTAATGAGAAATACATGATTTTAAAGGAAGCGACAAAATGAACACCAGAAAGGCAAAAAACGATAGCAATATACCCCTTATCACCATCAGAAAGGGCTGAGTCCAGTATGTCGATGTAGCCTACCTTCACAACTTGTGATACTTTCGCTGAATGACCTTGTCTCCCTGACTCAACCACTGGCATTTTATGTAGACCAGAAGAGTCCAAGTCTCCCTCCTTAGTTCTTTTCACTTACCTCTCTGTATTTAGTCAGAATGGGACCCTCCCTTACTTCTAAGTGTCTGATAACTAAAGCTCTAGTACCACTGCATTTTAGCAGTGATCTTTAGAGCAGCCATCTTTATAAACTACCTTAGTGCATTATGATAGGAGAGGATTTGACATTCTCTCAACTGTGGGATGAAGACTTTACAGAAATCTGAAAGATAGTCTGGAGTCTGGCTGCAGCCACTCAAGTAATTGCATTTTCAGTTAGCACCCACAGAGAGTTAGAAAATAATGAATGCTCTCCTGGAAGAGTTTGTGATCTGAGCCCCACTCATCTACACCCAGTTAGTTGTTTGGTCTGTTGTTTGGTTAGTCATTTGGTCAGTCTCTCTCTCTCTGCTCAACTTTAAGGAAGGTCCTTTCTAATTTTTCTCTTCTACCATTGTTTTTCACAGTTGATCTCCTCTATCCCCACCTTACCTACAGGCTGAAAACCAATCTAGAATATGGTTCTCAATGTCGACCGCACATTAGAATGACGTGGGGAGCTTTAAAATCTCAATGCCTAGACCACCTAATTCCAAATCTCTGGAGGTAGGGCCCAGACATCCATGTCTTAAAGCTTTCTAGGTTCCACTGTATATCCAGGGTTGAAAACCACTTTTCTATAAATTATGCCTGAGACTTTAAATTATCTTAATTGTGAGATGAAGACTTTCCATAAAGAGAAATTTTCTCCTCTACTTGCTTCCTACAATTTACACATCCCAATATACAAGTGTTCTTGCCATACAATCATGGTTTAATAGAAGTTACTTCTGAAGGACTACTCTCTCATACGTACTTTTGATTATCAGGATATTATAAACTTATCTCACATGACAGTTACGATCACTGGATACTGCTGTGGAAATGACCACCTACCCAAGCCTGGAGCACTAAACTCTGCATACTCACAAAAATTGCTTGAGGATTTTTAAGATATAAATTCTCTAGGAGTGGGCCCTGGTCAGGTTGAAAATCCCCAGCATTCTGTCTAATACATAAATTGAAAAGAATTTCCTCCCATTCCTCCTCCTTTTTGTTTAGTATTGATGGTTTTACTTGATTTTGGTTATGGTTGCCTTTTAAAATAATTAAACTAAAATAGATCCCTCAACATTTAGTATTTTAGAATAATTTATTTATATGGTGTGAATATTTGAGTGAATATACACAACTTTCCAATTTAATTAAAATAATTTTAAGAGTAAGTGGATTAAACTTTATATTTTTCTCTCCTAATAAAAGGATAAAGTGCCTATAGATCTGTAATAGGGGTTTAAACTACTACTATAATATGAGAATGTTCTTTTCTTACCACAAATCACTGCTCCCACTCCTCTAAATTATTTCTTCATAAGTTCAATAGTTTACTCAAATTGAAGATCTCTGTTTCGAAAAATATCAGTGGCATTAATATAAATTCTACTTACATGATTCTGATATAATAGGTCTGGGTGTGCCTGGTATCCACATACTTTAAATTCTTCTCAGGTGACTCAATGGAGAGCCCAGATTGAGACCTGCTGCCCTAAACCTTGAATAGAAACTGCAGCCTAAGGAAACTTTCTTCAATCAACAAGAATGAATGAATGAATGAATGAATAGCTTCTCAGCGGTTTTAATAGATAAATACTGGCAAATGCACACACCTCAGAGTGAGGACTAGTAATATTTTAAAACGTTTAACACTGGGGAGGGGATGCTAATCGTGGTGCCTGATGTGTTCCAGAGCTGTGGCTGGTCTTTCATTTGCTTTCTCTTTAAAAGAAAACTATTTTTCTACCTTATTTTTCTCTTCACAGGTAGCTAAGAAGTGGTGCTTCATCCAAACAGGCCCTCATTGAAACAAAACAGAAAACCGGACTGGGGCTGGCTTCCAGCAGGAAGTGAACCGTTTCAGAGTCCACAGTCCCCCTGCCCTGTGTCCAGTAGCTCCTCTAAGCACTGTTGGCAATAGACCTTCTTACCTGTCGTCCTTTAAAGATTTAATTAAATATCTTCAACAGAAACAGTCTGAGGCAAATAAGTGTGAGCAGATATAAGAAATGGAAACCTAAGTCAGGAGAATTTCTTTTTCATTCTATTTGCTTAATTCACAGTTCAGAATTTGCATACAATGTGTACCACGGCAGATCTGTTCTACAGACAAAAATATAGTTACTTGAAATACTGTGCTTAAAGAACTCTAATGTTCTATCATCATTACATTATTTACCAGATACTTTTCTTTTTTTCTTCAGGTTTCAACACAGTTTTATCGGGTGGTTTTGTTTTCTGTGAAATACACCAGAGGTTGGGGGAGGGGACACATTGACTTTGCAATATAAGGGTTTTCCACCACTAAGGAAAGGCACGGGGTGGGGCAGGGTAGGGCATATTGGGGATTGGATTCATTTTCCCACCTTCTTTTGCTTTGCTCGCATTTCTTTTCTCTCTCAGCTAGTACCGGAGGACATAAACACAAAGAAACAAAAATAGCAAGATGAACCTCCAACCAGGCTACTCCCAAGCCTTTCCCCAGGCTGCACCAGGGCTGGGAGGAGCCGGGTAGCTGCTCCCCAGCCCTAGGACACACGGGAGTCTGCTACCATTTTCAAATATCTGCAACTCAATTCTATGTCTTTGCCTTTCTGACAATGACTCACCCAGATATTCCCATCTTGATGGTAGGGTTTCCAATTTCTCCCTGTGTCGCTGTAGAGCATGCGGTATTGGGTCACCCAGTCTGAGCTGCTGTATCTTCCTTGGGTTGCTATGGCACTGATCTGCTTTCGATGGCCAAAGTCAACCTGAAGCCATTGATAATGGTCACTGTCTGATGGAGACCATCCCCCAGCACCTGAATAAGGTAGAGACAAGAGGGTGAAATAGGTATTTAATGTTGAAATTCTACAATTGACAATGGATCATTCTGCATCTTTTAATTGCCTTGGTAGTACCATATTTCACAGATACATTATGAAGTGTCCTTTAGATGCCACTGGGACTTCAACTAATATTCTTAAAGCTGGGTAACATTGATACTCTAGCCTCCTTATGGTGTAATTATGTGCTCATTTTCTCCTGAGCAAATGTCTTCATAATTCCTCGATTAGGTCTTATCAGTACATGTCAAAGTCTAATTGGCTGAGGGTTGATCAATTTACCATGAATTCTTCAACTAAAAGTCACTAGGAAAAGATATGTAACAATCTATTATTTCCTCGTGTAAGGGTTTATCTTTTAGTAGACCATAAATGAAACAAAAAGCCATTATACACAACTCTACAATATATTTTACTTTAGGAAGTTCAGAGTTCAAAGAATGCTAGTATAGTTCTCAAGATGAGGCCTAATATTGCATTAAGCCCTTGGACTCCTGAGAACTAAGATATATAGTAAATCAGGCAATACATTTACTAACACTTAAGAGGTAGACAACCGATGACTCTAGATAAACACATTTCTAGGAAAATAATTTGAGTCACTAAATGAAGTGAAACTTCTTTTGGTAAAATAAAATAAGTGACTGGCAAATAGTAAGAATGCAAAAAACATTTATTAGAAAAATAACACTAACATAGATAGAACAAAAAGAGTCCTAATTTATAGCACTATGTAAAATAATTATGGTTGTACATAAATACATTACAGAAAATATGGCATAATGCTTAGTGCTAAGAGGCGATATAATTTTTTGAGCAAGTTTGGTTACTAATGGGAGTAAATAATGGAAAAATATTCAACAAATTATCCAATATACAGTATATCAAAACATGCGCATCACTTTTCAAATAAGGAATTTAAATGCTGACAGTAAAATAATTTATTTTGTGAGGAGTATGCTAATAAAGATCATTTTGTAAATCATCACTGATATATCATTCATTTCATCATGCTCATATGGCTTATTTCTGCTTTCAGCCATGACAGAATAGCTCTCCCACCACAAAAAAATTACAAAACTGACAAAATGTATACAATTCCCCTTTTAAGGGACTGGACAACAGAGAGTATTGGACCCTGATCCATGAGAGAAGATAAACAAATGAGGTGAGCCCTGCCAGCTTCCTGGCTTTCTGCCTGGTTCACTTTCCAGATCATGGCACATGGAAGACTATTCCAAACAGGCACAGCAGCATCACTGAGATGGAGACAGAGCAGAATCCAAGCTCCTGAGGAACCTGGCATTTATAGGACAGAGTACCAGGCAGGGGGCAGCTGTGCAGAGAAGGGGCTCTGGAAATGTACATAGGGTCACCAATGAGTCTCTGCAGTTCAGACTCTGAATGAATACTAAGTTGTGTATTTGCAGACCAAGACTCCACTAGACCAGGTAAGGGGAGATCTGAAGTGAACCACCGTCAGAGGCTGCACAGGGCTGTAAGTAGTCTGATTTCAGACTGGACAAGATTGAGAGAACTTGAAAAAACCTAGGCATTCAGTAGAGATCTCAGAAAGGGAGTAGAATAATTTAATCCTAAATAAGGATTCTAATTCTAATCCTACTGTGGACACATCTGAACAAAGGCTGGTAACAAGTATGAAAAAAGATCAATCTGACCCACAAATAAATTAACTCCTCGGTTGAATGAAACTCAACACTCCATTAAGGAAGACCATGAGACTTTACTTTTCATGAAACTTTCATGAAAACATGAAAGAAACTCAAAAAAATAGAATCCATAATGTCCAGTACAAAATTTTTTAAAATATTAGATATTTGGGGAAGCAGTAAAATGTGACTCATAACCAGAGAAAAGTCGGTCAATAGAAATAGACAGAAAAATGACAGATGATGAAATGAGCAGATCAGGACCTTAAAACAGAGATTATAAATTTGTTCCATATTTGAACAAGAACATATAGATACTGATGAAACAAATATGAAACCTTAATGGGGAAAAGAAACAACAAAAGAGAGCAAAATGGAAATTTCTGAACTAAAAATTATACCTGAAAATAAAACATTTACTGGATGGGCTTAATAGCAAATTAGAAAACTGAGAAGAAAACATTAGTATACTTAAATACAGGTCCATACAAACCCTTCAAACCAAAGCTCAGACAGGGTAAAAAGGCTTAAAAATGAACAATACTTCAGTAACCTGTAGGATAACATTAAATATCTTAACAATCATGCAAATGGGGTAAGAAAAGCAGAAAGGGTAGAGACTGAGGCAGAAAAAGATACATCTGAAGAAATAATAGTTGAAAAATATGAACCCAAATATCTGAGAAATTCATTGAACGCCCAGCAGGGTAAATACAAAGAAAAACACACCAAGGCACGTCATAAAGAACTGATAAAAAAAACAATGTCAAAGAGAAAATCTTAAAACTGTTCAGAGGGCAATAACATCTCAACGATAGCAATGCAAGCCAGTGAACAAGGGAACGACATATCCGAAATGATGAGACGAACAAGAAAGTGTCAATGCAAAATCCTACATCCAGCAAAAGTATCCTTTAAACATGAAAGTAACATAATGATGTTTAGGACACATGCTGAGAGAATTCATCATCAATAGGTATGCTGTATAAGAAATGCAAAATTTTAGCTTCAAGGAAAATTGGCCATACGGAAATTCACATCTACATGAAGAAATAAATGCTGAAAATGGTAAACATGTCACTAAATATAAAATATTTGTTCATGTTTTAAAATTTCTGTAGAAGATAATTGAGTGTTTAGAACAAAAATAGTAACAGTGAATTAGAGAGTTTATAACAGATGTAGAAGTAAAATGTATGACTACAATAGCACAAAGGGTAGGAAGCAAGAAATAAATATACCGTACTGAGTTCCTTATGCTACATTTGAAGTGATACAGTATTACCTGAAGCATTAAACCCTAGATCAAGGGTTTGCAAACGTTTTCTGTAAGGGGTTAAACACTGAATATTTTAGGCTTTGCAGACCATGCTACCTCTCTTATAACTACTAAACTCTACTGTTGTAGCATGAAGCAGCCATAGAAGATCCAGAAACAAGAGTGTGGCTGAGTTCCAATAAAACCTTATTAATAAAGACGGGGGCTGGCTGGAGGGCTGTAATGTGTCAACCTCTGCCCAAGATCAACTTCTGAAAAGAGAGGAAATTTAAAAATCTGTGCATTTTACTATATCTAAATTATACTTCCAAAACATTTTTAAAAGATTTATGTATATAATGTGTGTGTATATATTTAGTCTACATACATGCTTTCTATAGAAAGTGTGTATAACTACCTCATAACTACTTTCTCAGTCTTCATTCTCCTATTTCTTCAAACCACACTTCTACAAGAATGATGTTTCTAAAATACAAATTAATCATATTTACTCCCAGACCAATATTTTTCAATTGATCCTCATGGCCTCCAGAAATAAATGGCCCACGCCTTCACACACAAAAGACATGCCTGGAACATGCCCTCTATACCTACACAAATCCTCCCTCAACTTATCCTGGGGAATTCTTATTTTTCCTTCAAGGTTCAGCAAGTTCACTCCAAACATCACCACTGCAGTGGATGCTGTGATATGCCATTTTGGCTCTCCTTTATGACTGGGACTTAGTCTTTCAGATACTTAGAGTGCTGTCAGAACACAGTAGTTAGCTGTAATTCCCCTTGAGGAATTTCCTTCGTAAAAAAAAGAGGCATTTTACACAAGGTCACATCCCTTCCTACGTCTGTACAGATGCAAGGATGGGCCAACCAGGGGCTATAAAGGGCCAGTACCCTTGCCCCAACTTGGGAAAACTCTTAAGGGTCACTACGGTCTCAGAGGTCCCTGAGGAATTAGTTGAAACTTCCATTGAGATTGCGTTGCATCTCAACTACTTCCTCTTCCTATTTCTGCTTCCTTCCCTTCTCTTCCACAGGTTTTCATCCTGAAGGTACTCCCTAAAAAATTTCCTACATGCGCTTCTCCATTTCAGAATTTGTATCCTGCGAAATCCAGTTCACAATATTTTCTTGGAGCCACTTTCCTTATAATCTGCTCACTAATAATATGGGTTAGTTGCCCCTGCTTTGTACTTTGTTATTTTTATGCTGTTTTTTTTCCTATTGTAGCATCTAATATTTCCAATATTCATATATCATCCACATGTCTATTTTACCGAGAATTCTGTAAAATTTTGGAGAAGCCATAGATGGACAATATACCTAGCCATCAAGAGATCATAAATACATTTTCTTATCTGTTAGATATATAATTCCAAACTTTGGCAAAATTCTATACCCAACTGCACATAAAGTTCTATCTGTGCATTATTAAAATGGTGACTTGGTCATTGAAGTAAACAAGCAAATATTACTGTGAATAAAATGAGAAAAATATGTGCATTTGATTGATGAAATTTAGAATATGTCCCCTAGGTAGTTTTTCCAAAAAAAAAAAAAGAATCCAGAATAAATTTTCTTAAGTTACCCATTTTTTGCTACATTACAAGTTTTCAATAAGGAAGCAATTAACATACAGCTACTTAATCCCATTTATCTCATTACTATAAAAAATGAATTTATTGTCAACTTTAAGGGAAGCAAAAAATCTAAAAGCAATGAAAATGTAAGTCAAAACTTATTCCTTAGCAGAAAGATATGTGGAGAGAATAGTGATTAGCCTCAAGGAGAGGGCAAATGTCAGGCTTTCATGAGGAACATGGTGAAAAGATGGATGAGAAGTTTCTTGTTTCTCTTTGATCTCTCTAGCATTTAATTTGGGGAAGTTGATTACTTTGTTCATTTGGCTTGTGACATGGGTAACCTCTATTGATCCAAGCATTAAGAATGATACCTCTTTCATGACAAAAACCTCAGGAAATGGTATATAAGAGAGCAGAAGGGCTCCCCCAATATATCATGGAGAGTATTAAGAAAGAGGGCAAAAGTGTTCCCAGTGAATATTGTGGTAGCTCAAAGGAACTACCTTTGAGCTTTGAGCTTTGAGTGGAAAGTAGAAGAGGAGGTAAAGGAGGTGGAGATACTGAACATTCATAAACTCTTAGCTTCTAAGATTATCTAAGAATAACTCTTATCTAGAAATAATAGAACCAAATTAGATAACTAATAAATTGTTACAGTGACTTGAAAGATACGTACTTACATAGAACACCTACTCTTCCCTAAATACTAGGAGGCTGTTCCCTCACCCCCTTTTTCTGCCTCTTTCTCTCTCTCTCCCTCTCCCCTTTCACCTCCCTCCACCCCTCCCTCTCTTTCTCTCTCTCTCTTCTTTTTTTCCTCTCTCTCACATACACACATTTCTCTCCCTCCATATATGTGTGTGTGCATGTGTGCGGGTGAGTGTGTGTGAACTATAAAGATACTAGTGTTTGCATGCTGGATGCCCACCCTACTGGGGTTCCTTGAGCAAAGAATTATAATAGAGAACTTGGAGAGAAATGGATGAAACCAACACTCTAAACTCAGGGATAGCTTATAATTGTGATAGACATTTCCGCTTTGTACTTTGTAAATTAGTACCTCTGAAAGCGAAGAGAAACTTTGTGTGTGGTTCAAGAGAGGACCTGGAGTTTCTTTTCCAGTGATAAATGGCTCCTGTATAAACCTGATGCCGAAGCAGATGGTTATAACACCACCAGAGAATACAAGCCTCGATTCTAATTTAACAGAAAAAGGTAGAAAAACATTCAATTAAGGGTAGAACTACCCTTAATGACTGGTTGTGAAATATGTATCAGATGTAAAGAATAAATTGAAAAGGAGACTTGCAGGCCAGATAGCATTATGAGTTCTATCTGAAGTAGGATAAATATGTTTCAACCAAGTATACACACTGGTTGATTGGAGGTAGCCAGAAAAGAGAGCCATGGCCGTTAATTAATGTCTGTCATGAGCTAGAGAAGGGAAAACGGCCATGCCACCATCATTCCTAAAATATGGAATAAACTAATAAAATAATTCTAAAATAAAAGAGTGTAAAAGTTAATTTTGAAACAAAATAGAAGAAAAAAGATGTGATTTTATCAGAGTGTAGGAAATTACCTCCAGAGACAAATTAGGACCTAAGGAGAGAAGCATAGCTGCTTTAACTTTTTGAAACATTCAGATTATATCTCAAAGGACTGGTTTTACTCATAAATGTAACATTAGCTTCCTTGAATATTTATCAAAGGAGCTGCCAGAAAAGTAAAGGTAGCTAAAAACAAACAAAAAACAATAACACCCCCTCCAAAAAACAAACAACATAAAATTTCAAAACAAAGGACTCAGAAAAACAATAAACAAGAAGGCTCTTCTTCAAAATCAGGTGTGTGGATTATGAACATTTAAAATAAAAGGGAAATGGTCTAGGCGGTTGGTGATACTGAGGGTGGTGGTGGTGGGTTATAAGGATTTCCTGTTTTGATCACATTTTGTTTTAAATAGGAGACAGTAAATTTCATCACTGTACCTCCAAGTTAACTTTAGCAAAGTATTTGGCAATATCTCTGATAAGTAGAAAAAAGTAAAATGTGGTCTGGGACATAGCAGTTTTAGGTAAGTTCAAAAATGGTTAATAATTATGCCCCAAATATGTTGATTAAGGACTGTGTCAACTTGAAGCTAGGTCCTAATGGTATGCCACAGGCTTTTGTTCTGTATACTGTCATTTTTAATATTTTTATTATCTAAGACATGGAAGACATGCTCATGAAATTTGTCAGTTACATAAAGCTGGAAAAGAGACCTAATACGGTAACTAGCTGGATTATGATGTTAAATGTTTGACCGGCTGGAAATCTGAGCTTCTCCTAGCAAAATTTGTTTTAACGTCAATGATAACCTAAAATGCCCATTTTGAACAAATGCATTATCAACTTCATTATTAAGGTGCATAATGCTTAGAAATAATTATGCAACCTTAATTTACTTTATGGGTAATGCAATGTTAAAATTATGGCATCTAACTATGATACTATATTTGCAGTACTGCGTTCAAACATTTTAATTAAGGCTTTACACATAAATAGAAAAAGAAATCACAAGCATCTAGTATTAGGAATTATCACAAAATGAACATAACCATATAATCACCACCCAGATCTATAAGGAGACCATTGCCAGCGACACAGACGTTCTCACTGTGTCCTTTTCCAAACGTGGTCACCTCTCTCCTCCCCAGTGAACTGCCCCAGAGATTCATCCATGGCATTGTGTTTAGCAGTAGACTCTTCATTTTCTTTGCTGCCTAATACTACATTGTGTAATGTACTGCTCTTTATTGATCCATTATTCTAGGGTAGTGTTGCACATGTGTATATCTCCAGTTTGGAGCTGTTATGAATAATAATACAGCCATCAACATTTATGTTCATGTTTTTCAGCACCTCTTTGTGCTTTTCTGTTGGGTATATACCCAGGAGTGGAATTATGTGTCCAAAAATGTTTGTATTTTTAAAATTGAGTCTATTTTGCCAACAATTTTCCAAAGTAGTTTAACTGATTTTTATCCCCCTCGCCCAATACACTCCAGTAGTGTCACAAGTGTTTCTGCTGTTCCACATCTTTGCCAAAACTTGGCATAGTTAGCCTTCTTTTTTGTTGTTGTGGTGTCTTAAATTTAGTTTAGACATTCTGGCTCATTGCAGGTTTACTTTGCATTTTCTTGATAACTATCTTCATTCTGTTGATACCAAGACTTATTATAAAACTACTGTACATTAAGACAAAATTTTATGCGTGCAAGGATAGACAAATAGGCCAAATAAACAAAATATAGAGCCCTGAAACAAAACTACATGTATACATGTGTATATCAGCACTTAATTTGTGACAAAGGTAGCAGAGGAAAATAGAGAAAGAAGGTATTTTTTCAATACTATATTCAGGGTCAACTGGATATCCACATGAAAAAAAGGGAAATGTAGCCTTGCCTTATACTATACTGAGATCAAGCTAAAAATGTTTAGATTAAATGTTTAATTTAATTGTGAAAAGTAGATTAATTAATTAATGTTTAGATTAAATGTTTAATTTAATTGTGAAAAGTAGAACACTGAAGTTTGTAGAAGATGAATTAAGAGAATAACATTATATTCTTGGGGTTAGGAAAGATTTCTTAAACAGGACTCAAAAGCACTAGCTATATAGGAAAAGATGGATAAACTGGATTATGTTAAAATTAGAGATTATTATCAAAAGACATTAATAAGAGGGTGAAATGGCTAACATGGATTGGGGGAAGGTATTTCCAAACATATAACAAGGAAAATGCTCATATCCAAAGTGTATAAACAAGTCCCACAAATCAATAAGACACATTCAGACAACCCAATTTTAAAAATGGGCAAGGAACCTTAACGGGCAGTTCACAGAAAAGGACAATAGGCTATAAAACATCTAAAAGGTGCTCAACCTCATGGGCTTGACATTTTCAAAAAATTAAAAAACTAAGAATGTTCAAAGAGAGTACCTACAATGCTAAGAGGACTTAATCTTACAATATTGCTTTGAAGGGACCAAAGACGCTTATGCTTTGTAACAGAAAAGGAAGGAATAACTTAATTTCCAACTTCTACTATTTAAAAGACTAGAGATGTAAAGTTTCCCAGTGATGTAACAACACAAAACATTCCAAAAGTATATATGCTTTATGTATAAAAATTATTTACTTTTAACTCATCTTCTTGAAATTAATATTTTGCTTAAACTAAATGAAGATTTTACCTTTTAACTCAATACTCTCAATTATATTTGTCTGCCCACAGATTACTCATTATACCATAAATTCTTTTCATTTTGGAATCTGACCAAGGAAGAAAACTGGGGACTGCCCTGGTGGCACAGTTAAGAATCCGCCTGCCGATTCAGGGGACACGGGTTCGAGCCCTGGTCCAGTTAGAGCCCACATGCCGCGGAGCAACTAAGCCCATGCACCACAACTACTGAGCCTGCACTCTAGAGCCCGCGAGCCACAACCACTAAAGCCCGCATGCCTAGAGCCCGTGCTCCGCAACTAGAGAAGCCACCACAATGAGAAGCTCGCGTGCCGCAACAAAGAGTAGCCCTCGCTCGCCGCAACTAGAGAAAGCCAATGTGCAGCAACGAAGACACAACGCAGCCAAATATTAAAAAAAAAAAAAAAAAAGAAAATTGAATATCAAACTGATTTTAAGAAATCTGAAACAAATACTTTGCTGGGAGAACAAGTTTCCTTATTAAATATGATTGTTCCTTCAAGCGTCCAGCATACTACACTAAGAAAATTTGCAGGGACGTCTCTTTACAACGTTGAAAATATCCAGATATGAATTGCATCATTAGAATCGGTAAATTTCTTGCAATTAGGAAAGATTAAAAGCAAATTCAGCTATCAGGGCTCTGTTTACATATTCATCACTTCAGAGGCTGTATCTAAGTTGCAAGAAATAGACACTGCAGGGCAAGTTTAGTTTCATGTACTTTTCAAAAATATAAAATATTTTCAGGGAATTTTATAGGTCAATTATAGATTAAGATCTCTGATTTAAGAATATCAATTTGTTTTTGAAAATGTCAATTTTTACCTTAGGATTGTGCTGTACGAGAGAAGAAAAATTAAACCTGCACATAAGAACTGTACAGCCGCATAAACTGCATTAAGGCTAGATAGGAGTTGAAACTAATGTGAACCCAAAATTAAGTTTGATCAGCTTTCTGTTCTAAATAGAAGACACAGAGCAATTTCCATTCTCATCACAAAGAGTAAATCTTCACAGGAGGTAAGCCTCGGCCAGGATGTAAAAGTGAAACTTGTACACAAGTCTAATGAAAAATAAGAATTACATTTGATTAGAAAATCTTGAACCATAATTTTTAAATTTACTTACCAAATAGTGTAAATGATGTAAGATCTTATTTTTTAAATGTCCTGGAAATACTATGACTGGGAGAAAACAGACTCTTTGTGTGTGTTATTTCAGGTGATGGTATTAGGAAAGGAAAGTTAAAGTTATAAATAGTCAGATTTCAATGCAACAATTTTTAAGACATCAAAATAATACCAACAGTAGAATGGATTATCACAAGAAGTAGTGACCTTTCCATTACCGGGGATACTCAAGTAAAGCTGCATAATAAGTATTTCTTTATAGGGGAATTTTACATAGGCAGGGAGATTAGACTCAATGCCCATTAATTTCATTTACAAAGAAAGTTGAAATGAAATACAAACTATTATGTTGAATTTTTTGTCAAGTTGTCTTAAATTTCTTACTGCCTTTAAACTAACAGCTATGATCCAAGCTTTGGTTGATCTATTTTATTAACATCAGGGGAGATGTTACTTATACCGTTGCTAAGTAACATTTGACTATATATAACTTTTATTATTAAAAAGAATCTGGTCATTTCCATTTTTACTATGAATAATTCTCCTGGTTCACTCACTCAGCAATTATTTACAGAGCACTACTATATGCCGGCCATTAAGAATTTTTAAAAATAATTTTTCAATAAGCAATTTTTACTTGACATTTTTTATATTTGAGGATACAATCTATTTATTTGGAAAATGTACAAGAATATTCTTTATTGAATAAGCATTTTATTACTGGGAAAACCAGATACCTAATATACTTTTAATGTGCATAGAAATGAGGTCTCGTTTGAAAAAAATAAAGGTAAATTAAAATACCACAAAGTCAGGGTCAGTGAAGTCATGTTTCTTCTTTGCACCTGCTAGGAAGCTGCTATTTGATCCTCACCTGTAAGAAATGCTGAAGAACTTCACCTCATATTGATACATGTGGGCAAGGGGTCAATTTTATGTTAGTAAATCTACTGTTTACTTCATCTCTGGTAAGCATTCCTATTAAAGTCTACGGAATTTTGAAAACAAAATGATTAATTAGAAACGATTTGCCAACCGGTCAAATGCACATTCGCTGGCATCATACAGAAAATGTCATCATTCCCAAGATGTTATTTTTTGTGATAAGAAAAGTAAAAACACTGTTCTCTGTGCAGCTCGCAAAAAATTGTTTGGTGGAGGCAAAGGAGATAAGTTTATAGGTTAAAAAGGGCTTCAGAGCTCAAACATTCATCTTTAGGTTATCAAATATATCTGACCTCTATTTACAGGGAAGACTGAAAGACGGATATAGCTGCAGAAATCAATTAAGTCACGCAACTCCAAACAAATCCTGAACAAGTGCATAAGTAAACTCAGGATAACCAACTTTTTCAAGTCAAGGATTGAGTTTTATTTATCATTTAATAACCACCGCCAAGTATGGTTCCCTAGACAATAAGAATAAAGACACTCAATAAATACATGTTAAATAAATGAATGCAAGAATAAATTAAATTATAAGTGAATATATGAATGGACTAACTGATAAATAAATGACATTCCGGAAGTAAAAGCCCTGAAACAAGAGGGCAAAAATCTTGGACCCAAGGATCTATGCAAGAAAGGCATAGATCATGAAAGACATATATAAATGGATCTGTAATAAAATTTTTTTTGAATAATACTAGTGATTTACATTGTATTTTCGATGAAGAGGGATGGGAATTTTTGCCATTGCACTCACTATATTTATTCTAGATATTATTCTTTTTTTATATGAAAGCTAATTTATTAAACCTTTGTACACAAAGATGAACATACCTGTATAGCAAGCTTATATGAAGCATGAAGTTACAAAAAAGTAAAAGTGTTATTAAAACTGATGCATGTAAATCACTTACAAAAATACCCGAAATGGGATAAAACTGCTCCTCCCTGATTTTTCTCATTTGGTTCACATAGTTGAAATAGGAACTTTAAATGGTTATTTAAATATTAGCGTATTCTCACTCAAGAATATGTGTTTCTTCATTAAAAATATATCATTTGGTTGCTGTTATCAATTAAATCTTCATAAATTAAATCTTTAGCCATTATGTTTAAAAGGGCCTTAGACTGTATCAAAACTCTAGCAATCAAAGTGGACAAAACTAGGAATGGAGTAGTTGTCTAGAATTCCACTTTAGCAAGTTTTGCTTGGCCTACAGTTATTCCTTATGCATTAGCACGGCCCAACATGGCAGGAAGCACTCAGCCAACAGGGGTCAGGAGAGTGAGTGGACAGTGTATTTTGTTGAGCTGGAAATGAGCAAGGACCTTCTCAGTTGTTCCACAAGGGATGGGGGATCTTGGCAGTGGTCCGCTCCAGAGGTACCCAGGAGACTTGCCTGACAGGATGCACAATTCAAAGTGAAAGTTTAAAGAATTCAGATGTAACTCATCACAGTAGGAAATTCCTTTAAGTTCGGTAGCAGCTTTTAGCTAAGTGGCTAAAATTAAGTGAATTTCAAAATTGATTCTCACGTATTAAAAACCTAGGCTCCAGCTAGAATTTTGTACAAAATAAGGCTTGGTTATTTATTATTGTTTCCTTCACTTAAGAAAGAATAAAGGCCAGAGACACATTTACAAAATGGAAATATTCTCACTGTTAACTAAATATAGTTTATTGTTTATTAACAAAATAATTCAGGATGCAAATAATATCTCCCTGCCATCTGCGTCAGGGATCTCTTTATTGAAGCCTCATTATTTTCTGGGGCAGAGGCTTTGCCATAAAAGAGATCACTGGAAGAAATGCAGAATTGCAAAAGGAAATGCACATACTGCCTGTGCATTAACAAAATCTGTTATTGTGCATGCAATCATGTCAATGACATATGCAAATAATATATGCAGGACTGTATGCAGAATTGTCTGTGGTGGGTACAGTGACAGTCATTTGGTGATGGATGGATGCAAATTTTATATGTACAATGATGCTCGCACAATGCAAAGCTGTTCTATGCAATGATACAAGGGAAATATCTTATTGTATATGCAATGCTTTTTAAGCTAGGTCCACATGAAAGTACAGAAAGATGAGGCCATTTCCCACTGACATATCATGATAATTGAGACAGATATTTCTGCTGACTTGAAGTGGAAAATTGACTTATATCTCCACTTTTCAAATTTGTATACTCAGGCTCAGACTAGGATGGAGCATTTCCAAATGTTTGAAAACATAGGTTATAGAGACTTTCTCTGC
This sequence comes from Leucopleurus acutus, assembly GCF_964270905.1. Taxonomy (NCBI): domain Eukaryota; kingdom Metazoa; phylum Chordata; class Mammalia; order Artiodactyla; family Delphinidae; genus Leucopleurus; species Leucopleurus acutus. Next base: position 100,101,114 of record NC_139144.1, on the reverse strand, counting down.
TAAAGTTGTATTTTTTTAGAGAGAAGATGCAAAGGGATTATGCTCAAGATCAATATAGTTAAGTACAGTAAACATATCCTTTAGATCAAATTCAAATGTATTTTATGAGTTCTCTGATCTTCCCCATAACTCATGCATAATAAGTGCCTTCCTCTTCTTAGGTCAGCACTTTCTGTGCATAATTTTTATTTCAATCCTAACCTCAGTTCCTGGATGGCAGCAGTCATTATGTCGTTCCCAATTCATGCTTAGAATTCTTTTTATCCTTATGAAGGGGTACAGTACCATAACAGGCTTTTTCAGTAAATATCTACTGTAACTACAGAATCTCTTTTAGTAAAGATTTTTGGCATTCATATACCTGGCAACACAAAACTCTCACCAAAAATGTAGTGGGTGTATTTTGATATAAATAGAAAATATTAATAGTAGTTCCATCTCCCTAGGCACTGAATGAGTAGGGAAACAACACTAGGAGAGAGAGATGTAACAAATGGGCCTTGGAAATACAGTTGCTTTTAGTAAAATCTTCAATAGATGTTACCTTCGTATACATAAAGGTATCAATTTTCCTTGCAAAGAACTTCCTTAATGGGTTTTTCCATAGGGCAAGCTTGAAATTGGCTGTTCTAACAGTGGAACAGAATGGCAATTTAGAGAAAAAAGGAAAAAAAAACATATCAAAACAAAACAGGACCAAAATGTTTTACACATCTTTACAGGGTTAACATGTTCTGCTTTCAGGAAAAATGTCTCACATCTTCATGGCCACCAAATCACTAATTTTGACTCTTCAAAATAGAATTATATCTATAGTCTGAGATTGAGGCAATATAGTATAACAGAAAGCCTACTGGAGTAGAATCAGGAAGAAATGGGTCCCTTTGTACTGCTATAATAAGAACACCACAGATTGGGTGTTTTCATAATTCTGGAGGCTGGCAAGTCCAAAATCAAGGCATTGGCAGATTCCGTGTCTGGAGAGAGCCACCTTCTTGGGTCGTAGATGGCCAACTTCTCCCTATGTCCTCACGTGGTAGAAGAGGTGAGGGCTCTCTCACTGGGGACTCTTTCATAAGGGCAATACTGTCATCACAATCGCACCGCCCTCATGACCTAAGCACCTCCTAAAGGTCCCACCTCCAAATATCATCACAATGGGGGTTAGGTTTCAACACATGAATTTTAGGGGAACACAAATATTCAGTATGTGGCAGGTTCCAAACCTAGTTACAAAATAAGTTTGTGTTACCAAATGTAAAATAGATAGCTAGTGGGAAGCAGCCGCATAGCACAGGGAGATCAACTCGGTGCTTTGTGACCACCTGGAGGGGTGGGATAGGGAGGGTGGGAGGGAGACGCGAGAGGGAGGAGATATGGGGACATATGTATATGTATAGCTGATTCACTTTGTTATAAAGCAGAAACTAACACACTGCTGTAAAGCAATTATACTCCAATAAAGATCTTAAAAAGAAAAAAAAAAGAAGTTTGTGTTGCCATATGGAATATGGTGTCCAAATGATAAGCCTCAACATTTTGAATCAGCCATGGTAAAGATTCAAAGAAAAGTCATAATAGTATTTAATGAGGAACTCTGTAACAAGAAGACATAATATTTTTGGCATAAGTGCTTTGATAAGCAATGTTCTCATGATTTTGTTAGCCATCTCATTCACAAAACATTGCCTTAGAAAAACACCTAAAACCCAATGATTGTAGGAGTCAAGCAATGAGCAGTATGAGAGACAAGTGCAGGTGAGACAAATAACTAATGTAAGTTTAAAACCCATTTCCTTTTTTTTTCTGTTTTGTCTATTTTTCTTTATATTTACTGACATACAACAGAGGAGCAAGAAATAAAGGCACTGAATTGCTGACTAGACAGTTGTTGATTAATTCCTCAATAACATAATCTTCAACTTTGTGATAACCACAGAGCTTATAAAAAACAGTTGTAGGAAACCGAATATTCATATTTTAAGGTACCAATGAACACCAGCTTTGTATTAACACATTTACCAATATAAAGAAAAAAAACCCACAACTCACCGGCCTGAGGGTAACTGACCTCATATTTATACTATACATGTTCTCTTGTAATTCACAAAGCATAAGATGCTCTGAATTTCTCATGAACACTGCTTGTAATACCTAACAACTTCCGATCAAATTACAACGGTAACTTTGTTTTATGTTGGAAACAAAATACCACTATAACTGGTACATGAAGAACAAATTGTAAGCGAGTACAGAGGCTAAGAGAAGAAGTAAAAAAAAATCACAGGTAACTTGGTGTTTAAGGCCCTGTTGGCAGTGGGTGTACAGTGAAGTAGATGGATGGGAGGACTTAGAAAACATGCCGCTGGGCTGGACTTTACGGTGAGGGCTAATGGTGGCAATGGTAAGGGAAAAGAAGAATCAAGAATGTGTGGCCAAAAATAAATTAAAAAGAAAAATAAAAAAGAATGGCTTCCAGATATTTTGGCTTAAGGGAATTAGAGTGTGTTTGGTGCCAATTCCCAACATTAAAAAAATATATAATAAACTAAAACCTATTGGAGAAACAGATTTGGGGAAGAAAATCAGGAGTTGTGTTTCAGTTTGAGATGTCTACTAGACATTCAAGTCAAGATTCCAAGTAGGTTGTAAATATGCATCTGGATCTCAGGAAGAAGTCAGGGATTAGGATATAAATATATAAGCCATCGGTATAAGGATGATATTTAAAGATGACATTAGAATGAGATGATCCGGTGAGAGAAGTGGGCAGGCTCAAGAACCTAAGAGGACACGCCAAGGCTTGATAACTATTTAGAGCAAAAGGAAAAGGAAATCCAAGTGAGGTAGGAAGAAAACGAGGAGAGTATGGTGCCATGGAAAACCAAGCATAAAAGCTTCTCTAGAAAGAGGAAGCGGTCAACCATGTTATTTTTTGAGACAATGTGGCAACATGCTTTTCTCATGAGTCAAAATATCATCATGCGGGGCTTCCCTGGTGGCGCAGTGGTTGAGAGTCCGCCTGCCGATGCAGGGGACACGGGTTCGTGCCCCAGTCCTGGAGGATCCCACATGCCGCGGAGCGGCTGGGTCCGTGAGCCATGGCCGCTGAGCCCGCGCGTCCGGAGCCTGTGCTCCGCAACGGGAGAGGCCACAACAGTGAGAGGCCCGCGTACCGCCAAAAAAAAAATATATATATATATATATATATATATATATATATATATCATCATGCTTTCAATCTATTAAATCCACCTTCCCAGCATTGAAATACTTTTTCCTGTAGGAATAACTCTTATTGCTTGCCATCCCTTCCTTCCCCCAAAGATACATGTACATATATATGGTTTTTGTTCCATTATACCACTATTTAGAATCAACTGAAAATGGGCACATCCATCTCTATATATTTTTATAAATGGGGGCAAGTTAGGGAACTTTGGACAAAGCAATTGTATTAGAATGCTTTGTAACCAACAGATATAATAACAAATATTATTTTCAAATTATTTATGAAAAGAACAGAATATGAAACTAATATACATTGATCAAAAAGAAGTAAACTTATGAATAATATGGTCCAGAATTAGTATAGAATCAAATTTCACATCTTTACTAGTTCTATTTATTGCTATTATTTTAAAATGTAAAAGGGTTTATCACTGTAGTTTTACCTTTTTGCATGTTAACTAGTGATGTTATTTTCCACATACACACACTGATTATAAAACTACTAATTGAATAATCTCTTTATAGCCCTTGTCTATTTACTTATTGATGTCTTAATGATTTTCTTATCTTATTTTGGAGATTCTTTTTTTTTTTTTTTTTTTTTGGTACACGGGCCTCTCACTGTTGTGGCCTCTCCCGTTGCGGAGCACAGGCTCCAGATGCGCAGGCTCAGCGGCGGCCATGGCTCACGGGCCCAGCCTCTCTGCGGCATGTGGGATCTTCCCAGACCGGGGCATGAACCCGTGTCCCCTGCATCGGCAGGCGGACGCTCAACCACTGCACCACCAGGGAAGCCCTGGAGATTCTTAAATAACAGATGCTAATCTTTAGTTTTATCCCTCTAAATAAAATACTAATTTAAAAAGGAAACATTCAATGACCATATATAATAATAGAGTTGTATGTTATCTTTACCAAAATTCCCATTTTACATGTGCTTAAAAACAAAATCTTGAAGGGTTTAGGTGACCAGCCCAGGCCGCTGAGAACAGAGGGTAGAGATCAGTTTGACTGTGAGGACTCTGATTCCAAAGCCCGTGCTTACTCTCTCCATGGAAAAAAAGTATTTTTTTATACAAGACATTTAAACGAACGCTGAAACTTTAAACTCTTGACAACATCTATCTTGTGTTTTCCCATGTGGGATCACTGAATAAAGAAACATGGAAAAACATGTTAAACAGAGACGACTATGCAAAATACTTTGGCTTTCTTAAGAAAGTGAAAGTAAAGGGATTCCATGAACTTCTTAATAGGCAAATTAAATTCCTTTAAAAATTAATGAGGTGTCACTAGTTTAATACTGAAATAAAGGCAAAAAGCATCATGGTCCATTAGTGACACTGTCTCCTGTAATAATCTGAATTGGGGGTTAAACATGAACCATTCTCACCATTTGTTGGCAGAAAACTTGACAATTCAATGCAGCTATTAAAACTGGTACAAGAACCAATAAGGATATCTAAAATTAATAAATAATAGGAGAGAAAATGAGAAGAAGGATATTATAACCAAATAAGGAAAAAGAGAAAATACAGAAATGTTTAACTATATTACTAATACATATCTAGTTCTCAATTTTTATTCTAATATTTCAAAAATTATAAATGTGTTGCCAGTGAGGAGGTACAATTTGATTTAACATACTTAATATAATGCTGTATGGATAGACTGATTTATACAAAATACAAGAATTTCTTTTATGATCAAATGTATCTAAATTATTACATCTATTGAATTCTTGAAATTGCTACTACTCAACAGTGAAGCAATGTGGTATCATGTATTTGCTACAATCTTGTCAGCAGATAAAAATAAGGTAAGACAAGAAAGTGCATTCAGCCCTAATTCATGGGAAAAAGCATCTGTCATCTTGAAAAGATGCTCTCAGAAGCTATAAAAGTTAGTGACTATGAATTAACTAAATAGTTTGTGACTTCAATGAAATTACGGGTCAGTGACTTGCAAGGTACATGTTCAATAACTGAAAAATGAAAGTTAATTTTTTTTTTTTTTTTTTTTTGCGGTATGCGGGCCTCTCACCGTTGTGGCCTCTCCCGTTGCGGAGCACAGGCTCCGGACACGCAGGCTCAGCGGCCATGGCGCACGGGCCCAGGCGCTCCGCGGCATGTGGGATCTTCCCAGACCGGGGCACGAACCCGTGTCCCCTGCATTGGCAGGCGGACTCTCAACCACTGCGCCACCAGGGAAGCCCGAAAGTTAATTTTTCAAAACATGAGGCCAAATTATTTCTTTAAATTAGTCATACATTTTCTTTTTTAAAAAAATATACGCTATAATCTCAGGAAATGTTACAGTCATGTCATACCTACAAGTGGATGCATTATAAACTTCTTTATACAACAGGAGCTTGGGGGATCAATCTGGTCAGACCACAAGCGAATGAAAGATTTGTCTTGAAGCTGGCTTTGCATAGCTAATCATTATCTTTATTTACATATATAAGTACAATCATATATATACACATGTAGATATACATAATATACATATATGTATATATATATTATATATATATATGTATAATTATTCTTTGGGGTAGCTTTAGGGTGTTAATGATAATGGGTGTGGCCAAAGCCCATGCCTTCTTAGCATTCATCCAGCCAGCCACTGTTATCAATTCAAGCTTAACTTTGTTTTCAGAGTGTTTGCTGATTCTCCTGCAATCCTAACAAATTCTACAGATCGTTTACGGAAGAATATCAATTACCAAGGGAAGAATTTTCCATTGCTAGTTTTCAAGCGCTAGATTAGCACGGAATCCAAAGACTTGGTCTTGTCTGCAGTTCGTGCTCTCTTTCTTGGAACTGCTTCTTCACTTACACAAACACGGCAGTAGAGTTCTACATTGCTGCGGACAGTTTTATTTTTTATTTTCTCCATTTACTTCATATTTACTGTTTGATAAGCGTCAAGCTAAGCTGGTTATTTCTTTACTATTTCACCACAGGCCTAAGAAATGGATGTTATGCCTACTTTAAAGACGAAGAAATTAAAGATTAGAGGGGCCTGCTGATTCTCCTAAGGTTGCATAGATGGCTTGGGGAGGGGGCTGGATTCAGATCCAAGCCTGGGAGATTCTAAACTCTGGGCACAAGAGTCCACCAGTACCAGTCAAACTCAGTGCAGCTGACTTTGGTTTATTACCTAGTCATTTCTTTCATTTATATCTGGGTGTCTCGGGGAAGAGTGTTTTCCTAGTAAAGGAAAAAAACTGAATAATAAGATAAAGAGTAAGAATGATAATTGTATCAGAAAAATTAAAGTCACGGGTCAGCAAAAGCAGCTGACCCGTGAAGCAGAAGTTTGCAATCTCTGCTCTCTGAAGGACATTTTAAGCTTAGACAGATAAAACCATCTAAGTTGAAATGCAATCTAGCCACACATTACAATTTAGTTTACATTCTTTACAGAGCTCTCAGTCAATGCACAGGATCTTGTTATATTACAGAAAATATAAATTACAAATATCTATAGCAGCATTACTTGAAACATATAATGTTGTTGTCTTTGGGGTTTAATTTTGTATATTGTAAGGAGATGAAAATAACCCCCTAAGGCAGAAACACAATTGTATGCTTCAATGAATAAATTATATTAGGGAATGTACTTCAGAGATGGCAAGGAACATAAGTCAGGCTGCTTCTGTAATAAACTCGGTTTCCAGTGAAAAGTAACAAACTTTGTAGGCTGCAATAACTACATCACATCAATACTTTTGCTATTTTCCAAGACACTTATTATTTCTCCACATTTAGATCCAAAATGAAAATGTGGCTTTCTGGAGGACCATCACCAACAAGACCACCAGCAAATGTAATACACCAGAATCCCCTCAGGGCGCACAGTCAGGGCGACTGCAGTGGCTGATGACTTGACAGCACAACATCTATTGTTTACTGATATGGCAGGTGACATTCTTCATCCACATCTATTATTAGATGATTCCCTATTATTAGATAATAGGATCATTGGATCCTTAATTACAAATGAAGGAAGAAGGTCATTATTTTGAAGTTAAAACAAATTCTATGAATGCTGGGAGATGCGTACATCATAATACATGTCCTTAGCAGCACTGTCCTCATAAAAAGGATGGGAAAAAAGCAGGATACTGGTCCTAGATAGTTAAAGTGCATATCAAAGGAATAATTTCAATGAGTCCAGACTCTTACATTTTCCTATAAATAGAAAAGTGCTAACTTCATTAACTTGAGATGTCTGTTTTTTATTTTAATTAACATTAATCTTTTGATGTTCCAACTACTTGTTTTTTTTTGTTTGTTTGTTTTGTTTTTTGCAAAACTCCTATATATCCTGGGTCCTCCCTTACCTCTACAGAGCAGTCCCTTCAGAGCAGTCCCACCTGGGCTTAAGTCCTCAGGAAGTTGGCCAAATAAAACATAATTCTCAACTTTTAGCTTGTGCATTTTTTTCAGTTAACATAGGGAATCAGTTTAATAACTATCTTATTAATAATATATAAGACTATGGGATCATGTTTATAAAATTGTGAGAAAATTACATTACAAATGATATATACAGTTATATTGCAGGATTCCAATTTACTGTATAAAAAGTAGAAAAATATAAGGGTCCAGCCGGCTCTGGTTAAGGGCTGGGGGTAGAACGGGACCCCTGCAGAGACGGAGGGTTGGGGGCCGGGGTGCTGACTCCGCACGCGACCGCTGGCCCTGCACGTGCGCCCTGGCATGGCACGGGTGACAGAATAAGAAAGGAGGAGAGAGAAGATGGCAGAAGAGTAAGACGTGGAGATCACCTTCCTTCCCACAGATAGATTAGAAATACGTGTACACGTGGAACAGCTCCTACAGAACACCCACTGAACGCCGGCAGAAGACCTCAGACCTCCCAAAAGGCAAGAAACCCCCCACGTACCTGGGTAGGGAAAAAGAAAAAAGAATAAACAGAGACAAAAGGATAGGGATGGGCCCTGCACCAGTGGGAGGGAGCTGTGAAGGAGGAAAGGTTTCCACACACTAGGAAGCCCCTTTTTGGGCGGAGACTGCGGGTGGCGGAGGGGGAAGCTTCAGAGCCGCGGAAGAGGGCACAGCAACAGGGGTGCGGAGGGCAAAGCGGAGAGATTCCCGCGCAGAGGATCAGGGCCGACCAGCACTCACCAGCTGGACAGGCTTGTCTGCTCACCCGCTGGGGTGGGCGGGACTGGGAGCTGAGACTCGGGTTTCTGTCGGAGCGCAGGGAGAGGACTGGGGTTGGCGGTGTGAACACTGCCCGCAGGGGGTTAATGCACCACGGCTAGCCGGGAGGGAGTCCGGAGAAAAGTCTGGACCTGCCAAAGAGGCAAGAGACTTTTTCTTGCCTCTTTGTTTCCTGGTGCGCGAGGAGAGGGGATTCAGAGCGCCGCCTAAAGGAGCTCCAGTGACGGGCACGAGCCGCGGCTATCAGTGCGAACCCCAGAGATGGGCGGGACACGCTAAGGCTGCTGCTGCCACCACCAAGAAGCCTGTGTGCGAGCACAGGTCACTATCCACACCCCCCTTCCAGGGAGCCTGTGCAGCCCGCCACTGCCAGGGTCCCGGGATCCGGGGTCAACTTTCCCAGGAGAACGTACGGCGCGCCTCAGGCTGGTGCAACGTCACACCGGCCTCTGCTGCTGCAGGCTCATCCCGCATCCGTGCCCCTCCCTACCCCTGGCCTGAGTGAGCCAGAGCCACCGAATCACCTACTCCTTTAACCCCGTCCTGTCTGGGCGAAGAACAGATGCCCTCCGGTGACCTACATGCAGAGGCGGGGCCAAATCCAAAGCTGAGCCCCGGGAGCTCTGCAAACAAAGAAAAGAAAGGGAAATTTCTCCCAGCAGCCTCAGGAGCAGTGGATTAAATCTCCACAATCAACTTGATGTACCTGCATTTGTGGAATACCTGAATAGACAACGAATCATCCCAAATTGAGGAGGTGGACTGTGGGAGCAAGATATATTATTTTTTCCCCTTTTCCTCTTTTTGTGAATGTGTATGTGTATGTTTCTGTGTGAGATTTTGTCTGTATAGCTTTGCTTTCACCATTTGTCTTAGGGTTCTGTCCGTCCATATTTCTTTTCTTTTTTTTAACTTTAAAAACTTTTTTCTTAATAATTATTTTTTATTTTCATAACTTTATTTTATTTTATCTTACTTTATTTTATCCTCTTTCTTTCTATTTTTTGTCCCTTTAATTCTGAGCCGTGTGGATGAAAGGCTCTTGGTGCTCCAGCCGGGAGTCAGGGCTGTGCCTCTGAGGTGGGAGAGCCAACTTCAGGACACTGGTCCACAAGAGACCTCCCAGCTACACATAATATCAGATGGCAAAAATCTCCCAGAGATCTCCATCTCAACACCAAGACCCAGCTTCACTCAACGACCAGCAAGCTACAGTGCTGGACACCCTATGCCAACAACTAGCAAGACAAGAACACAGCCCCATCCATTAGCAGAGAGGCTGCCTAAAATCATAATAAGGCCACAGACACCCCAAAACACACCACCAGACGTGGACCTGCCCACCAGAAAGACAAGATCCAGCCTCACCCACCAGAACACAGGCGCTAGTCCCCTCCACCAGGATGCCTACACAACCCACTGAACCAACCTTAGCCACTGGGGACAGACACCAAAAACAATGGGAACTATGAACCTGCAGCCGGCGAAAAAGAGACCCCAAACACAGTAAGATAAGCAAAATGAGAAGACAGAAAAACACACAGCAGATGAAGAAGCAAGGTAAAAGCCCACCAGACCTAACAAATGCAGAGGAAATAGGCAGTCTACCTGAAAAAGAATTCAGAATAATGATAAAGATGATCCAAAACCTTGGAAATAGAAAAGAGGAAATGTAAGAAACATTTAACAAGGACATAGAAGAACTAAAGAGGAAACAAGCAATGATGAACAATACAATAAATGAAATTAAAAATACTCTAGAAGGGATCAATAGCAGAATAACTAAAGCAGAAGAATGGATAAGTGACCTGGAAGATAAAATAGTGGAAATAACTACTGCAGAGCAGAATAAAGAATAAAAAGAACGGAGGACAGTCTCAGAGATCTCTGGGACAACATTAAATGCACCAACATTCGAATTATAGGGGTCCCAGAAGAAGAAGAGGAAAAGAAAGGGACTGAGAAAATATTTGAAGAGATTATAGTTGAAAACTTCCCTAATATGGGAAAGGAAATAGCCACCAAAGTCCAGGAAACACAGAGAGTCCCATACAGGATAAATCAAAGGAGAAACACGCCAAGACACATATTAATCAAACTATCAAAAATTAAATACAAAGAAACCATATTAAAAGCAGCATGGGAAAAACAACAAATAAAACACAAGGGAATCCCCATAAGGATAACAGCTGAACTTTCAGCAGAAACTCTGCAAGCCAGAAGGGAGTGGCAGGATATATTTAAAGTGATGAAGGAGAAAAATCTGCAACCAAGATTACTCTACCCAGCAAGGATCTCATTCAGATTTGATGGAGAAATTAAAACCTTTACAGACAAGCAAAAGCTGAGAGGGTTCAAAACCACCAAACCAGCTTTACAACAAATGCTAACGGAACTTCTCTAGGCAAGAAACACAAGAGAAGGAAAAGACCTACAATAGCAAACCCAAAACAATTAAGAAAATGGGAATAGGAACATACATATCGATAATTACCTTAAATGTAAATGGATTAAATGCTCCCACCAAAAGACACAGACTGGCTGAATGGATACAAAAACAAGACCCATATATATGCTGTCTACAAGAGACCCACTTCAGACCTAGGGACACATACAGACTGAAAGTGATGGGTTAGAAAAGGATATTCCATGCAAAGGGAAACTAAAAAAAAGCTGGAGTAGCAATTCTTATATAAGACAAAATAGACTTTAAAATAAAGACTATTACAAGAGACAAAGAAGGACACCACATAATGATCAAGGGATCAATCCAAGAAGAAGATATAACAATTGTAAATATTTATGCACCCATCATAGGAACACCTCAGTACATAAGGCAAATGCTAACAGACATAAATGGGGAAATTGACAGTAACACAATCAGAGTAGGGGACTTTAACACCCCACTTTCACCAATGGACAGATCATCCAAAATGGAAATAAATGAGGAAACACAAGCATTAAATGCTACATTAAACAAGGGGGACTTAATTGATATTTATAGGACACTCCATCCAAAAGCAACAGAATACACTTTCTTCTCAAGTGCTAATGGAACTTTCGCCAGCATAGATCATATCTTGGGTCACAAATCAAGCCTTGGTAAATTTAAGAAAATTGAAATCGTATCAAGTATCTTTTCTGACCACAACGCTATGAGACTAGATATCAATTACAGGAAAAGGTCTGTAAAAAATACAAACACATGGTGGCTAAACAATACACTACTTAATAACGAAGTGATATCTGAAGAAATCAAAGAGGAAATCAAAAAATACCTAGAAACAAATGACAATGGAGACGCGATCACCCAAAACCTACGGGATGCAGCAAAAGCAGTTCTAAAAGGGAAATTTATAGCAATACAATCCTACCTTAAGAAACAGGAAACACCTCAAATAAACAACCTAACCTGCACCAAAAGCAATTAGAGAAAGAAGAACAAAAAAACCCGAAGTTAGCAGAAGGAAAGAAATCATAAAGATCAGACCAGAAATAAATGAAAAAGAAATGAAGGAAACGATAGCAAAGATCAATAAAACTAAAAGCTGGTTCTTTGAGAAGATAAACAAAATTGATAAACCATTAGCCAGACTCATTAAAAAAAAAAGGGAGAAGACTCAAATCAATAGGATTAGAAATGAAAAAGGAGAAGTAACAACTGACACTGCAGAAATACAAAGGATCATGAGAGATTACTGCAAGCAACTCTATGCCAATAAAATGGACAACCTGGAAGAAATGGACAAATGCTTAGAAATGCAAAACCTGCTGACTCTGAACCAGGAAGAAATAGAAAATATGAACAGACCAATCACAAGCACTGAAATTGAAACTGTGATTAAAAATCTTCCAACAAACAAAAGCCCAGGCCCAGATGGCTTCACAGGCGAATTCTATCAAACATTTAGAATAGAGCTAACACCTATCCTTCTCAAACTCTTCCAAAAAACAGCAGAGAGAGGAACACTCCCAAACTCATTCTATGAGGCCACCATCACCCTGATACCAAAACCAGACAAAGATACCACAAAGAAAGAAAATTACAGGCCAATATCACTGATGAAAATAGATGCAAAAATCCTCAACAAAATACTAGCAAACAGAATCCAACAGCATATTAAAAGGATCATACAACATGAGCAAGTGGGGTTTATTCCAGGAACGCAAGGATTCTTCAATATACGCAAAACAATCAACGTGATACACCATATTAACAAACTGAAGGAGAAAAACCATATGATCATCTCAATAGATGCAGAGAAAGCTTTTGACAAAATTCAACACCCATTTATGATAAAAACCCTGGAGAAAGTAGGCAAAGAGGGAACTTTCCTCAACATAATAAAGGCCATATATGACAAACCCACAGCCAACATCATCCTCAATGGTGAAAAACTGAAACCATTTCCACTAAGATCAGGAAGAACACAAGGTTGCCCACTCTCACCCCTATTATTCAACATAGTTTTGGAAGTTTTAGCCACAGCAATCAGAGAAGAGAAAGAAATGAAATGAATCCAAATCGGAAAAGAAGAAGTAAAGCTGTCACTGTTTGCAGATGACATGATATTATACATAGAGAATCCTAAAGATGCTACCAGGAAACTACTAGAGCTAATGAATGAATTTGGTAAAGTAGCAGGATACAAAATTAATGCACAGAAATCTCTGGCATTATTATACACTAATTATGAAAAATCTGAAGGTGAAATTAAGAAAACACTGCCACTTACCATTGCAACAAAAAGAAAAAAATATCTAGGAATAAACTTACCTAAGGAGACAAAATACCTGTATGCAGAAAACTATAAGACACTGATGAAAGAAATTAAAGATGATACAAATAGATGGAGAAATATACCATGTTCTTGGATTGGAAGAATCAACATTGTGAAAATGACTCTACTACCCAAAGCAATCTACAGATTCAGTGCGATCCCTATCAAACTACCACTGGCATTTTTCACAGAACTAGAGCAAAAAATTTCACAATTTGTATGGAAACAAAAAATACCCCAACTAGCCAAAGCAATCTTGAGAATGAAAAATGGAGCTGGAGGAATCAGGATCCCTGACTTCAGACTATACTACAAAGCTACAGCAATCAAGACAGTATGGTACTGGCACAAAAAGACAAATATAGATCAATGGAACAGCATAGAAAGCCCAGAGATAAACCCACACACATATGGTCACCTTATCTTTGATAAAGGAGGCAAGAATATATAGTGGAGAAAAGACAGCCTCTTCAATAAGTGGTGCTTGGAAAACTGGACAGGTACATGTAAAAGAATGAAATTAGAACACTCCCTAACACCACACACAAAAATAAACTCAAAATGGATTAAAGACCTAAATGTAAGGCCAGACACTACCAAACTCTTAGACAAAAACATAGGCAGAACACTCTATGACATAAATCACAGCAAGATCCCTCTTGACCCACCTCCTAGAGAAATGGAAATAAAAACAAAAATAAACAAATGGGACCTAATGAAACTTAAAAGCTTTTGTACAGCAAAGGAAACCACAAACAAGACAAAAAGACAACCCTCAGAATGGGAGAAAATATTTGCAAATGAAACAACTGACAAAGGATTAATCTCCGAAATTTACAAGCAGCTCATGCAGCTCAATAACAGAAAAACAAACAACCCAATCCAAAAATGGGCAGAAGACCTAAATAGACATTTCTCCAAAGAAGATATGCAGACTGCCAACAAACACATGAAAGAATGCTCAACATCATTAATCATTAGAGAAATGCAAATCAAAACTACAATGAGATATCATCTCACACCGGTTAGAATGGCCATCATCAAAAAATCTAGAAACAATAAATGCTGGAAAGGGTGTGTAGAAAAGGGAACACTCTTGCACTACTGGTGGGAATGTAAATTGATACAGCCACTATGGAGAACAGTATGGAGGTTCCTTTAAAAACTACAAATAGAACTACCATACGACCCAGCATCCCAATACCAGGCATATACCCTGAGAAATCCATAATTCAAAAAGAGTCATGTACCAAAATGTTCATTGCAGCTGTATTTACAATAGCCAGGACATGGAAGCAACCTAAATGTCCATCATCAGATGAATGGTTAAAGATGTGGCACATATATACAATGGAATATTACTCAGCCATAAAAAGAAACGAAATTGAGTTATTTGTAGTGAGGTGGATGGACCTAGAGTGTGTCATACAGAGTGAAGTAAATCAGAAAGAGAAAAGCAAATACCGTATGCTAACACATATATATGGAATCTAAGAAAAAAAAAAAGGTCATGAAGAACCTAGGTCTAAGATGGGAATAAAGACATAGACCTACTAGAGAATGGACTTGAGGATATGGGGAGGGGGAAGGGTAAGCTGTGACAAAGTGAGAGAGTGGCATGGACATATATACACTACCAAACGTAAAATAGATTGCTAGTGGGAAGCAGCTGCATAGCACAGGGAGATCAGCTGGGTGCTCTGTGACCACCGAGGGGTGGGACAGGGAGGGTGGGAGGGAGGGAAACGCAAGAGGGAAGAGGTATTGGAACATATGTATATGTATAACTGATTCACTTTGTTATATAGCAGAAACTAACACACCATTGTAAAGCAATTATACTGCAATAAAGATGTTTAAAAAAATAAATAAATAAGAAAGGAGTAGGTGAGTGGGAAGTACTGTTGAGGAGCCAACAGTTGCTGCCCCAACATCCCAGTAAAGGAAGATATTTCTCAATTTTGAATCAATGACAGAAACTTCCAAAAGGAAAAAAGAAAACCCTGAAGGGTTATACAAAGCTTCCAGGTAATAGATACCTACCTTAGGTAGCTTATCATGTGGGTGAACTTTAAAAATGTGTGACAGGTATTGAGGAATGTTTTGCTGTAGCTACAGAGGAAGTCAAAAGTGTTTCCACATTCTGGTTTCATGTACAATGAGGGCTTCATTATTTGAGTCTCTGAACTTAGACCACGTATGAAAATAAAAGTTGGCACTGATGTAAACATCTTAATAAACTGACCACTTGTAACATTTAAAAAAAAAAGTAGAAAAATATAAATAAAATATTATCAGTAGTTAATCCCACGTTATAGGATTATGGGTATTTTTTATTTTCTTTCACTCTAGTTATTTAATTTCCAAACTTTCTACAATGAGTATGTATATAATGTTTTATAATTTTAATTGATTTAAAATATGAATTAACAAAAGCTCTTGACATCTATTTAAAACTTGAGGAAGCTTCTTCATTTATTTATTCATTAGTTTATTCTTTCATTTAACAAGCACTTCTATGATGCCTACCATTTGCCAGACATTTTTCTAAACACTTTACAAATATAATCTAAACTAATCTACTCATTGATTTTATTAGTAGGTCCTATTATTATGCCACCTTTACAGTATGTGCCAGAGCTGGGATTTGAAGTCAGGGAGATTCTGGCTCAGAATCTATGCCTTAAGCCCTATATTCTGCTGCTCTGTTCTGACGGGGTCAGATAAAGCTGCCCACTTCAAGGGACGTTAATTTGGAGGCCTCATTTTTAGTGGTCAGAATGGCCTCTCTCTACAGACATGATAAAATCAAACTTGAGAATCGTATCCTACTCCCAGGCCTGTGGTTCCCCATCCCTGTTCTATGCATATTTTATAAACCGGCAGATTAAGGTGAAAACACAGAACAAGTCCTCCTGAGACTAGGCACATTCATGACTATGTGGGCAGGATGGTGCCTCACACTTATGGCAAGTATATTACTGAAATCTTTACCCACCCTGGCAGTCACAAAGGCTTTACCCTATTGTAACAGCTAGTGTGGGATACATAATTAGTGTATTACCCATGACCACGAAGCCTTTGACAGGCATCTGTACACGCATGGAGCAGGGAGGAGTGATGAGGAATCATCTGATTCACAATGACATGCTGCTAAATGAGACTGACCTCTCTTGTGTCCACAGGGCCTTACTTCCTGACTTATCACAACCTGAAAATATGAAAACATACAGCTTTAATTATTCTGGCCAGCTACTTTTTTTTTAATTGATTTCTGCTCATTATTCTCATTCTCAAATATTGCAGCCACGTTCGTCTGGGTTAATAATAGGGGGACTAATACAACGGTTCAAATTAACACATAACTTCTTCTACGGTACAAACCTTCCATCATTCCTCACCTCGTTTTTCCAGTAAGAGTAACCCTACTTGCTCTGGACAGCTGTTCCTATTGGTTATGATGGGGCTGGTCCCCTGCTGACCCGGAAATTAATATTATGATAGACCCACAGTATAGACTGTGGGACATTAAATAACGTCTATCCCTAGGCATTAATCTCCCTCCTTCCCTCCTTCTTTCATTTGCTACTTTACTTCTCTGTAATTAAGCAAACCTCCACTTTTTCAGATTCAACTATCAATTTGGTGTAGGCCTACCTTATGCCCAGTGATTTGCTTGATACCCTTAGGTCTATAATGGCTGTTTCTCCATGATCCTGAGGGTTTAAATGCGGGGAATGTGGGCCTTAAGCCCATAGTCTGGTTTGAGGGATGACTGGTCATTTGTTCTTCTCTGATGGTGATAACTGATTCGTATCTTTCTTTTCCTCTCCTGTGGACCCCAAACACTATGATTACTTTCTTTATTCTGCTGAGATGAGCTGCGGAAAACCTCCTTTCACAAACCCACCGACTGCATCCTCTCAGCCCTTCATTCTCCTCTTGTTTGAGTCTTTTTTTCTTTTTGTATTAGAAAAAGTTTCTTTTCTTAAATAAATTTTTATTGGAGTATAGTTGATTTACAATGCTGTGTTAATTTCAGGTGTACAGCACAGTGAATCAGTTATACATATACATATATCCACTCTTTTTTAAGATTCTTTTCCCATATAGGTCATGACAGAGTATTGAGTAGAGCTCCCTGTGCTATACAGTAGTTCCTTATTAGTCATCTATTTTATATATAGTAGTATGTGTCAATCCCAATGTCCCAACTTATCCCTCCCCGCCTTTGTAACCATAAGTTTGTTTTCTACATCTGTGACTCTATTTCTGTTTTGTAAATAAGTTCATTTGTAACATTTTTGTTTAGATTCCACATATAAGCAATATCATATGATATTTGTCTTTCTCTGTCTGACTTATTTCACTCAGTATGACGATCTCTAGGTCTACCCATGTTGCTGCAAATGGCATTACTTCGTTCTTTCTTGTGTCTGAGTAATATTCCATTGTATATATGTACCACATCTTCTTTACCCATTCATCCATCAATGCTTCCATGTCTTGGCTATTGTAAATAGTGCTGCAATGAACGTTGGGGTGCATGTATCTTTTCGAATTATGGTTTTCTCTGGGTATATTCTGGGCACATATTGAAAGGAAGCTTCCCTGAACCTTCTTGAGTACCATTCAAGGTGGATTATGGGTAATGGGGAGGGGAGCAGAAGAACGTCATTTAGACTAGGGTTTGTGTGACTCTGTCATTTTGTGGATACTTCAGACCAGATGAGTGTTATTTCTTGTTAATTAAATTTCTTTCCAAATTTGTATAAAGTGTACCTAGAAGTGGTGTTTATGAGGCCCTTCTCTAAGATTTATATTTCCAGGGGCTGAATGGAGATTAATGCCAAGTGACATTTGTTGTATTGTATATGTAATTATTTTCATATTTAGTTATAACCAAACTTATGTACAACAAAAGATTTGATGCGGTTAACATATTGTACTTTGAATACTTAGAGCATTTTTATCTCTTTTGCTTTACTACATTTTTCCATTCAGAAAGAAAATATGTATTTATCTCTCCTCCCTAGTAGATTAAAAGTCCCTGGAAGTTGAGGGATGTATCTTGCTCACCTTTGTATCCTTCCAGTACCAACCACAGAGTCTAGCCAAAAGCATTCAATAAATATTTGTAGACTTGAAATGATTTAGGATTCTGAGGACAGAATACATTTTCCTTTATGAATGAGCATGACGAATAAACCTGAAGCAAAAATGTTGTTTTCCTAGCAAATAGGTCATTAGCATCTAAAAGTAGAATCAGTGAGTTTTTGCCTTCTGAGACTGAAAGCATGAACAATCATAAGAAAGTTCTATCTCTTTTACAGATGAGGGGAGCCCCTTGCCTCCCAACCCTCCTTTCATACCTTGCTTCCCTGGCCACCCCACCTCTAACACTGTGCCTGCACATATATTCTGAAGATGCAGTCAGGAGGTGTAGGCTACTTCTAATGGATTTATCTCAGGTAAAACTCAACAACGCTCAAGTCCAAATTATCTGTAAATTGAAAACCTGTTTCAAACCTCAGCCTAGAACAATTAAATTTTCCCACCCTCTGTTTCTCATACTAGGAATGAAGCACCTTTGAAATCAAAGGGAGCTCTGCAAGGAGACGGGGAAGCCAGATGAAGGAATTCAAGGCTCTAAATTGCATTCCGGCATTATTTGAAACTACGCAGCTCACATAAAACTATACTAAGGCTAGCCTCAGAGCATACATTTTAACACCCAACTAAATATTGTATCATGCATGCAGGGACACTGTTTCTAAATAATTCATTGCCACTTTTACAGTTCTTTTAATATTTCATTATTATATCTTTAAAATGATATGCATCTGTATTTCTGGGAAGAGTCATCTACCAAGCTCCTGCTAGACCAATCCCTGGTACTGATAGCTCTTTTTGTAGGAATAGATTATATCCCGTTATCTGCTTTATTCATTCATTTAATCCAAATCACCCCCTTAAATTTTATTTATTTATGTATGTATTTATTTATTTATTCATTTATTTCAAACTTATTGAGGACTAACTATGTGCTGTGGCTCAAAGATGCAAATGCACCATCGCTGCCTTTGTTTGGCCCACGATCCAAGACAGAGTTGTGCAAACAAGAGAGGATGCATGTTAAGATATTCCTCCATAAGCCCGTGCAAGCAAGAGAGGATGCACATTAAGGTATTCTCCCGTAAGCCTTTCCCCTTTCCAGCCCATTCCGTGTTCTCACAGCCATACTTCTCACATAATCTGCATTTTCATCCTCTTCACATCCCATCCTCTCACTTAACTGCAGTGAACTTTTCCTCAGATGACGGGTTCCTCACACAGTGAGTCTTTCACAGGGTGGTTTCTGCTGCGTCCACTCTGCTGGGCACCTGGGGCGGTCAGCTTATTCCTTCTGCCTCCCTACTGCAACCTCAGGGCCAACATTGGACTGCTACCTCATAAATCTCGCCTCTTTTTTAAGTTGAAGTCATTTGATTTGGGGTTGCCTCTCCCTCTTCTCCACAGAGGGCATGCTCTCTTTCCCTCAAATTTCATGACTTGTCACATAAATGGGTTCACAGTAAAAATCAATGAAGTGGAAAAATTAAGCATTCGTCCCAGGTTCACAATTTTCCTTTTTTTCTCTTCTTTTTCTTTTACTATTAGGTATTTGCAACTTTCACATTCATGTTACTTTGAACTTCTTGGTGTCAGAGTTACCTGACCTCCTCAAGTATAGTGATGCCTATTTTCCCTTCCTCTCTCAACCCCTGGCATTTACTTGCATGGGTGAAATTTAGATCTTTTCATTTTAAGACTTGATTTTTTTTTACCTGCAGAATCTCAGATTTTTCCTTTTTGCCTTCCCAGTATAAATCATCTTCCTTGATTATGTCATTTACTTCTCTTCATATCACTTCTAGGAGTGTAACTCTTAAATCTGTATCTCTAACTTCAGCATTCTTCCAAGTTCCAGAGGGCGCTTCTAACTGCCCACTATTCCCCCAGGACTCTCAGATGGCCCTAGGGTTTCCTGCCTTAAGCTCTGGGACTGTGAATATGATGAGATAGCACAGCCACGATTATGCTATAGCATATGGCAAAGGGAATTCTACAGATTTTCAGTTAGGTTACTAATCAGTTGATGTTATGATAGGAAGATGATTCTGGAGGGATTAATCTAATCAAACAAGCAGACAGTTGGTAGCAGAAGCAGAAGTCAGAGAACTTCCGAGCATGAGAGACATTTGATGTGAGGGAGGCTCTCCACTGCTGAGGCAAACAGGGGTCTCAGTCCTACAACCACAAGGAACGGACCCGTCAACCTGAATGAGGAGCAGCTTCTTCCCCAAAGCCTCCAGCTGACTGAGTCCCGCCAACATATTCACTTCCATCTTGTGAAACCTGGAGCAGAGAACCCAGTCTAGCTGCCTGGACCTGTGACAGGGGGGACCATGAGCTGGTAAATGGGTATTGTGTTAAGTCACTGAGTTTGTGGCAATCTGTTATACAGTAATAGAAAATGAATATGACACATTAAAATAAACACACTTTATCTAAGCTAATGACTTTCCTCCAAAATGTGTTTCCCATCTCTTTTCTATGAATGTTAACGGTACCACCGTTCTTCCAGAATGGTCCCTGAGACTCACATCTGCCTTCCTCCCCACGTCTACATAACTGCCAACAGCCATGGCATCCCTATCATCTGCACCTCACTTTCCACTCTGTTCTCTTCACCACCATGCAGTTAAGATCCTCCTTACCTGTTGCTTGGGATAATGAAGCACTTTTCTAGTTGGTATCACCACTTTCAATCTAAGGACACTGCCAGTGGAAATTTCCTGCTTAAATCATGTCAATCTCTTTGTTGGAAAAACACCAAAATAATAAAATGAATGTTGGACCTGAGCTCTCTGTCTGGCATTTATCATCACCCCAGCATACTGCTGGGCCCAACCAACTTTTTAGGTAAACAGAACAGCCCATCTTAGCTTGAAACTTCTCTGTATATTCCCACATATATAACTTTCTTGACAATAAAAACTTTTATTTCTGAAAAAACTCTTTCACTGTCTGTACCAAATTTAATATTGCCATGAAACATATACTGTTGAACTTTGTATCTTCATTCTCTCTGCAAAAGGCCTTCAGTAAATGTTTGCATAAAGAACAAATAAATGCCTCCTCTTTCCTCGTTCACGTTTCCTTCAATGCATTTCCAGGGCACTTATGCTCCTCGCACATGACATGTGACATAATGTAAAGTCTATTCGTGACATCTTCCTTACCTCACTGTAAAGTTCCGAGCAGCGTATCTTATCGTCCTCTGTACCATGAGTGCAAATCCTACAGAAGGTTGCACCCAGCAGATTTTGTTTAAGGATTTTGAAATCAATGCAAACATTGAAGCAGTTTAAACTCTGTGTGAGAGCTCTACTTAATGGTACTGATATACCAGATACCAATCATTTCTATCAATTCAATAAGCCCTGAGGGTTCTCACTTGGACTGGTTGATAAGTCCTCTTCTGGTTAGTAACATGTGCCTGGGGACATTGTCCACAGTGTCCCTATGGCCAGGGGACAACTTTAAACAACTGCCTAATTGGGGAATTTCAGACCTTCACTTTTTTCAACTTTTCTTACAGTTTGGCTAGAGGCACGTGACTTAAATTCTGCCCAACAGAAGGAGGGACACAAAATCTTGTTCTGGAAGTGTATGGGGTAGACATGGTGGCTGGGCAGAACTGGTTTTCCGACAAGGGTGGTGTGAGGGGCAGCGGCCCTTTCCAGCTCCAAGTGGGGTCCTGGTAACAGGGCATATCCATGCAGTGGGAGCAGCCATGCTCGCCTCACAGGAGCAGTGGAGTAGGGTGTGTTGGCCTTGCTGGCAGCCTTTCAAATCTGACTCTAGCTCTCCAGAAGTTTCTGCAATTCTCTAATATCCTTTAACAAATCCTTTTCTGTTTGAACATCGAGTGTGGCTACTATGGTTCACAACTAGAATCGTGAACAACATGTGCCTAGAAGTGGGGAAAAATGTAACCGAGCAGGATGCTAGGGGGCCTTCCAGGGATGGACCCCTCCCCCATATCCTGTGCTGTAGCTCCTCTCTGAAGGACCTAGACGACAGTATCTGATGCACATTTCTTGAGTTGTTTTACAGATGCTAAAATCACCACCAAATAGAAGAAATTAGCTACCTGATGACCATAAGCATGTAGCCCCCAGACCTACTGGTACCTAAGAATTGATAGTGTTAATCCCTGTGACACCACCCTGTTACCTCACCATCAACCAATCAGAGAATTGTGCATGAGCTGATCACACACCCTGCAACTCCCTTCCCTCACCTGGCCTTTAAAAATGCTTTGCTGAAACCCACTGGGGAGTTCAGGCTTTTGGAGCACTAGCTGTCCCGACTCCTTGTCTGGCATCTGCAATAAACGCTTCACTTTTCATCACCACAACCCAGTGTCAATAGATTGGCTTTACTGTGCATAGGTGGGTGGAACCAAGTTTGGTTCGGTAATAAAAACACTTACTCCAAAGAATACCGCATGTTAGTTATTAATAACTCCCAATGCATCCTCCACTATTCAGAATTAGAATACGGTTACATCTTCATGAGTGTAGTTTGTTACTAGGATAATATTATATATTGTCATTCAAAGATTTTTTTAAAAAGTTTAACAGTTTCTTGAGTCTCATAATCACTCTTATACAACTGTTATAATGTGCCAGGACCTATAAATTTTATACACATTGAATGAGTTAATTTTATTAACTCATTCAATCCTTCAAGTATCTCCATGAGATAGGTACTATTATCCAAGTTATCCTCATTTTATAAGTGAGGAAATGAAAAGCACACAGCCAGTAGGTAGTAGAGAAAGGCTTAGACTTAGGTAGTTAGCCTCTCTTCATATTCTTCTTGCACGGTTATTATGAAGTACAGTCAGCCTTTTCATTCATTGCCTTCTGATATGTTTGAACATGACTAGTCTCAATGTCATTCAAGCTCTTTGGAAATTAGCTTATTTTGATGTGCATATAGTTGTCTATAATGTGATACAAAATTCAGAAAATACTAAATTCAAATGTGAGTAAAGGTAGAGATGAACTCTTTTAACCAACAAACACTTATTAGAACATATTCTATGCTGACCATGATGTTAGGTGCTGTGGATACAAATAAACATAGAAAACAGTAATACCTCAAGGGGATACCACCTAAGGAATGGCATCAACAGGCAAGCAACCAGGAACATTTCAGTATGGTATACCTCGACTACTCTCGACTTCATAATGATGTTATGAAAGTCCATTGCTGCCCAAGGGAAGATTGCCAAATTCTAAAGACTCACTCCTCCATTTAACTTTAAAAACAAACTCAGAAGAATTGATCTAAAAAAAATCTATTTTCACACAAGAAGAGGTAGAGTTCTTATAGGTAGCATATAAAACCTCTACCCAATATTTACCGCTATTTCCATTACATTAATTCAAATCATGTGATCCATATACCTAAAATACTCCCTCAAAATGAGGGCATTAGGTCGCATGAGAGGACATATCCGTGTATGTGCTCCAGGACCTGGAACAACACTTAGCACATAGAAGGTGCTCAACAGTACTTTTTGAGGGCAAAAACATGAGAAAATGGCTAGAATTGGTTGGAAGCCTTCTAGGACTGTTAGCTTTGGGCGATTTGGAAATTATAATTTTCTTTTTGAAAGGAATCTCCATGAGGGCAATGACTGTTTTGTTCATGAGCATAAAAAGCACTGACAACGGTACCTGGCCCCTAAAATAGAAATTATTTAATGAACTACCCTTCAGTCTTTAGTCAGAAATATCTTTTACAATAATTTCACCTGATGGAGTGCTAAACTATGTCAGATTGTGTCTGTTTCAGACAGTGTCACAAACACTACCAATTTAATTGTCATATCAATTGCTTTGATGTGACAACAACGGTTAAGACAATATAAATGAAAGATTGAAGGTTGTGATAATCCGTGTAATGAATGTACACACAGATATACCCGAAACATATTTTGGGGGCGTTTGTTTTGCTGTCTTATCATCAGTTACAGAAAAAGAGTCTGAAAAACGGCAGTGAATGACTACACCCATTTGGAACGCTGCAGCGCACCCTGGATGTATTTTAGTGAGAAATAAACCTGCACTGTTGTAAATCACCGAGATTTGGGGTGTAGTTTGTTCTGCCACACAATTTTCCCTCTTTTTCTCTTGCTAGGTCCAAAGCTAATGGGTTACGGAGGATAGTTAATTACAGAGAAACAACCATTTAATCTCCCCTCTTTCTTCATCTACTGCTTTGCTGAAGTCCATCAATATTTTTCACTTGAAATAGCTTCCGAGCGGTCTTCTTCTGACAACTTTGTCTTTTTTCCGGTTCATCCTCCAGAAGGCCTACTTGGATCCTAACTAATCTGATTAGGCTACGTTCATGCAGAATCTCGCCAATGCATCCCAGATACCTCCAAGACAAAAATCCAAATTTATGAGCCAGCCCCACGTGACATCAGGCATCTTCTGCCACCTCCCACACAATCTTCCTGAACATTCGCAAACACTTCCTCCTCCTTTCCTATTTCTGTGCTTTTGTACAGGCCAATTTCTCTGACCAAAGTGACCTTTCTTATCCTGTGTTGATTGATGATCCCGAATGAAAACTACTTTAATACGTCTTTTCTTAAAGGTGAAACTGGCCCACCCTTTTTCAGTGCAATCAAACTCCTGTATGATGAAGAGAATGTCTGTTTAATGAACACATGCCATGCCACTGGCTCTGCTTGAAGCATTTTACATGTATTAACTCATGTAATCCTCACAAGTGAATGAGGCAAATAGCATTATTTAAAAAATTTTTTTTATTTTTGCGGTACGCGGGCCTCTCACTGTTGTGGCCTCTCCCGTTGCGGAGCACAGGCTCCGGACGCGCAGGCTCAGCGGCCATGGCTCACGGGCCCAGCCACTCCGCAGCATGTGGGATCTTCCTGGACCGGGGCACGAACCCACGTCCCCTGCATCGGCGGGCGGACTCTCAACCACTGCGCCACCAGGGAAGCCCAAGTAGCATTATTATCTCTATTTTACAGGTGAAGAAATTGGGGTTCCGTGAAATTAACTTTTCTAAGGTTATTCAGCTATTAAGTGTCCTGGGTGTGTTTCTAACCAAGGCATTAGTCTACCCTCTAAGCCCCTGCATTGTTGTATCACTCCTTTAACTATAGAACTCTGTTGTTGGAAACTAGGTCTTATTTAAGTTCATCTCCTGAGCTTCTACAAGAATTCTTCGCTCCTGGTCAGCACTCAAATATTTGCTGAGTGAATGTGTTATGAATGAGTAAACTGGAGGGAACGCATGACTTTCTCTCTTTCTCTGTCTTAAGCTGGATAATAAGTTTTTTCTTATAGATTTTTTAATGACTTTAACACAAACAGCAGAAAATATATATGTTCAATTTAAAAATAAGCCCACTAATCTAAAAAAAAAAGGTAGAAATGAACTTATTTACAAAACAGAAGTAGAGTCACAGATACAGAAAACAAACTTATGGTTACCAGGGGATGGGGGGGATAAATTGGGAGATTGGGATTGACATATACCCACTACTATATATAAAATAGATAACTAATAAGAAGCTGCTGTATAGCACAGGGAACGCTACTCAATCAATACTCTGTCATGGCCTAAATGGGAAAAGAATCTAAAAAAAAAAAAAGAGTGGATATATGTATATGTATAACTGATTCACTTTGCTGTACACCTGAAACTAACACAACATTGTAAATCAACCATATTCCAGTAAAAATTAAAAAAAAATAAGCCCACCAATTTAAGAAATGAGTATTATTGACCCCTTTGAAACTCCCAGTGTATCTCCCAATACCAGCCCCTCCCTCCAACCCAGTAGTAACCAATATTCTGTATTTTCACGTAAGCTTTCTCGTCCCTCTCTTTACGGTTTTATCACGTATGCACACATTCCTATATAATATATGGTTATGTTTTATCTGTTTTTGAACTTTATATAAGTGGAATTATGTCGCCTATATTCTTCTGTGACTTATTTAATCCACCTTATGGTTTTTGTGTTCATCCATGTAAACATGTTTATCTGTAGTACGTCATTCACTTTCAGTTGTAAATTGTATCTCATTCTATAAAATAGAGTTTACTTTTCCTAACAGTGATGCTATTGATGGACATTTGGGTTGTTTCCACTTTTTTGGCTATCACACACAATGTGATACATCTCTCCGTACATTTTTATACATTTCTTCTGATCAAAATGTGCAAGTATTTTACTAGGCTATCTTCGTATCATTGGAATTGCCGGTGTATAAAGTATGGACATGTTCAACTTCATTAGGTAACAGCCAGCATCTGTGTCTTCAGAATGACTTCAGGTTGTCAGAACTCACCTTGCCTGAACATTGGAGAGCTGAAATTTGTGAAAATTTACCACTGTCTGAAGGATGTAGGGGTATAAACGCTCTAGCTCCCAGCCTCTGTTTCAGACAGCTTCCCTGTGGGGTCTGAGCCAAAGTCACATCCACAGAATTGGGCTGGAGACCAACCACTGGCTTTCCTTCCCTATCTCACTTTCCACACCCTTGCTAGTCTTCCCCAGGAACACTTTCATCTTCACCTGTATTCTCATCTTAGCAGTAATGCATTTTGTACTTTGATTGGTTCTTGGATTTTGATTTGCGGGGTCAGAGTGTATTATGGGAAACACTAAGTAAAGCCAGAACCAAGAAGGGAGTCAGAGGATTAGCATATTGTTAGCAAAATGTCCACAGACAGAATCGAATTGTTTAAAATATCATCAGCATAGTCTCTTTTTTTCAATATTTATCAATTACATTCTAATTCCACGCTAAGCTATACAATGTAAGAAAGTATTCTTTTTATTATGAGGATTTATTTTTCATTATCAATGTTCAGATTTCAGGGAAAAACAGTTACATTCATATACTTCCATTATGACTGTGATTAGCATTTTTTTCTTTAAATTTTTCACTGAAAACTCCTCAAAGGCAATGGGTGCCCTTGATTTCTACTTTCTCTGCCTGCTCTGTCTATAGCATATAAAGCTGTAGGTTATATTCAGAGATGCTTCATTTTAGAGCAGAACTTGATGAATATATAAGGCATTACATAATTAATATAGTGAAAAAACGCACATATTATTAATATTTTATTTCATCAAAAAATTTTTTTTTGCCTTATGCATTTGTTTCATGGAATGATGTTGGGACAGAATTTTGCCACTTAGAAGTTCTCTTTATTTTTTTTTTCTGGATGAATAATTGGTATAGTGCATTATGTCAACTATGGCTTATTACGGCAGCTTGGGGGGTCTCCAATTGTAGGCAGCTTCTCATTGTGAAAAAAAACACAAAGTTAGGTAGATTTCGATTTTTAATCCTGGTTCCAACACATATGACTGTGACACCTTGGGAAATTTATTTAATCTATCTGTATATCAGTTTCCACCTCTGCAAAATTATATCTTACCCATGACTATGAATACTTTCATCTCCATTTTGGGACTTGAAATCATGACTGATATCTTGGGTCATGTTATTTATGACACTGATACTTTTCAGCAGAGAAATAATTGAATGATTTTTATTTTTAATGAGGTACATTATCCTTGCTAAAGAATGCATTCTCTTGTAATTATTAAATAATGTCTTTCTGTCACCTTTTCATCATCAATCCCCTGAAACTTAATAGAAATTATGCATATGCAATGACTTGGACAAACTTTTCAACTCCGATACTAAACAGGAAGTTCCATGGAATGTTCAGATAAGTGAATGCAACATTACTTTACATAGGCATAGGATTTCGTCTACACTAGAGTGACTGACTAATCCAGGTTAGGGTTACACCCATGAAACAAAATATCCAAAGATATTTGGTCCAGCCTTCACTGAAAGAATAACATTCTCTCAAACGCCATGCATGAATCAATCTGGTTCCATGAGAAGAATTTGCCTGCAGCTGTCCAAAACAAAGATCCTGGTTCTTCATCAGCAGAAGCAGCAGCTCTCTTTGGGGCCTGACGAAAGAGTTTTGCCTGAGCACACCCCAACACGATCTTGGTAAACATCAGGCAGCGTATATACGATGTTCTGGAAATGAAAGGATGCCTCTCGAGTTCCATCTTCTTCAACAGTCAACAAAGCTCCTTACTTTAAAGAAGCTCCTCTTCTGTTCCCTGGAGTTGTAATCCACACACTAACTACTCTTCTTGAGCTTCAAAGCATACTTCCTGACACCCCTCTGTGGTTGCAATCCAATGCTGGGCCAGAGGCTGCACTTAACCACTGGGCCCCCTCCCCAGCAGCCTCAAGGCTGGAAGAAGTACTGACCCTACATCTCAGACAGCCAAGAGGAATCCTCCAAACCCTGTACTTTCCTGAAGAATTTCTAGCACTAAATAACAGCTGCCTCATTCCTGTCTCCGATTATTGCTTTTCCTGATAAACTAAGGCTGCCCTGTGAGTTGATATCAAACACTTAGCTCCCTCCCTCACCCTTCAGTTATTACAATTCTGTTGTCTTCCAGCCACCACTTGGCTTTAACTGAATTCTGACTCTTCCCCAAAGATCAACGTCACCGCATGTGGTTATACACTGCAAATCCCAGGAGCCAACATTCACGTAGACCTAGACTGACCAATACATATGGCTACCGGGCACTTGACCTGTGGCCAGGGAGACCTGTCCAAGAGAATGAGGAACTAAATTAAAATTTTTATTTTAATTAATTTAAAATTTTACATTTAAAAACTGACAATTCAGTTATTGGAGGGCATGTTCAGTATTTGGGGCACAACTTGGGTGTATGAGTCTAGCTGCCCAACAATAAACTTTATGAAACTTAAACAGAGATTAAATATTTCTTTTCTTTTTTCTTTCTATTTTTATTTTTTGCCATGCCTCATGGCATGTGGGATCTTAGTTCCCTGACCAGGGATCGAATACATGCCTCCTGCAGTTGAAGTCCAGAATCCTAACCAGTGGACCTCCAGGGAAGTCCCTAGATTAAGTAATTCTAATGAAACCTTCTGAATTAAGATGTGTTATAAATGTAATATACATGCCATACTTTAAAAACTTACTATGAAGAAGCAAAATATCAAATTAATAATGTTTATATTGATTACATATTGAAATGATACCTGGATATATTAGGTCAAATAGAATATATCATAAAATGTATTGCACTTGTTCCTTTTTTACTTTTTTAATATGGCTATTGGATAATTCCCAATTACATATGTGACTCACTTTATATTTTACTGGATAGCACTGACATACACCATAAGGCAGATGACGCCCTTTAGAGTCATGCAGTGCACAACCTACAAAACCATATTTGTTGGACTTATCAATGACAATGACTCCTCTGCAGTTCTTAGGACGGTCTAGTAGTAGCTCAACATTCTTTATTCTTTATGGCTCTAGAGGACCATTTTTCTCATTTTCTAGAAACATCTTCAAACGAAAGAAACAAACAAAAAACACACAAATTCTTGTCCATTGAGGTTAATGCCATTAGATTCTACCACTTTCTACCATTTTTTGCTGTCATCTACTGAGCTTGCGGTCACTTCCCTCATTTCCTGAAGACATTAGAATCTGACTCCATTTTCCTGTTGAACTGAAGACCTGTCTTCATGGTGTCCATGCCAATAACTAATCCAAAATCACACTCTCGGGCTTTTTTGACCTCTTCATCTTTGATGACCTTTCACACACTGGTGATTATTCTCGATGGCCACACTCTGGACTTAGTCATTACCCAGATGTCTGATTTCTCTGAAATCTTATTCTTCAAAAGCCGATTATCTGGTTATAATCACCTGCTCTCCTAGTTGTTCCTTGTCCTTGCTATATTATACATGGTCTTTGGTCGCTAAGAGACATCCTTGTCACGACACCTCCACTTTCAGTCAGGCTTCTTGGAGCCACTCATGTTATCTACATATGTACATAATCCTAAGGACTTTTATCTGACCATACTTAAATTCCTGACATACTGAACTTCATGTAATATATATCTGCAAAATTCCAACCTGTCTTCTCTCTTCTACTCCTGTGCAAATAAACACTGCTACAGAAAATGACATAATTTTACACATTCATGCCTCTTTAAAGTCATGAAATTGATGATCTTCAACAACAAGTGTGCCTTAAGAATGTCTACTAACATTACAGTAGTTTTGGTTTGAGTTCTCTATCATTTCTTTCTATGTGCTTTCCAAAAAAAAAAAAAATCTATAAGCCCCTCAATCCTTCCCTATCTACTCATAACAGAGTTGCCCTTAAACTTTAGTGTGAAATCTAAAGTTATTAAGTATGATTGTCTTTGAATTCTTTTCTCCTCTCTACAAACTCCTATTATATATCCACATGATTTATTACCGCTTTTCCTCTGGTATCAGACGATAATTGTATCCTCTTATACCTGTTTAAGTCCAACTCCTGTATCTGTATTTATAATGAATAATATCAATACAGATAATAATTAAAACAACCTTCATTTCATGATAGCTAACCTTGTGCCAGGTAACGTACTGAGTAAATTACAAAAATTAATCTCATTTATACCTCACAAAAATTTTATTAGGGCGATATTATTATACCCATTTTATGTATGAAGAAATAGAGTTGAAAAACGTTTAACGACTTTGCCAAAATTGCATAGCTTATAAGTTGGAAGAACAAGTTTCTAACTCAGGTCTGAATTAATACGAAGGCTGTGGTCTTTAACATCGTACTATAGCAGCACATAAGAGAGCCCTAGGATCTCTGAAACCTTACTCCATAAGTTGTGAAGTTTCTAGACTGTAATTTCAACTAACTCTCCTCTTTCTTGGGGTTTTTTCTAAAACATTCTTAGATCTCACTCATATTAAAGAAGAAAACCCAACTTGGCCACATCCCATCTCTGGTCTTATCTAATTTTTCTTCTTTTCTTTCATCCCTAAATCCTGAAAATGGCGTCTACGTGTGCTGTCCCCACTTGTTCATCTTAAATTTATTCTTCTACTCAGAAAACTTTGGGTGCTTCTTCCAAAATTCTACTGTAACCACTCCTGTAAAGGGCATAAGTGACCATCATATTGACAAACAAATCTATAGGATCTAGTCTTCATATTACGGGAACTCTTAGCTGCATATGACTTTTTAATTTTCTTGATCACAAAGACACCCCACTCTTGTTGTTTTGTTCATTTTTTTTGTGATCTCCAAGTTTCTGTGAAGGCTTACTCTCCCTCTACCCCTTAAACACTAAACTTTCTTGGTTCTATGTGCCCAGTTCTTCTAACCCCCTGCTAAATAACTGTAATATTTCCACTCCTAGCATTTTTTCAGAGACCTTGTGCACACCAATATCTCTGGAATATGATTAACAGCTAATTTCTATCTTGAATTTCTACTCAGTATATGTAAATCTGAATCTTCAGATCTCTCTCTCTCTCTGCTTCCTTTCTCTACCTTAATTGTTGGCCTTGCTGAGTGGCACAGCCCTCTTATTCACCAAAGATAGAAACTTGGGCGGGAAGTTCCTTTATTCTTGCCTCTTTCTATGTTTTTGTTATCTCACATATCCAACTACGATTTCCTTATTGTTTTTTCTCTAAAATATTTTAAGAATTTATCATCATCTCCTTCTTTTTAGAACTGTGAACCAAGGTCGAGTTATAAAAGTACATGGGGAAAAAAAATGAAGGGCGAGTGTCACTGGGAGAATCAGTGAATGAGTGGGAAATATTTTGTGGGGCTTCTAGATAAGGCTTCTAGAAGGTGGTGTCATTTGACTGGGAGCTTGAAGGAACTGAGTGTGATAGTATTGCAAATGGCATGTTAGGCCAAGGCAGCAGCAAGTACAAGAAATAGCAAGGAGACCTGTGTGGAGGTAGAGGTAGAGGTGGAGGTAGAGAGGAGTGAGAGACCGTAGGACATGAGGTCAGAGAGATGATGGGTATAAGCAGACAACTAAGGCAAGAGCTTATAGGTCCTTGTAAGGACTTTGGGGGCTTTTGCTCTGAGTGAGATCAAAGTCTGTTGGAGAATTTTTAAGTGGAAGAATGAGAGGTTCTTTTCTGATTTTCAAACCATTACTGGGGCTTCCCTGGTGGCGCAGTGGTTGAGAGTCCGCCTGCCGATGCAGGGGACACGGGTTCGTGCCCCGGTCCGGGAAGATCCCACATGCTGCAGAGGGGCTGGGCCCGTGAGCCGTGGCCGCTGAGCCTGCGTGTCCGGAGCCTGTGCTCTGCAACGGGAGAGGCCACAGCAGTGAGAGGCCCGTGTACCACACACACAAAAAAACCACGATTACTGTACTGCTGTGTTGATAAACTGTTTGGGGTAACCAGAATGGGGCAATAATAGAATCAGGGAATAAAATTGAAAGCAGGTACTATCTCATCCAGATAAAATAGGATGCTGGATTAGCCCAGGTGTTAGTTGTGGACGTGGTAAGAAAGGGTCAGATGTTAAATCTCTTTTAAAGGAAGGGCTGGTAAGGTTTGCATGTGGGAGAGAGAGGAATGATGGGAGATTCCAAGATTTCTGGCTCAGTTAGAAGGTGGAGTTGCCATTTATTGAGATGGAGAAGATTCCAGGTCAGGGTTGGTTTAAAAATCAGGGCTTTGTCTTGCTCCCTAGCACGACAATCAAGGATCTCAATGATCCGGCCTCTGTCCACGTGAATCCATACTTCTTACCACATGCTAACTCTTGCTTTAAGTGCTAGCAAAACCAAATTGCCAGCTGATCCTCCTTTAACAAACACTGTTTTTGACTTTGATATCTTGGATTATACTAAACTCTTTAGATGAGATTCTACAAAGTAAATTCTATTATGACTTTAACCTCCTTTAAGAACTATTCCCTGAAGTCTCTTCAGCAAAATAAATCATCTGTGCTCTATGATGCCATAATAACCTTCATATTTATGTAATTTCACTGCCACATGCTGGTGTAATCCTTATGCAGTCACCATGTTCACACCACGCCCCCTAACCCAGTTCCTCAGTCTGTGAGCTACTTCATGGAAGTTCATTGTTTTATATGAAACTAAAACAAGTTGGCATTTAAAAAATATTTGAGCAAGGGGAATATATAAGGAAGGAAAGAAGAGAGGGAGAAAGAAAAGAAAGGAGTAAGTATTTTTGTCTGTTCTACTAGAAAACGCAGGTCTCTCAATGGAGTAATGGGGAGAAACTCTTTAATAATCCTCTTCATTAAGATACACGTCTAGGGCTTCCCTGGTGGCGCAGTGGTTGAGAATCTGCCTGCCGATGCAGGGGACACGGGTTCGAGCCCTGGTCTGGGAAGATCCCACATGCCGCGGAGCAACTGGGCCCGTGAGCCACAACTACTGAGCCTGCGCGTCTGGAGCCTGTGCTCCGCAACGAGAGGCCGCGATGAAGACTGGCCCCCGCTCGCCGCAACTAGAGAAAGCCCTCGCACAGAAACGAAGACCCAAAGCAGCCCAAAATAAATAAACAAATAATATTAAAAAAAAAAGATATACGTCTATGCCACTCTGATTTACACTCAGATGTCACCCGAGCCTTCTCTAAATTTGGATATTGAGACACTCACCAATGTGCTCCAGACAAACAGTGATTCTCCTCATAATGATGATCCCACTTGAGCGTTCCTAAAAAGTTCCCTTGTCAACTCTTCAGGCGTTTAAGCCCCACAGGCAAACGTATCTGTGTAGTGGCGGTGTTGCTCATTTCCATGCCTGTTTATCGACTGACTGGGCTCCCTTATTCCTTCTAAACTGAGCAACATTTCAAGTCTTATTTTGTTACTTACTTAGTCTTCTCTATCAGGACTTTCCAGGTCCTCACCTGTGTCACTGTGTATTGAGAGGTCCAGGGTTGAAAGAATCGATGACGTCACCACGGTCTGGATTACCACTCTAACAGACTTGGTCCTAATCCATTTGTTCAGATGGCTTCTTTGAAAAGACACAGCCGAATGTACCTTGTTAGCCTTGTTTTGTTGAAGATTTAACAAATCTCAATTTGTTAAAATTTAGATTTACATGCAGCAGACGGGTTTTCTGGTTTTTTTAGCACTCGTTTTGTCCCTTCTTTTAGATACAGGATGTCTTAGTGATAAAGAAAAAGAAAGATTGCCAATGTTCTCTCCCAGTCTGAATAACTCAGAGTTACATAAATGTTTATGCATAATGAATGTCTAATCGAGGTGCCTGAAATATGAATAACTGTACTATTCCGGACTAGACTGAGATGGAGAATTCTCATTCGGCCGCAGGATTTTTATTTCCCCATCTGTGACTTCTGTTATTCCCACTCTTGGGTGTGATACTAGCACAGGTAAAACCTTAGAGCTTCTGAAGGAATCAGTCTCACTTTTTTCCATACCAGCTAAGCCATTCAAACACAGAAAAGGGCTTCCCTGGTGGCGCAGTGGTTGAGAGTCCACCTGCCGATGCAGGGGACATGGGTTCGTGCCCCGGTCCGGGAGGATCCCACATGCCGCGGAGCGGCTGGGCCCGTGAGCCATGGCCGCTGAGCCTGAGCGTCCGGAGCCTGTGCTCTGCAACGGGAGAGGCCACAACAGTGAGAGGTAAGAGTACCGCCAAAAAAAAAAAAAAAAGTAGAAAAGAATGGTAGGGGGAGATTCCTGTGAATTGAGAACAAAGTGAACCTCAAATCTTGATGAATCCAATACACAGAAATAGAATAATCACAGAGTTTTAGATTTTAGTCTCACTGAGAGATCTATTTGAATTTAAATGGTTGGCATTCCAGAAGCTGATTTACATGTTCCAGGCTGTTAATAAAACATCTTGCCTCTCTATCTCTCCTTAGTGAATCCTTGCCACTTTATTGATAAATTTCTAAGGAGAACTGATTATTTCCAAATGTATGTCATATCAATAGGAAGGAAGTTTCCAAAGCTCTCACAATAAATCGATATGAAAGTACAACAGAAGACCAGCATCCTGGGCTTCCCTGGTGGTGCAGTGGTTGAGAGTCCGCCCGCCGATGCAGGGGACACGGGTTCGTGCCCCGGTCCGGGAAGATCCCACATGCTGCGGAGGGGCTGGGCCCGTGAGCCGTGGCCGCTGAGCCTGCGTGTCCGGAGCCTGTGCTCCACAACGGGAGAGGCCATAACAGTGAGAGGCCCGGGTACCGCAAAAAAAAAAAAAAAAAAAGGACCAGCATCCTTTCTCTCCATCTTCCTCTGAAGAGTACGCCTTGTCTCTCCGAGTGCTCACCCCCAATGCCGCAAGAGGCACAGTGGGTCCTGGTGCGCATCTGTGGGCTTGCCCACTCACACTTCTCCTCTTTATGAACCACAGGAAGCTGGGCTATAGACTAAGGAACCCCAGACCAAATCATGTAGATCAGGCAGTATTTTTACTGGAGTTGCAGCATTGGACATACCCAA
This sequence comes from Leucopleurus acutus, assembly GCF_964270905.1. Taxonomy (NCBI): domain Eukaryota; kingdom Metazoa; phylum Chordata; class Mammalia; order Artiodactyla; family Delphinidae; genus Leucopleurus; species Leucopleurus acutus. Next base: position 100,065,410 of record NC_139144.1, on the reverse strand, counting down.
CAAGCAACCCCAAGATGGGTCCCTGGGGTGTCTCCTCCCAAGTCTGACTGCAAGTGTCTGAGAGTCAGGCACTCACTCCTGGGGAAGAGGTTAGGCGGCTTGCTGGTTATACAGTCTCTCTCTTCCTCATGCCTGATGCCTAGGTAGTGCTAGCCTTTTCAGTATAAGACCAATAAACACTGTTTGTTGTTGAAAATACAACTGTTTGCTTTCTAATTTCTCTTTCAATTGTGGAAATTCAAATACAACAGTTCGCATTGAAACCCGAAGGCATTTTGTGCTTCTCTGAAATTCTCTTTAGAAAATTATCTTCCGTCATCCATGATTAAGTCTTGAATTTTATGTCGAGAAGATAGATAATAATCATTTTGAAACAATTGGTCAAATAGCTTTTGATTTCCTTATGCCAATACCTGGTATACAGAAGTTGGGGGAAAAAACAGAATCAATTCCCTTGGCAGTCTCTACAGGTTTCCAGAAAGTATGATCATTTGATGATCGTAACAAAATGAAAGGCAAGATGTAATACTGCTGAAACCTTCACTTGGAATGGAAGAAACAATTCAGGGATTGAGAATGATCATACAGGGGGATATTGTTATTATTAATCCCAGGTTATTCCCATGTCATACCAAACAGAGATCCAGTTTATGGCATATCCAGCACATCGCAGACATTTTCCATTTTGTGGTTGAGTTTTATCTCAGTTATTCATTTCCTTCCCCTTTGTACAGACTTACGGCTTTTTCTCCATGTTAGTGACTTTAAAAATATTGCTTCTGTCAGTTTCTAGCATATTGATGCACACCAGTAGTTTTTTCTTATTTCAATTCTTTTCTGGGAGACAGAATGTTGGTCTCATTGTTTTGTTCCAATCTTTGGCTGTTCTCACATATATAATATTTCAAGTGAAGTAATATCTTTTTTGCCTACCACTTCATAGCATCCAAATACAGAAACAAGACTGAAGGAATGTAGATTTTTGGCTAGGCTTTGAGTGTAGGGGGAAAAATGGGGGGGGGGGTGTATGTTTTACAACTATATTATTATATGTAAATATTTAAAACAATGTCTTTACTACTCTTGGATTATGTAAGACAAAGATAATATGCATGCAAAGAAATCACAGAGTCATTATATACTCAGAAATAAAATAGAGAAATGTGTCCGTTTATTTTCTAAGACACCAGTGGGAAAAATTTAACTATGTTCTAAAACCAGCTCAAATAGTATTCCAATTTTTCCTAAAGAGAAGCTCACATAGACAGGGAAGACATGTGGAGAAGAGAACAGTAAGTGATTTTGAAATCAGAAGAGGCTGTCCCAAATGCTCAAATCTGCTTTCTGTTAGCTGTAGCCATGGGCAGGAATATAAACTTTCTTGAATTGAAGTTTTCTTATCCATAAAACTGAGTTTTATTCCTGCTAACTTCTTTCCTAGGGTTTCTGTAGGGCTCAAATGAGATAACGTATACATGCCAGCGTTTTTTTCTATCTGTATTTCATCTCTGCTAGCCACCGTCCTAGATGCTGAGTACCCACAGATGCAGGAGACGTAGGGCTTATGTTCCACTCACACCCCTTCTTGTGGGCTCAGAGAAACAACTCTACGGTCCAATACCGTACACTAAGTTCTGAGATGGAAAATAACATGGCGCACCTCGAAAGACAGACAGACACCTCATTTAGCCACCAGTAACAACTTTTTGACAACTACTGAAGGACAAGCAACTTAAAAATGTTGATGCTGTGGATGAAGAACGATCTATATAATAAAAAATCTGGAGGCCGATAGGAGCTGCTGATAACTCAATACAGTTTGAACCTAAGATGTGGATTGATTGGGGTGGGGGCATTGCTGACACCCTCTGGTTTTCTGGCCTCCCTGGGACGCATTTGTTGTGGGTTGCCTGCCCTTCCACGGTGAGGAAGGGGTCATGATTTCTACCCTATGTTTTCCTCCTGTTGGAACTATTCAAAGCACAATTTAATCATCCTCTTTCTGGGAACTCTATTTGGAATGCATGGCCTTATCAAAACGTAAACTGAAGAGACTCTAACGACCACTTATGAATCTGTAATATCACAGAAACACATAGACCACATGTGCTCAGGCACAAACCTTCTAATACAAAACAATTCACCCTGTAGGCAGAACACTCTACCTGGCAGCAGACGTCTGGTGACATGGAGGCGGCAGGTAAACTTCAGACGAGGACCCTCTAACTGGAATAAAATAGCATTGCCCACTGATTTTAAAGTGGAAAACAGATATGAAGGAAGTAAATTCCAGAAGCTACTGAGGGACAAAACAAAGCAACATAAAAACATACAACTCGAATTCCTTACATTGCTAAGAAAATAAAAACAGCTAAGAAAAAGTAAAAGTGACCCTGGGGTAAAAACCAGAGGAATAAAGCTTTCTACAATTTGTGTTTACATTTTAATGTTAAAGAGGCAAGAATGATGAAAGTAGACTGTCTTGAATGTCATGGTTATTGTCAGCAATATGCATGTCAAACATACATCTCGGTTTTAAAGCAAGGGTTTGAGTAAACAGTGCAGATGTGGATGGCTTATTTGCAGAGTATAGGAGGGCTTTACGCTAACAGAAGCTGGACTGCTTTGAATTGTTATTAGTGACAATATTTTTAGCATTCGTTTTGCAAGGCATGAGTATAAAAGAGAGGGCGATTCTAATTTTTTTATTCTTCCCGAAGAAAATTGGGTGGAAAAAGTCATTAATTTGCTAAAGGCATTAAGGCAAGGGCCTATTCATTCTGATGAGTATGACCTAACCAGGTTGCTAATAGAGCCATTACTAGATTAAATCCTCCCAATTGTCTTGGAAATAATTTGGCCTGTTTTTCCTCTTATTGAAGGAAATAAGGGAGAAGAGGCAAATAGGCAAAAAGCATGGAACTTTCTTTAATCATAGGAGAGTAGATATTGAAAAATGATGAAGAGTCACTCGTCTGGTGTAGAAGGAAGGTAATTATAGGGTTTGAACTATATTTTTCACATGTGTGGTTGTTTGTGCCCTAACCTTGTTGAATGCATGGGTCTTGGGCAGTGTCCCTCACTGGGCAGTAACCTTCCTATGATCAGTTGATGTGAGTTCCCCACACAGCAACTTGTATACATGCCGAGCTCATTTCTGGCCTTTGTTTCTTCCCAGAGGCTACAGTGTTGCAAATAGGACACAGAGTGTATTCTTTATGGGCCAAACACAAGGACTGATAGAACACGGACTGTCACCCAAAGGCACCTGTTACCAGGTGGATGCAGCAGCTAAAATTGAAAGCCTCATCTGTGAAAGAAATATCCTGAAATAAGAAGGGCATGCTTTACCAAATCAACATCATTACCCTGATGGTACCTATTCCACAATTTTGAAAACATTGGAAGATACCAATGGGAACATTTCTCAGTTGTTCTGCATGTACATTCTAAAAAACGGATACTTATAATTGTTTATTTAGAAATGATGATAATAATGTTTGCTATGGTCACTTATTCTCTATTACTGTCTGGACTCCAGTTGGCTACAACAGTGACTAAATAACTTGTGAAATAATTTTTTTTGAAACTGAAAAATGTTAGCAAATACCCACTTCTGATTTAACAAATCATCTCAACAGAGAAGCAGTAAGCCTCTGAAGTTTAAAGTGGATAGAAATCTATGCAATAAATATGATTCAGTACATTTGTTCAGAAAATATTCTTTGAGAGTTGAACATGTCCATAGTACTGTGTTAAAGTGCTTTGAGATTGTGTGAAGAATTCTATTTTTAAGATGAATATTTCTGATATGGTACAAATCATTCACATAAATTCTCCACCATCTTGGCAGAAATGTGGAAAATATTAAAGCCTCTCTTTGAATAAAATTAGCAAATAGCAAAGGAATAATTAAACATTTAATCTCTAAGCATATATTCTGGAATGGTTTAGAAAGAAAAATTCAACTTGTAAAAACTTTATTTCATAAATGTTTTCTCCCAGATATCTTAGCTACTTTCAAAGTTGTTTAGTCAGAAGTATCTCTGTGCCCAGAGGACGAAATAGTCCAGACTATGAGAATCTGTAGTGGCTCATTAAGTTCAAGACCAGGGAATCTGATCTTGGCTACCTGGTGAGGGTGTTCAGAGATGACAAGGTCCTAGGGATCATCTCGTCCAAGTTTCTCATTACAGAAGTGACATAACTAGGGAAATTAAACAAAAGGGAGGAAGTAACCCAAGATCTCTCCAAGGGTAGAAGGGAAATCTAGTTCCTCCAACTCCATAGCAGCATATCCAAAATGACATATTTAATCAGTGTATCTTCTCAAAATGAATAATTATTTAGCTATATTTCTTTGCTCATTCAGATGTCAAGACTTCCCACCCCATATGTCCTAAACTTTATAAGGCAAGTACCAAACAGCATGGTTTTCAATAATGTGTGTAAAGCGAAATTACAAAGCGCATTATCTCAATTGATTATTCACATATCACTTTAGACAATCAGCTATTAATACTGTGATATAAAGAGAGTGTTCGAAAATTAACATCCCAGAGCCATTTCAAAGATGGAAGCAGGGGTTAATATAACAGCATTGATTCTCATCCAGCTTATGATTTTGTCAGTGGCAAATATCTTGCTATGAACATGGCAAGATAGCAACTTCCTAAAAATAATTAACCAAAATTTCTTTACTTCAAATGCCCCAAATCTAAAAACTCCCTTTCTCCAATTAAACCTATCTGCTAAACCAAAAATCATCATCCATCATATTATCATCAAAGAGGCTTTAAATGCAATATTGTTAGAAACACAGTAGTGAACTCATTGGACACAACCGTACTTCTAAGCATATTAAACAAACCCTGCTTAAAACCAATGATGTGCAGAATGTTTGGCTAGATTTTATAAGAGCTTCTTTCAAAGTGAAAGTGTGTTCTACTGGCTCTAAAGATGTTCCACGATAAAGAGGCTCTCTTTGGTTCCCCTAGAGAGGACCACCAAACAATATTTGCCTGGCTGATTTAACTGTGGAAACATTGTGTATATGTGTGTTGTGTGTGTTCATAGCTTGTATTCACACCACACATCTTGAGAAACAGTGCTCTATGGGAAATGCTACAAAACCCAGCATAGATTTCCATGGGGAACACAAAAGAAGGTATTAAAATTCCAACATTTTAAAATTTGATGCCAAGCAGAAACATAGTAATATTATTTGCAAATTAAAAAGGCACGCCTAAACAAACTTGTGAGTTATTCCCCAGTAAATATGCTTCCAGCATTTTTTTGAAATGATCAATGATACAAGTATCAATGATACAAATGTATCCTGTATTGCACATTTAATTTTGTAAAGCTCCTGGTGAAGCCAGAATTTTGATTTACATTTGAGAATTAAAATTAAAAAATAAATAAATTAAAACTTAGAATGTTAGTTAGATGGCAACTCTCATTCAATTGTAAAGGTGAATACAAAGACCTACTGATAGCTTTGGAAGAAATCATTTAAAATACATTTTTAAAAATAGTCAAAATTGAAATAGATGAAGGGAAAAATGGTAGTTTTTATTCTCCCTAAAGTCCAGAACAATTCTTTTTGGCTTTTCTGAGTATCATAAAATTAATAAATATATATTAGATTGGATTCTATAAGATCTAATTCAAATGACATAATTATAATAAGAAGAACAAAATAACATTTGAAAATCAGTGACAAAAATTCATTTGAATTGAAAGGAGTTTGAAGTGAAAGAGTAGGGGCACATTTAAGTAAATAGCAGTCCAAAATTTATGTAAAATATCATGAAAAATGTTTAAATGTTATTTTATTGATCTTTCGATTATTATGATATTTTTATGTTACATGATGATAGAGGAAAAACACATTGGAAAATACACAAATTCTAGCAATCACTTTTTAGGGAGGCATTGCTTTTGTGATGAGAAGAATATTTCATTCAATCCATGTTTTAAAATATTAATATCTGTGGTGTTGTTTTAGGAGTTGAGAGTAATTGATGAGAAAGAGACTAATATTTAAATGCAATACAGTTTGTGTCGATTATTTCATTTAACCTTCACAATAGCTCTGCAAAATTGTATAATCGATTCCATTTCAGAATATAAACAGGGGTACCATACCTGCAGGATTACCCTGGTATAATTATTAATAGCACTGTCACTCTCAAAAGTGCCTGGTTTGGATGATAAGTCATATAACCATAACCATAGAAATCAGGAAGCTGAGATGCAGAAAGTCAAAATAATTGACTAATACCATCCTCATCCTTGGTTGATTCCATATTGGAACCTAATTATGCATGGATACTGTCATTCTCTTTCCACTGCTTAGCACTGCATGAGAAGTGGCTAAATCCTCAGGGCTTTGCAGGAGAGTCATTCGAAGATGAAGAAGTATAACCAGTCCAAACAGGAACGTCAAATATTCTGAAATGCTATACTAGAAAAACAGTTCTCTGGATTTTTCTGCTCCTAAGGATTTGCTCTTAAAAGGCAAATGTAACACTTTGGCCAATGAATTCATACTAAAGTGACAATGGATTACCAGTGAGTGGATTAAGAGAAATACAGAATAAGTGGTAGAGGCTAGAGAAGGAAAATAGTGGAATGGAAGTTGCCAAAAGGGACAGAAGCTCACTGATTGGGAACTTTAATCTATTTCATAATTTAAGCCTTGATGTTGTAGTCTAAGGGAGGAGCTTCCTAATAAAGGTTAAAGACACTACCTGATCGGGCAGATACTGATGGCCAGGTCTGGGCAATGGAAAACAGAGGAATGGATCAGGGGCTGGAGAGAGCCGAAGAGCACCAGCCGGAAGCATTAATGGCACAAAGAAAGACAAAGTTCTCAAGGAAGCATTGTAATTGCCTTCCCAGTTCATAGTGTATCAGCTACGCTATGTTCTGGGTTTAACTAGTTGTGACAGGTCCTTTCACTATTTAAGTTAGAAAGAGGAGAAAGAATAGAAAGAAGAAAAGGAGGGGCATTACAAACGTAACTAAGGGACAAGAGAACTGACGCTGCAATAGAGGAGAGAAAATTTTGCTTTCCGGAGTGGCAGGAACAGATCTCTGAAGAGCAGAGGGAGGTATGACGACTTGCTGAGCCACCTAGGAGCTGCAAGAGGCGGTCCAACATGTGTAAGTGTATAAGTGTGAACTGGAGAAGAGGTTGGCATTACGCTAATTACTAAAGCTCTCTCTTGGCCAACAGGAAGAAGAAAAATGACTAAAGCAATGACTGGACCGAGCCTAGGCATCAAGGCATGGTGGCAATGATTAACTTCAGAGGTATATTTTAAGGAAAGGAAAGGACTACAGTTCTTTTTAAGATACAAGTGTGGGGACTTCCCTGGTGGCGCAGTGGTCGAGAGTCCACCTGCCGATGTAGGGGATGCGGGTTCGGGCCCTGGTCCGGGAAGATCCCACATGCCGCGGAGCGGCTGGGCCCGTGAGCCGTGGTCGCTGAGCCTGCGCGTCCGGAGCCTGTGCTCCGCAACGGGAGAGGCCACAGCAGTGAGAGGCCTGTGTACCGCAAAAAAAAAAAAAAAAAAAAAAAGATAATCAAATTTTCATTTTTGCATGATTATTCTGCTATCTTTGGGGAGAGCTGATCATATGAGTATGAAGCAGAATAAGGAAATCAAACATAAATTTATTCTTATTTATTTCTTAAGTAAGAAAATGGCATTAAAATGGAAAAGAAGATTAAATTAAGGTCTAAAAACAGATACTGTTACAGGCTGGATTGTGTTCTCTCAAAATTCAGATCTTGAAGCCCTAACCCTCCAGTTACCTAAGAATATGACTGTATCTGGAAACAGGGCCTTTAAAGAGGTGATTAAGGCGTACATTGTGTGAGTATGTCACAGAGAGCTGTAGAGACGAAACGAAGACCCAGAGACCAGACTCAACACCCACCCTATAATGGCTTCCTGTATGATCACCTGATTCTCCTTTCTGTGCGATTATAACATTCAAAAGTCATCTACTTGGGGCTTCCCTGGTGGCGCGGTGGTTGGGAGTCTGCCTGCCGATGCAGGGGACAGGGGTTCATGCCCTGGTCCGGGAGGATCCCACATGCCTCGGAGTGGTTGGGCCCGTGAGCCATGGCCGCTGAGCCTGCGCGTCCGGCGCCTGTGCTCTGCAACAGGCGAGGCCACAATAGTGAGAGGCCCGCATACCGCAAAAAAAAAAAAAAAAAAAAGATAGAAGCGTGGACATTAAGTGACCTGCGCCAGCGGCCTTTCCAGATGTCTCGTATATACGTATTCCCCCCAGAAAAGTGATCATCACTTCTGTGACCTACAAACGTAATCTGTTCTCCCTGCTGGAGGAAACAAAGGATACAAAAGTACAAAACAACACCACTACAAGTCTCTGCCCTGGGTTTAAGAGAGAAGACAACAGGTTCCTAAAACAGGAGGAATTATCCAAGAAGCAAACCCGAAAACAAAAAGTCTGAGGAGCAGCAAGCAGTGAAGTATCTACTAAGTAAAAGTAAGTGGCAAGAGGGTGAAAGAAACTTGACTCAAACTTTCCATCTCGTTGTAGGTTCTATCTCTGGGTTAATTCAAATGCGGCACTGATAATGCTTCATGTTTTTTAATCAGGAATTCTTTGGTAAATAGGAAGACAGATTTACTAAAATTAGCTCAGGCCCGAGGAGGTGATGATTAGAATTAGAAGGGTAAGTTTCACAGGCTCAAGCAGAAGTACAGCCAGAGGTGATGGCACACAGGCAGCAGAAAAGGGATGAGACCAGAGACTTTGTCCATCCTTTATGTGGACGTATGTGGCCTCAAGCTTTCACTTCTTCTCCAGCAGCTGCTTCACTCCTCTCTGTCTTATTTACATGCGGCCTATCGTGCTCTACCCAGTAGTCCTCTTGGTTCCTAAGTTTATGTCGCATAAATGAAACAGAGATTCTGATGACATCAGTTGAGATCGCGGGTTCTCTCTCATCACCTGTGGCTAGTGGGGGGAAGAGAGGACCATGTGGTAGAATGACTGTCCCTTTGGGGCAGTAGAGAGAGGATGACTTCTACAAAAGGCACGTGGAGTAGAAAGTTGAGAGTTTGGCAGGAGAAATGATTGGCATTTCTGACTTATTCTATCTATCAAAGTTGTTGTGGCGATTAAGGGACACTTAGAACATGTGTGAAAGCATTTTATAATCTGTAAAATACTATGTAAATGTCAGGTGGTGGATACCTTCCACAAAACTCTCAAAGGGCTCATCATATCTGTGCTACCCTTTGGAAAGAGTAATCCATCTCACTGCTATTGACTCAGAATGACACAAGACTGGGAAAGCTCCAATGCACTAAGAATGGGAAGATAAATTCAGAACACAGATCACAGGAGGTAGGTACTGTTTTAAAACAAACAAACAAAAATGAAAACAAAAACAAAACCCTTGAAGCAGTAGGCTCCAAAAGACTTGATAGAATTACAAGTGGATTTTTTCATTTAAACATCACATTTCCTCCCAGTTTTGTCATGTTCTGGTCCCTGACATCAAGGTTGTAGCAGATGGATTTGTACTGCAGGGACCCAAAAGCTAAACTCCATTCTATAAATGTGTGTCAATCTGTTGTCTGAATGTACATTTGCATTTATATTTTGCTTTTCTACGTATTCATAAATCTATCACTCCAAAATGTATTTGAAGAATATCATTTAAATAAATGATAAAAACTTGAAACAATGTTTATCAACATAGTATTCAACTGAATTTGTTCTTTTCTGTATTTGTATAATTAGCAAGTTACATTCTTTTCTCCTTCTCTGGCAGGATAATATCTTCCTGCTTTCAGATGGTTATGTGGTGTACGTATCAGATGATTCTTGCCAATAGTCAAGTAAAAAAATATATCACTAGCATTTCTTTCTTCCCTGACATATACCTTATTTTCTTCTCCCTTTAGAATTCTCTGCTTTATTTTTATGATATATAATTTAAGGTATATATTTATTTTTAAGATATGTAATTTTGTGCTGCACTAAAAACAAAACAAAACAATTCTCACCCAATGCTGGTCATTAGCCATTTATACCTTAGCATGAATCTCAGTCAACATGGCTCCTCTTCCAAGGGCATTTGCATATAAACTTTATAACGGAATAAAAAAGCTTCGGGGCTTCCCTGGTGGCGCAGTGGTTGAGAGTCCGCCTGCTGAGGCAGGGGACACGGGTTCGTGCCCCGGTCTGGGAAGATCCCACATGCCGCGGAGCGGCTGGGCCCGTGAGCCATGGCTGCTGAGCCTGCGCATCTGGAGCCTGTGCTCCGCAACGGGAGAGGCCATAACAGTGAAAGGCTCGCGTACCGCAAAAAAAAAAAGAAAAAATAAAGCTTCGTTGTTTTTTTTTTAATTGAAATAACCATATGTGGAGTTCTTTTTGGTTTTTCCTTGTAGAGGAAATAACCCTCCTCTCTGATGCTGGCTACCTTGACCCATACTGAGGTTACTAACCTCAACCAGGGTTAAGCTAGCCCTGTGCATGGGTGTCTTGTATGTACACGCAGAGGCAGGGCAGTGTGAGGAGTGGAGACGTGGCCATTTGTGTGACAGTCCCAAACACGTAGATAGTGTGGGGTGGGCTGGGTGAGGAAGTTATAGGCAACTATGCACATACACCACTGAGAAGCAAAAAGGGTCATTGGGAGAGAAAAAATAAGTAACTAAACCTTCCCGCATAACAAATATTGATAAAATGGACCATAGGCAAGCATAAATCTATAACTATAGCACAGACAATGCTTTTTCCCAATGAACTACAACATCAGGTTTTTCCCCTAACACATGATAATGCATTGTATCAATAGTCAAAGATACAATTGTATCAAAAGTCAAATAAGCTTCCAGTCAAGCAACTAAGAAACCATAAATTGTATTTTATAATCATTTGCCTTCAAAACTACTCTCTTATTGGAAATGCATTGTATTTGTACCTCTATGTACATATATGTATAGGTATAGATGTATACATTCTATAAACTATAAAGAAACTTATTATAAAGAAAGTGAAAACATTCCCCCAATCCCATCCTCCAGGTTTAAAGAAAGTTAACATTTTAGAAGTTTAATTTCACTCTACATATACGAGTAGATAAATAGATAAATAGCTCTAAATAATTCAAAGTGACAACTTGTACTATTTTAAAATGAAAAAATATTTTAACATAACTTCACTAGAATGAGGACAACAAAAAAACTGTTGATGTTTCTTCATAAAATATATTAATTCCTAAAAAAAAATAAATAAATAAATCTGCACTTAAAGTTATGCATCTAGTGGCCTCCTGTTCTGAAAAGTTGGGGGCAGGGGGAAAAGCACATATCTAATCCCATAGTTTGGTATTTTTACCTTCTTGCATCTGTAACATTTATACTCTGTTCTACAACTGTAATTCCTAAATTATCTAGTCACAGTCTTACATTTAAATGAATTCACTGCTCAGTATACATCATTGGAGCATGGTTTCTTTCTTTCTTTCTTTTTTTCACTCATCTCACTGTTGGTTGGATTGTTTCATTTGTATTCCCGAAGAGGTTGTACGCTTGACATAACTTGCTCAAATTCACTGGGTATAAAATTCATCAGTCATATTTTCACACAAAACTTTCTAAAGAAATATTTTGAGACTGCTTCCTTTCATTAAAGTTGTTTTCGATCTCTCAATATCATGACACTTCCTTTAGGGAATATCACATCCCCTTGACATCTGGGGATCTATGTATTATTTCTTTTCCCTTTTATATTTTGTTCCACATTTATTAGTGCTAGGCTGGCCTGCATCATAATTATGATTTGGGGTATGGGAAGTGCTTTGTTTCATGTTTTTCTATCTATATTCTTTTTTTTTTTTTTTTTTTTTTGGTTTGGATTTAGTGACTTTTATGGAAAGGGAATATTTTCAAATTTTCATTACTTTGACATGTTTAAGGAAAATTTTTGAAAACTTATAGTTACTCACCAGGTCTCTCATGCCCATAGCCTGATGAATATCACATGATGAAATAAGCGTAACTACGCAGATACAGAGAACAGACTGGTGGTTCCCAGAGGCGGGGATGGGGTGGGGAGGAGTTAAGTGAAATGAGTCAAAAGGTACAAATTTCCAGTTATAAAATAAGTGAATCACGAGGATGTAATATGCAGTATGGTGACTACAGTTAACAGTAATGCACTACATATTTGAAAGCTACTAAGAGACGAGATCTTAAAATCCTCATTGCAAGAAAAAAAGTTTGTAACTGTGTATAGTGACAGATGTTAACCAGACTTACTGTGGTGATCATTTTGCAATACATACATGTATACACATATGAAATCGTTATGTTGTACACCTGAAACTAATATATTGTTATGTCAATTATACCTCAAATTAAAAAAAAAGAGCTCACTGTAAAAAATAAAGCAGCTGATGAGTACTACTTTTAAATCAAAGCTGTACATATATTTAAAATTTATTTCCTCTACCTCTGTCAGTATATCTCTTTCACCAAATTTTTTTTTTTTTTTTACTGATTAAGGTAGCTTCATACTTGTGTGAATTTCTGTATATATTAGTCTACTTTTTCTTTACATGTTTTCGTCTCCCTTTTGATCTTTCTGAATCTCTCTGATATTTTTTTCTCTCTTTTCTGATATTTTTTTCTTTCTTCCCCTCTTCTTTTTTCTTCCCCTTTTGGGTTTTCCCCTGTTCTCTTTTTTTTCACCTTTGTTTATATTTTTTCTCTCCCTCCTTTTCCTTCCTTCTTTATTTTTTCACATTTTTTTCCTGAATTGGTTGTGATTTAAGCTTAGTATTTCCTGTTTTACTGAAAAAAAATTATGGTCTTTGTTAGCTGATACATATTTATCCAAGAAAATATTGTTTCTTTCCAAGCTGTCGTTCATTGATATTTATATCAGCATTCCTTTGAAGCAAAAGAGGTTTAAGTTTCTGTTCTTAATCATCTTCTTTTATTCTCTATCAATTGCTGTCTACTTTGAAATCATCATTTACTAATTAATACCACGTCTTTAAAGTCCAAAAGTCAAATTTTAGCTGCAAATGTACACACATTTTTACATGGCTTTAGTAACAAAGCTAAATTCTGTGTGCTGGGGGATAAATTGCAAAGGGTCCTGTTTTTTCATCCTGCATTTTCAATAGAAACTAAGTGTGTACATTAATAAAAAGGGAAAAAAGCAGTTAATACAAAGTATTCTTTTTTGTGCATGGTACACATATTTGGAACCAATTCTTTTTTAACTTCTTTCTAAATGATTTTCTGATTAACAAGACTTTCCTTAACTCAGAATTTTTATGTCATTTTGAATTCATTATCATAAGCAACTCCAAAAATCCTTCCTCTTTAATGTACCGTCTCTTATTTCTAGCCCATTTTTTTCTATATCACTCCACAATAGTGGCTACAAAAGAGGTTTATAGTAAGCGTCTATGTCTCTGTTAACAAAAGCGGGGAGAATGATTTTGGGTACCAGCTAATAGCTGTTGTACAATAAAATATACTTTAGAAATGCAGTTGTAAATATAACACATTCTCCTTTAATACATTTGTCGACAAATGAAATAAAAGTCGCCTTACCCCCTCGCTTGTTGATCTTGGCATAGCCAGGAGAATAGCTCCCAGACATAGAGGATGAGCTGCTGAAAGCTACATGGGGGAGTCCAGACACAAGTGGCTCGTCACATTTTTCTGAAAAGACAAGAGAGAGAGATTCAATAAAGATCTTTAAATATTCATTGGATAAAATGATTTGTTAAAATCATTTGTTAAAATAATCATTGAATATAGTACAAAATTTAAAATCTATCTAGCAAATGATTGGAATTTCGGTAACTCAACTATGATCATTCTAATAAACACCACAGGCACAGTTTAAACCACCTTCTGATGCTCCAGAGTTACAACCATGATAGAGTGCTTCATTCTGAGGGGCCTCAACACAGGCCTGCTATCTCAGGATCATGAATAACATTGCGGTTGTTTATTTCCTGAGCTTTGGCATCTCCTAAAAATCTTCAGTTATTTATTCATTATAGGGATTCGGGGTTAGAAACATGGAGACTGAAGGAGGGAAGACCAGGGGGAATAATATCCAAACTAAAAGATCAGGAAAGAGGTGTCAGTAAGAGAAGACAAGAGAATCACCAACACGAAAAGCACTGCTGTCTAAAAAAATTAATCAGTTCCCATCATACTTGACTAATCACAACTGCACTGGAACCAGGTGTTCCCTCAATTCTCCTCCTCGCTTGGCTTCTACACTGCCATTAACTTTCTTTCCCTTCTCCTTTACTACTGCTGACTCTCCCATTCCACTTTGATAGATTGTTCTCACCTTCCTAATGTCTAAATGTTAAAGGGCCCAGGACTCAACTCTTGGGGTTCTTTTCAGTCTCCTCTCACTCTCTGGGAGACTGCACCAAGGTCCATGTCTTCTCAGACTGGAATATCCCAAATCCTGCCACCTCATGTCACCTGGTCATCTGGTCCAAGAAGCCATCCGTGATCACTGCTGTGAAAGACTGAATAGCCTTCCTGCTTCCTCCCTTGCTATAGTCCTTCTTTACACAGTAGCCAAAGGGACAGTTTTAAAAATATAGGTGGGTAAGGTGGCTCCTGCGCTCAAAATATCCCCTGGCTCCTGTTCTCAGTCACTTGGAATGAAGTGCAACGTCCTCCAGTGGCCCACAGCGGTCCCTGCACTGATCACATCTTCCAGCATCCTTGTGCTTTGCTGTCCAGCCACCCTTTCCTTCTAACTGCAACAACAGACCTGCTCCTGCCCTGGCCTTCGCTGTTACTCTTCCAGCGACCATAAGCCTCGTCCCTCACCTCCCCCAGGCTCTGCTCAATGTTATCTCTCACAATGCAGACAAGCTTTCCTAGTCCACCCAGCTCCACAAATACCGCACTGCCCTCACTCTCTGTACCCACTTGCAGCTTTATTTTCCTTCACAGCATTTAGAGCCACCTGACACGTTGTGTTTTCACTCATTCCGTTGTTGGGTTGCCTTTCTCTCCCACTCGATTGGAAGCTCTACGGATATAAAGTTTTTGATAGTTTGCTTAATGCTTACTTTCCAGTGATCTGAACAGTACCTGGCACTTGACACACACTCTCACAACATTTGTAGAAGGAAGGAAGGAAGGAAGGGAGGGAGGGGGGATAAATGAACGAAAAACAACAACTAAACCCAACAGACTCAGAGTCTTAAAGCATGATGCTGAAATACAACATGGTGCAACACCTAACTTTTAGAGAGATGGTCTTAAATCCCCAACAAGTGTTTACACGTGTTCAGTATTCTGTTTAATATGATACAGAACTACACTGTATGCTCTAGAATGGCTGCTCTCTCAGATACTCATAAACAGGAAAAAAAACTAGCAGTAGAAGGAATGAACTAGTTTTCTTGAAAAGTCGCTCAAGTGGATTGAAGTCTCCAATGATACTGGGGAAATGAATTATTATTCATTATCTCACCACTCAGGTGTGTACAAAACTGAAGTTAAAATGAACACATCCATCCTTGTAAATCATAGTTAGATTTCTTATTTTTCTTAGTTCTGCTGCAAGTGCCTCTGAAAAATATGCATGTGTGTATGAATATAGTCCCTGGAAAGTTAAATGTAAAAGAATGAAATGATGAACATAAAATTTATTTTAAAAGTATCAATTCACAAAGTAAGAATCCACAGTGAAGGATTTCATATTAATTGTCTAAAAATTTACTGTTCCGTTTAGATGCCACTGAGCACACATATAAAACCTTGATTTCCTAACTTCTGACTCAGTCTAACTTTGTACAGTCTTTTGATGTAAATTCTGCATTTAACTTTAAGGAGTAATCGTTACTTCAAAAGTTTCCATTATATTAAGAATATGCTAATGTTTTTAGCATATTTTTATTTTATTCATTCATATAAAATAAGAATCTATGATATATAGACACTACTACATACAAAATAAATAACCAATAACCAACAAGGACCTACTTTATAGCACAGAGAACTATACTCAATATTTTGTAATAACCTATAAGGGAAAAGAATTGGAAAAAGAACATATATATATATATTTATTTATGAATCACTTTGCTGAACATCTGAAACTAAGACAACATTGTAAATCAACTATACTTCAATAAAAAATAAAAGAAAATAAAATAATTAAAAAATAAATAAATAAATATGTAAAAAAGAACCTGTGGTGTGTAGGCACAGGAAATGCAGCAGTACATGAAACTGACAACATTCCTGTCCTCATATAATTTATGTTCCAGCAGAAAGTAAAAATAACTAAAACAAAAACAAACAGGTAAAAACATAAAGGTTAATTTATAGTATGAGATGGTGAAAAATACTACAGAGAGACACTGAATATGAAAGAGGGGGCAAGGAGTTTGGGGGGTGGGGTGGAGGTTGAGAGAGTTGCTGTTTTTTGCTGCCTAGTCAAGAAAAGCCCCTTTGATCAGGTGACATCTGAGTAGTAATTTGAAGGAAAAGAGGAAGTGAGCTCTGCTAGAAATCAACAGGATCGCGCCAGGAGAAGCCTTTTCTAGTTTAAACCTGCTCAATAAGGCTAGCTTATACCTGGTAATAAGGAATGACACATTTTCCAAAAGTAAGCATTCAATGCATATATAGTTACATGTTACACATGGAAAGTAATTAAAATGAAGTTGATAAATAATTAAGTGATCCATTAGCTAGTTTAAATTTAGAATTTAAATATAGCAGTTATAAAACCTGAAGATAGTTTATCCTTATTACATTTTTTAAAAAAAATTGACTTCCATAACAAATTAATCATCTTCATACCAAATTAAAATTTTTTCACTGATTTTTAAAACCCACATAAATCAAAATAACAAAATTAGAATAAAACATGGATCAGGAAAGATAAGAGCATATAAAAGGTTATTTGCTTTTTTTAAAAAAGGTGACTATAAACTTATCAGAATTTAAGCATTGGCAACCTCACAATCTTCTAAACTGAGACAAAACCTATAACCATGTAATTAAGAAAAATGCTACATAACTGTATGTTCTTCTGGAAGACTTTAACCACAAATATTTCTTGAGATCTTACTCTATGCTCCGTACTGTTCTAACAAGTTTGGGCAATAAAATCTACCTATGTATCACCTATCTATCTATCTATCTATCTATAACCTATCTACCTCCCATCCCCTCATGAGATGCAATAATATATGGACCCACATAAAGTAATTAAACATGAAACAAGAGAATAATATCACCAGTTTGTAATTCAATGCTGAATAGAATATAACCAAGTACTGAAAGTAACAAATAAATTAAAAATGCAGGGCTGTTTTTTAGGTGACTTCCTTGTCACTAGTTGCTCTGTCCTAAGTGTGTGACCTTGAGTATGCCAGTTAACCCCCTATCTACAGATGACTCACATATAATATGAAGAAATTAGCTAAGTTTCTCACAAGCCCTAAAACCCCCTAGCATTGTCAAGCACAGGAGTCCACAGCTATATCCCACAGGCCAAATCTGGCCCACTGCTTGCTTTTGTAAATAAAGTTGTGTTGGAGAACAGCCCCACTCACTCATTTATGTAGTGTATGTGGCTACATTCACAGGGCAGCACAATGTCACAAAATGAGACTATACGGCCTACACCTATGGGATGCAGCAAAAGCAGTTCTAAGAGGGAAGTTTATAGCAATACAATCATACCTCAAGAAACAAGAAACATGAAACATCTCAAATAAACAACCTAACCTACCACCTAAAGCAATTAGAGAAAGAAGAATAAAAAAACCACCAAAGTTAGCAGAAGGAAAGAAATCATAAACATCAGATCAGAAATGAATGAAAAAGAAATGAAGAAAACAATAGCAAAGATCAATAAAACTAAAAGCTGGTTCTTTGAGAAGATAAACAAAATTGATAAACCATTAGCCAGACT
Source organism: Leucopleurus acutus (assembly GCF_964270905.1). Classification (NCBI taxonomy): domain Eukaryota; kingdom Metazoa; phylum Chordata; class Mammalia; order Artiodactyla; family Delphinidae; genus Leucopleurus; species Leucopleurus acutus. The sequence continues at coordinate 100,047,416 of NC_139144.1, read as the reverse complement.
CATCAAGAAAAAAAGACAGAAGACTCAAATCAACAGAATTAGAGATAAAAAAGAAGTAACAACTGACACTGCAGAAATATAAATTATCAGGAGAGATTACTACAAGCAACCATATGCCAATAAAACGGACAACCTGGAAGAAATGAACAAATTCTGAGAAAAGCACAACCTTCCGAGACTGAACCAGGAAGAAATAGAAAATATGAACAGACCAATCACAAGCACTGAAATTGAAACTGTGAGTAAAAATCTTCCAACAAACAAAAGCCCAGGACCAGATGGCTTCACAGGCGAATTCTATCAAACATTTAGAGAAGAGCTAACACCTAACCTTCTCAAACACTTCCAAAATACAGCAGGAGAAGGAACACTCCCAAACTCATTGTACGAGGTCACCATCACCCTGATAGCAAAACCAGACAAAGATGTCACAAAGAAAGAAAACTACAGGCCAATATCACTGATGAACATAGATGCAAAAATCCTCAACAAAATACTAGCAAACAGAAGCCAACAGCACATTAAAAGGATCATACACCATGATCAAGTGGGGTTTATCCCAGGAATGCAAGGATTCTTCAATATATGCAAATCAATCAATGTGGTACACCATATTAACAAATTGAAGAATAAAAACCATATGATCATCTCATTAGATGCAGAAAAAGCTTTGGACAAAATTCAACAACAATTTATGATAAAAACCCTCCAGAAAGTAGGCACAAAGGAAACTTACCTCAACGTAATAAAGGCCATATATGACAGACCCACAGCCAACATCATTCTCAATGGTGAAAAACTGAAACCATTTCCACTAAGATCAGGAACAAGACAAGGTTGCCCACTCTCACCACTATTATTTAACATTGTTTTGGAAGTTTTAGCCACAGCAATCAGAGAAGAAAGAGAAATAAAAGGAATCCAAATCAGAAAAGAAGAAGTAAAGCTGTCATTGTTTGCAGATGACATGATACTATACATAGAGAATCCTAAAGATGCTACCAGAAAACTACTAGAGCTAATCAATGAATTTGGTAAAGTAGCAGGATACAAAATTGATGCACAGAAATCTCTTGCATCCTTATACACTAATGATGAAGAATCTGAAAGAGAAATTAAGGAAACACTCCCACTTACCACTGCAACAAAAAGAATAAAATACCTAGGAATAAACTTACCTAAGGAGACAAAAGACCTGTATGCAGAAAACTATAAGACACTGATGAAAGAAATTAAAGATGATACCAAGAGATGGAGAGATATACCATGTTCTTGGACGGGAAGAATCAATATTGTGAAAATGACTATACTGCCCAAAGCAATCTACAGATTCAGTGCAATCCCTATCAAACTACCAGTGGCATTTTTCACAGAACTAGAACAAAAAATGTCACAATTTGTATGGAAACAAAAAATACCCCAAATAGCCAAAGCAATCTTGAGAAAGAAAAACGGAGCTGGAGGAATCAGGATAGCTGACTTCAGACTATACTACAAAGCTACGGTCATCAAGACAGTATGTTACTGGCACAAAAACAGAAATATAGATCAATGGAACAGGATAGAAAGCCCAGAGATAAACCCATGCACATATGGTCACCTGCACATATGGTCACCTTATTTTTGATAAAGGAGGCAAGAATATACAAGGGAGAAAAGACAGCTTCTTCAATAAGCGGTGCTGGGAAAACTGGACAGCTACATGTAAAACAATGGATTTAGAACACTCCCTAACACTATACACAAAAATAAACTCAAAATGGATTAAAGACCTAAATGTAAGGCCGGACACTATAAAACTCTTAGAGGAAAACATAGGCAGAACACTCTATGACATACATCACAGCAAGATCCTTTTTGACCCACCTCCTAGAGAAATGGAAATAAAAACAAAAAGAAACAAATGGGACCTAGTGAAACTTCAAAGCTTTTGCACAGCAAAGGAAACCATAAACAAGACGAAAAGACAACCCTCAGAACAGGAGAAAGTGTTTGCAAATGAAGCAACTGACGAAGGACTAATCTCCAAAATTTACAAGCAGCTCATGCAGCTCAATATGAAAAATACAAACAACCCAACCCCCAAATGGGCAGAAGACCTAAACAGACATTTTCCAAAGAAGATATACAGATTGCCAACAAACACATGAAAGGATGCTCAACATCACTAATCATTAGAGAAATGCAAATCAAAACTACAATGAGGTTTCACTGCACACCAGTCAGAATGGCCATCATCAAAAAATCTACAAACAATAAATGCTGGAGAGGGTGTGGAGAACAGCGAACCCCGTTGCACTGTTAGTGGGAATGTAAATTGATACAGCCACTATGGATAAAAGTATGGAAGTTCCTTAAAAAACTAAAAATAGAACTACCACATGACCCAGCAATCCCACTATTGGGCATATGCCCTGAGAAAACCATAATCCAAAATGAATCATGTACCACAATGTCCACTGCAGCTCTATTTACAATAGCCAGGACATGGAAGCAACGTAACTGTCCATCATCGGATGAATGGATAAAGAAGATGTGGCACATATATACAATGGGATATTACCAGCCATAAAAGGAAATGAAATTGAGTTATTTGTGAGGTGGATGGACCTAGAGTCTGTCATACAGAGTGAAGTAAGTCAGAAAGAGAAAAACAAATACCATATGCTAACACATATATATGGAATCTAAAGAAACAAACAAAAAAATGGTTATGAAAACCTAGGGGCAGGACGGTAATAAAGACTCAGACCTAGTAGAGAATGGACTTGAGGACACGGGGAGGGGGAAGGGTAATCTGTGACAAAGTGAGAGAATTGCATGGACATACATACACTACCAAATGTAAAAAATAATCGATAGCTAGTGGGAAGCAGCCTCATAGCACAGGGAGATCAGCTCGGTGCTTTGTGACCACCTAGAGGGGTGGGAGGGAGATGCAAGAGGGAAGAGATATGGGGATATATGTATATGTATAGCTGATTCACTTTGTTATAAAGTAGAAACTAACACACTATTGTAAAGCAATTATGCTCCAATAAAGATGTTAAAAAAAAAAAAGACTATATGGCCTCCAAAGCGAAAGTATTTACTATCTGACCTTTACAGGAAAAGTTTTCCAACCTCTGGTTGAATATAATAAATATTCTATGTATCCACGAAGAAGAAAGATTAATGATCAATTATGGTAACAGGTAACATACAAATAATGAATCTGACCTGAAGAATTGAGGGCATGTAGATGAAGAGGGTTGAGGACACTGTAGAGAAAGGAAAGCTTAGGCAAAATCACGGAGAGACTACAACGGGGATGAAATTTCCTGGAGAAGGCTGCCGCTGCACTCCACGTGTGCCCATATTGCCAGACTGACTATGATGATGGACTATGTATTTTTATTTCCAACTGTAATAATAGTTATTACACATTCTATCTTCCAAAGAGACAGCTTGCTTGTTGTTCTAGAACACCTGTCTCAACATTCTGCAGACATTAAATATAAGGAAATCAAGTTAGAATTTTTATAGTAGTAGTAGTAGTAGTAGTAGAGAGAGAGAGAATGCTAACATTTGAAATAATTTAGTATTGTATTTTCCCATACTAGGATGTCTTCCAAAACTACAGCCACACAGTTATGGCAAACATTCAGTCTCCAGTGTACTTCCATTCCAGGGAATCTTGGATGAAAACTAGAGGAGCAGATGGGCCTTGAGTTTTATTTTCATACAATTTCAGTCAGTCTTCAGACTGGCTGTAAGAATTCTGTACGAATTCATGCTGGAACAGAGGAAATGATTGGCGAAGAGAGATGAAACGGCTGTTGCCCTTCACCTATGAGAGTGTGGCCAAGAGAGATCTCTGTTGGCAAGCAGTATGGGCAGGAATTTGCAAGGTCAAATGACTTCAGAACACATGTAATTGACATCAGAGTATCATTCAATTGTATCTGTGATTGAAAAATAATGTTGGAAAATTTTCATAACACATCTTTAAAAAGTATAGCACTTAAATACATGTTTTTATATCACACATTTGGAAATACAAGCCGGATACCCAGAAAACAATTAAGACTAGCAAAGGACTCCAAAACCAAGCAGTGCTATCAGGACGGAAATTCTAGCAATATCTTCGATTCGTATTTAGGAAAAAAGACAAGCTGGAAAAGGCATATTCTCAGGGGAATACATAACTCAATGGTCTCCTTACATCTTGTGCATTCAATTCTTAACTTCTGAAGCTAGAGCTACATTACTCTTCCTGCCTCAGGTTTTATGACCCTTCCTCTCCGTTGTCAGGGAAAATTTCAGAGGCCACACCTCCCCCTAAACTCTTCTGTTTCCAATCTATAGCCTCCTGCCTTGCTCCTTATGGCCAAAACTATCTTCAAATCCAAGCTAAACGTCTGTGCTAATTCCCTAGTAGCATCTCACTTCCTGCAGAGATGGTCTCTTTTCCCCTGACGCTCATTTCAGTGTCTGGAGTCCCGTCTCGATGCTCCAGGACTGTATCGTGCTTCCTGCTCCTGGATTTCCTGATGCTCTGTCTGCTCACCCAGGTGCCCAAACATAGCCAACTGCTGTCCTCACCAGCTGAGAATGCAACTACCAGTGTACCCACCTACTGATGACGATGCTATCCTCTGTACCATCTCCCTGACTTCCTAGACAAAGCATGCTTTTCGTTACTTTGCTTCAAAGACAGTGGAAAATCCTTTGGACAAATAAGGTGGTATTTCTTGTCTAGCCTAGTGGAGAGTTTCAGGATTTGAATGAAAAGGAGACTGAAGTCATGACTCAGGTGCTTCCTGAGTAATCACTGAGGTTAATATCGCCCCTTAAATTCTTCACAAAGTATAAGAAGCATCCGTTTCCACACTCTGACCAAGAGAAGACTTGTATGGGATCTAGTACTTATTTATTTTAGAGACTTTATTCCCAAGATTATGATTCCTTGTGTGTGTGGTTTTTTTAAAAATTTTCCTCTAAATAAAGAGGAGAGAACAAGGAAGGAAGGAAGGAGGGACGACAGCACTAACAATAACTTCACAATGTTTCTTTACAGCTGTGGCAGACCCATTATTTTTACTCCCTATAAACTTGGGCCGCTGCTGACAGAAGTGTTTTGTCTCGATGCACTTAGAAACATGGTGCTTTGTCTTCTTTCCTTGACACGCATTACTTGAATAGGCTCTGTATCTTTCACCTCAGGACTTGGCTAACTTTAGCATTCTATTAAAAAACCGAAACAAACTGAGCTCATTCCACATGTCATCTGTGGAAATCCCATACCCCAATTACTTCTCTCTATGGAAAGGGTGTAATCCTATCTGGAAGCCAAATGTCTTTAAATTTAATAATAATTTACAGATGTATTTTGAAATATAAGTATTGTATTATTCCTTGAATGTATGGCAAGTACAGGAAGTCTAAATAAGACTTTCTCTTCCAGTATTTTTTAATAACTTTTTTCAAGTTCAGTTATCTTAACTTAACCTAGTCTAATAAATATTTTCTTGGGATAGTTGTGACTTTCAAAGGTAGTATTAGGCTGAGGTTTTCCCAATATTAGCACATGGAAGAAAGAGCATGTTCTTCACAATAAAAAAATCGAGATTTTATTCCTAAGGGCCAGAATCTGGTTGACTAGCTTCTGTCTTATCCAGAGTCTCCTCAGTTTTCCCATGACTTCAAATGTCTAGTTTTGGGTCCGTTTTTCTATGATTTTTTACATCATAGCAATAGAAAGTAAATGGTTAAAAAAATCCGTGTTATAGGAGCATTCTAGAAAAATGTTTGCTCCTCCTTAGGGCAAAACCACCAAGGACTCCAACTCATATGCCACATATGAAGTTTATATATCTTCACTTCCATCATATTTTCCTCCCACTCTTCTGATTCATACCTTGCTTTGTGTACCTTCTCCAATTTGCCTGGCCTACTCTGTGTCACTAGAAATGAGATCCATTTTTTTCCTGATCCTATAAAATGTCATACAATACAGAGATAGAAAGGATTCTCATAATCCATAGAAGTAATCACTGTTACAAGTCTTCACACACACACACACAACATTTACTATAACATATATGTTTAAATAAGCGAGAACATGTACCATCTGGTCTTTAGCATACTTTGACCTATCACAGAAATTCCCATACAAATATTGTCTTCTGTTTTAAAATAAAAATAAATATTGTTTTTGTGTATTTAATTTTATATAGGGACCTTTATTATTTATATCTGCATCTGCATAGCGGGGTTAAATTCCTGCACAGAAAACGCAAGAGTATTAGCTCATTGGTAAGACAGATTATGTAGTTAAGTTGAGAATTAATTGTCCTTTCATACAATGTATGGAAGAATGGATTTAGTTTCCTTTACCTACTCCACCAAGAACTTAGCGGTCATGAAGAGAAGTACCATTAGTTTGCCATCAAATGCTAATTTAGGGAAAAGTTAAAGATAATGAATTTAGAACTAAATCAACTGAGTGGACATACTTTACCTGGTAGGCAATGAAAATCATTAAGTGAAAAAAGGAGACTTATATCTCCCCCTTTTTCCTCTCACTGAATCTTTCCTGTTTACTAGTCAATGGAGGTGACTCTATTTACATTTTTTTGTTCATTTTCTGTTCAATGGGACACAGCCCAAGTGCTACATATGCATTGCAGTAGCCATGCGTTAAATGAGGCCTCTGTCCCTCTTCCATCTCAGTAGCATAAACAGTACAGACCATTAAACCAAAATCAGCAAATAAAGAAATAGTAACAGCAATCATTTATTGAGTACCTATGTGGCAGGCAATATAGTAAATATTCCAAGAGAATTCTCTCAGTGAGTTACTTTAGTAAGCCTTTGACATAGGTATCATTACCATTTTACAGATGAGGAAGCTTGAGACCTCACAGCTAAAGAATAATAGAACCAGGACAAAAACCAAGTTGTGCCTGATTACAAGACCTATGTTTTTGAGGTCTACAATTTCAAGGTCACAGCATCTCCAGATTCACTTTGGATAAAATTTGTATATGTTGCATTGATTGGATTTACTCCTAGGTGTGCAGATCTCCTAATAATATTGAAGTGGTCAGATTTTTCTTACCACTTCCCGTTTGGATCCCAGGAATTTACTTGAAGTGATACCCTATACCATGATATTGCAGCAATTTCAATATCTTCTGTCCACAGCAGACCCATCCCTTTCAACTAAAAGGAAGAGACTCCTGCAGTTTTACATAGGTGTTCTCAGAGAAAACCACACAGAATCAGCCACTCAGTTGATATGCCTACATCCAATGAGTACGACATTCAGCAAAGTACATCAAATTTATTCCATTTATTCATGTAATAAATATTTATTGGGTACTTATTTCCTGATTCGAACTTTATCCCTTTAAAATCCATTTTCTTCACAGTCGCCAGATGGATCCTTAAAAATGGGGATCAGATTATCCCTGGCCATTGCTCCTGACGGCTTCCCCTCGCACTGAGTATGAAATCCCAACTCCACCAAAGCCTGCAATGGTCTGGCCCTGAGTGATCTCTGGTGTTATTTGATTTCACTCTTCTCCTCTGGGTCACTAAGTTCTTAATTTCACTCTCCTTTCTCTTTTTCAGACACAGAAAGCACACTCCCTCTCACAGCCCTTTCCCCCTTCCCTGCCTCCCAGCTAGAATTCCCTTCATCAGGTCTAAAGAGGGCTGACTTCTTTCCAGGCTGCCCCCAACTCAAATACCATCCTCTCTTTCTCTGGCCAGTGTCTAAATTCACCAACTCAATGTTCACCTTCATATGCCCCAAACATTACTTGCTATTCAATGGATTGCACTGTTTTATTTTGTTCACCGCACCAATCACAATCTAAAATTACCTTGACTGTTTATTTTTTTTAAATGTGTTTATTACTTGTTGACTGGGTAGTAAGGACGATGGGAACGGGGCATGCGCCTGTCCTGTTGAGCCTGTATTCCCAGGGCCTAAGAACCTGGCATACAGCACGAATGCCATAAAAGGCTGTTACATCAATGAATTACTGACAATGAGAGGTAATAAATCCATCGAAATGTGAGGAAGCCACAATCGTTCCTAGTTTTGGCTGCTGAGATGTATTCGCTTTATCTATCTAATGGACACTTTTGCATTTTTCCATTTTAAAAACTGCTTGTGCAGAGAGAGTTGACTTTATCCCATGACGTTACGTGTAGATCTTCCTGGCTGTATCCCACGTGAGAGACAGCATCTCTCTGATCTTTACCACCTTAACGTGACCTGTCATTTGAACCCCTGGATTATATTGAGGGTTCTTCTATATCATCAGTACCTGCCTTTAGAGCTTTTAAAATAACTTGGCTCCAGCAAATGAATTTTGTAAGAGTTGAAGTTACTGACTTTTCTGAGAGAGCTCTTTTCCAGCTCTTCTTTGTTTTCAAAAGAACATAAGAATTTGGTATTTCGAATATAACACTTTCATCCCGTATCATTGACAATCTACTGTGATAAGTATTTGTTTATACTTTGATCACCCTGCTATGCGGTGATTTTTCTGGAAGGGAGGGGACTTCAAGACGTTCTCAAAATATGGAAAACAGAACATACAGTAGGGATCTTCATATACTTTGAAAAATATTGAACACAATCAGTACAGTAGCATCTGATAACGAATAGATTCAATGCCATTATCTAAAAAAGTTCAGATCAACTTTCTTCCATTCTGCCTTTTTTTAGTCCAATAGCTACATTAGAAAAAATTTAAGGTAGTATAACTAGAAAATCAGTCACGTTGCAAGAATCATGGTTATAAATCAAATAGGAAATTGTCTGGTCTGCATGGTCCAAGGGTGAATTCCTCAAGACTTGTAGTTCAGATTCTGCTGGACAATTAACAGCTGCAGCATGTTTCTGACATATGGTTTAACAGATTAATCAGTTTCAAATTATCTACTGAACTGTTAATACTAGAAAAAAATAGATTTGTGAGGCTTTAAAAAAAAGTTTTTGTCTCCTCTAAGTCGATCTTCTATTTTCAGAGAAATAAATCCTATCACAAAAAATAATATCAACTTTTACCCTTTGTGTAATACAGAAAAGGTTGTGAAATTTAATTCATATCGCTTCATGAAAAAAAGGCAATGGTATTCAAAAATAGCATCAACTGGGCTTCCCTGGTGGCCCAGTGGTTGAGACTCCGCCTGACGATGCAGGGGACACGGGTTCGTGCCCCGGTCCGGGAAGATCCCACGTGCCGCGGAGCGGCTGGGCCCGTGAGCCATGGCCGCTGAGCCTGCGCGTCCGGAGCCCGTGCTCCGCACCGGGAGAGGCCACAGCAGTGAGAGGCCCGCGTACCGCAAAAAAAAAAAAAAAAAAAAAAAAAAAATAGCATCAACTATTTGCCCTGGAGCCAGGCAGAGGTTTTAATCTCTAAAATAATGGTGAACAGTGCCCTTTCCTTTTTTTTTTTTTTAACTTAACTTCTAGTCTTGTAAGGAGGCAGAGGTACCTAGCACTTTTAATAAAGCAATCATTTGAAGAGTGTCAAGGTCAACTGCAGTATGCCTAAATGAACTTGAGGACTCTAGCTGTCAAGGGCAATCTTCCTACAGATGAGGTTATTTTGTATTGCAATTTGTTGGTTCACTGGTAAACGTCTCAGTTTTTGACCCTCTAGTTTCATTTACTGGTTAATTCAAAGACAGTATTCACAAATAAGATGCAATGTACTTATTGACAACCAAGTCTATTTCCTAGTCTACTTAACCCACTTCCACTTTTAAATAATTAACTGAAGAGCTATAGATAAACATCCTCTGGTGTTCCTGACTCAAGTCACGTCAGATTTGATCATGCACTTGACTGGTACAAAGTGGACAGTGGACCATTAGACAGTCAATAAAGTGAAGCTGTTGAAGAATGTTTAATTAATAGACAAATATTTACAGTATGTTAAGATAAAGAAAAATGGGCCATGAAACAGTGCTTATGCTATACTCCCTATTTTATCAAGTTTATATTTATAGACCAGAAAATGGCTGAAAGAATATGTAAACCAAAATGTTAACCATAATGTCACATTTATGATGATAATTGCGACTTTTATTTTCCTGTTTCCTACTTTTTTTGAAATGTTCTTCAAATAACATGTATTGATTTTATAATAAGATATGAAAAATAACTAGTATTAAGGATAACTCCTCAGTGATTATGAATTTAAGATGATATGCATTCATTTATTCATTCAACAATTATTTATCAAGTGCCCACAGTAGGTATGCAGCCGGGAACAACACAGAGTTTTCTATTATAATAAATAACACATTTTAAAAATACACAGTGTATCAGATGGTGATAATTACTATGGGGGAAAATAGAGCAGGGAAGGAACTTGAGGGTACCTACTAGGGGTTGCTGGGGGGTGAGTTAATGTCCTTTCAATGAGGCATCTGAGAAGCCCTCATTGATAAGATCATTTTGGGGCACAGATTTCATGGAAAAGAGGGAACAAGCCATCAGGTTTCCTAATATCTGTGGAATGGTGGTTTCAGGGCAAGAAATAAAAGTAAGAAAGACCAGGAGCAGGATGGACACGAAGGCCAGTGTGGAAGGAGCAGAAGCGTGGGGTAAACAAAAAGGAAACAGACCAGACAGACAATGGGGAGTGAGGGACAGGCTGGGCTTGTAGGTCCTTGGAGGGGATTGGAAGGAGTTGGGCTTTAGCAACCTTCAAAGGTCTTAAGTCCTTAGAGCAGAAAATGTGATATTTTACCAAATTTAATATAAAGGAAGTGAAAGTTTAATGTATTATTTTTAACATCTTTAATGGAGTATAATTGCTTTACAATGGTGTGTTAGTTTCTGCTGTATAACAACATGAATCAGATATACATATACATATATCCCCATATCTCCTCCCTCTGTGCCTCCCTCCCTCCCACCCTTCCTATCCCACCCCTCTAGGTGGTCACAAAGCACCCAGCTGATTTCCCTGTGCTATGCGGCTGCTTCCCACTAGCTATCTATTTTACATTTGGTAGTGTATATAAATCCTAATGTATTTTTTTTCCTGCAAATATTTTTCAAGGTTTTATTGCAAACCAAAGTTGGTTTATCACACACACAAAAAGGTGTGTGGTAGGGAGGGGGGAAAGAATTGTACATTATTATAACCATGTTAATTACAGTACATTAAAATGGTGGTTTACATTACAAATAAGCCTGTAAGTTTAAATATACTAGTGTTATAACCCAATGTACAGACTTTCTTTATACAATACATATAATTATCAGGAATGCAAAAAAGAAACAAAAAACCAAAAACATAAATAATGCCCATTTTACAGGTGATATTTTAAACAATGAAAACACCAGGCTCTGACTGACAAGTGGGGCATTGGTCCATAAAAACCTTTTCTAAAAACGGAAATATTTGTAGCAGCAATGCTTCTTTAAGCATCTGGATACAAGTCACTGCAAGACCATTTTCGATAAATATTAGTTATTAACTATATCTTACAAAAAAACAGCCTACACATACATTTATCTTCCAAATATGGAAGAAACACACAATGTCCCACGTTGCAGTGTCCTGCAAGTGTCACATTGATGCTTATAACTGAGTCCTTCTGTGAGCAAGCATACCACACCCATACGGCCGATCACACAGGGAGTCCACAAGGAAAAACAGAACGGAAACACTCGGCAACAGGAAGAACTTTGGAGCTAACGCGATCTCATCAGAAAAGGCACGTTTCATAAGATGCGTTATCACGGCCCGGACAGACCTTCAGAAGCTCCTTCTCCGAACAGCGTCCTCCTTCGAATGAGACCACTGCATCTGCCTGGGGCGGCCCTCTACTGCTCATTTCAGAGATAGCACCACATTGGAAGGAAGAATAAGGAAAACCTCCCGAGCTCACTGAGGAGGATGTGCTCTTCGAAAAGCTTCCAGCAAACAGTGTGCAGTAAGATTGCCAAGATGTGCAAGCTTCCAGGGATGCGCAAATTCTCTTTTAAGATGTCCTGTCAGCTGGCAGCTCTGCCAAAAGGCTAACTAAAACATTTAAAAAACGCCCGTAAAATGCTTCACAGCCAACCCTAAGACCATTCAGAGGAAAGAGTCCACGGGAGGTGCGTAGGAAAAGCCCAGGAAGGCCTCGGCCGCTTCCTTGACGCTGGCTGGGAGGAGGATACTGTCGGGCGACCGACCGATGGAGTTGGGGACCGGCTCTTTGGGAAACTCGGGATCAAAGTGCCACAGGTCGCTGGGTCCACTCACATTTGGGTTAAAAGGGGGAGTAATCTTCTTATTAATGAGATCATCCCAGTTAATTAGGGAGAAGAAGACGTGATTCCTCATCTCCATAAAGTCAACCTTGGCACCAAGCCTCTCTGTCCTGTCCTTCTGCAGGAGGCCCTCCAGGACGTGTCTTGCAGAATTTGTAATATTTGGCTTCAACTGGAGGGGTTTGTTCAGCATGTTGTCGTACATCTCAGCTGTGTTTTGGCTATAAAATGGAGGCAGGCCATACAGCATCTCATATAAGACAGCCCCCAGACACCACCAGTCCACGGTCCTATCATAAGGCTGCTTATGAAGCAGGTGCAAGGTACTCGGGTGTGCCGCAGAAGGTGGATGTCGTGCCATTGTGTTCAGCATTCTCCTTGCAGAGTCCAAAGTCAGTAAGAACAATGTGTCCCTGGGAACCCAGCAAAATATTCTCTGGCTTTAAGTCTCTATAAACGATGTTCAGAGAGTGCAGGTAACCCAAGGCACTGGCTATTTCAGCAGCATGGCACCGAGCCTGTGGTTCCAGGAAGCATCGCTCCCTCTGGAGACGGTAGAACAACTCTCCACCATTCATGGAGTCTAGGACAAAGTACAGCTTGTCTGGAAAGAGAAGTGGAGGCCCACCAGGAAAGGGTGTTTCACGTTCTTCAGGAGAACATTCCGCTCTGACATAATATGCTTTTCCTCCTTCTCTTTCAGGACCGCTTTCCTGGTGGAGGAGAAGGGTTGGCATTCATGAGCGCAGGCTCCTGAGGTTGGGAGATTTTCAAAATGGACTGAACTTCAGGGTGTTTGCATGCATAGGAGTTACTGGCAATCTTCTGAATAAAGTTGTTCAGGCCCATCCTTCTCTGTTTCATGAAAGCGATGAGAATTGCTACCATGCCCCTCATCCTGGAGTAAGTCAGGGTGTCCCCAGCAGCCTTGGTTTTCACCGTCATCACCACAGAGATGGAGCACGCAGAGGCGTCAGACACGGGAGACCGGCTCAGCCAACACTCTGTGTTTTTTATAAGACCGATTTTTACAGCAGTTTTATGTTTACAACGAAACTGTGAGGGCAGTACAGAGATTTCCCATACACCCGCATTCCAACACAATTATCAACATCACTCCCAAGAATGTTACATTTGTTACCGATGATGAACCTACATC